>NC_054757.1:5872500-6603333 GCF_018143015.1 Lytechinus variegatus | reverse complement strand
ATATTATTGATTTAGCAGACCTTTGAGCTTTGATTATCTTTTTTTAAGAAACTCTCTTTATATTACACAGAAATCTCACAAAATGATTTAATAAACCAAATCTTTTATGTGTATCTTTTAGGTATAAAATGACACCACTCTTACGGGAGAAACAACTTGATTTTAAATCATTGTTCTTCTTCAAAGTTGATGGTGAATTGTCCTGCCATCAAGACTTCTATATTACTGAATATTCAAGAACAAAGTTTTCTTTACCCTGTGCGAACAGGGTGCAGTAGGGCCATTGACCACTAAGATGGGAGTCAGGAAGCTTTCGCACCGGTTGATTTATACAAGACAATCGACTTGACGAGAGATTGAAATTATCTGGTGTGAATTGATCAATTCCTGCTGCTATTGTAGTGTACTGTGGGATACTTGATATATTTACAAAATTGAGATGAATCAACTGTCAATACATGTGTCAGAAAACTATTGACAAGATATCCAGGAGGGGTACTGGGGGTTCTGAGTTGGCTTTAGCCCCTTGCTCTTATTTGAGTTTTTTAGCCAAGTCCACCCCAAAATATTTTTTTTTTCATTTAACTAAAAGTAAGCCAATCTAAATTATCTGATTTTTATAAATGTTTCAGTGTCGTACTTGTTTTTTTTCTCTTTTTATTCAAATAAACTTCTTGTTTGGGATGAACGTGGTAGCGTGGATCTTTATAACAATTGTCATGTACACTGGATCTGCCATCACATTTTTTTTCTCATAATTTGTAAATTCACCTGTTATCATGTATTTCAGGTCCATGGTACGCCTAATCATGCTGTATGACATGAACAGTTAGACTTTGGTCATCTTGTATCAAGCATAGAAAATTAGATATTTCAATAACTAAAGGGTTACAACCAAAAAAGTTAAAATGATATTATACACTCTAGATTTCCAAGACGAAAAACTTCCATTTGAGAACACTATACCCCAGTTCCCCCTCTCATCAATTCTCTTCTCCAGCCGTAACTGCCTCAAGAAAGCAATTCAAGTATCAAAACACCTGTTTCTTGACGTTGGTCCAAAGATAAAACAACAGCCCGGCATATACAGTCACAGCAGGGGGCCACACACGATGGGATGCATGCGCAGCGCTGAGTGCAGTCCCTGTAAGCATGCCGTCATTTTTATTCGCTTACTTTCCTTATCCGAGGTCGATTTTCTTCGTTCGAAATTGAAAATGGACCAACATTGGGTTACTGAATACAATATGCCTTTGAAAACGTGATTAAATATAATATGCCTTTGAAAACGTGATTAAATATGGAATACAATAATTTCATTCTGAAGGTCCTACTACAGGCAGAGAAGTCTTACGTAATAGTGCAGCTGGTGTTTATCTTTTCGTCCTTTGATCAACGCTCATATACTGGCCTGTGGGGGTGAAATTGAGACAGGGGGATTACCCCGGCCCTGGATTACTTGGCCAAGCGCGGTTGATAAGGGCTTGGAAATGAGTTTTAGGAGATCCAAATGGAAAATGGGGTACAACAGCGCAGTTTGCAAACCGAACTGCGGTATTGTTTCAAAGGGAAGTTTGACGTAATGCCAGAATTTGAAATAAATCCATATCAGCTGTGAATAGTGACCAGCTGAATAGTTGAATTATTTTCAATCTTAAGAATTAACTTTTAAATCTCAAAAGATTTAAATTCAAATCTTTTAGCTTCATATTTGAATCCGCAAGGTTTAAATCTATTAGTAGGCTAGGCACAATTCACTGCCGATCTGTATTTATTTCAAATCTTTGGAATTTAGAGTATAAAATTCAAATGAAGATCGATAGTTTCTTTTCATTCTTATTTCTCATATCCACAGGTGACGAGTCGTCTCTTAGATGCCGAGAAGAGAAGATTACAGGTCCTGTCTAAAGAGCTGAGATCCAAACAACCTGATGTCGTCCAAGAATATCAAGATGCACGGAAGGTTGGTTCTCCAGTAATTTGAATTAAACTTAAAGGAGAATGAAACCATTGGAACAAGATAGCTTGTATGAAAACAGAAAAATCAAAGAAACAGATCAACAAACGTTTGAGAAAAATCGGACAAATAATGAGAAAGTTATGAGCATTTGAATATTGCGATCACTAATGCTATGGAGATAGTAAATTGGCAATGCGACAAAGATGTGTGATGTCACTTGTTAACAACTCTCGTCATTACTTTAGTATATATTTCACTAGAATTGCCTCTTTTATCACATCTATCCATAAATCATGTGTTCTGTCTACATGAGGGCATGTAATAGATATTTTTTAAGAATACATCATGGATAAAGAGTTTGTATCATCATAAGAAAAAGCAAAAAGAGACATTTTGAGGTATTTTATAGTCCACCAAAGGGGAAAGTTGTTCATCAGTGACATCACACATCCTTGTCGCATTGCCAATGTGAGGATCTCCATAGCATTAGTGATTACAATGATTACAATATTCAAATGCTCATAACTTTCTCACTATTTGTCTGATTTTTCTCAAACTTTCTTTATTCTTATTCTTTGATTTTTATGTTTCTACACAAGCCTATTTGTTCCAAAGGTTTCATTCCCCTTTAAAGCAGAGTAAAACCCACAGAGCAAGTCTATGTGAATGCAGAAAATTAAACAATAAGATCAATGAAAGTGTGACCTGAATTGGACAAACAATAAAAAGTTAACTCATAATGTTCTCAGACATTGACTAATTCATTTATCTGATTTTTCTTTTGTTTGTATAACTTTCATTGGTTTCGAGCATTTCATTCTCCTTTGATGGAAATTTGGTTATTAATAAAGTGCATGTATTCACTATGCAAGTAACTAATAAGCAGTGATATTACCAAAAATGTGATATCATTCCAAATACTAAATTTCATTTTGATCCTATGATTTCTTTTTTTAATTCAAACATGGTTTAAAAGTCCATAAAGTGTGGGGACGATATTTAAGTTCATGGGATCTGTATGATGCACGTGTATGTGAAAAAAATCTTGGTGCCTGAAGAAAATATTTTTGGTTTCTTTCTGGCTTCATTCTGTTGAGTCACAGTGTCTTATCCTTGGGAACTGTGTTATCAGACCCTAGTCAAAGGAAAGGAAGGAGGCTGGAAAATAATACTCTTAAAAGTCTGCCAGGGTAACCTCTAGGTTTTTTCAGGTTTATTGAAGTACAAAATTTAAAGATCCAAGAAGTTCAAATTAATACTTTCAACCGGTGTGTTGGCTCAGTTGGTAGAGCGTTTGTCTTACAACCGGAAGGTCGGGGGTTCAAACCCCGGCTGCGTCAGACCAAAAGACGTTAAAAGATGGGAGTTGCTGCTACCCTGTCTGGCATTCAACAATTAAAGGGATAGAGCCTTGTCAATCTGGCGCTGCACAGCGGCTGCCGGGCCCACGATCAATTGGGCAAAACAAATTTTCGGGGTATTTCATTTCTGGTGTCTATTTTGAACAATAAAAAAATATGGATTTTTTAAAATAAAAATTTGGCACCACCTTTTGTCATAGGATATATTCTTCTTGATTTATTCCAGTTAAGTCCAGGACCCGTTGCATTATGGTAAGTTTGCCATGTAATGGTAACTTGCATGAGATCCTTGATTCTGATTGGCTGTTGATCATTGTTACCATGGTAGTTACCATTGGATGGCAAAGTTGCCATAATAGTAACTTTTATTCAACAGGTCCCAAATCAGGGGCACGTCTTTACAAAGACTTGCGATTGATCTGATCAATCGTAACTATGGAAAGAAAGCAAAGTCAACATATAAAATGGATGTTTGCTCAATTTTTTTTCTAGATATGAATGCATATCTATAATTTCATTGACTTCTTGACAGTTCAGTGTGTTCTCCTTTGTTTACAAAGGACATTTTGCACATTTCCTGTAGAAAAAAATATGACACTGATGGATTTCCATAAAGTTACAATTGATTGAATCAATCTTAACTCTTTGTAAGACAGGGCCCTGATGTGGATAGTGAAGAGCACTAGCCAAACACAGGATTTACATTTAAACCTTAATAGAGTTATATTTAATCATTTAAAGAATTAGATTTAAACTAAAAAAAATAGATCTTAAGATAAAAGATTTAGATCTTTAGGATTCATGTTATAATCCTATTAAGTAGTCGATGACCACAGCTGATCTTGATTCACATAATGAAGAGTGTGAAATCAGTATCAAATTCAAATATTAATTTTTTGCACCTTTAAGACTAGTGCCTTTCTATTTTGACAACTTTATGTCATGCACCCTACCAAACATTTGGTTCCCATGGTTACAGAGTGATAATATACTGTAGTGATATGACATATAAGATTGGAATACAATATTTGTCTATTTGGAGGATTTGAAATCAATTCAGTTCATCAGATCTCATGAGATATGAAAGACAAGAACATTACCTTTTTTCCAGCTGGAAGATGACCAGCACCTTCCTCTCTGTTTTGACAACTTCATGTCATCCATCCTACCAAACATTTGGTTACTGAGTAACCATTTACCCTAGGGTTTGCAGAGGTAACCTATCCTTCTTCATTGATCATGTGCTCCCAAGAACAAGCCATGTTCACATTATAAATGCAGGCTCGCTATCTTTGACTGAGATCAACTTTTATCATTGACAGGGCCATTTACTAAATAGAAATTAATCAATTGCAGGGATGCCACTTTTCAGGCAAAAGCCTGAATTCAGGCTCTGGCAATTTATTTTCAGGCCATAGTTTTAGCATTTTTGTGTACAAAATATTGTATTCTAGGTGATTTTCAGGCCCTCTGATCAATCCCAACTGTCATCCCTACAGTTGATAAACTAGAGATGTGTTTTGCTTATGTTTTAAGGCAGAAGGTTTATAAAATTCTCATGGAAAATGTTCATGTTCGTCATGACTATGACAAGTTCACGCATTGAATCATGCCACATCGTCCCATGTTAAGTGTGCGGGCCAGTGCGGAACAATGCTTGAAGTGTCGTGCCAAAATTTTAAACTTTCTAAAATAGTGGCACAAGGAATTTCTGGCGTGAACTATTCGTAAAACCCCATGGGGCCAAGTCATGCCATGGCGCAAGTGGCACGCAATTTACAACTATTCACAACTAGTTTACGACTAGTTCACGAGGAGCTCACGAATAGGTTACGCATACTTAATGCAAGTATCACAATTGCTGGCCTAGAAGGCATGTACATATGGGCAGTTTGGCCATATTATAATGAACAGCAGTTCATGAAGTTTGATTTTATGCTCCAATGAATGATAATGAAATGAATGACGTGACAATGCGTTAACTATTCATAAATACTGCGTGAACATGTTGTGCCTAATGATAAAACATTATACATAATAAATTCATTCAAACAATAAAAGCTTAAGAATTGAATTAATGACATAGTAAACAATTAGATATACGTGAAATTATACAATTTAGTAGAAAAATATTGGAAAAGCCAAAAAGCTACAAATGTTATTTCCCTAAAATGCCTTAAACCAGATCAAAATTAAATCAGATTTAAGGTGAGAAACACCCTGGAAATGGTAAACTACAATTCCTGTGTGAATGTGTGTGTTGATTTTAACATTTTATTGACAGTGATCTTAATTGGAAAGTGTTAATTAGTTATGTAATTAACTAATAGCACATTGATAATACATGGTGTAATTAAAATTGCATCATCTGCTTATTCTGTTGAGGATATAGGTAGCTGTTTGACATGACATGGATCAGGGCTCTGTAACACAAAGGTTTTGCAATGGATTGCATATATAAAGAACCATGTGCACTGATTGGTCCCCGGTCAGTGTTTTAAACCAAATGCGCCTGTAACATTGATCTTGATTGGTCAGTTCATTTAGCGATTGATCGCTAATCTTTGTGTTACCGAGCCCAGATCACCAATATGAAAATAAACATATATTGCATGCTCGTAAAATTTGAATTTTCATAAATTTTCATCATTATTCTGCAGCCATTTTATTTTCGCTTGACGTATTAAATGTAATCCATTATCAATGATTTGCCAACTCAGCAAAGAAAGGATAGATTTAGGAAGGAGATAAATAAAAAGATAAAAAAGGACTTATAATCAAGTTGAAATGACACAAATGAGTGTTATAGTTGAGAGAATAGATTTTAATATTTCAGGCATATAGCCCTTGGTCAAGAAAATTTTGTCATATAACAGACACACAACAGTTTGAATACAGTGTAACAGTGGATTAAGAGAGAGAGATAGAGAGAAAGAAATATGGAGATAAGGAGATAGAGAGAGAGATTTAATGAAAGATTTAATGATATTGAATTAACATTTGCTTCTATCTTTCTTGTTAACTACAGCAAAGAGACTTTGAAAGACGGAAAGCTTATCTTGCGTAAGTACAGAAGCTATATAATAATGATAATAATATCCTACTTATATCTAAGCACACATGTGGGGGCGTTGTGGTCTAGGGGTTAAGACTGTCGTCTTTAAATCTGAAGGACCTGGATTCGATTCCAAGCCATGGCATGTTTTCCTTTAGTGAGAAATTCACCCACATTGTGCTGCACTCAGCCCAGGTGAGGTAAATGGGTACCGGTATGAAGTAATTCCTCAAAAAGCTGTGCGCACCGGAATCGGTAGACTAGCTTAGCCGAGGTAATATAGGAGCGCCTTGAGCACCTAGCAAGGTGGATATATGCGCAATATAAATACCCTATATTATTATAAATATCCCAACAGGACAATGTCTCAAAGTGCTTTGCATATATTTTATTACTGCAGTAATTTGATTGTGGCTTCTAAAAATTCAAAATTTAACTGTAACTAGGAGTAACTAGGAGTGTAAGTCCTACGAATATGATATGAGTTCATTTATATATGAATATGTTACTAATATGATAAATGCTTGAATAGGAGAAATTAAAATTAATATAAACATTTAAGGTAATTTGAACCATCAAGCGCCTCTGTTTAAACTGCGTCTGGACACAGTTGAAGAGTGATAGCACATAGGTTTTGAATGTAAAACAGAAATCAAGATAAATGACCCCCCAAAAAATCTGGAAATTGCAGAAACACAATTTTTTATTTTACTGATGTTAAGTATCCATTTAATCAAAACTTGCTTGATACCTTATCTGACCTTCACTGGCTAATCTTTCGATTAAGGATCAATTATAAACTTGTCATATTAACATTCAAATGTATTCATGGTATTGCCCCTGCTTATCTTCAAGAACTTGTCCAAATTCATAAACCCAAGCGTAATCTCCGTTCTGGCTCACAAAATCTTCTCTTTGAAATTACTGTCAAGACCAAATCATATGGGGATCAGGCTTTCCAGAAAGTTGCACCAGCGCAATGGAATTCTCTCCCACCGACTTTACGAAATATTACCCAGCTTGAGCAATTCAGAGTACCTTACCTCTAAGTTTCAGAATATTTAACTATTAGTATTAGGTTTAATCTATGTTTGAATATTCTTTGATGTTTATAATGTATATTTAATGTTTGATTTTTAGTTTTACGATTCTAACCATATTTCTTGCCTTCCTCACGCATAAAAACCTTTAGGTGATATGTGTCTATTAAGAACTGTACTATTATTATTTTTATTGTCATTAGACTTCCTTTTCAACTAACTTCATGAAATAGACAGGATATTATAGCTTTGAAGACAAATTTTATTTACAGTTTTCTTTTCAATTATCTTTTTAGACATTGGATATTTTTAACAGAATAAAGTAGATTTTTTCCTGACTATTTTGTACTTCACAGACGCCTTCAATTACAGCATGATGTGCTTGAGAGAGAATTCCGAGATGCAGCATTGGGAATGTACAAGAGATATCACAGGGGAGCTAAGGTAGGTTCTATGGTAGAGCTTAATGGTAATTGTGATAATAAAAATGGAAATTTTGGTATTTAAGAGTGCTCAATGCTTCTCATTTCCTTTCTGAATTTTTTTTGATGGGTTTAATTCAAATGGGTATAATAGCCCCTGTAGGAATAGGTATAAAGTTAATGTACATCACAAGGAATTGGATTGTTATCTGTTTCACTTGTCATGCATATTAAGTTTTCATAAATATGCGTGTTGTTAAAGGGGAATGAAACCTTTGGAACAAATAGGCTTGTGTAGAAACAGAAAAATCAAAGAATAAGAATAAAGAAAGTTTGAGAAAAATCGGACAAATAATGAGAAAGTTATGAGCATTTGAATATTGCAATCACTAATGCTATGGAGATCCTCCCATTGGCAATGCGACAAGGATGTGTGATGTCACTGATGAACAACTTTCCCATTGGTGGACTATAAAATACCCTCAAAATGTCTCTTTTTGCTTTTTCTTATGATGATACAAACTCTTTATCCATGATGTATTCTTCAAAACTATGTATTACATGCCCTCATGTAGAAAGAACATATGATCTATGGATAGATGTGATAAAAGAGGCAATTCAAGTGAAATATATACTAAAGTAATGGGAGAGTTGTTCACAAGTGACATCACACATCTTTGTCGCATTGCCAATTTGCTATCTCCATAGCATTAGTGATCGCAATATTCAAATACTCATAACTTTCTTATTATTTGTCCGCTTTTTCTCAAACTTTTGTTGATCTGTTTCTTTGATTTTTCTGTTTTCACTCAAGCTATCTTGTTCCAATGGTTTTATTCTCCTTTAACTTGTAGCATACCACATGAGTTGCAGCTCAATGCAGAATCATGACATACAATGTTAAGATTGAAGCTTATAGTGCAAGAATAATGCTTGATGGCTGTATTTTCATGTCAAAAATACATGTATTGCAATCAGAATTGGCCCCTTCAACCATTGTATTGCATTAAATGATCTTATCTTGAATAAAAGTTATTCTGCAGTAATTCAGAGAAATATTTATATAGGAAATGTTTCTGTAGGAGCATCGGATGCCAGTTCACCTAGGATAAGAAGTAAAGTGAAAAATATAGGAAATTAAAATTGAATGTGAACGAAGGAGAGAGATGAAAAAAATATAGGGAGAGTCTGAAACCTGTATTTTAAATTTGGGTTTGCTCGAGACTGGTCGACAGTTCTAGGTCCTGTAACACAAAGGTTAGTGACTAATCTAACACTTGATTTTTACAATTGATTGTACATTGTAGTCTATGCGATCAATCGTAGACGAGTGTTCTATGATCATTGCTAAGCTCTGTGGTACAGGCCCCTGGTGTAACTATGGATAGCCAAATACAAAAAAAATCATTACATAGACCAGGATCTTTTCATCTGCTTATTTGGCACACAAATCATTCATAAAATTACTATAGGGATAAAAAGTAAATTTTGTTCACCATTAAAGTGTGAAAATAGAACATAGTAAATGCAAGGAGTTTCTGGTAAATGTAAGGAAAGGACATTGTAAACAAAATGATTACTTTTTTGGCTTCCCATAAGTTCATCCTTAAAAAAAAGTGGAGAAGTTAATCTAACAACGATAACAGTGATTGGCGGTCCCAAGCCTTGGAAGGCCTTGAGATAAAATAGAATTTAATTCTAACCGCAGATTATTAACCTTTCGAGTTGATTTTTACTTCTGCCTCTCTGTATTCCGTCGGGATGAAAAACAAAATGTTGATGTCTCTCTTAAATTGAGCAGCAAGGTAAAAGGAACCTCGGCATATCAAGCTCCAATTATTTCCTTCCTAAATGGACCAGACCATACGCTAGACCCCTGCGGCGAGAAACTGCATGTAGTCCAAAGTCGATGGGGTTATACTGCCCTCTTTGGTTTAGTAGAAGAAAGGGTGTGTGCACATTGTACATTTTTATATGGGACATTTAACCTTGATGCCTATACATATAATTGCAAAGTCATCAAGATGTCTGTAAAAATTTAAGTTTGTTGAAGATTTTTTCTTTGAAGTTGAATATTCAGGTTTTGTGGTCTGTGATTTGCAGTTATTGTTTCTGGGGAGGGAGATTGTCTAGGATAATTTACATTACCATTTTACTAATCAAACATCTCTGAATTACCCAAACTTCTTTTCTCTTACCTATGAAATGATATGAACATACTTGATAAAAACAAACTGATGAAACAAATAATGAACAAGAAAAAAAATTAAACAAATAAATCAATTATGTAAATGAATTTATTTATTGATTTATAGAAAGTTAGAATAAGATTCTTAAGGGATCTTTAAATGTATTTGGTCTTATAATCCTTCCACCCTTTGCTTTTTTCCAGAAGACTTTTTTCCCCTCTTTATCAGCAACATTTCAAATGTAGTCTAGCAAATAGGAATAGGATTCACAAACTTCTGGGATACATTTGCATGGATAAGACCGATTGCAAAGCACCCCTACCCACTCAACATTGCTGAAAAAATTTTCTTGTATAGTGCCATCTTGTGATGGCTACTGTGAACAAAACAACTTTCAGCATAAGACAGGTATTCCAATGTCATATTAAAGGGGAAGTTCACCCTGACAACAAGTTTTTTGTAAAAATAGCAGAAAAAATAATAAAAAATATTGCCGAAGGTTTGAGAAAAATTCATCAAATAATTAAAAAGTTATTAGAATTTCAATTATTCGATTTGTGACGTCATATGCGAGCAGCATTCCTACATAGCGAATGGTAATAAATCAATGAAATGTCATTTCCTCAGAAAATTGAAAATGGTTTTCACTGTAACTTTTGTATATCAATAGACAAATCATTTCACACCCGATCATGAAAAGAAAACAAAATTAAGTCATCAGGAACCATACAAAATTTGAAATTCATACATTTTATATTACATAACACATGGGGCAGCTGCTCGTTTATGACGTCACAAATCCAAAATTTTGAACTCTAATAACTTTCTTACTCTTTAACGGATTTTCCTCAAACCTTCACCAATATTTTTTACTATTTTTTCTGCTATTTTTACAACAAAGTTTTCTTCAGGGTGAACTTCCCCTTTAAGTCTGTGGTTTTGAGGGGACTACCTTAAACTTGTAAGTAAGAAAAAAGTGGTATAGTGCCATCTAGTGGTTATTGTTGTATAGTTGAAGAAGAATTTATGTCCGCAGTTTTTAATTTAGGCCACGCACCTCTAATTAGCTCTGGTCATATGAGGGAATATCTCTCAACCTGCACCTTGTTTGTTTCTGTTTCGGTAGGACAGCATTTTGCTGGTAAACGCCAAGCTGGTATATAACCAATTTACCTTGGAAACATTTTACGTCTAGGTTAATCAGTCATAGTGGCTGATGTAATACACGACAGATATCACTCTTGGGCCTTTTTATCAAAGTGGAGACAATGGCAGAGTTGGGATTCGAACTCACAACCTTGCGATTATGCGTCCAATGATCTAACCACTGGACCACACGACCCTTGTGGTCCAGTTATGATTGACATATGATAGAAATCATCTCTCGTGCAATCAATGACGCACATCTGAAAACTCCTTTTTGCACTTGAACATAGATCGGGAACATATACTGTTTCAGCTTAGTCTTATGAGGCAGTTATGGTTGGTCCTTTTTTATTTAATGGGGACTTGATTAGTTGCCCAAGAATAATTATCACTTTTGCTGCAGCCCAGTTTCAGGGTACTGTGGTCTGCAGACTCCATGCCAAGATAAGAATAGGGGGGGAGAGAAGGAAAGAAATAGTCACTCAAAGGACAGACATATAGACTATAGGTGGTTTCAGACCGCCTCGAAGTTCGTCAGTTCCAGGTATTTTCTGATCGGGAAATTTACCCCAATCAGAAAATACCAGGTAATATTGGTAATGTGAAAGCAAATTATGCGTAATCTCCCCGAAAGAAAATACCCACCAAATAGTAGGTACTTGTCAAAATTACGAGAACTTTAGTAGGGAGTTTTCCAAGGTTGCAGGTATTTTGGCAATGTGAAAGCAATTTACAGGAACTTTTAGCCCAGCGTGTATAGTTGGGCGCGGGCGCCGTGGGTGGCTGCTGAGCTCGTGATTTTGAATCTCGCGCCTTGCCTGCATATCAGACCATACTGCGCATGCTCGTAACTTCAGAAACTTATCCCGAAGGGTATGTTGTGGGGCGGTGTTAATGCAGGAATAATTAATGGGTATTTTTAGGCTTAAAAAGTTCTCGTAATTTAACGGGGATTCTTATGATCGAGGCGGTTTGAAACCACCTAATAATCAACTGGAAAGACAGCCAAGACTGGTAGACAGACAGACAGACAGACAGACAGACAGACAGACAGACAGATAGATAGATAGATAGATAGATAGATTAATAGATAGATAGATATACAGACATTTAGAAATATCATCAGGGATGTAGATGGAAAGATGAACAGGTGCACAGTTACACAGACAGCAAGACGGACAGACTTACAGAGCATAGCCAATCTTTGAGGTAGCTGTAGACCTGTTTACACCAGCATTAGAAATGAATTAAGGTACCACATGCACCATTTTGGTTTTCACTCCATGTAATTAGCCCTGTCAAATTGAATTAAAAAAAACCAACCCAAACACATTTGTCTTCGGAGAAAAGAAAGACAACTGTACAGAAAGATATCCAAACTAATTGACCGATAGACAAACATCCAGATTGATACATGAATAGAAAGACATACAAACAGACTGATGGAAAAGTACGGACATCTAACCTTCATTTTTCATCTGTGCTACCTGCAGATCTGATTGCAACTGTGCATCAGGACATGCATGAGGAACCATTGATATATTCCCTCAGTAGCGTACCGAGGATTTTCCACAGGGGGGGGGAATCGTCCGCTCAAAAATTTGTCAAGCAAAAAAAAGGTCCTCAACAGGATATAAAGGAAGAAATTTTGCACCAGAAATAAAATTGACAAGCAAAAAAAAAGGTCTTCAACTTCGTCAGGGGGGCAGGGATACGTCCCTTGCATGGGTTGTGACTCGTCAGGGGGCAGTCTGCCCCCCCCATAGGTACGCTAGTGTATTCCCTCCACAATCCACACACTTATACCCCTTTCATATTGCCCTTTTCATTTTTCACCGGCGAACTTCGCCGGTGAACTTCTCCGCCTCGCATTCCTCACTTCACCGGCGAAGAAAAAAATGTACCCTTTCGCACTGACATTTCTTCCCCGGCGAAAGTCAACGGGCGATTGCAGAACAAAACGAAAGAAAATTGTAAACATTACTTCTTACCTTTTACAAAAAGGTATCAAAAAAATAATTACAACATATTTTGGAAGTATTACAAGAAAAACAAACAATATCACCTTGTTTTTATATTTTAGCGCATTTTATACATGTAAAAAGTGCTTTTAAATAAATATTGTTAGTAAAAAAAAATATTTTCGAGGGTATATACTTGGCCATAGCATTCAGCTGAGCTTGCAACTTATCGCGCGGAATCTCGGTACAGGGGTCTTTGGGAGAGAAAAAAAATTTGACCTCTGACGTCATTAAAGAGGAGAAGTTCTCAGGTTTCCTTTCATACTGGCTGTTTCACCGGCGAACTTCGCCGGTGAAGTTCTCCTGTGTACCTTTCATACAGGACACTTTCCCCTTCGCTGGCGAACTTCGCCGGTGAAAAGCGCAATATGAAAGGGGTATTAGAGAGAGAAAACTTACCTGCATTTTAGGAACAAAAAAAAAAAAAAAAAGACTAGCAAACAAACATACAGATAGACATACTTGTGACAGACGAGAAAACATACAGTTACACAGACAGACAGACAGTTGGAAAGACGTAGACAGTCTACTTATATGCCACCTGTAGATCTCTTTACACCTGCACATCGGAAAATGAGCAACCACACCCCTTATGCATTCATCCCATGTAATTAGCCCTGTCAAATAAAAAATAACACAATCACACAAGGTCTTCAACTTCGTCAGGGGGGGGGGCAGGGATACGTCCCTTACATGGGTTGTGACTTGCATAGGTATGCTATTCCCTCCATATACTCAGAGAAAACTTACCTCTTACCTGCATTTTAGGAACAAAAAAATAAAAAAAAAGACTAGCATACCTACATACAGATAGACATACTTACTTGTGACAGACAGACGAGAAAACAAACAGACAGACAGACAGACAGTTGGAAAGACGTAGACAATCTACCTATAAGCCACCTGTAGATCTCTTTACACCTGCACATCGGAAAATGAGGAACCACACCCCTTATGCATTCATCCCATGTAATTAGCCTTGTCACAGAGAGAGAGAACCCACCTACGGCAGACAACATGATCAATCACCGAAGAAAACAAGAAATGGGCCTCACCTAATAGATGATATCACTGAGTCATCTTGGGGAGTTTTCTTGAGGAGCAGGAGGAGGCTCCAAACCTGCAGCCTGTTGATGTTACTTTTATGATAATAAAATGAAAATTGACATCATTTTTGTAGAAAGGTGTAAAAGAATGATAAGGTTCTTAGAGGATTGGTGAAATGTGATTAAGTTTAAATTTAACAAGATTTTGTTGAAATTCCACTTTGACATCAATTAGCTTGATAATGTTTTCGATGGATGAAAATTATTTTGAAGTTGGGTACTGTGGCTCAATGGATAAGTCTCTGGACTTTGAACCACAAGGTCTATGGTTTGAATCCCAGAAACGCTCTTGTCCTTGTCCTTTGGCAAATCATTTATTTACATTTGCCACTCTCCACCCTGGTGTAGTAAATTGATAAATGAAAGGAATTGTTTGAATGCCCAACAACCTGATCAGCGTTGCTGTGCAAACACCAGGGTAATAGTATGAAGCATTTAAAAAAATTGTAAAAAGTGCTATATAAATAATGATTATTAAAAGAGCGATAAGTGTATGATTGTATTTAATCTGAATGAGGTTGTAAAAAATATATATAATGGAATGGAATGTATTAACAGCTTGATGAGTTGCCACATCGATGGCATCCAAGATGAATAATGTAAAATTACATTAAAGGGCCATTGGGAGTGATGAGTTAGACAGCCCCCAATAACCCAAAAAATAGTAATGGTTTGACAAATAAGTTGTTGGTAGTCAGATATGCACAGTCAAAAAGGGGAAACAAAAATTAAGAAAATCCTAAACAATTCTTTAGCAAAAATGAAAATATAACCTTAAGAACATCTGATATGAATATGTTTAATTACTTTTGTCACCATTCACATGTTTTAGTTGCACCTGTTAAAAGTTCAGAGGAGTTGACAAAACAGAATGGCATCAGACTATTGGTGCAATAATTGACTACAGGTGAGGTCAGTGCCCAGGAGAATGTTTCATGACGCGAATTGTCATTGATTTTTCTCTAACAAAATTGCCGTGAGCCAATCAGATGCAAGGATTTTAGTAGCTTATAACATTCAGACATTGAAAAATCACTGACTAATTGTTAAATGAAATGTCCCCCCAAACCAATGCAACTGCTTAGGGAAAAGTGTGACATAGGGACATTCAGACAAAGCACCTATTTCTTTGAGTATTCTTCAAAGCCCAGGGGAGCATTTCATGAAAAGATATTGAGGGATTTTCCCTGACAACTGTTATAAGCTACTGAAATCCTTACATCTGATTCGCTCAGAACAAAGTAGTCAGCAAAATTGACTGACCAATCGTTTCATGAAACTCTCCCCTCTGTGCAAGTATTTGGAGGAAAGGGTCACTTTGTTGAGAATCAACTTCTACTCCCAATCCGACAAATCATGATCAGCAATTTTTTTGTCCGTCTAAACTTTGTCTTTCGTCTTTCTCCTCGCCATCTTATCTTTCTTCCAATCGTTTTTTTTCTGCCTAATTGTCCGCATGTGTGAGTGTTATCCTAGGTGAATCATCCCCGTGTTTTAATGCTGGCAGTGATATCTCCTTGGCTGGGCCGCAAATTGGATAATAATCGAGACCCTTCTTGCCCTTTGTCTGCCGCGATCAGGGTTTTAATAGGAGGAGGAAACCAGATGTGAACCAAGCTCTGGCCTTCTCCGAGATCGTTGCCTCGACGGATTAGAAGAAGGGTTATGAAAGTGATGATATTGATTGTGCTCTCCCTTGTTTTGATTAGTAAGATATTAAAGGTATTGTAAAGGTAATGCAAAAAGAAATGACTCAGGGGGCTTGGGTCCGTTTCGCGCCTGAAGTGCTAAAAAAAGCCCTGGAAATAAAAATAGTGCCCCCGAAAGTCAATATTCACTGCAATGTTAAAGCTTATCCGATATTGATAATAGCTGGATTTATAAAGCACTTTTTGCCAGAGGATACAAAGCGCTGCTATTATTACCCAGCTTTAGCTCGAAATACCATCACCGGCACTCAGTGCATGCAAGGAATAACTCCTGCCGGGTACCATTCACCTCACCTGGGTCGAGTGCAGCACAGTGTGGATAAATTTCTTGCTGAAGGAAAATACGCCATGGTTACGCTTCGAACCCATGACCCTCTGTTTCAAAGGAGAGACCACAACACACCCACTAAATATTGCAGATTTAGGCAGTAGGTTGTTGAAAGTAGCCCCCGAAAAAGAATGAATTGCTTGAATGTGATATTCTCATTGATAATGAGATCATGCATTGAAAGAAAAAGTCGCAAAATCATGGTATTCAGAAACTTGTGATGTACTGTACTGTACTGTAAACAGTTTATAAAAATTGCCACAATGCTAACAGTCACAGATAAGATATTTTCAACATTAACACCTCAGTTTAATTACTTATGATTAATAGCAATGGAAGTGCTGTATGTTTGTAGAAAATGAAACGTTTTTCTATCTCTATCTTTCAATACAAATTTAATACTTAATCAAAATGGTAGATCTGGGCCTTATTCCATAAAGCTTGTTATGTCAAAAGCCTGTCATTTATCAATATTAGTTTACAAGCTGATGTTACAGGCTATTTCATTCCTGCAAGTTGATTGGCCAATAGTCAATTTTCTATTGATTTCTTGGAATCATTAGTTTAATTGTTAAGTCGTTCTATGAAATAGGCACCAAATATTGGAATTGTGCATGATGGAATGCCATTTCCTGAGAACTATTAATATCAAAACACTTCAAATAATCATGTTATAATCTCTCATTCGACACGTTTCTCAGTATCCAATATCGTTTTTTTATATTGTTTTTTAATATATTCCTTTTCAAAATGGAAGAATACCTTTAAAACATCATTCGTGCACAAAGAAGGAGTTGCTTGAATGTGGCCCCAAATGGTTACATTTTAACGTCAGAACTCTAGGAGTCTTGGAGTCGCGCTTTTCCTCTCATAGCCACAGGGAGATTTTAGCAGCCAACCCCTCAAATGTTTCCAATAAAGAAATATCCAAAGGAAAATATGAAGAAAATGATGGAAAGTATGAAAATGGGGTTGATCCAGTATTTTTTGTCCTCTAGAGACCTGAAATTGCTTTCAGTTATACATCTTTTCAAAGTTCAGAACTAATTTTACACGTAAGAATTTCAATTCAATTTCAATTCAATTAAAAAATGGTCTTTATTGATAATCAAACATGTTAACAATCATACATGAAAAAACAGCAAAAGCTGGAAAGATCATGCTTACAAGTTGGTTTTGGCACATTATTAAATACATAGTAAAATGCATTAATAATGGTTATACATTTAAAAGTAAATACATTTTAAATAAGGCATAAAAGACAATGAACATGATGAACGAGTGAATGTAATATGATAATGGCAGACTTGAAGGAGGGGAGACTGACACTTATTTAAATGACAAAAATAATTTTATAATGGGGTGAGGATGACCATTTGCATTGCCTTTCTTAGTCTACACACTCATCTTTTGTTGAGTATGTCTACCAAAAAAGGCAATGGACTGTTTTTAAATCTTGTTGTTCTTATTGGAAACTGTTGATAGTTGTTTATCAAAGAAATTAATTTATCAAAGAAACTGCATTGAGAGATGGGGCACTGGGGTTTTGGCTCCATTTGGGGATACAGTTTAGGTATTGGATCCAGAAATGTAGGTGCATCTTTTTAACCTAATTCATATACATGAGTAATTTAGCAAGGGACTACATTCTCCCAGGATTTTCCTTTCATTGTAATATATTTTTATATGGCCTCTATGTTGGGTGAGATGCAAATCTGGGCTAATTGTCACTTTGTTGAAAAAGAGCTTCCATTTTGGAGTAAACATAATTATACAACGAAATCTGTAGGCAGTCTGTTGCAGCCATAGTTGTCTTAAACCAAGTATGTATAAATGGATATAATCTAAATGGAAATTTAGATAAAATAGTAACTGGATAACGTGATTACTAGACAAATAAGTAGACACACCAACTGAAGACAACACAGGACTGGACAGAGTCGAATTAGAACATTTGACAGTTAAAGTGTGAGTGTGAGTATTCAGTGTTGCAAGGGATCAAAACCCCTAACTTTTGCATCTCTTGCCAATCTCAAAGAACTCCTGTATTTGATTTACTATGATAATGCCTTGCTCAAGGATACAAGTGCTATATCAGGATTGAACCTTTGACTTTGCATTTTTGATAATTTGAAAACTTTTCCTTGTCAAAGTAATGTTTCAGTTGTACCAACTAAACTGAATCCAACTGACCGATGGCACTGTAATTGGTAATAACCTAATAGTTTTTGTCGGTTCGGAGTCATTTTTGCTGGTCTGACTGTTATGGTCGTCATGGGGGAGTGGATAGTTATACCCCTTTCATATTCCTATCCTCCAATTAGCCACCTAAGAGTAATGTGGATAATTCAATAAAAATTGCGTTCATAAACTCCGAAAATAATCCGCACTATTTTTACGAGCGCCCATCCTGAAAAAGGGGGATGATCGTCATGGCAACCGCACACACCCCCTCCGATGCAGTTGCGTTGGAAAAGGGTGACCTTGTGACCGCTCCATGGCAATTATCCGCATTACTTTCGAAATGTGTTCATAAAGTCAAAATTTGGTCCCGATGCTGCTATTATGCGGATAATTGCAGCATAAAAATAATGCGGATAACTCTGGTCCTCCTCCGATTTTACGACCAAATTATGCTGCTATTAGCCGCATAATTGGGTTTATGAAAGGGGTATAAGGTCCTCCATATATGAATGTTCTCAATGTTCCCTTCCTAATCCTGACAGGACGGAATTATAAATCACGATTAATCATTTACAAAGGCAGGAAAGCTGGATGCATCGGTGCATTAAAAAAACCTCTTAGGGGACTGGTAACATTGACTAACATACCATGATATTTGTTTTATAAGGGGCCCCCAAACTATGAATAATGAAAGGGAAGTGGTTAGATCTTTTGAGAATAATTATATTGCTTAAAAGCTTGAACTGCATGTCAAAGATTTTACTGAAAATATATACTCATGTGCTGCTACATAGTTGTAGGATTCTTTCACTGCGTACAGGTGGGGATGGGGGGGGGGATTATATGACGAAAAATGAAAAAAAAAAGGGATAAGAAAAGGAAAAAAAGGGTGATATATGTTATTATGTTCTGAATATTATGTCGAAATCAACATAAAATTACATTTTCATTTTAAAAAGGTCAGAATCTTTCCTCGTTTGCTTCAATCGCTCAGAAGGTTTAAGAAATTAGACCTCACACACCATGTTGCACCCCCTCAACTTTTTATGCCCCATAACATTAACCGATTAGAAAAGTATAGGGGAGATTAATTTATGTATTATAACTGAGAGTAAAGATAATAATGTAGAAATCCTTCAAAATCTCACTCTTCCTGTCAATAGTTTGGACATTGAGCGATGAACTGAAACTGAACTAAACTTGAACTGAGCGTTAAAAAGTCGAGAAAAAAAAATAGTTGACATGTTTGACGACTTCATATATATGTTACCAATTAGGTGAGGAAAAGGGGCTGATTCTACTAATCTAGTCGATGGCATGTGCAAATAAATCAATCAAATGAAAGGGGATTATTTCCACTGACATGAAAAAATACCAGGAATGTACAAGAGGCTGGAGAAGAGGAAGATAAAAGGCCATTCATGCCAATGAATCATTCTCGCAAATTCTCATGGGGCATTGCAATTGCAAGTAAATGTTAGGTCATAGTAATGATTCTTGTCAATTTCTTGTTTAAGAATAAAGAAAAATTAATCCGATGAGCAAAAAAATAAGCTTTGATTGTCAAAGTTTCAGGGGGTACACAATTTCAGTGCGTGCCCTTGAGTCTGATTTTGGTATGTGATTTCAGCATAATTTGCTCTCTGCATGATGCTGTTCTTTTTAAAGGGGAAGTTCACTGTGACAAAAAGTTTATTGTAAACAAGCAGAAAAAACTAAAAATAATAAATAGTATTTCCCGAAGGTTTGAGAAATAGCCATCAAGGAATTAAAAAGTTTTTTGAATTTTGATTATTTTATTTGTGAAGTCACATGCAAGCAGCATTCCTACATAGCGAAGGGTAAAAAAATCAATGAAATGTCATTTTCTTAGAAAAATGAAAATTAATTTTACTGTACCTTTTGTATATCAGAAGACAAATCATTTCATATTCTATCATAAAAAGAAACAAAAAAATGAGTCATAGGAACCATTAAAAAAAATGAAATTCATGCATGTTATATTACATAACATATGGTGTAGCTGCTCGTTTATGATGTCACAAATCAAAAACTTAAAATTCTAAGAACTTTCTTAATCTTTAATAGATTTTCCTCTAACCTTTACCAATATTTTTATGCTATATTTACAAGAAACTTTTATTCAGGGTGAACTTCTTTAATGCACTTGGAATATTCAATTTGACTTCTTTATAGTTTGGTCCAATTAATAAATGTCAAGACTTTTAAAAAAGGGGAAAGCTTGCTTTGATTCTTATAGTCTCAAATTATGGAACAGTTGCCAGCTCATCTATGGTCTAGTACATTAGTGGAATCATATCGAATAAATCTTAAAGCATATCTATTTTTGCCATAGTGTAATATTGGAGAGCTGTATTTTTAGATCTCATAGAGCAGTTTTGAATTTGTAATTGATGTATAAGCCTTGGTTTATTATTATTATTGGTGCAAAATTTTTAAATTTGTGTTTTTTATAGCCTACATCTGCTTGGGCAGTGTGACATCACTATTGCTAACAGTGATTGCAAGAGAATCACGATTGAACTTCAAGATGAATGTTTTTCTTTTGTTCAGGATGTGCGTTGTCAGTCAGGATTTAATGACAAACAGTTTTATAGTAATATTTTGAAGAAAAAAGAAAGAAAACAAAAAGAACCAGAATAAATTTCTAGAACAAAATTGTCTCTTGTTCATAGCCTTCTTGTTATTGTTCAAAAGCTGAAATCAGCAACTGTAAATGTGTGGTTACAATATTTTTATTTTACTTATCAAAGGGAAAATTGATACTTCAAGAGTATTGAAAATGAACTAATGTACTCTCTGGGGAGTCATATTATACAATAAAGTAATTGACAAGAATTAAGAAGAGAAACATATTGAAGCCATTCAAAACAATTGATTAAACAAAGAATACAGATAAATGTAATAGGCTAAAGGACCTAAACTAATAAAAAGGTAATACAGTATAAAAAAGGGATTGGCAGGAGAAAGGTTTCATTCACTATAGAAAGGAAATAAGGGGTTGAAATTATTGCACAATAGAAATGATTTGGGGGAAGGAAGTTCTTGATAGTATCATGGCATACAGAGGAACGTGAAATACAAAAATAGCAAGGCTGTGCGATAAATGAGAACGGAAAGTGTTTTTAAGCCATTATAGATCCAAGCTTGTGATTTTATGGGTGTTGATGAAAATAAAACAAGTTTTTCTCCATCACCTTGTGATGTATCACAAGACCGTTTACAGATGTTCATTTTTTCTTCAGCATTTGGCAAAGTTGATGTAGGTTTGGATTATATTTTCATTTAGGCCTTCCATACTACTCTCTGAATATTTTATTTAGTTTTTCTTATTTGAAAAACAAAAAAAAACCACATTTGTTTGTAAAAGAAGAATGGGGAACTGAATTACAAAAAAATGTTTATTGTATTTAGATAGATTCTTATAAAATTCTGATGTTTCTGGGGGAAAAATACACGGGGGTTGGGGTGATTCAGCCCCCGGAATGCTCAAAGGAGCCCTGGTAACTAAACAAGATGAGCCCTGAAAATCTCCATTCATCTCAATGTTACAGATTATCCATTATTGTAGAATTAGACAGGAAGTTGCGATAAGTAGCACCTTAAAATGAAAAAAAAATTGTTGCCTGTTACATGTATGTTTGGATTTGATGTAAGGTTTAGGCTTCACTGTGGGCCTTAGAATGCACCTGACAGTGACGATTGGGAAAGAAAAGAGAAAAGAATGAAGAAAATCAAAATAATTCTGCTCAAGGTTTCTGAGGGAATAAAGCAAACTGAAGACAACCTGAGTCAGCCTAGAATCAGACAGAGAAGTCAAACAAAAGTTTGGCCAAGTATGTCATCAAATGTGCGCCCAAATTGAAGAAAACTCAGGGAGCAGAACTATTTTGGAGTCGACAACACTGAATCACACGACGGTTGCTAGGGACTCAACATGATGAAATTTGCGGTAAAAGAAATGTAAGGAGAGAGACAAGGTTAAATTCACTAATGATGATATAAGATTTCAGATGCAGACGTCAGGAGAGCTTAAAGTGCAGTTTTAGGCCAGCTGAGATGGGGTTTTTGCTGTGCTAGCTGCTAGCTTGAGCCTAAAATTAGATTTAATAAGACTTTATGTACTTGCTTTTATCATTTTGTATCATTGACTGTACGTGCATAAAGAGAAACGTGAATAGCCAATGATATGTCATTAGGTTTATTAATATGTAATGTAACCCCATTTCCTCATTTTATAGATCAGCTTACCTCGGATTGGTTTTGCTCTCATACATTTTTCCATGAGTTATTGAGCTAAATAGAAAAGCAGTTGGTCCCAGTACAAAATACATAGGAATCAGAAAACTTGGTGCATTTTTTTTATTCTAGGATTTGAAAACTTGATTTGATTGGAAACTTTCAACAAGTGGAAAAGAGCTAGACATGGTGGTATAATATAGATGCAATTCCACAAAAATTTCCTACCCAATGGTGATTGACCGTTAAACTGTGTGTTATCATTATCTTATACCCTTTTCATAAACCTATCCTCCAATTAGCCACCTAAGAGTAATGCGGATAATTCAATAAAAATTGCATTTATATACTCCGAAAATAAGCCGCATTATTTTTACGAGCGCCCGTCCTGAAAAAGGAGGATAATCGCCATGACAACTGGACACGCCCCCTCCGATGCGGTTGTGTTGGAAAAGGGTGACCTTGTGACCGCACCATGGCAATTATCCGCATTATTTGGAAATGCGTTCATAAACTAAAAATCTTATCCCGATGCTGCTATTATGCGGATAATAGCAGCATCAGAGTAATGCGGATAACTTTTGTCCTCCTCAAATTTTACAACCAAATTATGCTGCTATTAGCCGCCTAATTCATAGTAATTGGGTTTATGAAAGGGGTATTACTTATCATGCTTATGAGTTGTGTAAATTGCAGCAAGTGGGTTTTGAAAGGTGTTTTAGATTTTGTTTGATAAAAAGATTTGTCAAAAATGGAAGATATTTCTAAAGCTAATGCCAAGCATAAAAAGGAAATTTAGGGCTTGACAATAGGTAGATTTCAGATGTACGTTGGATAATTAATGCAAGGGTCCTCTCTAGAATGGAATTTGAATTCCTAAAAAGCTGTTACCATAAAATAAATAAACATATACATGTATATAAACAAAGAAAATAAAGCAAATTATCATTTATTTGCCAGATCCTTATTTTTTCCTATAAAGAAAGACTAGTTTTAGAAATTTCTCATTTCTGATGCATTTCACTTTCCTCAGGTGCACTAAAATCTTGTACAATATCACTCTGAACTTGGACCAAAGTAGGAGAAACCTTTCATCAGGCTTGGAAATGTATCATTTCCATTCTCATCATCTTTTATCACATTAGTTCATGCAGTCAAGCATCACCATAGAGAACTTGTAAAGCAGACGATACATTTGAAATATCTGTTGACTAAACATCCTGAAATTATGGAATGCTTCCTTTGAAAGGATGCACGATGCACAACAAACAATGATTCCCGGAGCAATAAACTTGTGAAAAAAACATTAAAGATGCCATAAATTTGCCTTTTCTGTTGTTATCTTGTGGTCAGCCGAGTGAGTCACCGTGAACATGGCATCGGAAATATCCGTAGCTGCTTTTTGAAGGATTCCAATGAGTCTTTTCCGTCTGATAACATTCTAGAATTCAGTCTGTCGTTGGGATGAAAGGTATCGCATCGTACCGTTATGTCTGCGGCTCATGTTCCGTGTCTGAGTCAGGTGGCGATGAGAGAAGATAGGGGAAAGTTCGCATTTTGTGCCAACATTTTTTCTGGGTTTGACGTTGGCCATCTCTTTTGGCCACAAATGGTGTAATGCAAATATACAGAGTGTATTGTCTTGAATAATGAATCATTCTAAGAATAGAGTTCCCTCAAGAAAATATTGGAGATAAAAAGATTTAAAAAAATTTACCTGTTACATTAAGTCAAGCTAGTTGTCATTTTCATCTATGAAAATTTTAAGTTTGAGACCTGTTTATAAATTGTCATATAAAAAAATGATCATAGTGTTAATAGTAATGATGACCTGATATGGTTCATTAAATGTGAATAGAGTTCATTAATGTGCAGTTAGAAATTGAAATATTCTATGATATATGTATACAATCATGGGCGTACAGGTGTGGGGGCTTGCCCCCCCCAAAAAAAAAATCACGACCAAGGGGCAAGGGTGAAGTATGAATGATTATTTTTCTGAATATATTTGTTGAAATCTATCACAAACTTGTATTTTTGTATTAAAAATGTCAAAATTTTTGCTCGCTCGCTTGCAACATCTCATTTAACATGATACAATATATCAAGCCCCTCCAAATTTTTGGCTCATTACGTCTCTGTATATAAGTAGATACAAAATACAAACAACACATGCATACAAATATTTATGACTAGGAGATTTTCAGCCAAGCTAGCAATGAAGTATGTGGTATATGCTGTAAGAGAGGTACATGTATCACAAAGGTAATGGTAGAATAAAGTTGGGGGGGGATGTCACTCCCGCTTAAATATTCATATAAGTCTTTTTTCAGGTGCACATGACTGTTCTTTCCCTCATCTTGTTCTGATCAAGATAGTAATGTGAACCCGAACATGAACTCTCCCAGTACTAACATTCCAGCGGTAGAATGTCCGATTCAATTCCAAATCTTTTACATTTTTCAAGAGCATGTGAAGGTGAATGCCAATTCCGTTACCCCGAATCCCATTCCGTGGTTGGTAGTTTGTCAGGCCCAATTGATAGTCAAGAACGTGTGACAGATCACCATATGTGTATAGGGGTGTGACAACAGCATATTAAGAAAACATACATGTTAACCTTTTCAAGATAGATTCATGTTCAGTACTAATGATAGTTAGAGATGCATCTTAAGATAAAGCTCAAAGTTCATCACAAAGTGATACAGATTGAATCGTATAAATTATATCTGTTTTCATATACCTTTTGTGTTTGATTATTAGATGTTGAAGATAATTATTAATGGGGGTGAACTTATTGCCAGGCATTTAATTATTGATAATTGTAGCCCATCAGAAGTTAAATAAACAATCCAAATTATCTTTTTACTATTTCCATTATAAACAATAGCCAAATACACCATTTTTTAAAAACCTTTTTTTATTTGAAAAAAAAACATTAAAGAAGCCCATTAATATTAAGTTTCTATTTGAAAAATCATACTTGGGAGATCTGTTTTTTCTATAGTGAATACAATTATTCTCCACCCCAATGAAATATTTCATATGGCTTTTCAAAGGTTCAAAGTCTTGGTTTTATCATGCAATATTATAAAAGGAAAATATAGTTCTATATCATATTTATGTTTGTTTATAAAAAGAATTCTGCATGGAAATATTTGTGTTATTTTTTATCATCAGTCTTGGATATTGGTCATAAGCATATTGTAAAATAAATCTCAGCGGAGAAGGGGGTTGAGGTGAAGAGGGATTCTGGGGAGCATATCATAATACAAACAGTCAATGATTTTTCACTGACAACTGTTATAAGCTACTGAAATCAATGCATCTGATTGGCTGAGCACAGTTTAGTCAGTGAAAATCACTGACTAATTGTTTTATGAAAGGCTACCCTGGATTGCTATCTGATGAAACGGTACTTCCTGAAAACCGGTCAGGCTCGTTGGGGGGAACGTGTCGATCCTTCAGACGTCAAATTGGCAAATATAAACAAACAGTCCACCCGAGGCTCTTGTTCCCCCTTCACCTAGTTCCGAAAGAGGTTATGAAGATAGATGGATGGATATGGTATCTGATGGTATGATGAAAATGTTCACAGAAGGGAGAGAGAGAGAGGGGGGGGGGGAGTGGTACTGTGGATGCGTGTGTTTTTGTGTGAGAGAGGGTGATAGACAGTTGATTTGAGAGATACAGAGACAGAGAAATGGGGGGGGGGTGATGAATAAATTAATGAATGAATAAATTCATTCATTCATTTATGAGTAAAAATGGGAAGAGCTACAGTCTGGCTGGATTTGGGGAGGGGAACCCCAACAGAATGAAGGTTTTCAAGCAGTAATAGAAATACACAAAGACATATTTTGTGAACAGTAATGATAGTGATAATATTCATTACTTAGCGCATCACGTTTCATCTAACGCTTTCTACAGGAATCTGAAAATTGTTACCTTAGTTTTAGCCCTATAATTGTTTTACAGTGCCACAAGCATTCCAGGGAATGAATTCCTACCCATTTACCTCACCTGGGTTCAGTGCAGCAGAACACGGCTCAATCTCTTGCTGCAGAAAATCATGCCTTGGCTAGGATTCAAACTCACAATTTTCTGTTTTAAAGTCAGAAGACTAGTCCACTGGGCTACAACGCTCCACATTATATCAGTCTTTGCTTCATTTAGAACTCATATTTTTCAAGTTGTAAATAGTTTGATATTTTGCCTGCCATCTTTTAAAATCACTTGGAAAAAAAATTGTCTAGCCATGACTCGGCTTTTAGGAGCGACGCATATAAAAATGTAAATTTGTATTGAAATTGGCAACCTCAAGGCTTGATTTACGTGAGAGAAATATTGAGGGGTGTTCCTCAAACAACTTTTCTGCGATAATGAGGGGAAAGTGGTTCTAGGAGGCTGGGTGATGTGATAAGTAAATGTACTTACATTTTCACTCACATGACGGAGGGAATGGTGTTTAAAAGGATGTTTCCATGAGTTTACGATAAGTTATGATGATGATTATATTTTTGGAATTCATGATATTTTGGGGATTGATGTAATTTGAGGCCAGCATTCTAGTGTCATGGACAAGCCTTGAAAAAGGTAATTTAGAGATCTGGCAAGGGCTTGAGAAATTTATTCAAAAAGTTTGAAACTATCCTAAATGTATGAGGCACTTCAGACACTTCTATAAAGAAAGTAATTTCAGAAAAGTCATAAAAGAGGTAAAGTTAATAAATAAATCTGATTCCAAAGTAAAACAATTCTTGCTTTAAAATTATAAATCAATTCAATTTATACATTTTATATCATATTAGAAGAATAGGACTTTATTTCATTTTATTGAATAATCTAAAAAGAAAACAGAGAAAATGAAAACAGTCATTCAAGTAAGAATGAAACGTACCCTAGCTCCATATGATTTTTTGCAATTCACCGATTTCTCAATACACTATGGTTTTATGCTTACATTATGAATTCTACCTAATTACATTTTTTAGGAAAGCAAGTATTTGCAAACCACTTCTGCGGCAAATTATACCTCGAATATTAATTTCACCTGAAACTACATTTCAAATCTTTTCATCCCCTATATTCATAATTCATCAATTTGCAATTGGGTCACCTGAATAGATGGTAAATAATACCAAGGATGGGAAGTCATCAGACGTGGCGATTAGGAAAGAATTGAAGATAACAAGCTAGTTCCTCAGACTGTCTCAATCTATATTTAGCAGCAGAAAGCAATTAACTTTCAAACTTGCAAGAATATGCCCTATTCCTGTCACTTCAACGTGTGACTAAGATTTTTATCTTTTCTGCAAGTAATTAGCAATGTGTCAGTCACTTACCACTAATTGAGGAGACAAAAGATTTTTCTCTTCTGAACTTTGTTTAACTTTCTAAACATGTTGAAAATCTCTTTCAAAACATTGGCATGTAACAGAGTGCCCTCCCAGCACTAATTTCCCCACTGACAAAGAAAATGATACATGAAAATGATATTTTTCAGGGTTTAAAATCCCTGAAGACCAACTTATTTTTGTCCTGCTGAACCATAGCGCAAGATTTTGGGAAATAAAATTCCAACCACTGAAATGGGGATTAGTGACAATCCTGAGTATGGTGTCTTTGAAGGGAATATTTCATGGATTTATCTTTGCACTGTATATTTGGTGGCAGTGGTGGGATGATTTCTATCATTAAGTGCCTTACAGCAATTGTTTGCATTTAGTTACCAAAGTCACTTAAAGCCCATTCCAGAAAGAGACCTCAGAAATCGACAGGTTAAAGAACTAATCATAATTGCCGGTTCACTCAGGTGATTTGTTAAATCCTATGGATAATCTCCCTGTCTAGAAAAGTGATCCAATATTTCCATTTCCCCTGGAAATTGCAGACCGATCACTCTGGATATCCTTGTTTTCCTTTAATTCTAAACCCCTTGTCTTGCAGTAGGAAATGATCTCATCATGTGCTACTCAGAACGTTCCCCTGCACTTGCTGAGGACGACGGCCTGATAAAACCCCCTACTCCCCCTCCCTCCTTCTCTAAAGGGCCGTCTGCACCAGCCCAAGTTTTCAAATAAGCGTGCTATTTCTTGAGATTATTTGTAATGGAGACACAATTATCATGCTAGTTCGTAGGATTAATCTCGAGATTGCAATCCCAAGTCAACTTGAGATTATTTGCAAAATAGCACACTATTTAACAAATTATTACGCTAATTCGCAGGTGCAGACACACTCGGGATTATTTGTTCACGGCATCAGACCATAATGCAACGATGCCTCGCTAGAGCAGGAATCTCTCTTTTTGCGATGGTGGAGACGGGGTTTTTTAAATCTCGAGATTAATCGTGAAAAGGGCGGATTTGGCTAAAATCTTGAGATTGAGCAAACTTTGGCTGGTGCAGCACCGCCTTAAGAAGGACTCGCTTTTAAATTTGTCCTTGTGTTGATTTTCCGTAGTATTCTTCAGGGCAAAAAGGGAGACACAGAGGGGAGGGGGAGTGGAATAAAAAGTGTTATAAATAAAGACAGAGAGATGCATAAAATAAAAGAAGAAACAAAGAAAAAAATAGAAAAAAAATAAAACAAAGAAAAAAGGGGAAAGAAGAAATGAAAGGTAAAGTTTTATTAGTTTTATTACATGTATTTTGTCATTCAATGATTTGAAAAGAAGGGTAAGAGGGAGAGAGAAAGAAAGAATGAAGGAGGAAGAAAGAGAGAAGGAGATAAGCAAAACAAATATATTAGAAGTAGTCTTACCTTAATTTTATGTCATACTTTATTTTTACATTAAGGCTTGCATATTTGAAGGTGACCAATCTCGTATCAAGGTTACAAAATAACACTTCCCAAGCCTATGGTAAATGTGATTTTAACCTAGTCCCTGTAGCTTTTTTCCTTCGCTATCGGCTCTACCTCCTCTTCAGGAAGCCCTGTCTTATGTTAGCACTATCCTTTCTTCTGGCCTACACCCCTCTCTATCTCTCCTGCACTCTTGTGCTTGGGTTTGGATATCCTCTCAGAGCACGGAGTAGACAAGGGGGCTCAATTCGTCAGCTTCTGCTGTTGTCATGACGACCTGAGTAGCGAGGGTCCCCGTGAATTGGCGATGATTCGCAGTGATCGAACGAGCGAGGAGGGGACGATTCATTCCTTCAAGGGCTTCTTAATGACACATTTTGCTTTTGCTCCTCTGCTGTTTATGCTCAGAACCTGGCCTTGTTGACTTCTCTGTTGCCATCTGCTAGCTGCTCCAAGCAGAACTCAAACCTTTAGGAATAAAACAAAGTTTTCATTCAAGGCAACAGATGCAGTTCCAGTCTTCTGACGGTTTCTCAATCATTTCATATTTTTAGACTGAAATCTTGTTTTTTTGCTTCATCAGTGAATTTCCTCATTGAACTAATGGCATTAGATTGGATTTCTTACAGAACCCTTGTAATTCCCGTCTCGCCAAATGTTGTTGACCAACTGTTCAATTAATGATTTCAACACTCTGGATACTGCACATGGATTTCTTGGCAGATCCATGTTCGCTACTGGCTCTTAATCAAAAGTTTGGATAGAAACGCAATTATAGATACCACAACACTTTATCTCAGTTTCTTAGAACAAGAACAGAAGAATCCTTTCTTTTTGGATGTTTGCCTTCTTGCTTCGGAAACAAAATTACACCCTATGTCAGTTTCAGCATTGAAACAACTTCTACACGTGTTTTGACTTCTGCGGAGGATTTGTTAAAGGAATTACCTTTTTTTCTGCAAGAGGAAGTCTTCACCAGCAAACATTTTCCGACAACCTGTTGTTCAAGACACATCTCTCATCCTGCAAAGCTAAGGAAATTTATCCTGCTGATATTCTGGCAGCCATTAAATTTTACCAATATTTTGGTCGAATCATATCGTATCTCTTTCTGTTCGAACTGGTCATATCAGCAAATATCGGGATTCTAATTGTTTCTGGTGGACTTCTAAAGGATTTATAATAACATCACCACCCAATGTTCATGACCTTTCTTGTCTATGGTACTTTATATCAACTATTGGAGGAATCATTATTTGCTTCTTGTTGAAATCTTCAAATGCTTTATTTCAAAGAATATGAGCAGTTTCATATTTTCTCTGCTGTAGCGACAGCGTAATACTCAAAGCTACCCTTTCATCGATTGAGCTGTATTAAATCCAGAATACACATTACCACATATTGGTATATTTCTCCATTCTAGAAGTAAAACACTAGGAGATATGGCGTCTCATGCATTGTTTATGTTTGTTGGTCGCATGAAACCAAAGCGATCCAAATCTCAGCACGTCAAGCAGCCCCTTCAGAAGAAACCACTCCAGGTAAGTACATTGTGGGCAACATTCTGGTCATGCACGCTCTTCACCCAGGTGTAGTTATGAACACCTGGGGGTATTTCACAAAGATTTAAGTATTACTTAAGTTGCACTTAAATGCCTACGCGTACATGATATGGAACGTGCGATCTTATTGATAGACACGCATTAGTGCGCGTTCTCATGACACGATCTGACCAATGCTGTCAAGCCTTTCATACCGTACGCAACTTGGTATTTAAGTGCGACTCTAAGTCATAGTTAAATCTTTGTGAAACACCTCCCAGGTCTCTGTGACCTGAAGGCCTACTGTAGTTTTCTTGGTGGTGTTTCACAAGAGTAAAGTGTAACTTGAAGTTATGCTTAATTCCAATTGGGACTTAAGGATAACTTCAATATGTGCACATGGTACTATGCAGTAGTATATATTCTTTCCTTTATGACGTATCTGATAAAAGCAGTGATATGTTATTGACTGCATATGACTGGGAATCTAAATGATGTATTATTGATGGAGGTGCCGTTGCCGAGTGGTCCTAGGCGCCAGGCTATACATAGAAAGTCCGGGGTTCGATCCTCGACCGCGGCACCTATGCCCGTGAGCAAGGCATTTCATGAACAATGCTCTTTTATCCTGCTTTCAAATAAATAGAAATGCTATATGCATTATTGGTAACTTGGTGTGCACTTGTTTAAAAAAAATTGTAATTACACTAACAAAATACATTGTAGATATATTAATGTAGCACTTAGCATAGGATTAATTTTATAGCCAGATTCTGTTATATCACATTTTAAAAGACCAAAGGGGCAATCACGTATGATTTGATACTAGAAATAATACCTGCTTGTTAACTTAATTTTTATTTTTGTTTGTCATTGCCTTAGATTCCATTAACTACAAATTCATTAATCATTAATTTTGGATTGTTTTTTTATCAAGAAACATAGCTTCACATCCTGAATGAAACAACCCATTCTGATGCACATGGGCATTGATCCAACCTCCCTGTTACAAATGGGGCCAGGAAATAGTGAAAATGGAGGGGGAAAGGGAGAATAATATTATCATTTCAACGGCAAGTGGTAATGTGGAGCTAGGTAATATAGCAGAGTTCATGTCACATGGCATTGTTTTTATCTGCCAATGTGAAGATCATTGTTGTCATTTTTCTTGGCTGGCTTGCTGAGTTTCCAAGAATATTTATGTAAGTGCACTTGTTACCTTATGGGAAGCCATATCTGCATTTTGGTGTATGTAATCAAACATTATTTATACAGCTGAATCAGCTCGCATTTGAAATATTTTTGGCTTAATTAATCTCCCTTTTCTTTATATCATTTAAATGTAAAATTTTGGTTGACTTCTATTTGAATTGCCAATCTAAAATTTAAATGGAGTCTACCAATGAGAAAAATTATAGGTGTTATAGGTGTTTATTTGAAAATCTGTTCTAGAAATATCTTCTAGTTACTTTTTAAATGATTTTAAACTATGATGTGTTGTTTGGGAAAGCTTTATAAATACAATGACAACTTTGTTAACATTTAGAATCTTGCGTTAGAATCTGTGTAGGCTGCACGTGTTCTACATTCTTGTTCCTAGTAAAAATAAAGTAGTGACTAGTCATGAAATTCTGATTTTTCTAAATGTATGCCATTAACATTAATTAAGAACAAATTAATTTCCCATGAACCTAACCTAGTTCTTTCCTGGATGAAAGATAAGATCTAAGCAGACTCGTGAAGAACTTAAAATAGTTTGAAGGTTTCTTGAAGTAACTGTGCTTATTTGAACTGGCTCACATGACTCTAGCATTCCTCTAGCATTCCATGATTATTCAGAGTGGCTCATCAATATGTCTGCATTTTATTCAATTAAATTTGCAAAAAAATCAATTTTGCAGTGTAGACCAAAAGTCCCTTGAACTTCAGGCTTTCAAATTCTTACCAATTTTAATTTGCTTTATATTTTTTCAGTTTCAGTTTAGTTTATTTCCCTTCCATTTTCTGATAATAAACATAACAAACATATATATACATATGTATGAATGTACATAACAGAATAAGTGTCATAAGAATACTTCAGTAATTAATTAACTAATTCGTCGGAAATAGTCGGAGTATATATAATTCTTTTTGTTTCAAACACATTTTGATGATTAGACAAATTATAGATTACAGTTAGCATGTGAAAATGAAAATGAGGGACTTATTTAAAAGCAAAGCTTGTAATGGTAAGTCCCTTGGGATAAATTTATAGTAATCTTAATCGTATGTAATTAAAAGTAAAGTCGGACAATCTAGACCATATATGAAGAACGGCAAAATAGGTTTTAATAACAAGGAAAAAGGGGGGAGGGCAGTGACTACATGGATTAGGGGGAGAAGGGAATATTAAAAAAAAACTGGGAGGGGGGAGGACAAAACAAAAAAGATTAATATTTAATTTCATTCACTGTTTATTTCTTTAAAGAAGTAATGAGGTACATACTGTGACATATAACTGATTAAACCTTTACAAAAGCAAAAAATATTGATTGAAAAATAAATTTGCAAAGGTATGAAATTACATAGCACAAAGGAATTACAAGATTTAGGTTTCAATCTGTATCTATCTCCCCCCCCTCTCTATTTCTTTCTGCAATAACTTATAATCATTTTGAAAACATTTGGTAAACATAAATGGAAAAAAATGACATTAATGTGAAAATTTGTATCGACGTTTACATGTGTGTTCATCAACTTTAATCGTAATGGAGACTATTATACCATTTCCCCTGTTGTATTCACAAACATATATCTGACTACTAGGATTAAAGTATTATGCAAGTATGCCAATCCACACCAAGAAATCCGAGGCTCTGAATATGCAATGAATTTGGGAGAACTGCAATTCATCGATTTCTATATCTTTGACTTTTGACTAATGATGTGCTTCTCATGTGACCAATTTCTGTCTCCATATGAAATCCAAGTAGACAACCTCAAATATTGTAAATGATAACTATGGTAGAAAGTGATATACCACTTTTGTTTAAAGGGGAACTTATTCCCCATGGGGGGGGGGGCCTCATTGGCGGCGGAAGTAAAAAAAAAATTAGGGGGGGTCTACCTGAAATTTTGTGATGGACACATGTAAAAAAAAAAGAAAAAAGGCCATCAACCTAAATTTTAGGGGGGACAAGAGACATTTTAAGGGGGGTTCATCAGAATTTAGGGGGGGGGGGATGCAGGAACCAAAATTGACAAGCAAAAAAAAAAAAAGGTTATCAGCTAAAAAATTTTGTTGATACCCTTAATGAGTGCATGCGTGCCCACGTCCAAAACTGAATAACACCACTTTAAACGCATTTTTTTGTTGTCATGCGTGGGTACAGCAATATATTTGACTGCCCCCCCCTTCCCGGGCTTATTCCTCACTTGTTGCTCAAACTTTTACCTCAAAATTCCTGTACAGCTTGTGAAACAAAATTCCTGTACAGCTTGTGAAAAATATTTGTTTTAACAGATTTATTTTCTCCTGAAATTCAGATTCTTTTAAGAGTCCAGCTTCTCTGATGAATTATCAAAAGACATTGTATTTAAGCATATTCTAAAATATGAATTAATTATAATGACCAGAGAAGTATAGTCAGCAAGGTGCAATGTTGATTGTCTCAAGTCATGTTTCTTAATATTTTCCATTCGAAAATGACTGATCTCATCATTGACTTAAAATATTTAGTCAAGTATCAAGTATGACTAGAAAACAATTGCACGTAGTACGTACCTAGTCTGCTGGGCAAACCCTTCACTCGAAACAAGGGTCTGAATGTGCAGCCTACTCATGCCTTGTGTACTAAAGGCTCTCTCGCTGTATTGGAACAGCAAGTTTTGTATGTGCTAGTCTTCCCGTGGAGGCACACTTGTTGATCAAAGTTCCAATGAGGGTCTGTGTCTGCAGACTAGTACGTACCCACCCGATTCTAGTTTCATGTAGTCATACTGGTCTATTTGTAACAGCTTCTGTCGAGTTATGTACAGAATTGTAAAGTTGTAAAGATTCATCAATATTTCTGTAAAATCTGTGAATTATACAGTGATGTGCGAAGTATACACATTAATTCAAATTTTTATATAAGGCTGTTTACTGTATGAATCTTATTGTAGTTGTATAAATGGTTTAAACAATTGTTTTAATTAAAAAAACAAAAAAAATTGATTTTGAATATTTTATTCTCAATAAAGCATGGATGAAATGTTTAAACTGTTAAAAGTTTCTATTAATAAACTAAACGGCATTGTAAAAAAAATATAACAGTGTTTTTATTGTGTAAAAAGGCTAGTTAAAATGACCAGAGAAAAGAAGGGCACATCCGGCTTGTGCCCCCAGTTTAAGAGCCATAGTCAATATTCGTAATGGAAATATGCCATTCTTACACAAGTGTGCCCCCCCCTTTGAAAGTTACAGCATATATTTGTAATGGGAATATGTCGTTCATACACAAGTAAGGACCTTTCTTTTCTTTTTTGCTTTTGAAATTTTCCTTGGGAAAGTGTGCCCCCCTTGGAAATTCCTGGATCTGCCCCTGTCTCATGTCATATTTTGTCGTATTTCCATGGCTTAAAAGAAAAAGTATTGTACCGATCTTTATATTCTAATTTCACACTGGGATATTTGTACAGTTCAACAACATTTATCTCTAAAGAATGATTATTTCTATGAAATCTGTCGAGTTTATGTACAGTGATGTATGAAGTATATGAGTTAACAAATTCAACATTAAATTGCCCTTTTTGTTTCTTGTGTTGTTACAGTCACAGAGGAGCCTTCCCCATCTTGGCATCAAACAGACGAACAAAAACAGAGTAAGTGAATTAAAAACATTTCAGCATTTTACTCCAGAAGTGAATCAGTGTCATTTGTTTGTCAAAATTGTTTGTTAGTGTGTGTTTAAATGTTTGTTCTTTGTTTGCCTGTCCATTTGCTTGTAAAATCGTTTGTTGGTATGTTGTATCTGGTTGATTGATGGATGAATGGTTGGATTGATTGATTGGATGGTTGGTTGATTGAATGTTATTTCTATTGATTCAAAGATTTGATGTTTAATTAATGATAGGTCCAAAATTCCGAATTCCAGTAAAAAAAAATTATTCTTGGTCTGTTGTTTTTATGCAAATGTTAGTAGCCAGCAGTCCTGGTAGCCAGATGTAATGCATTATCTCTAATTGTTTCATAAATTGTATTGGTGAATTAATTGAATATGAGTGTTGATCATTTGTTGATGTGTCAGTGTTTCGGCTTGTTTTTGTTTACATAGTTTATAGAATGAATGAGTAAGTGATTGCGTATGAGTGCAGTCATCATCACTGTACGCATGGTCATTTAGGCTAATCTATCAAGGTCATGGCTAATATCTGGGGCAGGACCCAAAACAGGAGGACTTGCTGTCATCCAGGCCACCTCAAACAAGGTAAGACTGGTTCATTAAGTACAATTCTTGAAGTTCAGCCATCTTGGTGGCACGTTCAGTTTCTATGGACATGAACTGTACCTGCTTCATTCGATGAAGCATCATCTTCTGATGACAAAAGATGGAGTTTGTTGGGGATGCAAGACCAATGGAGCATTGGGTCAGTAATCATGGTATCTTTAGTATTATGATATCAAAGCAGGAACACTTTGAGAGCATGGATGAACGAGCAGTAGTTCAAGACCAAATGTTGCAACATGACAGAACAAGGGGCTTCTTGGAAAATGAGGAAGAGTTTATAAGCAGGGAGAGAAGAGAGAGATGGAGGGGGGGGGGGGTGTATCTTTGACCGTGACGTTCTTCAAGATCAAGATTTTCTTTGAGGTGTCAGTCTTTCAACCGGGTTTTTTATGATGTAGATCACTGCCAATATGACAGAACAAAGAGCTCCTCGGAAGATGAGGGAAGAAGGGAGAGGGGGTGGTGAGGGGAAAAAGAAAGAAGGAGCAAAAGAGGGGGGGGGGGGCATGATCTGATAGACTCGGGTACGTGAACGGTAATGAAGATTAATATTTTGACTCCAAAATGGCACCAAGAACGTTGACTTGACTTTGAATGTGGGTCACTCGGTGATTAGGCAGTCATTTTCAATTATGAATTGTAACAGCAGAAGCAATGAAGTTCCAACTCAAAAGCAGACAGAAAAAATTAAGATGCAACCGGGGGCAGTGCCACAGGAGGACAGGGCTCGAACACCCCCCGTGATTTTTTTTTTAATTAAAAAAGATTATGGCAATTTTTAGGTCATCTTGTTCCCCCATCAAAATTCCTGGATGCGAGATATCTAAACACGTTATACAGATATTGTTGCATGAGAGATGCAAAGAAAAAGGGATTTAATGTTATGTAGATTTGATGCAAATGGATTATTCTTGTTTTCTTAATTGTGCTTTCATTCAAAGACAATATGGATCTGTATGCCGTGATACTCGTGGGCTAGTGTCATCATTTGCTTTGGCTTTGGACAATGTTCATTTTGTAAGCTGTGTGGAAGATGCGTAGCCAGTTGGACATTATTCTTAGTATTTCCACTTCCTTTCCTGTCTCTGAAGCTTGAATTATGTTGTCAGGACAAAAGTAATCTTAAAAGAACAAATGTTGCAATGTTATTACTCATTCATCTGGAAAACATTGGCGAGTGTCCTAACAATTTCCTGGACTGATCCAAGTGTCCTGTCAGGAAAACACGCAGTCAATCTTTTGATCAGTTTCAAGGTTTTTATTTTATTGTATCATAGTTTCATCAATGTTGTTTATGGTGTCCTTGAAATGATAAATACAAATTATCATTTTGTATTTTGGTGGGACAGATGCTCTGAGATTTTAGTTGTTATCAAATCAATTCAATTCAATTTAAAATAGTTTTTATTGATTTATTACTACAAACGTGATGCTTAATTGGCAATTGCACATGAAAAACAATCTCAGCTGGGTTATTAATTTTTATGAAATATAATATAGAACACAATATATAAATAACACTTGATATGCTAAATATGTGAAAAAAAAAATAAAGTGCAAACTTTTTTGTAGAATAAAAATAAAAATGTGCAATTTAAAACTGAGTTGTAGCATGTAAAACAGATTAGATTAAACGTTGTTGTTTGAATGTTAAATATCAGTGAATGTGGTGGATAGTTTCAAACAGCTTTTTTTTATTTAAATGTTAATAAGATGAAATATGCTCTGTTCATATTTCATAATTCTAATTTATTAAGTTTAGCTTGCTCAAATGTATTTGGAAGTTCTATTATACTTTTAATACATGACTTTGAAATGAGTTCCAACATTGAAATATGATAGATGACCAACACTTTTTTTTTAAATTCCTTTCCTCTCAATTATATTTTCCTTTAAAAAGGTAATACAAAAGAAATGTTGACAGAAGCAGTGTTAGAAATTCCAACAGAAGACACTGTGTCTGTCCATATTTCTAAGCTAGTCAGTAAAATTATTTAGAAACATAGATCATAGATGCAAAAATATGATTTCAAGAATTAGAACAATAATGATTCCAGACAAGAGTCCCCTTCCTGCTTCAAAATAGGTCAATATCTGGCCCCTTTTGTGCCCTAGGTTGATTTGGTGTATTGATAGAAAAACTGGGGGAATTATAGAATCTATTGGGTTAGATATGAATCTTGGTTTGGGGGCCATATACACCATCAATAAGTCTAGAAAATAATGAGAGCGAAATTCAGAAAGTAAGAATTTTTTTTTAGGTTCCACCCCTGGTTGATAAAAATCAAAACCAAACTAATCAATTTACCTGACTGAGAGGTGAAAGTCTGGGCTCCTATATTGTATTAGCTTGATGACATTTTTCTTTTGCAAATGAAATTTATTTCATGAAAAGAATCACTGGTTATCTGATCACTGTTCAAGAGATCACCTTGAAGTAGGCCTATTACTAGATGGAATTATAATGTAACAGGTATTCTAAGAGAGTCTGATTATATTGATCATTCTATCATATTCCGCTTCTACTTCTAGGTCTTGTTAGGTAAAATTGTACAAATAATTTACTCTTACTCTAAGACTATAGCAAGGAAATAATTACAACCAATTTTCAAACATCAATTGCGTCATTTTATATTATACCCCAGGTGCCTCAATGATAAATTTGCTTTGCGATATGAGTGGGAAAAGTCTGTTCCATATAATATCACTGTCACACCGACTGAAGCAACCTCAAACCGACCAAATAGATAACATTACTTTCAATGACATACCATCGCTCAGTTTGAAGTTGTTGTTCGTGTGGCTGTTGCACAAGTATGAACCTACTCTGTGATGTAAAGGAGTTGCATTAGTAAACCACATTACTGATTACCTGATTAGAACTACATATTCTGACGTAGAGCAGTAGTTATGAAAATGAATGGAATCATGTAAGATGGAGATGTACAGAACCCCAAGTGCCCCATCCTGTCTCTGCTTGTTGACATGGAATGAACAATCTTTGTTCAATATCAAGAAGAATGGAATAACAAGGAAATGAGTTGTCCCAGATCAAAGCAATCCAATCTATAGGTATGATGATGCAATGTTTTGGCACGATTTCTGGATTTCGTTGAAGTAAGTTTACGAGTACTTTTTTGAAAACTGTAGATTCACATATGAGGTGGTTTCAAACCACCTCGGTCATAAGAATCCCCGTGAAATTACGAGAACTTTTTTAGGCTAAAAAATACCCATTAATTATTCCTGCATTCACATCGCCCCTAAACATATCCTTAACGGGATAAGTTCCTGAAGTTACGAGCATGCGCAGTATGGTCTGATAAGCAAGCAAGGTGCGAGATTCAAAATCACTAGCCCAGCAGCCACCCACGGCTCCCGCGCCCAAACTACACTCTGGGAGAAAAGTTCCCGTAATTTGCTTTCACATCGCCAAAATACCTGCGACCTTGGAAAAATCCCCGCGAAAGTTCTCGCAATTTCGCCAAGTACCTACTATTTAGCGGGTATTTTCTTTCAGGGAAATTATGCGTAGTTTGCTTTCACATAACCAAAATACCTGGTATTTTCTAATCGGGGTGAATTTCCCGATCAGAGAATACCTTTGAGGCGGTCTGAAACCACCTATTGTCGCTTGTATACTCCAAAAATCTGCTTCATTTAGTGGCTTTCACTTTCAGTTTTATTCAATGTAATCCATTTAATTGGCCCAACCATTCTTCAAATTAGTTACTGAAAATTACTAACTATATTTTAAATGTTTAAAAACATACGTTTACAAAGTTAATTGCCATATAATAATAATATAGGGTATATATATTGCACACATATCCACCTTCGTGACCTTGTTAGGTGCTCAAGGCGCTCCTATATTACCCGGCTAAGCTAGGCGTTAATAGCGCACACAGCTTTTTAAGGAATTACTTCCTACCGGTACCCATTTACCTCACCTGGGTTGAGTGCAGCACATTGTGGATTAGTTTCTTGAATGGAGCCCAGAAGGAAAAAAAGGCTTCTTGGTAAGGATTGCTTTGAATAAACAAAACAAAAAGCTTTACTGGTACTTACTGATTGGTTGAACACACAGTCTTTCAGATCAGTTATTGACAATTCTTGAGTTGTTTCATAGTTGTATTTCTTCTGAAAACATACATGTACACCTCATAATAGCAAAGAAAAAAACAAAGCAATACATGTAGAAAGCAAAACCTATTTATTAGCCACGTTTGTATCACAAGCTACAAGTAAACATCACCGCGACATTTCAATAATTTGTTTGCATGCTAGTTTGAAAGGAGGAACCTTTATAAAAACAAACAAAAACTAAAATAGGATCCAAGTTATGAGTTGAATGGAGACAGTTTTCTAAATGATTCAATCCACTTATGTTATCAAATTGAACAATTTCTTTTGTTTGCCACATCCATACTTCCCTAGTAATGTCTTGATAGGTCAAACAGTTGTGTCATTGTGCAGAGCTGTGTAAGGAGTCATGAAGGGGGCCCAGAAAACTATTTATAAATGTTAAAAAAAAAAAACAATGGTTACTCTCTCACCTTAAAACGAAGAAAAAAATACTCAAACATTTACAATGTCTGGTTTATCCCTTCCACCCCTATCCCAGGCAGACCTGTTTATAAATACCAGATACATTTCCTGTTGATCATGTTGTTGTCTTCTGAGGATTGCACATTGTCTGTGTCCATGATTGCATTAGGTGATGCGCATTCCTTTGTGATAGTAACAAGATAGAGAATGGTTATGGTATCTTTCTTGAAAATAGCCTAAATGCAATGTTTGAAAGGACACAGGTTAAGAGTTTAAGTATTTGATATTAGAATATTTAATCATAAGGAAATCCGGGCCCGGTTGCTCAAAGCAAAAGTTTTAAATGAACGCCACATGGATTATCCACAACGGTAATTTCCCATTTTGTCTACTGCCAACTCGCCCATTCACCACATAGTCTTCTTCCATTTAGTCTTATGCCATTCCATTCATCAACATTTCGTCTAACAACAATTTGGTCCAATCATCACTTCGTCTGATCACCATTTCGTCTCATAACCAGTTGGTCTAACATCAATTTCATTTTCATTCATTTTGCACAATTTAACAGTCAAATTAGACCAAATGACTAAATGGCTATTGGACCAACTGGTTATTAGACGGAATGGCATTAGACTAAATGAAAGTAGACCATGTGGTGAGTGGACGAACTGATGGTAGACCAAGTGATAGTAGACGAGTTGGCATTGGACGAAGTGGCATTGGACGAACTGGAAATAAACCTGCACAACTTTACAGATGACATCTTCTGCAACCCTTTCTGCAATGGGGCACTGTCCCATGATTTCATATTACCATATCCCATGATTACTCTGGCTCAACAAGAACACAAGTTAAACATTCTTGAATATCCAAGAAGTAAATCCCAAACTTTGGCTTCCCTCCAAATTAGCCCTACCCAGCCTGGACTCCCTTCCTTTTGTGCATAAGAAATTGAAAATGAAAGATACTCCGTGAGGAGTTAATTGTCTCTTTTGGTGAAAGGGGAAGGTTGATCATGGAATGATTAAAAGTATATCACTTTCATTTCAGAGGCACCTTCTTGGTTCAGTTCTTGATTATGAAAATGACTTTCAATGGGGTCTCTTATTTTACTAATTCTTTCACTTTAACCACTTTTTGTTTTTTTTGTCTTTTTATCTACCTTTCCTGATATATTCCTCCTGAAATCTTGTCTTCATATCTCCCTTTTTAATTTTTCTCTTAAACCCTGATTATTCAGCAGAATATATTGCTATCTTCAGCTTTATTTCATGTTTTTGTGCAGTTGTTTGTTGAATTAATACAATATGACTTTCATTTATCAATATTTATACATTTGTGGATCCTTCTGCTGCTGCCTGGTTCTTGAGAACAATATAGAAATGAACATATTGATAATCATGCAGAAGAACAACAGGTAGCTAGATAAGGGATAACGAATTTAACATTAAAACTATATATGAAATTGACAGATGGCTTTGTAAATTGGTATAAAGAAACAATAATAGATCTAAGAAACAAAGTTTTAAAGAAATGCCATTTAAAAGGAGGGTACCTCTGGGCTTCCATTGGATAGGAACTTTTGGAAATTATCCAGAGAAGACAAAAGAAGGGGTCAAAACATCTGGGTGAAGACATGACAATGCTTGATCCAACCATTGTTCAGACTAAAGTGGCCTAATTCTTTGATAATGATATCTTTCAGAGTAAGTAGAGCCTGAATACCAAATTGAACTAAAACAGCATGCCCTTTTATCTTTCTGAAGATGAAAAATCACGAAGTATAAATATGTATATCCATGACTCTTCATGTTTGTATCCCAAGGGGGGATCATGTTCATCTCTGATATCATTATTAGGCGTCGCTTTATTTATGATCAAGGGGTCTTACTGAGGACACCATGGTGTCCTGGTAGCATAAGCTTGAGTCACTTGAAGGATCAAGTGCACCAGCCGATCTTAGTCACAGGTCCAGGATAGCTGTCGAAGTCGAAGACCTCACAGGACGTCCACGTGCCGTTGGCTTTCCACTTGATATAAGATGATGCATGTGATGTATGAGTAAGATTTAATCTTCCTTTTTTATGAGAACATACCCTTCTTCTTTTGGTTCAAGGGGAAACTTTCCTTGGGCTCGAAGGCTTACTCATCTCTATCCAGGGACCCAGCTTGTTAATAATGAGTCAAGAATATTGATTATAGAATTAAAACGATGGAGTAGGAGGGTCGTAGGAGGATCGCAAGAGGTTTAAAAAAATTAACGCATCCTCTTTAAGGTTACTTATTATTTTTTCTGATCTTGGAACTGTTTGTGAAACCACACAATGCAAGGAAAGGCAGAAATTTGTGGGTTCTGCTGCATGGAAACAATTAAAATTACAAAGAGGATGTTAAGGAGTGCTCATAGAGAATGAACTCATCAAGGAATATAGGGATTTGCTTGGCCGCTGGATGAATCAGTATGTGCCTTTCAAATTGCAACACCTATTTTATTTGAGTTCATTAATCACCCATTATGAAACTCATCTGAAAGTAAATCAGGGGACCGTTTCATCAGCATTTTTGTCTGACAAGTTGTCAGATCTGACATCTTAGCTTGATTCTGTTGGCTGAGAGGAACTGTTACTGTAGTAACTGTCAGATAAAATGGGACTTGTGAAACGTCCGACAAGTCCTTTCATGCAACGCTCCCCAGAAGAATGGTGTTTAAATCAAGCCTTCAGATTACATTAAAAAATACATTTGCGTAGGATTTTTTTTCTCACAATTTATCTCCAGTAGAAATTATCTCCCTAAAAAACATTCTTATGAACTGTTGCTGTTACTTATGGCATTACTATTTTCAAGATCTCATCATGGATGATCTCATTGGCCCGTATTCTGAACTCTGGTTTAAATTAAACCCTGGTCTAAAGTTGTGGTTTAATTATGGACAGCCAATCGGGACACAAATCACTAACAGTACACATTCATTTTTTTATATGGCACCCAAATTGTTCAATTGGGCATGATAACTGAAGTATTTTTTGTCATTATAAAACCAAAAGGAAACAACATAATAAACAAAAGAAATAAACAATATAAACAGAATTTTTGAATTTTTGGCTCCCCATGATTTTAGCACAGAGTTAGACCGTGGTCTAAATTAAACCTGACTTCAGAATACGGACCAATAATGTCTTTATCGGGCTATATAGGAAATTTTTAAGAGCAATTATATTAATATTGGGGAGTGGAAAAGCATTTTAATATGTAATGATTCTTGATACTGTCCCTACTCCATAGTACACATGCTTAGTCAATCATGATACTGTTTAGAAGAATATACCTAACAATCAGTGCCGACTGCACAGAAACGTCGTTAGCCTAACAGAGCACTCTAATTGAGAAGCCAAAACATTTATTTCAATGTTAAGCAATGCATTGTAGCATCGCTGCCACATAACAGGTTGTAACAGGGCCTCTTTTAGTGCATTGTTAGCACTAACAACGTTTATGTGCCGTCAGTACAGCTCATTAAAACTAACATTCAGCAAAGTGCATTCTGGAGAAAATTGGTTAATTGAATGATATCCCTGTATAGATTGTACTTTTATTTCCACAGGATACAGCAATGACTTGAATTTTACCACATTCATGCTTGGAATAGTCCCCACTACAACTTCATTCAATCAAGTTTGATAATGTTCAGTATGCTAACCATCAAGTAGCTAATTAGAATTCACATTAAACAAATTGCAAGTTGTAGAAAAATTAGTAGCAATTTCCTGGCTTGCATTGGGGATAAGATTTTGCAAGTATTTATAGCTCCTCGGAGATCGACGAGGAATCCATGCGCGTAATCCAGCCTTGCACGCTTTGCTCCTGCAACTCTAGCATTACTATCACTTATTAAAGACTCTCCTCAGCCCGTTATATGTTCTTCAATTAACGGTCCCCGTCACCTGGCAACTTGCTGACAAGCGAGGGAGCTTTAATCCCTAGTTGACAATGATGCGTTGGCAGTGAGGAGGGATTATGTTCTTTTGAACTGGATTAGGCATGGGGATATAATGGAATTCTTTAGATACATAAACATTTTACAGGAATTTGGAGGTTGTGTGGATTAGAAATGTGTCAGATATATTGCAAATTTGTAGGATATATTCTCTAGGATGTCTTTTATCCTTCCGTGATGTTTCAAAAATATCTTTTGATAACATGTGACAAAGAATATCGAATTTTCATTTATTTGCATTTCATGTTGATTTGATTATTTTTTAAATTATTCCTTAGAAATGTGTAATACTAAAGTACATACGTGTAGCTACTAAAAATTTACTTCAGTATAGTGAGTGATGGTATTACCTACCGGCCTCATATGCGTCAGAAATAAATTCAAACTTTCAAAACTTTGCAACATCCTTCCAAAGGAACTTGAATAGGAAGATGATGAAAAAAATGGTCAAAAACATATTTTCAGAGTCTTTTTATTCTCTAAAAAAGTAAATATTGCAAAAATATCTCATCAGCGATTTTATTGTTCTTTCAATTTTTCCCACAGAAAACACATGTTCGGTAATACAATACCATTTTCAAGTGACCAAAATATTGCATGTGTGAAGAGGGGTGCGATTGGAAGATTGTATTGTAAAAAAAAGTGATTTCAGCCAAATTTTCAATCTTCAGATATATATATATCTATATGAATATTTCAATCTTAATATTTTGTAGGTATTTGTGTATTTATGGTGGAAGTTTGATGAATTTTATGAGAATATTGTGTTTCATATCATTAAATTTATGAAAAGTGTTTAGTAATACGATCCACTACCATAAAGTATCTAATCTTGATCTTATAACTGGCTGTTCATCTCAATGGGAGACTGAGCAAAACCTTAAAAAAGTGCACAATCATTTGGTCCTGATTAAACTGTCAGTTGTAGCTTCTGCCTTGGTAGCGATGATCCGAATCATAATTTTTGACACGGAATCCCTTGTGTCCTTTGCCGATTTTCGTCAACGATTTGCCAGTGTTTCCTGTGATAGCCTAACCTTTTCCCCCAACCTCATCGGCTGATCACTTGGGAGTGTTAAGAAGACAGAGATTATCATTTGGAATATCTTTGCTTCTGTTTTGCCTACAGATATAAGCTATCTTTATAGGGCATTGATTTAAGAGATAGGCCTACTCTTTTCTTTGAGTAGTTTTTCTTTTGATCGAACAACTTAATGCTATATTCATCAATGATATCCAGATTTAGGTACAGATAGATTGTATGATAGTGACTTTTGATTATCTTAGATTTGAAAGACAGATTGTTGAATTTATTTGATAAATATGTGTGTCATTTTCCATATCAATTTAAATCTGTGTTGATTGTACAATTAATTCATGATTCTTTACTTCTTGCAGTGTGCAATTTATTTAATTCATTCTTTGAATGTTAAATGTCTCATTTAGTTGAAAATTTAAATCTATTTTTTATCATAAAAACATACGCAGCTACTGTGTTAATCAATGTCATAAAATATGGGTAATAATGAAGTCATTAATTAACCTTTTTTGTATTCGGCAGCTCGTAAAAATAATATATTGCAAGAAGTATAGAATCAAGAATTAATCAAATATGATACAATCAACATACATGTAGATTGAAATTGATATGGTAATTACACACAAGGTGATTAAAAAAAGAGCCAGTGGGACGAGGAAATGTGCTGTTTTAGCACCATTAGAAATGATGCTCATTAAGAGTTCAGTGTCAGGTGTAGTGTTAATTATGTTCATGTGTAATAATGGAGAATAAGTCAAAACTACAAACATATATGAAGGAACTAATCTGGCTTTGCTATGATTTTTTTACAGTTAATATGTCCATAGTTAAGTTAGTATTTTAGATATGTAAGGTAGTTACGTTGGATGTTTAGTTCTGTAATGTTGTTAAGTTGATAAGTGAGTTTAGTTTATTAAGTTTAAGTAGTTAGGTTTTTGCGATGTAAAGCGCTTAGAGAAATTTTGTTAGGCACTATATAAATATTGAATTATTATTATTACTTTGTAACTGGGAATGAGATCATTATCTTGATCTGTTTTATTTCCTGAATGGAATAGCCCCCTCTTTGTCCACTTTGTGTCAACTGAAGAAGGAAGGAATATGTGGTGGATAATGTTTTGCCCTAGACATATTATTTAACTTGTAATAAAAAAAAGCCCCCAACCACCAATGATATTGCGATGTGAAAGACATTGTAATACCCCTTTCATAAACCCCATTAAAATGAATTAGGCGGCTAATAGCAGCATAATATGGTCATAAAATTGGAGGAGGACAAGAGTTATCCGCATTACTCTGATGCTGCTATTATCCGCATAATAGCAGCATCAGGACAAGATTTTGAGTTTATGAACGCATTTCCAAATAATGCGGATAATTGCCATGGTGCGGTCACAAGGTCACCCTTTTCCAACACAACCGCATTGGAGGGGGCGTGTCCAGTTGTCATGGCGATTATCCGCCTTTTTCAGGACGGGTGCTCGTAAAAATAATGCGGCTTATTTTCGGAGTTTATGAACGCAATTTTTATTGAATTATCCGCATTACTCTTAGGCGGCTAATTGGAGGATAGGTTTATGAAAAGGGTATAAGAGAGGCAGATAATGAGGTCACGGATAAGCTAATGAGGAATAAATGATGAAAGATTGTGGTGCAGATACAGGCAAAAGGATAAAAACAAGAAACATTTTGAGAAGAACAAGAGAGAAGGGGATAATATTACAATGAAGAGGAATGCAGTGAGGAGGAAAAGGACAGTGTTTATTGTCGTGATGGTAACAGTGATAATGGTGATGTCAATGATGATGATGATGAGGAACAGCATTGATGTGAATTTAGAGATGCATTGGCTACAATAGAATGTTCCTTCCGCAAGGGATATTTATTCACAAAGTTTCTTGAAGATATTGTTTTGTTTATTCACAACTACTTTTAGAAACAGCACAGGGGGAAATAAAGGAACAAAAAGTAAGAAAATGAAATAATAGCACTTAAACATATGAGAGAAACAGAGAGAAAGGAGGGGGGGGGGTAAATTTTGCATAACATGTTCCCCCCTCCCCCCTCTGAAAAAATAAAAACTTGCACTCAAATACCATATTGTGACAGTGAATGACTTTATACTTTTATAAATTGGACATACTACCATTCTGCATTCTCTCTATCCTTAACCCGGATTCTTTCAAAGGTCTCTGATGTATTTTCAGTGTGTAAAAACCCACTCTCTTTAATCTGTTTTGGTCAGAGTGGATTCCGAATGGCAATGAAAGCTTCCAAACAGCATTACCCGACTCACAGATCCTGCATATCAAGCATTCCTGTATGGGATGTACGTCAAATCTCTCAAATTCTGAAGGCAGAGTTTTTAGTATGGATTTACAGTGGTGGATAGTTGTGACATCATGAACACGAGAGCTTGATATTACTGTCCCTTAAGAATTCAAGTTTCAATGAATATTCTATAAAAAAAACCAAAACAAACAAACCAACATAAAACAGCATCATCTAAGGTAGATAGGAAGATACTTTAGTTTAATTTAGATATTTTAAAGGGGAGCTAACTGACCAATACCGTGTTGTTAGTTTCTTATTGACTGTATCATAAATGGTTAGTCTTGGAATATGCATTTTAGACCATGGTCTCAATCTGTGCTAAAATTATGGGAAGCCAAAAATCCAGAAATTCTGTTTATATTGTACATTTCTCATGTTTACTATGTTGTTTCCTTTTTGCTTACATAATGAAGAAAAAGGCTTCAAAATACTTAGGTTATCATTCCCAGACAACTTGGGTGTCATATGAGTTAGTAAATTGGACGTTACTCTTAGGGATTTGTGCCCCAGTTGGCTCTCCATAGTTAAACCAGGGTTTCATTTAAACCTGAGTTCAGAATACGGGCCTTTGAATTATACTATGAATAACACAGGGAATAAGTTATCCTATATAACTTCATTCTTATGCTTCAAACTTGAAATTTGAATACTTGCTTTGCTAACCAGTAGTAAATGGTGTAAACTTTTCAGATATTAGTGAATATCAGAGTGAAAACTCAAAGAATGGTGTAATATTTAATAACCGTTAGCATTAAACCATTCCTTGATATGGTACAAAATTACAAACAGAAGCTATTGTCTTTTTCATACTTTATTTGAGCTGCTTATGTCATAGCTGTTCATCCCCCCACCCGCCCCAGGCTTCCACCAATGTGAAAGAAAAGGACAGATTTTCAGCAAAGATAAGAGTAGAAGAATGGCAACGAACAATGCAGAAAATCTGATGAGAAACAGTATCACCACACACCTGGTTGCTATGGTTTATCGCGATTCCTCTTCCCACGCTGGAAACTGTTGCCAACGTTTCCTCCTCCGCAGAAACCTTCAAGAACCGCAACAAAAGCATGAGCATCGGGGTTTGATTACATGTACCTTTGGTAGTTAGATACCGATCTTAGATTCCATGTCTGTTCACACTCGTCATTCTCACGCAATTTGAATTATGGTATACTTATCTGACTTCTTATCTATTTTGTTAAAGTTCTTTTTATCAGTATTTGTACTCGATGATTCTTCTTTAAAGAAGGTTTCTGATTTAGGGTCAAGTTGGTTTTTAATAAAAGCAGATAAATGAAAGGAACTTTCAAGTAGGTTTGAGGAAATCCATCAAACAATTGTCCTGAGTGTTTAAAGTTTGATTTTTTAAACACTTTAAAATCCTCCCCCAGTATTATGTTACATTAATTTAATAACTTTTTAAGAGATTTATGATGACTTGATATTTCTTTTCAGAAGCATGTATGAAATAGTGTGTTTGATCATTATTATATTGTAGCACTGGTAAAAAGTTAACATTTTTTTAAATTTCAGTTACACAACTTGGTGGGTGTGTGGGGGTGGGTGCTGCCAAAAAGTGCCCAGAATTTGTTATTCTTTGATCTGCCCCAATTCTTATTCAATATTTCTTTAATTTTTCTGGTTTTATTAAAGCCAAATTGACAGGATGAAATTCCTCCTTTTTTATCATCTGTTTTCAAAGATCTTGTCAAAACTGAGGTGCAGGTCTTTCCTCATTGTAATTTCTTGTTTAATATAATGAGAATTCCTCTGTAAAGTTGACATGGTTTGTTCACACTCGTACAAGGCAAGATTACAATCATTAAATCAGAGATATACATGTTTGTCAAACAATCTCACTGAATTAGCTTTCCATGTGAACAGTCCCACCCAGCCCTTTTCACTACTGGGACTTGAATACGTGACTTGATTGGAGCCCTTCTCCCCAGACGCCTTATGGGGCTGTCACACTTTGACGTTTAAGCAAGGTATACCAGTGTACATATTGAAAGTAATTTTTTTTCAAAACGATTTGACTCTATATCTTGACGTAGAGAGTGCATGTTTTATATAAAAAATTGATTTGTTGAAACCTAGTGTTGTGAGATAACAAAGTGCAGTTCCTATAAAGAATTTATTTCTAAATGTAAAAACTAGGATTAAATTGTAATTTTTTTTCTTATTATTATTATTTATTAGTTTGTATTTATAACAAAATCGTTCAATTTGAATTCTTTGGGTATTTTAAGTTTATAGTGTCTTATCATTTTTTTATTTATTTATTTTTGGGGGGTGATTTTTTATTTATTCAGTCACTAAACAATTTTAGAATTTCTCGAAACCAATTTGAAATCTGTCATCATCAAGTCAATTACATCATATTTTGTATATATCTTAAATATGCTCCATATTTAACTTTTCATTGAAAGATTTTCATTGAAGTAGGTAACGCCAAGGAAATGTGGCCCTAAATTGTACTTGATTGCCTCTGACAGAAGCTTAAGAATAAATCTATCCATTAGTTTCACTCTTTTATGATTTGATGGAAGAATATCCTCGAAAGTGCCAGTGGCCATGATGAAAATGGAATAAGCCTTAATAAGAATCATAGGCTGCTTAAGCCTTTTACGTAAAACCCTGAGGCATGTATTACAAATCTGTTTTTAAGTTCTGATCTCACTTGTTCTTTTTATCTTTTTGTGTTTGTCCCAAATTGATTACTTCACAGATAGTCAGTGTTTTATATTTTTCTCCTTTTGTGGCCTGGAACTTGTCATGTCCCACTCACCATATAATCATTACAGTTTTTGACACACTTGTTTCTGAACCCTTTAAAGACTGGGATATTTTTATGCCAAGAAGGGCTAGGGGTGGGGGCTAATTAAGCCCCTTGTAAGATCTTGGCTGTTTCCCCGCACGAATATGATGGAATGAGTACTCACTTTGCCCATAGAGCTATGTAATAGCTCTGTGCTTTGCCTGTGATAGAATCGCTTATATTGAAAAATCTCTTTAGTATTTAAAAAAAACAAATAACTTCAAAAATCAATAAATATCTTCAATAAAATCCAGTTTTAAAATTGATATATGACAATAATGATAAGTGCAATTTATTACGCACCTTATCCATCTCGTTAGAGATTCTCAAGGCACATAAATAAAGAGATGAGCAAGCACAATAGCAAAGGAACACAGAAATCATTGATATAAGGAGTTATAGAGGTAATATTTTGTATATATTTCTATGTCTTTCAATCCTTTTACTTTTATTGTTTTTCATCAAAATTTGTCAGCGGTATTGGATTAAAAACACTGTTTGGTATCATGATTTTTTCCTTCAAAATATGCTCAAGAATCATTGCGAGTTTCAAATGAGAATACTGTTTGACACGACTGGGCACTCAATGTACCTCCTCATATCAATGAAATCGACAAGATTTGGCAGGCCATCCCTCTTCCATAATTCCATGTCAACCTACCGTCAAAACTTTTGTTTCAGAGATATTTATCTCCCCCCAAGAGAGGGCAGTATGACAAAATGTCTGACCATGTTTCTTGATTGGTCAGTTTTACTGCCGCCAGCGATTGATAGGTCAACCAAAGGATGTAATGATTTATTTTAAAGTGATTGGTTAAAGCCTGTGTATAGCTTTGGTAAATGGTCAATAATGTGATTGATAATCGAATTTCATCTAATATGACAGTCTTACTGAAGCGTAGAGACCGTTACATATTTTTCCAACTGCACTTCTCTGAGAAAATTTCAAATATTCAAATCTTGGATATATAGCGCCCTCTCGGCGATGCTTGTTTTATATTAAAAAAATGGGCATTCAAGCACTTTTCTTATAAATTAAGTGATTAGATATCCAAAAGTTACAGACAATGAACATATCTTGAAAGTTTCAGCCCATTCCATGATTTGGAATAGGATTTAATTCAAAGACAAAAACACACAGATATTTTAATTTGATCGGGTGACCCGATCAAGTTAAAGAAGAATTATACATCCCAGGGTTCAATATTAAAATGGTTATTTTACAACCCTGTTTTATTTCTGATCTGGGAGATATGTCTAAAAATATGGATTGAATTTACACGGTCCACCTGTGTGTAATTTCAAGGGGATCACCAAGTGTATAAATACACACTTGGAAGGAATGAAAAGTAGAATCTTGTATATATTTCCTGTTTGAGGTGCATGTGATATGAATTAGTCTATAAACTGTGATGCATATGATCCATATTCATGACCAATATGACATTTCTTTATTTAGATTGTTTGTTTCCTTAAAAAGACATAAGCAAAAGCTGAAATTTTTTTATTCAAACTCAGCATCTATGAAGTATTTTATACTTTTTGTTGTGTAGAATGAAGTGATCAAGTCCAAACCTCAAATTGTATTTCTTCTACTTCAATTCCCATTGTAGACTTTAAACTTTTTTTTGTTACACTGTGAGAAATATTTTGTTTATTCAAAACCAGTAAGATCTACTTGGCACCAGGGAGGGGAAGGGGGATTCATAATGACAGTCAACATATATTCATTGCTAATCAGCTATAGATCCGTTGTACCCTATGGCCCGTATTTTGAAGTTGGGTTTAAATTAAACCCTGGTTTAAAGTTTTGCTTTAAGTATGGAGAGCCAATTGGAGCATAAATCCCTAACAGCAAACATTCAGTTTATTAACTCATATGAAACCCAAATTGTTCATAATTGTCTGGGAATGATAACTGAAGTATTTTCTTTATTATGAAAGTAAAAGGAAACAAAATACTACACACAAGAAATATGAAATCTCAACTTAATTTTTTATTTCTTGGCTTCCCATAATTTTAGAATAGAGTTAGACAATGGTCTAAGTTAAACCTAACTTCAGAATACGGGCCTATGTCTATAGCAAATTTGTTGAAATGTAGGCTTGAATGTTTGCTGTCAGTGTCCTATAATTAATGTCCTATTAATTAACTTTTAAGATATCCTTGTTACAGTATACATCAACCAAAGTTTCCTGGGGGTGTTTCACAAAGATTGGAGTATGACTTTGAGTCGCACTTAAATGCCAATGAGTACATGATATGCAATGCGCAATCTTATTGATTAACACGCACTAGCGCGCGTCCCCTTAGCATGATCTGACCATTGCGGTCATGCCTTTTATATCGCATGCAACTAGGCATTTAAGTGGGACTCTAATGGGGCGTTGCAAGAAACTTGCTATCAATTGCTAGACTATTTTCATTCCTGAAATCAAGCATATGCCGTGCAATTAATTGTAAATTTGCGATTGATTGCTAATCTGCTCCATGAAACAAGGAGTGTAATCTGATTTGCTACAGTTAAAATTGATCAATCAATTGTAAATTTGCAACAGAAAATTTGCGATTGATTGCCTTGCAACACCCCTTAAGTCATACTTTAATCTTTGTGAAACACCCCCCTGGTCCTCTTTCTTCAACCTCCTTTGGGGCTGTTTGACTCTTTTTACAAAAAGAATAAGCATAGGACATTACACCTTTGCCAGAACCCCTGACATTCTCCTACATCTCCCGATAGAACACCCATCTCCTCAGACAAGCCCTTCTTCCCTGACATATCATCCTCACCAAAGATCCCCCAGGGTGATGGCTGGCCTCGGGATGATGCCCTGGTTCATAATATCCTCTTCCTCCTTGCAAATTTCTTAGCATCTGTCGCCAATTTACCGTCCTTGGTGGGGCGCTCCAAAACTGACAAACGTGAACTTCGTTTTTCTTCTTGACCTTGGATCAAAAGAACTCTTCATAATGGTTCGTATCAGTGATATTTCACTACAATTTGTCCTCATCCAATCAGATGAGAGGATTTCAGCGGCTTGTAACAGTTATCAGTGAAACCGACTCATTAGTTGAGAACACTGGTGAGTTCCTCCTTCTTAACGTCCTCCAAAGCTTACATGGGACCAATGTCTTAAAACTTGTCAAGAATAGCAATCTATTTTTATTTTTAGGAAAAATTTGACAATGAAATCCCGTGAATTTGGTACCCAATTCAGTCTTCATAAGTTTGTTTTTAAGTTCGCTGGGGTCCATTTCATAAAGCTGGTTGTAAGTTAAGAGCGACTTTAAGAACGGCTGGCGATCCTTTCTTATGCGCTAAACCATCGCCAATGAATATACCATTTACCACAAGAAAGGATCACCAGTCGTTCTTAAAGTCGCTCTTAACTTACAAATAGCTTTATGAAACACCCACCTAAGATTGGACCCAGGGTTTGGTTGCATAAAATATTTTATCAGTTACAAATACTTGGATTCCTTGACAAATTTGCTGTCCTCCAATCACATTGCGCCATTCCAGTGTTGCCTTTTACAGTGGTTTGTAACTTGACAGAGCTGCCAAGTAGTACGAATTTTCTGTATTAAATACTGAAAAATTAGAAAAATACTGATGGTTTCATGCAAAATACTGATTTCTCGAGTTTCATTTTTATGTGTTGTCCTATGGTGTTTCTTTGAAAATATTGATTTCCTCGCCAAAATACTGACTTTCAGCTTTAAAAATACTGAAATGTTCTTGTTCAGTTTGGCAGCTCTGACTTGATTATTGATACCACGTTAATGGACCAAAACTTCTTTTCCTCCAGGGTTTGCACTCCTTTATAGGGGAAGTTCACCCTGAAGAAAACTTTGTCGTAAAACTAGCAGAAAAAATATTGGTGAACGTTTGAGGAAAATCTGTTAAAGAGTAAGAAAGTTTGGATTTGTGACGTCATAAACGAGCAGCTGCCCCATGTGTTATGTAATATAAAATGCATGAATTTCAAATTTTGTATGGTTCCTAATGACTTAATTTTGTTTTCTATTCATGATTGGGTGTAAAATGATTTGTCTATTGATATACAAAAGGTACAGTGAAAATCATTTTAAATTTTCTGAGAAAATGACATGTCATTGATTTTTTACCATTCGCTACGTAGGAATGCTGCTCGCATATGACGTCACAAATCAAATAATTGAAATTCTAATAACTTTTTGATTATTTGATGAATTTTTCTCAAACCTTCGGCAATATTTGTTATTATTTTTCTGCTATTTTTACAATGAACTTTTTGTCAGGGTGAACTTCCCCTTTAATCAAACAAAATAAATAATTTTTGCATTTTCCAGAATAACAAGTTGTTATTTTGTAAAAGCTGTATCTAATGTAATCTGCAAAATAATGTAAAATGTAGGAACTGTTTTTTTTTTCAAATTCTAAACTTAGTCAAAATTTTGTTAATACCTTTTCAAAACAGAAAGTTTTTATTTGATTCTCTATGAAGTGATAATCAAATTAAATGTTTGTTACAAGGACATTAGAGATACAAATTTATGCAACATGCAACTTTCTCAAGAGTTAGAATTCTTATTTTTTTTCAGCGAAGGCATCATTTTCGACAGGTAGTGTGCGCTGATAACTTTCTATTATTACCACTATTAACGGAATTAAGTCATTGTATCCTGACAATGGGGTATAATTCGAACATTCTCTTTAGGTGTGGGATTTTGTTTTCTTGGGGGAGGAGAGCTCTTCCGATCTCAGCCGAGAAAAATACATGAGTAATGACTAAGTCCATGCTTTTCTGATATGATGAGGTTAATAAGGCAAATTTCATCTTTGAAAATGAGAAGTTAATTTAAAATAATAATACTTATAATTGTACTGATAGAAATAAGAATACTAATACTACTACTACTACTTCTCCTACTACTACTCTACTACTACAGCAACAACTGCAACGACGACAACTTCACCAAGCTACTACTATTAATCCTACTACCACCTCTACCACTACTACTACTACTACTACTACTACTACTACTACTACTACTACTACTACTACTACTACTACTACTACTACTACTACTACTACTACTACTACTACTACTACTACTACTACTACTACCACCACCACCACCACCACCACCACCACCACCACCACGACTACTACTACTACTACTACTACTACTACTACTAGACTACTACTACTACTACTACTACTACTACTACTACTACTACTACTACTACTACTACTACTACTACTACTACTACTACTACTACTACCACCACTACTGCTAATACCACTACTACTACTACTACTACTACTACTACTACTACTACTACTACTACTACTAGGCCTACTACTACTACTACTACTTCGGTACTTATGATAATAGGTAATAATGGTTGAGTTAATCCTGTCATTATTTTGTCATCATGACCAAGTTATGCCATTGATTTATCACCTTTTTATGACCATGGTAACTGTGTGGAAAACTGATTTTATAAAAGGGGTTTATATGAATAAAACACATTCCATCACAGAAGTACATGTTGTTAATGAGATATTAACTTCAATACTATACAGTCTAATTTCTGGTTTAGATTGACCCCTGCAGAAAAGTAAACAAAAAGTTAATTCAAAACCTGCAAAGGTAATTGAACTGAGATGCATACTTTATTGTGTACAACTTTGATTTAAAGTACAGACATATCACAGGTAGAAACAGTGAGTGATTATTGTCTTTTTGAATAAGAATATCTAGAAAGGAGAAAGGAAGTTACAAAGTAGTTGTCATCTAATATCAAGGTTCCATGTTACAATACATTTTTAGAGAATGTGGTCTTGTTTTGTTTATTTCTGTCTACCGGTATTCATTGTTGTTATTAATAGACAGAAATACAGACAAACATCCACAATAGATCAGGCAATTAGATAAACAGATAAACCCACAGTTTAATTGGATTTTCATCTGCATCATTTTCCTAATCAGCTGATGTTTGCGACGAGCCAGCCAGCCCCATCCAAGCTCCGGTCTTCAGCAGAAATTTGAACTATATTTACACTCGCTCTAGCCAGGAAGTTATTTTTTCCTGTTAACTTAATGCCGCCGACCCACGGCAAGAGGCTTGTGCCATCCCAAATATAGATTCCTGGCATAGTTGGGAGTCTTTAATGAACTTATGATGGGATTACCTATGAATTTGTTTTGAAATGGATGCCAAGAATTTGAAGATTATGCCCTTGACTTCCAAGTAAAGATTTCATTGAGAAACTGGACAGTCCCTTTGAGGACATTGATCAAGGAATTATTCACTTCAAGAAATATTTTGATCTCAATAATTAATTGCAAAATTCTTCAAATGTTAAATACTTATAAGATTTATATTTGCTTTTTTTATTATTATTCTGTTGTACAGAAGTCTCTCATCGATATACTATGTCATTATTACTTTATTTTACAAGCAGTAATTTTGTTAAAGAATATTCTTACTCAGCTTGGAATTGAACCCAAACCTTCCTGTTTACATTTAAGCTACCTGACCAACGAACAACCCAATTTAAAAATTAGTCTGCAAGTGTGAATTATTCAATTTCAAAGTGTTTACAATAAATAAGAATGCTAGGGTCCATGCTATCTGGTTTAGCTCTTTATTTTTTCAGAAGGCTGTTTGAAAGAGGTTATTCCTTTCTAATCATATGTTAACAAAATAGATGATGTGACTGTCTAAAATGATATCTGTACCAAACTGGATATCTTTGGAAATAACTTTGAGCATTCTCTACTTCAACGTAGTTTAACATCACCCATGATACATGAATAGATGCCCTTCAACGTGGGTGTGGACAGAAAGAGTGGATAAACCAATATGAAAGGAGCACATGCTTCTCAAATTATACTCGTTGACAGATCCCTTTTCCCTCTCAACATTAATTTTAATCCATTCTATTGCTAAACTTCAACATTTTGGAGGAAAAGAAGGGTTTTTGTAGGAGTTTGGGGGATGGATGTGTGGGCTGTAGCCTAGATCCTGTGTGTTTGAGAGATTTGAGTCAGGAAAAGGTGTAAACAGCATGAAAGTGGCTCATCCAGAGAGCATTATGTAGCTGCTTCGAGATGAGTGGTTTCAGACGAGGGGTATTGGAATTAACTATTCATTTCTAATTTCACCCTTTTGGAACAATGTTATTTTGCTTGCTTTGGTGTAAAATATTATAAAAAGGGTAATTTTAATTTTTCAATTGAAAAAGACAGTCAAAACTGAGTCAAGCGTTTTTGTTTCATGTCAACAAAAGTACTTTTGAAAGATTGTTAAGTGTCTTCTATTGCTCTTATTATCATTCTAGGATGTATCCCTGGTTGGTGACTGCTCTGGAGTTTTGGTCATATTCCTTGGTTTACCCGTGGACTACTGATGGGTGTTTCATAAACTGTATATAAGTTACGAATGACTTTACACACGACTGCTGACCCTTACTTGTGCTGCATGGTATATCCCTACGTAGCTGACTTAGCACCTAAGAACATGTTCAAGTTGTTTGTAAAGTCGTGTGTAACTTTACAAATAGCTTTATGAAACACCTATCTAAATCGTCAAATGCCTGTATGTTTAGGTAACAGGTTGGTTGACTTTCTGGTTTCATTAACTCATTGTCTGTTCCCTGTGCAGGGTTACCCAAACAAGTGCTATACTCTGTCCCCTTGGTGCACTTACAATTTTTTATTGCATATTCATTATTTCTTTGTCACTCAAGAGGAAAAATTACAATGAAATCTTGAATATTGCAATTAAGTAATGTTCATGGTTAGATTTTCCATGTATTCAAAGAAGTGCTGTTCCTCAAATCGTGTCATCACATATTTTGCATCACATTTTTATTAAAAGCCGTGTGAAAGCTCTTAGCAATGGAGACAAAGATAAGGCAGTGATGTGTAGAGAATGGTGTTCATGTCAGACTGCTTATGGCTGGCTGTGTAGACATGGTGTTCCTGCCATAAGTTGCCATGGTAACATAATTTGTTTTACTTATTTCAGTCTTTGTTTTTTTTGGCTTGCAGATGATGAATTGTGCATTTATAGATAGAATGTCACAATGGGTCCTGATTTTAGATTTTGTAAGATGTAATTATGTATTGATTTATTATTTCTATTTATTTGACTATTTAAAACTAGTTATTTGTTTCAATTTTTTATTTGTTATTATTATTCTATTCATTTATTAATATATATATATATATATATATAGGCCTATATATTTTTTTGGGGGAGGGGTATTCTGTCAGCTTTAAGAAAAAAGTGAGAAAAAAAACTCTGTCAAGGGGAGGAGTGGAATTTGGGCCACATTTATTGACAGATAAATTCAAGGTACATTCTTACTTTTTATTTTACTACTTTTTCAAGTTCTGATGATATATTTGCCTGATTTGTGCAATATTGAGCATTTTGAGATTAAGACAAACAATCATCCTGTAAATCCCATCTCCAATACAAATTATAAAAAACTGTTACGATCAGGATCATTTTTCAGATCAGATTTACCATGATAATTTGGACATCAGGGTCCGGTAACACAGAGGTTAGCAATTGATCGAACATTTGATTTTCACGATTGATTGTACACAGTAGTAAATGAAATCAAGCCTGAAGAGATTCTTGTACGATGATTGCTAAACTTTGTGGAAACAGGCCCCAGGTTTGGTGAAAATGGGTCTCTTGAGAAGTAGAATCAGTTGTTCTCATATTTGGGTCACAACACCAGCAGGGTGACTAGAAAGAAGACACATTTCTAAGATGCCTCGGCTAGAGGTCCTCTACAGGTTTATATTAATTGGGATGATATTATTTGAGTTTATGATTTTTACTTCTGCAGTGGCTTGGTATGTACTGAATTTGCAGGTTTTTAGCCTATACAGATGTCAAGCTTGGCAAAATCCCATTTGAAAAGGGTATTTTTATGTGAGAGTGGAACCATTAACAGATGTTTGACAATGTAATAGGTCCATGGTTTGACCAATCCAATATGAGTTACATTCTAATATTGTGAATGCTATGTGAGGCAAGCACTAAATCAAGAATGATGTAATCAACTTTAGTCAACTTGTACCGTGTTTACACATTGACTCGGCTCGGGTGTTGAATCCGCGAGCCGGGTTGAACACTGCGAAGAAGGGATCAGAGATCACGTTTATACGTACATATAAAAAGGCGAGTTCAACACGGCTCGCGGATCTCGAACGGAAGAAGAATTATGACGTCGCAAATTAAACGCGGGTAATTCACCGCCGGAATCGAATCTTGTCCGTGCGAACAACAACAATGCCAAAAGTGAAAGCGCGCGCAGTGACCTGGTCAAGAGAGTTCGACACGGCTTTCTGTTTACACACGAAAAAATTGCCGAGTCTGACTCGGCTCGCGGGTTGAAACCTACGATTTTGGCGGATCAAAAAAGCCGTGTTCGACACGGCTCGCGGATCACACTGATCGCGTTTACACAGCATAAAATTGCCGTGTTGCGTGTCGAACCCCCGAGCAGTGTCACTGTGTAAACATGGTAATAGTGACACTGACAGGGAAGCAATGCCCTGCCCAAGGGTGACATGAAATCTGAATTGGTTTGGCGCCCAAGACTTTTCATTTCCCATACACCTGCTTTCAAAGTTCCTGAACCTTTTTCCAACACAGATCCATGTTCTCTCCTACTCATAAAAAAAATGGTATTTCTGCTTCTGTGAAATCACCTACTTGTTTTGGTAAATCGCCACTTGGTCTATTTCCACTTTGTCTACTTTCCATTTGGTCCAATCCTAGCTCATCCACAACCAGTTCATCTGCCATCAAATTCAAGTGGCTTCCTTGCCTTTTAGTCCACCATTTTGTCTTATTTCCAGTTAGGCTAGACCCATTGGTCCATATTCTGAAGTCAGGTTAAACTTAGACCACAGTCTAAGTCTGTGCTAAAATTATGGGAGCCCCCCAAAAAATCTAAAATTCTTTATAATGAATATTTCTTATGTTTATTGTTTTGTTTCCTTTTGCTTTTATAATGAAGAAAAAGACTTCAGTTATCATTCCCAGACAAATGTAAACATTTTGGGTGTTGTATGAGTTCATAAATTGGATGTGTACTGTTACGACTTTTGGCCCCAATCGGCTCTCCATACTTAAACTAAAACTTTAAACCAGGGTTTAATTTAAACCTGAGTTCAGAATATGGGCCAAATTGCCTGGTCTATATAATTAGGGGAATGGTTTATGGACCAAATTTTAAGTGGAAAATAATAAGAAGATACAGTAAAAAAAAATAGACCATGTCCAGGCATAAGAAAAAAAATGATAGTTAAACCTAGCAAAGTAGTATTAAACCAAGGGATATTTAGGGGATATATGCCTTTTAACTGGCCTGTATGGATCGTTTGAGCTATTGCCAACAAATCCAGTCATCAAACGGAAGTTGGATCATCCGACGGTCAAAAAACGGATGTATTTCATTTCAGTGCAGGATCGAATGAACGTCATGGAAAATATGAATATTGAAATGATTGATTTGAAGCTTTCTTTACTGCAATTGTTTTCTGTTCGTTTATAACTACCAAGTAGTCCCACACAGTGTTTGAATTTTGAAGCATGTTGTTTGAACCTGTCACTCTGACAAGTTAAAACTTTTGAACATCTGTTTAAACTTTTTAAAAAATTGCTTCAACTTATGTAAAGCTAGTTCAAGTTCAAAAATTTGTCCTAATTTTTTTCCAATTCAATGTAAAAGCATGTATTCAACCAAGCTTTACTTTATGGTTTCAATTTGACCAAGTCCATAGGTATTTGCTTACATTTTAGAAAGAACAAATTTGACAATAAAAAGCTGAGAAAAATCTTTTGTTTGTTTGGTCCTAAGCCAAAAAAAAAGAATAGTCATGGGAATACAAAATAGTCACTGGACAATTAGGAAGATCAGAAGAGGATATACGTCATTTCAAAGGATAGTCTCAAATGTCGGAAGATAACAAAGGAGAAAATTTTATAGAAAGGAAGGAAGAAAAAGTTGGGAATACCAGAGTATTGGCTACGAAAAGAGAAACATTGAAAAGAAAAGGAAATTAATTAAATGGAAAGAGGGGGAATACCACCGGCTGATAATTTCTTTCATGGGATTAAATAATTTCTTTCATGGGATTAAATAAATAGGATATTTACAGTTATTCTATTTTAAGTTTGTTTGGTTATTATTTTTTTTTTAACAATGTTTGCTGGGTACATGTATGTTAGCAAGCAGTTATTTTAGTACCAGTAAATTTGTATTGTATTTAAGATCATGATTCTATTAAACTTTATTTGTCTCCTGTATGATGCAATCAAACCCCCCTCCCGCATATTTAATTCTATTAAATTCATTTGACTATGTCTTACCATAGGTCCATGGTCTTACTCAGTTAAGAAGGAAAGAAAATCCTGCATTTTTTTCCACCAGCCTAAATTAATTAATCTTAAATAAATGAATAAGTGTCACATACAAGTGTAAAAAAATTCTGGATTAACCATGACAATTTGTTCAATGAGACTTAAATAGAAACAATTAACTATAATAAATCCACAGATTTAAGTTATATTAATTTTATGTTTTTGTTGGTATGATTCCAATTATCTAGTCATGGGGATGTCATTTACTGGCGGGTCAGTAGCGGATATTTGATTACTTTTTAATTAGATGAAATATTCAGAGCTTTAAAAAAGATTCAGATTTGTTTATGAGGTATTTTAATGTGCTATTGGTCCAGTGATCATATAATAGATTCCAATGAAGACATACAGTGTGTGCATATACAAGGTTAGTATAAAAGGGACACCTTATTTATTTTATTTATTTATTTATTCATGTATTTGTTTATGTATTTATTTACTTACTTACTTACTTATTTATTTATTTATTTATCTATCTATCTATTTTCTTACTTACTTACTTACTTACTTATTTATTAATTCATTTTTTGATTGATTTTGTTTTATTCAAAGAAGGTAGCCCCATCAATAATCAGAGTAGTATATTATAGAGGTCCTGGGTACAATATTACAAGTATGAACTTCTTGTCCATCCAACATGTCTTAAACCACTCCTTTTTCTTTTCCTTCCTTCCTCTCTGGTGACTGCCCTTGACTTTTTGTTGCTACCTCCAGTTTCATATCTCCATTTTTTTAAAGAAAAGTTCTTAGTACTCTAATTCCCATGATCACTTGTCCACTGAGATGTTCTACCTGTTTATTAGTAAAGTGCTTGATAAGCAAACTTTTATTGTGAGTTTAAAAGTCTTATTAGCTTTCGAAACCTCCATATTAACTTGTTGATTCAAAGTTATTAGAGAGGCAACCATAGTATCTCTTAAAAGAGAAATGATATAAAAAAAGTGTTTAATTGATTTATTGCATTGATTTTATTGCATTACTTTTATTGTGAGTTTAAAAGTCCCATTAGCTTTTGAAACCTCCATATTAACTTGCTGATTCAAAATTATTATGGAGGCAAACATAATGATTTCTTAAAGGAGAAATAATATCAAAAAGTGTTTGTTGATATATTGCATTGAATATATTCCTGTTTTACCGCTTACCCCTTCTTCATCAAGCATACGCATAATGAGATAATGAATCAACAATGGAATATTATAAAGCCATCAAACTTCCTTATTTTCTAAAATATATTCACAAATTATGTGATCACTGCGACTTATTTTGTTTAAATACTTCAAACAAGGGATTAAATTGAAAGCTACCTATGCTGGAGGATTTATGTCGGGGGGGGGGGGGGCAGGGGGAGAAAGAACTCCCCACCCCCCATTTCCCACTGCTTGTTTCCTATGTGTTAATTCTGTCTGACCACAGATCTCAGAGCAGCGTAAATCAGTAAAGTAAATATAATCCCATTCTTTCCTGATTTTTCATATAATCTTCTTACTCCATTAACCACAAGTTACCCTTGCCCTCGTAGTGTTAGGTTACTTGCATTCTTCTGTTATGTATCACCCTTTTTCAATTTGTCATATTTCCATGAAAAAATAAGTTTCTGTTCCATTCACAGCTACAGAATTCTGTCAATTTCCCTATTCAAAGTCAGTATAGACAACGAAAGGATATGTGAAAGTGATGTTGCAAAAGTAAAGGTGTGGGTTGTTCCATTTATTAGGAAAATCTTTCCATTTGCATTATTGCTTTTCATTGAGTTATTTTTCGATCCTTTTTCTTCACATGAATTCCTTGTGATTTTCATGTTGTTAGTATAAGTTTAGTCTTCTGTCTTCTCTTTCTATTCTCATTTCATCTTTTTTTATTTACATTTTCCTGTCTTTTCATCTTCCTGTTTGTCTTGATACAACTCTTTCCATTGCTTCTTCTTTCTCTCTTTAGCTTCTTTCTTCTCTTCTATCCATTTCTGCTGTCTTTTTCTCTTGTTATTCCTCTCTTTATATCTCTCTCTACTTCTATTTATTTTTTTCTTGGCTTACCGTATTCCTTTTTTGTAATTTCTTTCTTTTCCCTCACTTAATCTACTTCCCCCCCTCTCTCTCTCCCCCTCTTCTCTTTTTTGGAAATTTACTTTCTCATTTTCTGTTGCTGTATCCTCTTTCACCCTGCATATTGAATTAAATCATTTTACTTTCTTCTTTTAATAGTGTTTCCTAGTTCCTACTACTCTTTCCTGTATTTGTCAAACATTTCTCCTTTTCAAGTTATTCTTTGCTTAATATTTCATTTGACTTTGTTTTCACCATTTTGACAATTTTGATACGTATTTATTATATGCTTGTCTTTCATCCATTGTCATGCTTGCAATTTAAATACATAGGCCTATAGATTTATCCTTTTCACACTGAGAATTTGTACTATCCTTTTCCTTCCCTCTCCTCCATTCCTCTTTCCCAAATATTGAATCTTTCCATCGTTCCATCACTCTATTAATGATCTCTTCACACACTCACGTCTCCTGTGTATACATCATTTCCCTCTGTCCTGAAAGTCTTTCTCAAAAATCTATTTACTATTCTCACTTCGTGCTTCTCGTCTGTTTTTCCTCTCCTTTTTTCTATATCTATATGCTCCATCCTCGCCCTCGCTACCATAAATCCACAATTCAAAGTTTCCCCATTTTCTTGAAAAAATAACATCTTTGAGAGTTTTGTTTGCCAAAAGTCTGCCGTAACCCCTGGGCCTGGGAGGAAAGCCAAGCGTTGCAAAGAGGGAGAGAGAAAGAGAGAAAATAAAGCCCACAGATGCTGGAATTCCAGCGGCAGTATTCCAGCGACCCCAGTAATAATGTCAATTTGTGATGCCGTCACATGTGCTGTTAACTTCGCCGTGGCACTTGGATCGCCACCCAGCGACTGGACCGCTGCCATCGAAGTTGTAACTTTTTAACAGTTCAGTGAAAGGCTTCTTTTTTCAGCTTAACTTCATATATGTATTGCAAAGCTTGTCTTTCCGAGGAATATCTATTCTCCGTACAGCTATAACATTTCTGTAAGTAAGATCAGTTGTAAATTCTATTGTTGGTTTACCCCGATGAGTCATTCATCACAAGTGTTTACCAACACAGTAGGGTGAAAATTCTGTACTAAAGCTTGTTAAATGGAAGTCTTAGGTCTGACACCTTCATTCTATACTTGGTCTATTATAGAACCAGGGAGTTAGAACTTACTAGTGTTCAAGAAGATTCAAGATTTCTATAGGTCTACTTATGTAAGTATATATGAATATTATAGGTATCCATGTAGCGTCATTTGTATCATTTTTCAACTTGTGATTAATAGGGACAAGAATAAGAGACTATTCATAGTGCCCTAGAGTTACTACGAATGAGTGACTGGCAGGTGATGGTTAAACTAAATGTAGGGAAGGGGGTGGAGATGGAGATGGAAGGGGGAGTGGTCGGTGTGGCCACCTCACATGGACAATCTGGTAATTAAAAGTTCTTGTTGTATTGAATTAAATTTTTACAATGCTCCATAGAATTTTTCAGGGACAATCCAAGCCGTTCCATGTGTCTTCTGTGCTAGCTAGGGGAGGGGGCGAGTGATAATGATATCAGCATCCTACTTGATGAAGTATAATGAATGAGGAGAGCCAGTGGGAAGGTGGAGGGGGTGTGGTCAGGTTAAAAAAGTTGAATACTGCATACTGAATAAGGAGGGCAATAGGGGCATTTACTTGATTAATAGTTTTCTTCTACTTTCTTTGCACAATTGTAGAGGTGGATGGGAGGGGGGGGGCTTATGAATTACCCTCCCCCCTGCTGCTGCACGACTGCATAGCCTGTGTTAAAGTCATTTTCATGCCATGCACATGAACTATTTTTGCCTTGACATCATTTGGTATGTGTTTCTTGCAATGTCATAGGGGATTTCCCAAGGTAGTGATAAAGGTCTTCCATAGAGGCTAGGTCTGTGTGTGTTTATAGCTCATGGCTAACCCATCGCCTACTGGAACCAGCGATGCCTGTACAAAGCCTATGGAAATTACAGAATTCTGTAGTCAACGGATTAACCCATAGCCTACTGGCACAGATTGGTCCCTGTACAAAACCTATGGGAATTTCAGAATTCAGTTGGTTCATTTGAGGTGAGGTATTGACTGTCACATCCATGCTGCTGGCAAAATACTATTCTCATTTTCCTATTTTGTGGATGATTTTTCAGTTCACATCTAATGATAAGTTAAATGACTCTCGAAGATGATCTGATTATTAATATTGTATCAGAGAATAAATTCATGGCAAGCTATGTGACTCTTGAGTTTATTTACCATTTTACTATCCAGCGCCACCTTCATATTTGCTTTGAATTATCAATTGTATCAAATAGCTGCATGACTCATCAGAAGAGAGAGAGAGAGAAATTCAGCTGGTAATTTCACCCCTCATTGATTTTTACCACTCGCTTTAATTCCACAAGAAAGTTTTTATGAGATGTATCAATTATGTTTCCCTATCACATACCCCTGTTACAAAGTCTGAATAAAATATCAATTCCACGTAATCATCATAGCACTTCAAGCTCTATAGTACTACCAGCCATTCTGCAAAACTGGCCACGGGTATATTATATTGAGTCAACAGATTACACGCTTCCCTCTGCCACATTCCATTCTGATATTTCATGTTCATGTGTGACCAGAGTCCAGAGGTCTTTTCCAAAGTGGATTTAGTTTTTGTTTGAAGAATGCTGGAACTGCGCTTGGAAGACCCTGACTGTTTCTTTCCTTGAAAAAAAATCATGGACCTACTGAAGAAATGAATTAAGTGATTTCAAGGTGATGATGGCCTTTGGGTGATGTGTGTCATGTGGATTCAAAACTTCTCAGATGAGGTAGCCAGAAAGAAGGAAACTGGTGTTGGAAATATTTTTTGTAGACTTCAAGACTTCTTAGACCAGGTAATCAGAAAGAAGGGGATTGACAATATAGTTGTTGGAAATATTTTTCAATACCTTGCACATCCTGAACATTGAACTGTGTTCGATACATTTTTTAAAATACAAAACCCATCATTACGTTGTCTACCAAATCTGGGCATATTGTCTAGTTAGCCTTCATCTTTCGATTTAGGAAGAAACTTAATTCATTCTCAATGTTTAAGTTATGTTTGGCCTATACTGATGGCTATGAGAGTATTTATTGTAAATATTCCAACAGTGAATAGTGTTGGAAAGTATATGATTATCTGGTTTGATGATTTAGGGTCACATATTTACCTTGGAATAAGTAGGATTTTAACGCAATAGATCTATTTACTCAATGCATTTAAAGTTTGTTGGTCTGTCAGTGATTAAGGGTCTTATTAGGTTGTGCTACTTTTGAGGGGAAATAGAGGAATTCCCTCGTTTGAACAAGCCTATTTAAAGGGGTGGTCCAGGCTGAAAATATTTATATCTTCATACACAGAGTAGAATTCACTGAGCAAAACACTGAAAATTTCATCAAAATCGGATAACAAATAATAAAGTTATTGAAGTTTAAAGTTAAGCAATATTTTGTGAAAACAGTCGTCGTGAATATTCATTAGGCGAGCTGATGATGTCACATCTCCACTTTCCGTTCTTTTATGTTATTACATAAAATCATATTTTTTTCATTATTTCATACTTGTGTGAATAATATGTCTCCCTTATAATGAAATAAGTTGCAGCAACAAATATCTAATGCACTGAATCAGTTGTCAATCCAATTTTTCTAGTTCTTGGAGGAAAAATTTGAATAAACCTAATTTCATATAATAAAATACAAAAGAACAAGTGGAGATGTGACATCATCAGCCCACCTAATGAATATTCATGACGACTGTTTTTACAAAATATTACTAAATTTTAAAATTCAATAACTTTGCTATTTGTTGTCCGATTTTGACGAAATTTTCGGCATTTTGCTCAGTGAATTCTACTCTATTAAGCTATGAATACTGTCAGCCTGGACCACCCCTTTAATTTTTTAATTGGAAAGACTAAAAGTGAGATTGTGTCTTTATATTTCTGTCACTGCTATATTTATTTGTATAATATTATTGAAAAGCAGTCATCTTTATCCATTAACTGGGTGTTGTGGCGTGCGCCTGTAATCCAAGCTGCGGGGAAGTTACAAATTGATGCAGAGGTTCGAGCCCTGGTCACGTCTTTCGGATGGTGACGTTAAAGGTCGGTCCCAGACGTAAATAATCATATCTGATTGATACACGTCTGACAAAACTCAAATACATACATACATACATGTGGCCTAATTAATTTTTATTTGTACTTAAAAGAAGCCTGGAAGTGACAATATAAGTGAAGGTAAAAGATAGTCAGACAGGGAGGAGAGAATCCAAAATGGAAAAAAGGAAGAAAAAGAAAAGGAGATAGAGGATAAAGACCTTTTCAGGCTTTATTCTACAATCTTGAATTAGTCATTTGGTATCTTAAACCACAGAGTTTCCTTGCTTGTACTTCAATTTCTCCTGGGAATCTTGTGCCAAGAGGGAGAACAGAAAGAAATAAAATGGGGGAAAAAAGAAGAAAATATGAGCAAACTTTTCGAGATGAGACATTTGTGGTTTATGAGGCAGAACATTACCGCCGAAAGAAGCCCTCATAGTGATAATGCAGATAAACAGAGAATGTGAATACATGACATTAATGGCAAGATGATGTTTCAATTGTTGAAATCATAGGCCGTGTTTATGCTTCCACTTTTCAGGCCAGAATCAGCGTTTCCAAACGTAATTAGTCCAAGAGACGGTTGCGTCCATGCTTACTTTCATTTAAACGCTGTTTCAAAACGCCGATCGTAAACTCACAAAAAGGTGCGTTTGTAAACGTTGTTTGACCAGAATCAGGCTTTCTGGGGAAGTAGGCCTATAAACAGAACCAAGATCGTAAACGTGTTTAAATGACGTCATTTAATACATGCTTCCGGTGAGATGAAAATCCGCGGGCAAATATAGTCGTATTGCTCCATGTTATATCTACGTAATAACAACAATCGGAAAAAAAAACTTTCGAAAAAAGGTCACCCAATTTGATCTCGCTTTACGATGCAAAGCCAGCTGGAGATCATGATTTGCTCTGAAAAGTTAAGCATAAACAGCACTCCCAGAACCACGTTACGATCGGCGTTTTGAATCGACGTTTGAAATCGCTGATTCTGTCCTCGCAATGGAAGCATAAACACACCCTAAAAGAGATTGATTTGTCAAAGCCCCCCCCCCAAAAAAAAAAAAAATCCCTGTGGGGAGCACCAGGGTTGCTCTATGATTCATTCTTGATCAATCATAACTTCTATTCAGAAATAGATTAATAATTCTCAAATTCATTTATGTCGCTCTCTATGATTCATTGTACGTCATTTTTGGTTGGTTTCCTGAAGGAATGACAGAGAAATGGACAATTAACATCCAGTTCATTCCACTATTAAGACGCAGTTCTCTTTTTTGTTGTTGCAAAATGCCATATAAGAATAGAAAATAAATTTGAAGTTTCCTTTTTTCCGATATCTCATTTGAGTTTGAATTTCTTTCAGATTTTATGTTTTTATATTGATTAATTTGATAAAGGTAATGAGTATAAAGAAATTAAAAGAGTAACATTTCAGAATGTAGTAGGGCTGCATCAATGTAGAGTCCACTCCAAATGTATAATGTTTATTATGGTTATTATTTCATATTTTCCTCACCTTTTGGCAAAATATCAATGCCTGATCTTTAGCCTCTCATTCATACCTTGTCAATTTAATATTTCACTCTCAATCGATGCAGCACCTCTTTATGCAATTGTTAGAAGGATTAAGAATTTCACTCTGAACTTTGTTTTGTCTGGAAAGGCAGTTTTGTTGTTCTAGCTGTCGTAAATGTTTTCATTCTTTTGGAGCTCAGCTTGCCTGATCAGAACTTTTGAAACAAGTTGGTTCAATTCTCACAGCTTTGAATACTGTTTCATGCTGATTCTTATTTTATTAAACAGCTAAAAGGCTGCTTTCATTTGTGGAGGGGGGGGGGGAGTATTGAGAATTGAAAGCAAGATTTATAGATGCCAGTAAGAATGTTTGGTTTGGAAACCCTGGTTGGAAGTATCAACTACATAGGCAGTCATTATTCCTTATATTGTTCCATTAAAGTTGCTCTAAAATGCGTAGCTGTCTGAAAATGACGTCAAAACTTACATTAATAGTTAAGTGTTCCTTTTTATAGTCGCAGATGTTTCATCCATCTGCTAAACTTTATCATTGAAATCCTGATCCTGATGGAAGTGAAATAAGGTGATTCGATTTGAGGGGTTCTATTGTTAAATTTGTGGTACTCATAAGCAACATACAAAACTGAATGTCATCATGTATATTAAGAATATTAGAGTTCCAAGATTAAAGACTTTCATATGTACTTGAAATTATCTGAAGAAGTGAATTGATTTATCATTGTATATGATCGTGTATTGCTTTACTTTTCATTGTTGAAGGGACAAGATTACAAGAACAAATGAATATCTAAATGCATTAAAAAATTCTTAGAAGTTTGAATGGTGACAGTTGCAATAATAATTTCCATGTCAAGAAGTGAATCCGAATGCGAGGGAAGGGTGGGGGGGGGAGGGGGATATATTTTTCTTTGGGCTGCACCTAGAAATAGAAGCATATGGTAGTGGTAAAGATCAAGGAAAATTGATACCATTTATGGTGACTTTTATCACTCTCTTGAAGTTTGGAATTGAATCTCAGCTGTTCAAAGTATTGGATTTATGGCACAAATAGGCAGATATTATTCAGTTCAACAAATTGATAACATTTATGATAAACAATATCTGGAATTTGTTTTTTAATAAGGATTATACAAAAGTAGTAGACCACCCAATCAGTTGTAATTTGAAAGTAAGAATCAGAAATGTCATCATTCAAAACTCTTGTTTCAATGTATTTTTTTCCTATTTTCTTTCCATTTTTATTAGATATGCTCAAGGTGCTTCAGAGTAGAGCAAAAACAAATTACATATTTTGTTTGAACAATAAGTTGATCATCTGTCCAAAAGCGCTCTTAGAAATTTTAATACACAGTAAACACTACTAAGGGGTTAAGGATGAATTGAGTCATTTTTCTTTTTCTTTCATTGATATTGTTCAAAGAGTTGGGATGTGTGTAGTAGCCTAAGATTCCTGTCAAAGTAGATGAAGTGAAATGTTGGACAGGGGGGGGGGGTCATAGGGGAGGGGTATGGGGGGTGCCTGCTGATGGGGTAGCGAGCTGAGTGAAATATGTACACTTTGATAATGATACTTTTTTTTAGATGTGGGGTTTGTCAGCTGGGAACTTTATTTAACCAGAATTTATAATGTTTAATGGGTAATAATGATTGCAATGTAAAGTACTTAGAAACAAAGTGTAGTAAGTAATATATAAATGTAATTATTAACTGATATTATATCCTCAGCCTTCCTGCAAATCATGAAAATGGTTTACATCTAGGCTTATTACAACATAATTCTGTTAAGTAAATTTTGGTTTAAAAAATACAAAACGAACCAAGATTTTCTGTAATTTATTGCCTTTCAACATGAAGCCTGAATGCATTGTGAAGTGGGCCCCAACTATCTGCACGAAACATCTAGGGATCTAATGATTAAAGTTGCTCATATCGCCTTGTGAGTGAAAAATTAATGCATTATGGATTGGGGCCCAATCATTATCATGAAATATTTGGAGATGCCATGTGATGATAGTTTAATTTAGGTTGGTATTTCTGTATTTTCCTGTTCATTTTTAGGCTTGGGAAACATGAAAACGCTGGACTTGGCCCCCAATTCGTTCTCATGAAACATTCACAGATAGATGATGGTAGTTGGTTCTGGCACTGCTGCTGATTTGATAATAAATTTGACCCGTTTTCAAGGGATCCCAAGCGACTTACATGCCAAGGAATATGAGGGGGCATTAATGTGATTTATCTTGTTGTATAGAGGCATGTTGCGTAGGAGTGATTGGTGTAGAAAGATTTCATCAGGGCATGTCCTTGTTGGAGGACGGTGGAAGTTAGATAATGCTTGGTGGTTCAGTGGTGTCAAGTGGGTTAGGGGTTCAATGCTGTTGTTTAGGCACCATTGTGCGGATCTTGGTGTGGTCAGGGCACAAAGATTTCATCAGGGGGTATCCTTGTTGGAGGACAATGGAAGTTAGATAATGCTTAGTGGTTCAGTGGTGTCAAGTGGGTTAGGGGTTCAAAGCTGTTGGATTGGCACCATTTGTGTGCTTGGTGCAGAAAGACATATTTGCACATCCTTATAGTGGATGCTTAATCAAGCGGTTCGATTTGGTTCAGTAGTGAGTGAATGGGTCGAAGGTTCAAAACTGCACCTGTGCTGCGTAAGTGTCATTGTTACGATCTAACTTGTTCTGTAAAAAATGGTTAGATTTCAGAAAAAGAACTGCTTTGTGGTTTGTTCTCTGAAATTTAAGTACTACATTTTCATCATTTATGGTGGGTTAGCAACCACCTTCCATAGATTTGGGTCACCACTGTTGGTGCAAATGTCAATTTCAGGTTCTCTGAATATCCCTCCCCCTTTCTCTCTCCCTCTCTTCCTTTCTTCCTGCTTTCTCCCTCTCTATCTCTTTATCTAATTGCCATGAGTAATTTAGTAGCTACTGTCTTAATCAGGAGAGCCTGTTTCTTTAATACATTTGTGAATTAATCATAGGTCTTTGAAGATTACAAAGATAAGGCTAGTTGCCCGCACTACGCGTAGCCGACAAATTTCCACAACACAAGACATACAGATTTAATATGGCACTTTACAGGCCATGTGTCTCTCTGTTCATTACAGACCTATAAATAGCTTTCGGGGGCAGATGTATAGTTGGAAGTGTGATTTTGATTTCAGGAGATAAGCTAATCTGGTCGAGATCAGATGATGTCACATTGCTTTGGTAACATAATCCAATAGTAATTCAATCTGACTTGAGTCGTTCTGGGAGATATTCATTCATGTCGGATGGAATCATAGCAATTGATCAACCCCCTTGTATTTCGGTGGTGAGAGTGCACTTGCAAATGTTGAGAAAATTTTCACAACTATGAAAGGGTAATTAAAGGTCAAACAGGATTTTGCTTGGAATGCAGTTGTATACATTGCTAATAGTAAACTAGAACATTATTGAATTTATATATTGATAGAGCTTTCTTATTTCTTGTAAATGATAAATGGTTCTTTAATCCAACTCTGTGATATTTAATTAATAATTGTAACCATATTAAAGTTAGTGAAACATTATTTTTTAAGGTGACACAAAGATTTAGAGAATTCCCCCTATATTGCAGGAAAAAGTACTCATCACTGATTTAAACAATGTGACTTCTAATAAAGTTTACGCTTTTCTTGCTGTTAGCTCCTTTAGGCCCTATCATTTCTTTAAGGGGAATTAGCTCCTATATATCTTTGAACTTAATACCAACCCAAATCTTTAAGCAATGCATGGAAATACATTAAATGAATATAAAAATGAAATGTTATGAGAGTTAGGACTGCAGCTGAAGTTATTGAGCGAAATTACTAGTTTATGTCAAACATGGGTAGATTTACAGCATGTGACTTCTGAAATAATGAATGGTGAAATTCGAGCATGCTCCCCGAACCTGGTACTTTGTATGCCATGCAATTTGAGACTGATTACAATATGTAAGGTTTCAACACTTATGTGTGTCATGAAAACATGCATTTAATTTCTACAAGCACTTCTATGCAAGCCACGTTATGTCTTTGAGGTCCAAAGCCCTGAACAATTTTTTTTCTTTTTAGACAGGTGTAAATGTGCCCCCCATTAACTGACAAAGTGAATTATGTAATTATGTTATGATTGAAAAAAACATAGATGCTAGTATTTGAACAGAATCTGAAATATTTCCTAATTTTTATGTTTTCTTTCTTAGATATAAACTAAACAAGACAAAGAATTTTGTTGTTGCTACACTGCAAAAATCCCAGTGCTTATTTAGCACCAGCCCACATTCATGTATCTCAATGTCTATATGACCGTATTATAAAAGTGGTTTAATTATAAACACCAGTTAAGAATCAAACTGATGTTTAACACTCTTTAACTGATGTTGTTTAACACTCTTTAACTGGTGTTTAACACTCTTAACTGATGTTGTTTAACACTCTTTAAATGGTGCTGTATAACACTCTTTAACTGGTGTTGTTTAACACTCTTTAAATAGTTTTGTGTAACACTCTTTAAAGTGTTGCTTCAACACTTCACTTGGGTGTGTGTTCAAATAATATACACCGGTGTTGAATTAACCCCAGAGATCGTGCAGTGTAGGGTCTGACCAAAGTCATGGTGTGAATGGTAATATGATGGTCTGAAGAGATTACGTTAGAGAGGAAACATGGGAGGATTGAGGAAGGGTCAGGGAGGGGGATTTTCTGTAATATGATCAGATGCAGAAATGAATGGAGGAAGCAAGCTAGGGTGCAGAGAGCTGGGAGTTCTTGGGATTCTATTTTGCAATCATCGCTCAATATGATTTCAGTATGATTGTAAATGTTTGAAATTTATATTCATATATATACAGAAAATTTCATTCATTAGCAAATTGTATTGGTTGCTTTGTTAACTCTTTATTGTGATATTAGGTTCGTTCAACCAGGGTCCATGGTTCAACATCATCATCACCAACATCATCATCATCATCATCATCACCATTATCATCATTATCAACATTGCCATCATCATCACCACCACCACCATCATCATCATCATCATCAACATTGTCATCATCACCATCATCATCATTATCAACATTGTCATCATCCTCACCATCATCATCATCATCATAAATCATCACCATCATCATCAACATCAACAAAATCATCCACAAAGTCCACATCTCCTGTTCTGTTGCAATGCCAGCAAACAGTCAATACCGGTGCCAGACGATTGCTATGATTCACCAGGAGGCGATCGATACCTATCATCAGTCATGACTTTGATCTCCACCATCCTTGTCTCTCAATACACCTCTTGACAGGAGAATGAAACCAATCGTCTAGTACATCAATGGTCTTTTCCTATGTAGGGAAATGGGATCGAGTCTTGTTGATACGAAACACCTCTTGGGGGCTAATGCTGGATTTGTATGTAGTTTTGGAACATTAATGTTTGTTGATGCAACTTTTGTTTGAAGGAGAAGGGACTATTTCATACCAGAAAATTGAATTATCTCAAACATTGCTAGGAGTTTTGTCAAAGTGTTGAGTGATCATCGAGAGTTGTCTGGCACCAGAAAGACTATCTGTTCTCCCAATACTGAGTTCTTCATGCAGTGTGGAATTGCAATTTGCCATTATTGTTGCTTGCTTGTTATTTTTCCTTTGCCTACAATACAACCCTGAAGAATTATTTTACAATTAAAGTATATATTTTTTATACATCAATACAAGATAATAACTTATAATACAGTACTAATAGAGCCTATAGTTTGTAGAATAGAGATTTAAGCTGTACCTTTGTTTGACTTTCAGGTACTTTAAAAGGAAAATTAAAATGTATGAATTATGTATTTTCAATGTTTTCATTTATGAAAAAAAAACAAGACAGCGAACTAGTTTACAAAGAGCTGTGCCCCACTATGTAGGTCTATGTAATATGCATTGTAGATTTAATAGACATATAGTTTATTCATAGAACCCACATCTGTTAATTTCTTAGAGATTATCACTGTTTTCGGATCATTGTAATAAAGGATCATTGATTAAGTTTGTTCCTTCCTTCTAGATGTATATAGGCCTCTGGATAATTTCTAACAATTTTGAAATAATCATATAAAATAAAGAGAAATGTAATTTTGCCAGATATTCTCTTGATTTCCAGCAACACTCGTGGAAATGAATCGATAATTGAGATCACAAAGATATATATGAAAACAAATTATAACAATATGAGAACATGGAAATTGCTTGATGCGATAATGTGACATTAATGTGATTGCGGGGAAACATGGATGCGGTTCATGTCCTGAAATGTTTTCATCATAAACTGATGTGATTCATTACATACTGATGTGATGTCACCTCTAAGATGAGAAGTTTGGATAACGAGGATCGTTGTAATTTGACACCGTGGAAATTACTTGGATGATTGTTTGACATTAATGTGATGGCACCAAACCTCTTGAGATGTTTGTATCCTGAATGTTAAAGGGGAAGTTCACCCTGAAGAAAACTTTGTTGTAAAAATAGCAGAAAAAATAGTAAAAAATATTGGTGAAGGTTTGAGGAAAATCCGTTAAAGAGTAAAAAAGTTATTAGAGTTCAAAATTTTGGATTTGTGACGTCATAAACGAGCAGCTGCCCCATGTGTTATGTAATATAAAATGCATGAATTTCAAATTTTTTATGGTTCCTGATAACTTAATTTCGTTTTCTATTCATGATCGGGTGTGAAATGATTTGTCTATTGATATACAAAAGGTACAGTGAAAACCATTCTCAATTTTCTGAAAAAATGACATCTCATCGATTTTTTACCATTCGCTATGTAGGAATGCTGCTCGCATATGACGTCACAAATCAAATAATTGATATTCTAATAACTTTTTAATTATTTGATGAATTTATCTCAAACCTTCGGCAATATTTTTTATTTTTTTCTGCTATTTTTACAATAAACTTTTTCTCAGGGTGAACTTCCCCTTTAAGAAGTTAAATCTAGTGCTGTTGGAAATGGCATAACTGCTGATGACACATTTCTTTTCTTCCTTGTTATTGCAGTTTAGTCCGCGCTTCTATTGAAAAATAAAAATTTTCTGTACATGTTTAGGGGCTACTTTAGTACCATTTTTGTTTCATTCAACTTGATTCAAGTTACATTTTGTGTCACACTTTTGAGCAGTTTATGGGAGCTGTTTTTTCATGGTTGCTCCACTATGTCTTTGGAATTCGTAATGTACTGAGCACTCTACAGAGTGGATTTGGTGCGATATAAGTCTAATTATTATTATTTTTTTTTCATTTGGGAAAGTTTGAAATTTGAAGTTTAACAGTATATTTATGTGGTCATTCGCCGAGAAAGAATGAACCCTGTTGAAAAGTTTGACTTGATTAATGACAAATACTAAGATTCACACTTACGGTATGATTCAACTACTTGACATGGAGATGTGACTCACAGAATCCTTTAATTTCTTAAATAGGCAAAAGTTGTACAGACTTTAGTATTCTCCTTCAAAGAAGTCGAAGCTAAAAAAAAAAAACACCTTCCGAATAGGATCTACGTAAGAACTCAAAATGATGTGCAAATATATGATCATGAATAGTCTGAGAAAATGACAATACACCAACTTAAAAATAACTTTTTTCATCTAACATAACTCTTCTTGTTTATCCTATGATTAAGACCACTTGTCCTGATGAGATTCTAATGTTTTGTCAGAGCGATGTTTACTCTTGTTTTCTCTTCTTCTTTCTCTCTAATGTAAATGCCCGACGGCTAGGTAATGTGCCAACAACATGACTCACTTTCCTGCGGTCGTCGTCGGGATAACCCGACGCAGGAGACCTTTCAGGTTTTATTCTTAGCTGAGTTTTGTCATGCCCAACTTATCAAAGCATGTGTGGGACTGGGGAGGTCCCCATTTTTGTTTTGGTTTGATCTGGCATGGATGGAGTGTGGGAGGAGGCGTGTTAAATGATTGCCCGTGTGACGGAGGATTTTCTTTTTACAGATCAGTCCATAGGATGTCGTTTGGGAGTTGAAGTCAAGTTCTAGATGCATTGTTGGAGTGGATTTACAAAATAATGTGTCAGTTAATGAGGTAGGCCTATTGCCAATTTGAGTATCTTTAGGGATCAGCTGTTTCTCCGAATATGGGATAAAATATGTAATGCTTCAATTATTGCTAGTGGCGTATTGATTACACTACCATTCCTTATTATAAGTTGAATATTTGAGTATCCGTTGAGGGCAAGCAGATCTTCAGAGAATGAGCATCACCCTTTTATAGCATTTTTTGGGGAAAATCAATATAAAGGAGAATCGAAGCGAAACGTTTAGACTAGAGGAGGATCAACACGTATCTTATTGTTTGAAGTGAGGTCTGGAACAGAACATCAACACCATGCAAGTTTCATTGAATATAAAGTGTTGTTTTTATGAGGTTCTGCCAGACTAGCTGGGCCTTACTATGGCTCTAGAGACGGACCCCTCTAAGTTTTACAGACTCTGGTAGTTGATTTTTTTTCTGAACTACTTCGTTTCCACCCACATATTAGGACCTGGATTTTACGATAAGCAGTCTGGATAATTTTCTTAGCCCATGAAGACACATTTCAAGCTTGCTTAGAGTTTTGGATGCTGTCCAGTTGATCTAAAGTGCTTTTTTTATGAATGAGGAAAGTATTGCCAGTTATTCCCAGTTTGCAAAGATAAAATGAATATTAGCGGATCCTCTGCGTTCAGATGACGTCAATCATACTACATTCTCTCAATTATCACACAACAGGAGATGGCTAGTTTTGGTAATTGGCGATTACATAACCGGTGCGGAACTTTTGGAACTTATGAACGGAAATGCTCACAGCATATTTCAACGTAAGATCTGATCATGAGCTGTACATCCTGAAAGCATCTCTTTTACCATACTTAGTGTCATTCCCCCAAGCTACTGCTCTATGTTGGAAAGACAAGTGTGAAGCCATCGCTTTCCAGTACCATATGGTCCCTGTTCACAGACTATTTAAATAAAAAAAATCTCTTGAGAAAGTTAAAAAGTGGGCTTTTGTCAGAGGAAGCATTCATTAAGTTTTATGGTCAATCTATCGCTATCCAATTGTCTCATAGCAAGCCTTGCAAAGAGAAATTATTTTCTGTCTTGCCATCTGGCCCTGGCCTGGTTATTCATGCAATCTGTAGAATTCTAGGCAGTTGATAGGACAGCTTTGACATTCTTGTCCGGCAATGTCCAGTGATGACCCATCATGTTATCACGTTCATTCAAGATACATGCACCATGTGATGACCAGCGGAATGGCAAGTATGGCTTTTGAAGTTTGGCATTTCAAGTGTGCTTGATGTCATGGGCAGAATTGTAAGTCTTTCATGTGATTTCCTTGAGTACTTGTTCAGTAAGGTCCTGCAATGACCATCAGTTCGTCAGGTTTAGGAAAAAATGTCCTTCATGATTGATAGTCTTCATTTCTACGCCAGTGGACAGTTAGCGAGCTTCTGAAGTTTGTTTGACAATGGGCAGAATCATTAATGTTGGGAACCTTGTCTTAGATGTCATGTCTCGCAGTGTCCATTGATGACCATCGTTTAGTCATGTTCAGCTAACATTATGAAGAATACCATCATTATCCATTCATTATCTCCTAAAGAGATGAAACCATGCATATTTTGTGTCCCGGGGGGGGGGGGGGGTGGCAGTCAAATATATTGCTGTACACACGCGTGACCAAGGAATTTCCAAACACCCCCTATTTATTTACACATTTTTGTCCCTAAACAAGTTGTTGCCAAAATATGACCTAGGGGAAAAAGCTTGGGAAAAAAAACATACCCCAAAACTTGTTTTGCTAGTCTTTAAAAAAAAAGAGCTTTGGGGGGAGAACATACCCTAAATATGTTTCTCCCCGTGATTGATCATTGACCAGTCTTTCAAAACACCCTTTTTCTTGAAAATCAGTGTTTTTTTTAATACCCTTAATGAGTCCACCTGCGGACCGAGTTCAAAACTGAAAAAAATCCTTTAAACAGGTTTTTTTGGTCACGCGCCTGTACAGCAATATATTTGACTGGCCTTCCGGGATTTTGTGGGAGCTAGTGAATAGAGCAATGGGCTTAGAAAACTGCCTTCAGTTGACCTGTTTTAACCTGACATAGTGTTAATCATGGATAATTATAGTTCCATCCTTTTTAACAAGGGAACACCTGTCTCTGTATTCAGTGCCTTTGAAAGTTTCAGATTTATTCGAAGAAGATTATGTAACTGCCAAAGGTTTAGGATAAAGTACTGGCATTATTCCAGCCATAACCTCTACGTTCCCATTCCTGTCCTATTCTGGGCATGTTATTGGACTATACTTCAAGATTTTTTCTAGATAAATTTGGCTTGTTTTGGGGGTAAATATATAGTTCCATTTGTTTTACAGATTCGATGAAATTAGAGTTCTGATAGATAGATTTTATTTGGTACCTTTCATTTTCATTTGCTGATGGAGAGGTGTGAGGGCATCCATATCATGACTTCATACCACAAGTTTACAGACGGAAGGGAAATTAAAAAAACAAAAAACAATAACCTGCCCATCTTATCTTCATGGTCCTAACAAAAGATAAATATGAACTTTTGCTAGATTACCTATTAGATATAAGGGGGCAATGTCAAACATATTTTGATATGAATGAAAGTTGAACTTATTGCACTATGTGATATTAATTAAACAAGACGTCATCCGATGACAAGTTCAGACCTCATGTGGGTGTTTCTGAAGTATTGTTGGTGTTTTGACCAAGGATAAACACAAGTGTGGGATGTCCAGCACTGTCATTTAATTAATCAAAGTGACCGCTCTGATGGAATACGGCCAACTGACCACACTTCTCTGTCAGAGGAAAAACTAAAAAGGACACACGTGCCACAGCTGTAGCCAGACAAGGTGACTTGGCAAATGACAGGGGCCAAATGCAGCATCTTACTCGTACACTTTCTTAGCTCCGAGTTCACTGTAACCATGCCACCGGTCATTGATATGTTAACCGATTAGACGACCTTCAGGTGATGTCATGTTGAAGAATCATTAACCACATGAAGAGCATCCGTTTTTATGCTTGACCGGGAGGATGTCTTGAAGATCTCAAAGATAAATGAAAGTAGTTGCAGTAAACACTGATATCACAAGAAAGTGTGTGAAACCAAGCTTAATTGTCACTATATCATCAAGGATCTAGATCTGGTACAGTTACATAAACTGAACTTTGCGAAATATTGAAATCTACGCTGAAAAAAGTTCACACCGAAGATCGCTAACACAGATAAGCGCACGTGGGACAGTGTATTCTTATTGCTTTGAATGTCGGCCCGATGCTTGATCCGAACCCTGTGTTTATTTGCTAAATTGTCAGCAATTACACAATTTTTTCCAGAATACTTTGGCACATATTTTTTTATTTATACAAACAGACACTTTGGTGGTCATTTCATTGGTTTCTGTGCTCATTTTGAAATCGCTACCACAACTGGAGTTTATCTTTAAGTAATCACTGCAGTTCGTTACTGTTTATTTATGATTAAGTTGAAGTAAAAGGTGGTAAATATCTCAGACACCCTTCAAAGTTATTGTTGGAAGGAACATTTTGTTTCATGGACTTGTTTGTTTGAGAAAGGATTTCTAATTCATGTTGGTCAAAGTCACAAACATCTTTCCAAGTGACTGCTCAATGCTGGAACATTTTATTTCTTGGATCATTCATAATTGGATCAAACTCTTGAGAGCATTGTAATGGTCTGTAATTGCTTCTTGTAATGTTGCCAGAAATGTTGGAGATAATCCTTGTTTGATTTCTTTCTTTAGCAGAGTAGTTCATGAATTCATTGTAATATTCTACATTTATTGAATGCATTTACCAACTTTTTAAATGCCAGATTAATCCCTGCAAACATCACTTTGATATGTGTTGGACTAGAGTTACAGGATCATGAAATGGATCAGATAGTAGGATGTGGAGTGTGAAATCACAATCATCATTTTGGAGTGTTTGCCAAGACATTGAAGCATCCACACATCTTGGCATCTGAGAGTCTGTGAACTCATAGTCAAGATTGGCTATTTGAAGAAGTGCCAAAGACACAAGATATCTCCATCATCTCAGTCTTTAGCAAGGTGACCAGAGGATATCCTAGAGTTTTATTATCAGCGATTGTATTTCAATACATCTGTGATTGTATTTCAATCTTTTGTATTCTATTCTGACTTAGAATCTGATCAGAAGAGTGGTTATTCAACTCTTCTTTATATGTTGTATTATACAAGCTCATAGCCTTATCAATGTTCTGTGGAAGGAAGTATGAGACAAAACAATATTCAGGGTTTGTTCGAAAGGGTATAGAGCTTATGGAGCACTGACTTGTCAATTCTGTAGTTCTCATTTGTTCGATATAAATGAAATCACTTCCTCCCATAATCATTAGGTTAATTAATGATTACATGAAGGCTATGTGAATATATCCTGAATAGATATTTTGTATTTACTCTCTGGCTTGTTACTGAATATTTTGATGATACATTATCAGAGTCATTGCTTTTTAATTCTATTCTACAATCATGGACTAGTTGTTATAATCAGTCTTGAATTGAATGGATAATTTACTAACCTTGTATAGGAAATCGGGTCGCTGGCTCATTAAGAAAAGAAAGTTTATAATTAAGATAAATGTACAATCTCTGTGTTGGTTGGACATTAGTAGAAGTTGATTATCAGTCGTAGTACCTTTCTTTGGGCATCAATTCATGTAGACAATAAACATCATCACATGCCAGATAGAATTAATCAGTTAAATTTGGAAATCAACTCTTACTAAAACTTCTCAGTGAATCCCTATTCAAACAAAATTGGGTCAATCATTGAATTTTATTGTTAAAGACAAATTCCAGTTCCAGTTCTAATATAATGATCACCCAAGTGTCTGTTTGTATGAATAAAAAATATGTGCCAAAGGATTCTGGGAGAAATAGTGTAATTGCTGAGAAATAAGCGAAATAAGCGTGGATTCGGTCACTTCCGTCGGGTCTTTATTCCAGCAATAATAATACACTGTCCCACGTGTGACTATCTGTGTTGGCGGTGTTCAGTGTGATCGTATTTCAGCGTAGATTTTATGATTTCACAAAGTTCAGTTTATGTAACTGTACCAGATCTAGATCCATGATGATATAGTCATACTTAACTTTGGTTTTTTCAGACTTTCTCACGAAATTAGTGTTTTACTGCAACTACTATCATTTAGCTTTAAGTAGGACAAGTTTGGACATTGAACTCTCATGGTGATTCCCACTTAACCTAGAAAGTTGACATTCAATTAATGATACCGGATGTTAACGAACATAATCCTTCCACTGTTCCTTCCTGTCTTCTCTCACTCGATAACGATAATCAAATCAATCAATCAACACAAACTAGAATGGAAGTTGTTCAAGCGTTGAAATAAGCACCTGTGAGCCGGGGGCAATTTTTTTTTTAAATTGCCCCCGGCTCACGGGCTTTTTACAGGAACCGGGGGAAATTTTCTGGAACCAGGGGCAATTAAAAAAAAAATATATATAATGGTGAACCACACCACAAATTTGTTTATAGTAAGCAATTTTTTAATTAGTACATGAATAGCATATGCTAAGTATATAGGCTTATTCAAACATTTAAGAAATCAGATTTAAATGTTTAAGTGTTTTGACACCCTCACTCCACATCCCCTTACAACCACACACACATGGGCTTATTTATTTTTTGTCTTTAATGAACCATGATCAATGAACCCCCCCCAAAAAAAATCTAAAGAAATGAATAAAATAAAAATTTTAAAAAAGAGAGATGGAGAAAGATAGAATTCAGATCAAATAATAAATTTAGAAAAAAAAAAAAGTTTTTTTTTTGGTTTGAATCACGGGAGTGGGTGAGTGTTTGTGTGTGATTGTGGCTGTGAGGTGCACTTGGGTTGCATAAAAATTATGTTAAAGAAATTAATAAACAAAATAAAAAAAACTCAGTCTATTCAAATTCCAGCACATAGCCGGCCATAGGCTATGTACATGTATTGTAGGTTCACGTACCTTAAGTTTTTCACAAGTTATATGAAAACGCAGATCTCCACAGAAAATGCCTTTCATTCTGGGAGAGTCTGAATTCGGTGAAAATGTATTCATTAATAACTTAAATATTCATCACAATGAAGAAATCATAAAGTTTTTTGACAGTTTTCAAAAATTAACATGAAATCTAAACTCTATCTCAAATGGAAAATCACCATCACTTAGGCCATTACTGATAGAATTCTCACCCAGAGCTCTGGCAGACAACATGAGCTCAAAACTGGCTTGCTAACACCACACTCAAGTGCACGCGGCGTCCTATTTTTTTTTAGATGGAGCCTTGTTTGATTATTCATTGTCTGATATTTACCCCTCTCCAGGAAAGAAATTAAAAAGCTACAATTCACAACTATAAGCTAAGTTATTTTGGATTATTAAGGCTCCGTTTTGACAAGCAAGGTCGGCGACTGTGAGGATAAAAGACTTACACATCGTATGTGCTGTGAACAGGGATTTATCTCCTGTGCAATTCGAATTACTATATCACAGAATTGTGATATCCCAACTTGAAATGTGTGCATTAGAAATTGCACATGGTGAAGTATCGAAAAGCGCTACCGGAAGAACGCGCGCACATGTATTGCAGGAAAAAAAAAGACGGACGTAGCTCTCTTTTTATGGTGCAGAAAAAAACGCACTTGGCAATTTTAAACTGTATTTATCGTAAATTGAAAGTTATTTGATGTTGGCTTTACAGATATTTAAATTACATGTATGATATGGCTTCACTGCTCACTCACGGCGGGCGCAATTACCTGGAAAATATTTGCGCCCGGTTGTCAAAATTTTGATGATTTTGGGGCTTCATGGGCGCAATTGATGGCGTTATGAGCGCGAATTTGCGCTCAGCGCCCGCTTATTTCAAGGCTTGGAATGGAAGTTGTTCAACTATTTGTTGATATAAGTTCATTTGTGCAGGGTTAATTGGCAGAGTGCATTGAGAACCTGTAAAGGGTGATAATTCAGTTATATGGCTGACTCTGTAACACAATCTTAGCAATCGATCATAAAGAAGAAATTTTCATGACTGATTGCATTGACCACAATGTACAATCAGTTGTGAAAATCAATCATACCATTAGTCACTAATCTTTGTGTTACTTGACTCTTACTAAATAAACAGGGGAGATAAGTAGTGCATTATTGTGTTAATTAGTTCATAACATTTATTTATATTGGTAGTACAGCTATGACCAATGTTAAGGCATATAGACTTATGATATTTCACAAAGTAGGCGTAGAAAGAGAATTCTAGATGTGTCTCTCTGTGCCAAGATAATTTGCCGACTACCTATGGATATTATTTTAGTGTTGGATATGTTTTCAAAGGACCAATTGTTCATAGGATATGGTTTACTCTTATTCCAGTTATGCCTGAATTTCTTGCTGTCAATGGCATACTTCAATCTTCCCTCTTTTATTTTGTGCTACAGACCGGAAGGAATGCATCCGATTCTCTCAAAGGCATAACAAACAATTATATTACCTCCTATCAATCAAAACCGATGATAGCCAACCCCAAACTTGTTTACCCTTGATACTACTTCCACATCAGCAGCTGATGACGAGCCCAAACCTTGTGCTCCCCATCTCGCACTTCTCTCCTCAACTTGGTGTTGCGGAGGTGGTAGAACCTTCATCTGTCGCCATGGTGACCCCTCCACCTTCCCCCTCCAAAGCCACAGGCTCCCCATCCCCCTCCCCTTCCTCGTCCTCAACTCTGACTCTTCTGGAAGGGGTAGGTGAAGCTCTCATCTTCGTCCTCTACGTTCTCTGGGTCCTTCTCTCGTCATGTGCGGTGTTTCTCTTCAGCTCCTCCCAGGTCGCCATTACCATGGCAGCACCAACTCTCCAGAAATGTAGACTTGCCTGGGAGTCTGATAAAACTAAAAGTTCAAAGGAAGAGGGTAAGACGATGGAAGGTGAAGGGAAAGAAAGTGGGCCACTTACAGGGGGAGATGATGGTGGAGATGGGTTCACGGGTGAGCTTGGTAAAGACTCCAGAATAGCATTAAACAAAGGGGGAAGAGGAACAGGAGAAGCAACGGAGAGTGGATTCTTCGAGGACAAGGATGTTGGAAAGCTCTTTGAAACTTGCGATGGTGAGGAAATCCTGAGAGGCGCAGCATCCACCAGTGTTGGTGATGGTGGTAGTGGTTGCTATGGTGACAACAGCATCGAAGTGATAACTTCAGCTCCAGAGGAAAGCATTGATGGAGATTGGATCCAGACCAAATACGATGACGAGAATGGAAGCTGTGAGGATTTATTGGATGTTAATAGAAACCTCCGGATTGGTGCAAGGAATCGTAAGAAGCTCTGTGGAGTAACCGGTGGTGAGGATGATGATGATAGGGATGCGGTTGATGAAGAGGTGGTTAGCAGATCAGACTCAGGAATCGAGATGATGGAGCCTGATAAACCAGTAGATTGCCAGGTGAGTTTTTAAAGGTGTAATTGTAAATAGGGGCTTTCACACCTGCTTGATCACAAAAATACCTGTAAATTATATTTTTGCATTCACACCTGCCTGAACGAGAAAAAGTTGTAGTTTGTGACTGCACCAAGACCCACATTACCCTGGCAAGCAATGCACATTCTTCTGGTTTTGCATCAAATGTTCTTGTAATTTGAATTTCCATGACAATTACATGTATTCCTGTTAATTTGGATTAATACCAATAAAAGTTCTTATTACTTTGAAAAGTGGCTATTTGTAGGTATTTCCCTCTCCAGAATATCTTGAGAACTTTGCTCTCACACAGGCAAAAATACCAGGTATTTGTTGTGATAGAGTGGATGTAAAAGCATATATTCTGTATTCCATGGCCTCATTTGATTTTTTATTAATTTGACTTGATATGATATTAATCTTAACTGACCACTCAAAAAAAAGCTGTAGAGATCAATCTCAAACTGAGTTTGTTTTTAATCAAAAGCTAATCTCTAATTGACAGGACCCCCAGATGCTCAAAATCATTCATAGCAACTTGGATTATTTTGAGCTGTTCAGTAAAAGTAGGTATCCTGATGATACACGTGTGTGTTTGTCTGTATGTTAGTTTGAATGGATGTTGGAAGTGTCTGCTTATGAATGAATAGAGAGTATCACTGTGTCACTGTAGAATATTCATTATGTGTCTTTGTGTGCAATTCCTGTAATTGTTTGTTTTATTCTCATAAATGTGCCCTTTGGTAATAAATGTTAAGGTAAGTTATATCCTCATTATTTTTTATTCAAATACACAAGTCCATTTGTCATCATGATTTCATCTAATAATTTTTTTTTCAAATGCATGATTGTGTTTTGTATGTTCAATTATTTGAATGACTGTACTATTTACTTTTCAGATCTCATGTCTGAAAAAAATATGAATTCACATCAATGTTAATTCAGGAATAGAATGTTTTTATATTATCTCTTTAAAGCAATTATCATTATGTTTCTTTACAGTAGACGATATTGTGCAAGGGAAAGTTTGTTGTTTTCTTGCTTTCTCCTCAGGTGATGCAGACATTTCATTCCATTCTCGTTATTTTGTTATGTGTGTAATGTTTTGAATACCTGTTTTTGACACCGTTCTCTCTACCGTCCTAAAACTAATCAGCTGAAAACTAGTTTAATGTGTGATGAGAACGGTCGAAGCAGTCTTGGTATGTCATTCAGGGCCTGCTTGGAGAGCAGTTCACAAGAGCCGAAGTAGGTACCCTGGTAACTAAGAATTATTACCAGCCTTATACCTTGGTCACATTTGTTCTACGGAGGCAGTACGGCGAGTCGAAAACAGCCGTTTTAACATTTTTTGTACCAGCTACATATAGGTGGTTTGAATAAAAATGAATAAAAAAAGCGACTGTTTTCTACTCGCCGTACGGCCGCCGTAGAACAAATGTGACCAAGGTATTACTCTACTACACATGCACACTCCTGAAACTGATGATTGGCTCGAACTTCTATGATACCCCTTTCATAAACCTATCCTCCAATTAGCCGCCTAAGAGTAATGCGGATAATTCAATAAAAAGTGCGTTTATAAACTCCGAAAATAATCCGCACCATTTTTACGAGCGCCCGTCCTGAAAAAGGAGGATAATCATCATGGCAACCGCACACACCCCCTCCGATGCAGTTGTGTTGGAAAAGGGTGACCTTGTGACCGCTCCATGGCAATTATCCGCATTACTTTCGAAATCTGTTCATAAAGTCAAAATCTGGTCCCGATGCTGCTATTATGCGGATAATTGCAGCATCAAAATAATGCGGATAACTCTGGTCCTCCTCCGATTTTAGGACCAAATTATGCTGCTATTAGCCGCATAATTGGGTTTATGAAAGGGGTATGAATCTCCTCTGCAAATGTGAACGCAGGGTAATTTTTTTCTCTTTCACGATTACGATTACGACATATCACTCCAGCTGGTAATTAAAAGGGAGGACAAGGATGGGATGATTAAGGTAGAGGAGGAAGTACTTGTTTTCCAAAGGACAGGAATATACACCAACCATGTAATGTCATGCTTTGATTGCCCTACGGCTTGGGTTGGAGAAAGTACAGACGGGAGCTGTGATAACTTTTACCTTTAATTAGTCAGTGCCAGAAGGTTGTTTTCTGTGTAGGCGGACCAGAAAAGAAAGATAAAAATGCAGGGAGTGATAATGTGATATGCCCATTGAGAGGACAGACAAGCCTTGTAGAATATAAGAAAGAGTACACGTTCTATGATCAACCCTGTAATGGGAAAACTTTACATAAGTATGTCCAACTTCCGATTCAGTCATGCAGACCAATGATTTACTGAAAGGGTTATTAAAATCAAGATGTAGGTACAATAATCCAAAAGTTGGTCACATTTAGAAGGACATACAAAAATTGCTCCATAAGCAGCTTAGAAAAATTCAATAAGATAGCCCCTATAACTCTGATATGTAAAGATAATAAATTAATATTAACATATTTATTGCATTGATTTGTACTGAACTCTTCCTTGAAAATGCACATGATTTGCATCCAAGCACTGAACTGTTTATAATTTCTAATGCAATTATGCCTATTACCTGTATGACGAATGACAGTTAAAATCTTCAGAAAAACCAGGCTCTTCCAAACACCACAGGGAACTTGGGTAACTTGGAACTGCTACCCTGGAAGTAGCTGTTGGGGAAAAGAGAAAAGCAATTGGAATGGGAAGAGATATTGTCATGATGGCAGGAAACTGCGGAAGTCAAGGGTAAAAATGATTGTTGTCTTGCCATCCTGACAGGAGAAAATGATATATGATGCATCCAGGAGCTGCCTTAGGGAACAGGATAAATATTTACCAGAGAGCTACATTTACATTACATTTCATTCACACTAGCGCAATTGTATAAACATTCAATGTATGATAGATGATGATTTTTTTTCACTAATGTGAATGCCTTGTAGTGTTGTCTTTTCTGGATCTGGAGGTATACGGTGTAGGACTGTCCATGAAAACTTTCTTGCAATTTGTTAATTTGTGCCACATGATAAGAAATTGAGGTCTCACACATGAGGAAACCAATGGTTTATATTCTAATTTGAATGCTCACAGCTAAAAATCAAGGCTAATTTTTATTTGCATTTTTCAATATTTGTCTGGATTTGATTAAAACACTTGAAAATAATGTTTTTTCCCTAGAAATATTTCAAGGAACCTTCCATTTTTAAAAGTCATTTATGATTATTTCGTTGTTTTTATCTGTTTTCGTTACTTGTTGGTCATTCATTTTTTCTTTTTCTTCCTCACATACCCTTGAGTATTAAATCATGTGGATGCTTCACACGTAGTCATACCTGTTTTCTAAAAATATATCTTGTGTGAAAGGGTCTATTACGCTTCAGTAGCAATGGAACACATTACCCCCAAAGGAAACAAGTCATAGATTGGACTGCCTCATGTATGTATGTATGTTAAGAGATTGCTGATGGCAGGGAAAAGTGAATGTTTAATGTATGAATTCATGAATGTTGCCATCATCTAGTCAGGAACTCAGAGAGCTTCCTTCATCTTCCTCCTTTGTCAGTTGAGGCTAACAGACTGCAGAAGTGTTTTCCCAGCATCTATGCTTTTTCCTTATTGATTTGGCAACTACTCTCATGCTTATGAAAACATATTATTTTACTTCTTGTTGATATTATCAATTTTGAGTTATCAGTTTTTTACAAATATGGTTATAAATATGAAGAGGTAGTAAAACTGGAATGGAACAATTTTAAAGATTACAAAACATGAATGAGATTTTTTTTAGACGATTTACTGTAGGTGCTGTCGCTCAGTGAATAAGTCTCCTAACTTTGAACACAAGGTCGGGTGCTCAAGTCCCATGACTGCACTTACTGCTTAGATGCTGAGTTTGATAATAATAATAATATGCAACATTTATATAGTGCTTAATACAAATGTTTCTCAGCACTGCATACTATTACCCTGGCTTTAGCACGGCTACTCTGATCGGGCACATCAAGCATTGAAGGAATTTCTTCCTACCACGTACCCATTTACTACACCTGGGTCGAGAGTGGCAAATGTAGATAAATGCCTTGCCAAAGGACACTAGTGCTGTGGTGGGATAATTACTATATAGAAAAGCAAGTGTGCTGCATGTATTATGATATGGAATATTAGATTATCCAAATTTCATTTTAAATTCAATTCTATTCTATTTCACTTAATTGATTAATAATAAGCATACACTTCATAATAACATATCATTGAAACATTTAGGCCTGTTACAATGAATAAATCAATCCTTTTTGTGATGATCCTGATAGTAAAAATGTCGTTTTAGAAAGGACATTATTTTTATGGAAATCGTTGCTCCAACAAAAGCATGGCATAGCATCCATCACAGTGCAGTATCCTCCAATTCGTACTCTGATGACACTGAACATATCAGAGAGAATTGATAACTGAGGCTTTGCATTCCTGCTGAGATAAGGGAAATGTGATACCTCTGATATCCTAAAATCTGTTGAACTTCAACCTACCGAACTGCAAGGCAGTGTCGTGTCATGCAAAATGTGTAAAGGTGATTTGCCTTTGGTTATGGTGTAGGTCTTCATGTTTCCCTTGTACAACATGATATGATTTTTATTCTCAACTCTCACTGTTGCCTGTGGTTTTGGCGGAGGCCTACTGAATCTTACTTCATTATCGAGAACTTGTAAGAATATTAAAATGATATATTCAATCAACAGATTAGAGAATTATGTAACCACATGTTCTTTTTAAAATCCAATTAATGTACTTTTAGGAGGACACTGTAAATCATAGTTTTAAATGACCTATTATCAACAACTAGTATGAATTTAAACGATTATTTGTTATCGAGAAAGTATTTAAGGAATATGATATGATGGGGGGGGGGCTCAAACTTCTGGCAGTTGTTGTGAATAGAATTGTGATGGAGTGACATTGAGATGATACGAAACCTGAAGAGATTTTTGGATATGGAAATGTTTAGCATGAGTCATTAATGATATGGCAATTGTAGATATTTATGACAGTGTGTAATGTGACAAAGTGCCACATCCACTTCTCTAAAAAGAGTACATGAATTATTCATTTTTCTCCAAAATCATTCCACGGGCAAATGTTTGCTAATACAATTTCCACATGAATTCTCTGGAGGTCCCTTTCGTGCATGACATGCACATTCGATTGCTCTGCGATACGATGCTCTGGTGTTGCCAGCTTACAGGCATCCTAGGAATTTGTACGCCTTATGAGCTGTCACCCCCGCGATCAATCGTCAATTGAGATTTCAATCTTGGGAGAGATGTTGCGGACCCCTCATGCATGCTCTCCGGCTTACCCCCCTTCATTTGTGTTAATTGATACTCATGCCAGTGTTAATGATGAAGACATTCCTCGGTAATGAGCTTTCATGTGTAAGTCAGGGAGATGTTGATGGTTGCCTAGCAACAAGAGCAATGGGGTTAAGGAAGGCATCATCTTGGAGTGTAGTTGATTGTCAGAGGAATGATATGTATGTTTTAACCACCATTCCCTTATTTACATCAGTAGGGTTTATTGACTGGTATTCATGTTAGGAGCAAGAATTGGTTATAAACTCTTGCATAATTTGGGGATGTTGACTGTTGCCTAGCAACAGGACAAGGAAGGCATCTTCTCTGAGTGTAGTTGATTGTCAGAGGAATGATATGTATGTTTTAACCACCATTCCCTTATTTACATCAGTAGGGTTTATTGACTAGTATTCATGTTAGGAGCAAGAATTGGTTATAAACTCTTGCATAATTTGGGGATGTTGACTGTTGCCTAGCAACAGGACAAGGAAGGCATCTTTGAGTGTAGTTGATTGTCAGAGGAATAATAAGTATGTCTAAGCTACCACTCCCTTACTTTCGTCAGTTAGTAGTATCACTGGTATTCATGTTGGGAGACAGCCTAAGAAACAAATTCTGATGTGTAAGTCAAAGGGATGTTTACTGTTGCCTAGCAACAGTACAAGGAAGGCATCCTCCTAGATTATAGTTGATGGTTGAAGAAATGATATTTTTTCAACTTTATCCAAGCTTATTTTATTGTAACAAGACTCTTGCATAACTTGGGGATGTTGACTGTTGCCTAGCAACAGGACAAGGAAGACATCATCTTGGAGTGTATTTGATGGTAAGATGAATAATAAGTATGTCTAAGTTTTCTAAGCTACCACTTCCTTATTTCTGTCAGTTGGTAGTATCACTGGTGTTCAGAATAGGAGACGGCCTTAGAAACAAACTCTGATGTGTAAGTCAAGGGGATGATGACTGTTGCCAGCAACAGTGCAAGGAAGGCATCCTTTTGGATTGTAGTTGATGAAATAATATGTTTGCTTCTTTATCCAAGCTTATTTTATTGCAGATTAAGTCCAATGAAGGTTGGTTTATTCATCAACAAACATGTATAATTGATAAAGATTGGAATTTGAAATTAAAATTCATGATGATTCCAGATGTACCCATTTTTTTTTTCCAGTTTACAAGATCAAACCATTAAACATACTTTTTGGAAATGACTTTTTTGTTTGTTGTGGTTGACAACGAAAGCTGATCAATTGATAAATAGACCCTGGACGTTATTAAGATATCATGATTCAAATCAATTCATGTACTTTTTGCTGTTTTCTAGACCAAGCTATGTGGTTGGTTATAAATGTTAACATGACTTACTGCCCTTTCACACGAAAAAAAAAAGAAATTTGAATGAATGAATCCAGTGGAAATAAGTCTAATGAAGAATATTTAGCACGTGTGAAACCAAACTAGAACATGATTAGAATTGTGAATGCTAATCACAGTCACGATTACAATAGCAATCATCATTCCAATGATGATTCAAGATTCACATGTGAAAAGGCCCTTAGGCTGGTTCATTTATTGATTGACAGATACATGAAAGATCATGCACTTTGTGAATTGAAATGTGATGCAAGCAGTCATTTGAGGAGGAAACCAGAAAAAAATCTATAAGATGAAACAGACAATGGTACATCCTTGGGGTCATGATCGCATTGGATTAGATTTGAGGTGGGAGGGACGGCCCCCCCTAAATTTTTAGTTGAGAACCTTTTTTTTTTTTTTGCTTGTCAATTTTTTTTCCTGCAACCCCTCCCCCTAAATTCAGGTGGACCCCCTAAATTTGTTGTTGTACCCCCAAAAAAATTTTGGTCGATAACCTTTTTTTTTTTTTTTGCTTGTCAAATATTTTACCTGTGTCCATCCCAAAATTTCTGATGTGGACCCCCCCTAAATGTTTTGCTTTCCACAGCCAATAATCATTTATCAACAAAAGCGGATACTACTGACAAGTAGATCATTGGATTTCAGATAATTTCAGTGTGGCTCATTCATTCCTTCATTCTTTCATTCATTCATTCTTTCATTCATTCATTCATCCATCAAGATGAACAAAACTGATACAAAAAGAATATTTGCACCTTCCTCACCAGTAAAAAATGTGTTTATTTTTCAAACTTGTTCTGGCCTTGAAATATAAGAGAGCTTTTTGCATTCACACCCACAAGAAAGAGATAAGTTCATACGATTTATGAGCAGGTAATTAGATGCTAATCTTACTGGTGAGAGCACACATTCTTGTCTTTCCTAATTTTTTCTTGTAATTTGCTTTCACAAATATCCTTACAAACTGGGGGGGGGGTGGGATTCATTTGAAATTCCCCCAAATTTTGAAAACTGACTCATAATCTGCAATTATTTTCTTTGGAAATATAACACGTGTCTTATCCTTTCAAACCAGCAGAACACCTGGTAGTTTCTGATCAGGGTAGAACCCCCAGTTAGGAAACTCCAGGTATTTTTCCCGATGGGGTCGGTGTAAATACGCCTAAAGCTCCTGGGCAGTCGAATAGGAAGTCAGCCAAGGGAAATGCTTCCGTCCTAACGGAAATCCAGCGTCTCTTTACAATGTTTACCTTGCTATTTTTATTCCTGGTTATATCGTAGAAAATCTGTGAATGTATCTGTATATATATATCTCATTGATAATATGCCTTGGTGTAACACGCTCATGTTCAAGGATATGAGGTTGATAAGGAGCTGACCATAACTCATGTATCTGTGAGTGCACTTTTGAGATAAAGGATCGTAATGCGTTAGGATCAGTCTTTTGTGTTATCCTTTTTATACGCCTGTCCTACGTGACGCATTATTCTCATAATATATTGGAGTGATCTTATGCAAGGAATATTTTCAAAATGTTTTGTGTTTCTTCTGTATTTCTGGATGTGGATCACGGAGATGTCGTGTTTATTGATGCATCAATGTATAAGTATGTGTGCATTTCAGATGTTGGATAACCATTGGTTTGGATGAGTCTGTAGACAGTGTTTCCATATTTTTCTCTTTCTTCCAAACGTTTTTTTTTTTCATTTCTGGTTGTGATACCTCCTGTATCATGCGCTCGTGGGAGCAATGATTAAATTTGTTGATATGTGGTATCATCACGATATGAATTAGACCTTGATATCTTTGTACGAAGGATCTCTTTTGTGAATGGCAACATTGGGGAAAGATATCACTCAGGAAATATTGGAAATGCATTTGATTTTGATTTAAACTGGAAAAGCAAGCATGTGGGTGTTACAAGACATTTGCTCCTGCGACGATTGCTTATCCCCTTATTTCTCTGAAAATGAAGGGTTAGGGGATAGGGTTGTTGTGTTTTGGTTCAGAATGATGTATTTGAATGATGCGAGGATTATGATGTGGGTAAGGGTTAGGTTTGATGTTAGAGTTCATGCTTGGCTTAATGTGAGGGATTTCTGCAGGAGCAGTTATTTCTCTCCAATGTCAAGGAGTTTAAAACAGAACTCCTTGCTGATATCGGATATACATTTTCTTACAAAAAACAAGTCTCATTTATTAATGTTTGTTAAGGTATAATCATGGATGTATGAACTATGCTGCCTGGTTGTACTGTAATAATAATGCTACTAATAATAATGGTATATTTCCCTAGGGTAGCCACTTCAGTTCCGAAAACTGTTCTCCGAGTGGGCCCTGCTATTATCATTAACGCGGCTAAGCTAGGCTACCTATTCAGGTGCACACAGCTTTTTGAGGAATTATTTCCTTCCGGTTCCCATTTACCTCACCTGGGTCGAGTGCAGCACAGTGTGGATAAATTTCTTGCTGAAGGAAAATATGCCATGGTTAGGATTTGAACCCACAGCCCTATGTTTGAAAGGAGAGTGTCAGAACCACACATCATGTACTGTCTGTATCATGGTGGTCGTGCAAGGTCATGGTTACACTGGATTTGTTGATTGTATCGTGAGTCATCTTCTTTGTCTGATAAGAATAGGTCATGGTGTGTGAAGTATATTCCACTTTATCCGAAGTGCCTCATTACTGTACTTGTTAGCATTGATTCATGATGCTGACATGATCATAATTAGGGGGGGTTAAAGGTTGAGTGTGTGCTGGAAATGAAAAGAGGGCCTAATTGGATAACAAGCTCAACCTCAAGTAGGGGTAATGATAGTTGCACCTAGGTATGGAACTTTCTTATACCCCTTTCATAAACCCAATTAAAATGAATTAGGCGGCTAATAGCAGCATAATTTGGTCGTAAAATTGGAGGAGGACAAGAGTTATCCGCATTACTCTGATGCTGCTATTATCCGCATAATAGCGGCATCCGGATAAGATTTTGAGTTTATGAACGCATTTCCAAATAATGCGGATAATTGCCATGGTGCGGTCACAAGGTCACCCTTTTCCAACACAACCGCATCGGAGGGGGCGTGTCCAGTTGTCATGGCGATTATCCGCCTTTTTCAGGACGGGCGCTCGTAAAAATAATGCGGCTTATTTTCGGAGTTTATGAATGCAATTTTTATTGAATTATCCGCATTACTCTTAGGCGGCTAATTGGAGGATAGGTTTATGAAAAGGGTATTAGTTGTTCCCTCTGCCCTCTGGAAAAAGCCAGCTATCATGATTGTTGATTGTTATTGTAATTTTTAGAAATTAAGTTGTTTGGATAATTGCATGGCAATGGTGTTTGAATGATAATTGATAAATGAGGATGCTGATGATGTTGAAGATGGTGATCGTTGAAATCATGGTGGTGATGATGACGGCAATGATGGTGGTGATGATGTTTAGGATGATGATGGTGATGATGATGATGGTGATGGTGATGATGATGGTGGTGTTGATGATGATGATGGTGGTGGTGATGATGATGATGATGATGATGGTTGTGGTGGAGGTGATGATGATGGTTGTGGTGGTGATGATGGTGATGACGGTGGTGTTGGTGATGATAGTGATGATGTTGTTGAAGATGTTGATGATGGTGAAAGTGATGAAGGTGATAGCAGAGATAATGTTGGTGATGTTGTTGAAGATGCTGTTGATGATGTTGATAATGACGATGATGGTAATGATAATGTTGACGATGATGATGATGATGGTGATGATGACGATGATGGTAATGATAATGTTGACGACGATGATGATGATGATGATGGTGATGGTGATGATGATGATGATGATGATGGTGATGACGATGATGGTAATGATAATGATAATGTTGTCGATGATGATGATGGTGATGGTAATGATGATGATAATGATGATGATGTTGATGATGATGGAAGTGATGGTGTTGAAGGTGGTATTAAGGTATCAATGGGAAAGGTGGATGTAATGTTGATGATTGAAATGGTGGAGGTATTGGTAGGAGCAGGAGCAAACAGTAGTATTGATGATGCTACTTTGTATTATTGCTAATTTGTGACAATGAATTTGAAGAGGATTGCAGCAATAGTTCTATTTTCAGAGTGATCAGTCAGGGTCCTGAGTAGGTCATTTTTTATTGGGAGTGTCCATCCTTAACAGTTTGACTTTTCCTGACCCTTCAGCTGACCACAGAACCTGTCGAATAACATTTTTGAAAAGTGAAAGCGTAGTGAATACTCTTGATTAGTGTTTGAAGTTGGCTGTATGGACTATGGAAGATTGTTTCTGAATGATGTCATAGACTCCTGGATATTTCTAATTGGTAGTGAATGTGTTGCTTATTGATTTTGATAAAAAGGAAGGATAAACTCATCGGATAGTAAAGTATTATGTGATGCTTCGAGATTTGTGTGGAATTTTGAGGACTGTTGTTTTGCTGTTTTTATTTATTTCACGCTTATCTTGAGTGTTTATCAGTGAATTAGCTGGAACACTTTGCCATATATAAGTCCAGCTGATATTTTTATTTCATTGCTGATATTTTGAATTCTTTGAGCATTTAGAATATGCATTTTGATGAACTTATGATCTAACGATGCCAGTTTGTCAAGCAATGCTTATTGTATTCTGTTGAAAAAAGGGGATACATTTCAGGAGCAAATCTTTGTTTGTCATATGGTTTGTGTATGTGAGGGCATGAATGATAGAATGAGAGGATGGTTTGATGAAGAATAGAACGTGGGTATGAAAGCAGACCTGCCCACCAGCACGTTTTAGGCGTATTTAGTGCGTTTTTGTAACCAAAATATGGCAGTACGTTTTTCTTTAAAACATATGTTTTTCGTAAAAAAAAAAATTTTCTTTATTTCATTTTTTACAAAATAGTAATTTATTGAAAAAAATCCTCTCTATACGTGTCTATTTCGTAAAACGTACACAAATATGGTTATAAGATCAATGTAATTTTAGGTAACTTGTTTTTTTTTAATCATTTTGTAAAAACCAGGGTGAGATACACATGTTTCAATGTTTTTTTTTCATCTGCAAGAGCAGTGCGCATTTGCAGCTTGAGTGCTGCGATGAGCGAGAGCGCCAAGCATTCTATTATGAAATACACTTTTTTGGGAAAAATGCATTTTTTTTTATTACAGAATACAGAGGTTGGCAGGTCTGTGAAAGGTAATAATATGGATGAGGGTGGAATGGAGGCTAAGGAAAGAGAAAGATGGATTTTATAATAATATATCAGTTATTAAAAGTAGAGTTAACAAAATTGCCATAATAAACTGTGCTTCAATATCGAGACTATACTCTAGGTATTTATTGGTCACTGTTTTTACACCAAGTTATCTATAATTCATGAGGCAGAATATTGGATCATATAAAGTAAACTCTTGTGAAATGGAATTGAATATGGCATCGAATTTCATAATAAAAATGAAAAATAATGCAGTTGGGATGATAAACCGATCTAAGTGGATATTCATGATTATGACTATCTTGGGAATTGTCAAAACTGGGCTATATGCCAGCTGAATTTTAGGTTCTGCAAGATTGTACAGGAATTGACCCCCTTTGGCCCAATTCACATAGAACTGTTGATACTTTTCTTTTGTTAGAGAGGGAGACCTGCTTGATCTGAGAAGTGGTTTGGAGAAATGATAAGAATAAGAATTCAAATAAAATGGTTTAGGAACTTGTAAATTACTTGCTAGAGATGAGAATCTGCACAATTATGTTTAAATTCCTTTGTATTATTCTGATTTCAAATGGAAATACTATTAGTGTGTAAAAAGTGATAAACAGTGATGTAGACTTATCATGATCTAGGACCTCTATTATGATAGGTACCTATTTTAAACCAGTATATTTAGCATTTTGAATAGTCAGTCGATGTTAGCACAAAGTATTTGCCATAATTATTTTGTCCATTTTGCCCCAACATGGTGCAAGACTGAATCAATAATCAATTTCCTTTAATCATCCTTGTAAAGTGAGAGATCAAAAAGAAGCAGTATTTATATATGACTAGAATTCCCCTTTTCTAATAATCAGTTCATTGTATGGATTTGAAGTTCATGAATGAAATATATACACTGAGAGCAGAAAAGAAGTAAACAAGCATTGATGATGTGGAAGCATTATTTCATAAAAATCATTGCCTTTCAAGCAGACATGTTGGCGTTTTAAAATACTGCGAAATTGTTAAATATTCTCATATCAAAGAAAAATAAATGAATGAAAGTTGACTTTACAAAGTGGAATTTTATCCAAGCTATCAGTCGGCGGGTGGGAGGGGGGAGGAGGGGGGGGGGGGGGAATCAACCCTGACATGTTTGATTCACTCTCAACTAAAACCCACCTTCATAAATTTAATGTGTTTTTTATGCTGAATTGATATTTCTGATTCAAAATTCACTTAAAAATTGCACGGCATGATGTGGGCAACTTGATAAAAATCATGTTTATGAATAATGCATATCATATTTGGGGTAAACATACATAGTTGTTCCAGTGTATAAACTCATCAATCATTCTGTAGACGACTGTTTCAAACATGACTTTATGAATTATGCAACTCTTGTGTCTCAGAGCCTACATCACACCATGTTTAAAATGCATCAACAATCATGGCAGTGCTGATGGGTTAGATTTGAAGAGCTTTCAGGAGCTGTTTGAAGGATCTCAACCTTTCCACATTTTTGTTTTAGAAGAAGAGGAAAATCTCAGTTTTAGACAATTTTGCTTTAGATATAACTAAAATTTTGTTAAGTGTATGATTTTGAACATGAGATTGTAAGGAAATGCTATGCAGTTAGTTTTTTTGTGATGATTTCTATTATTTCAATTTTAGTTTACTTCATTTGCGTTGATGAATTTAAAAATGATGATAATAATGGCATTACTGAAGAGTAGCACTGATTTTCCAATTCTCAGCCAACCAATGCCATTTTTACAACTGAAATTCATAAATATCGGAGCAGTATACATTATTTTTCTGATTGCTGAATGTTGAAAATATTTGACATCCAAAACATATTAGGTAGTGTGAAGACTAGTATTTTTTATGATTTCAACTGTCTTTTTCTCCTTTTATCATGCCATATTCACTCTACTCAAAACCAAACTGGAAACCTACCCTTTTTAAGAGAGTTTTCATAACTTTTTGTGATTTGTAGAGACAGTAGGCTTCCCTTTGTTTAATTATGACTAAATCAAACATATTTTGCTTATCTTGTTAACTGTAGCTTCCTGTTCACCTGCCAAGTATTTTCATATGTATATTTTAGCATATCCATATATGAATTTTGCAATATAACTGTACAATTGTTATCAGTATCATTATTATTATTATTGTCATTATTATTATTACTATTATTATTATTATTACTCCACCTATTACCTCCTACTTGCTCTCCTTATTCCTTAGTCATATTTTCCAATATTCAAAAACAAGTAATTTCATTGGAGCCAAATTAGACCGTTTTTGTTGTTCAATGTCAAATATGGTGCACATTTCATTAAAATTTATATTTATAAAAGCAATATTCTACAGCTGTGATATTTCATGTATTATTAAAGGAAACAATTCATTATTCCAGTCTTGATTCAGAGTAATAGCAAAAGAATGCTGCAAATATTGCTTGTCAGATGCGCTCTAATAGTGCACGCTTCAATTCATTTTACATCCCAAATCGGCATGCACCTTCCCAATCCCGTCATATATTAGCCATGGCTTTGAGCACATGTATTGGCAAAAATAATCCAATATGAGGCATATTGCACTATTACCCCTTTACGCTTCATTCCGATTCTGGCACTCCCGCCCCGGAGCGCGAGGAGATGAAAATTGGGGGGAAAGGCGGAGGAATGCAGGAATGGTGTATTTTAGAGGGGTTTGATTAAGATGAGAGTGGAGTACGGTCACCAGAAAAGCAATTGAGCGTTGCCGAATCCCCCACATGCATGCATTCTGGTTTTGAAATTTGTTGTCATCAATGAGAATCGGGGAAAGGAACATCGCTCCATATCCCGATGCATTCGGTGAATGAGCAAGTGCATCTTCTGGATGCCTGGTTAGTTCGGACGGATGGTGTGCAGTGGTTGAATGCAAACTTTCAAGGATTTTCTTCCCTTTCTCTGATGCAGGGACGCTTTGATTGACCGAGGAGTAAAGTGAAAATTGAGAAGAGCGGTACAATGGGGTGTTTGCACACTTGTTCTCTCGTTTAACAATCGTGGGTGCCTCGATTGCGAGGTGGTGGTGGTCGGAGCAGGTGGATGCCTGTGTAGCTCGGGGTATGCTGGTAGTAGTGCATGCATCAACAGTCGGATTGTGCAACTTTCTTTGGAAGGTAGTGGTTTCACTTGGGCCATGTGGATTATACAGTGGAAGTGTACTTGATGGAAAGCCTTTGGACTTGATTTTTGCAAGGTGGATTCATGTATTCTGATCCTGTGTCTCAGAGGCCGTTGTGTAGCATCTCATGGTCTGCATTTGTTGAAGAGAGCTATGAGTGGAAATGGGATTTAGAAATGCCACATGATGGTGTCTCAGATGTTGGTGCTATCACTCAAGTATACCAAATCAGTATGATTTTGTATACAGTTGTATCTGGTTGTCTTGGATTTTCCGGGTATTAAAATTGGCCAAAAATTGAGTGAATTCAGCTTTATATTGTAAAAATTTAGTGTAGGATTCATTCTTTTCATTCTTGAAGGGGGGGGGGGCTAAAATATGTGAAGATCAGATATGAAGAGAATAGAAGGTGAGTGAGAAGGGGGGGGGGGCAAATATGAATAACACACAGGAATTACTCACACATGATGGGAGGGGAAGTTAGAGAATTGGTTTCAAATTCAGGATAGGCAAAGAGTATATTTCATAATGAGAAAGTACACTTATATTGAATATTCAAAGCATTTTGAATGTCTAGACGAGATATTATGACAGAATATGGGCTTACAAATAAGATAAGATTTAGCCTGGAACTTTCAGTGATTTTAAGAAAATGCAGGTGAATAGGAAATAGAGACTGGTAAATATCAATGAGAGGAAATGGGAGAGATAGCGAGGAAGAGAAAAAAATGGAGGGAGGAGACAAAAATAGAGATAGAGGCATCTCATTTGGATGTGTTTTCTTCTGTGCAGGCAAGCACATCTCAATGGGCATTCATGCTTGCATCCCACCCTTCCTATTTCATCTGCCAGAGATTTATTAGATGTGTGACATGTTTGGCTACACCTCACTAGTTAGGCATCTCTATGTCATCATGCTCCGAGGATCTTAACTAAGAGATCTGTTCTCTCCCGGGTTTCTTAAAGCTGCATTTTTTTTCTACGTTGAATTCAAATGTTTTATATTCTTTTATTTTCTAAAGATAGAATCAATAGAACAAACCTACAGCTCTCATCTTTATACAGGTCATTAGTCATTAGGACTTTTAGATTATAGGGTACCACAGGGGTCAATTATGGGTCCACTTTTATTTTTCAAAGACGTGAAAATCATGTAAGTTCTGACAATGTGTTGGGATAACTTGGAGAGGAATGCACCACCAACCACAACTTGAATTATGCTTGAATTATGTGTTGAGATGATTAAAAAAAACCTCTGAAGTTGTCAGATTAGAATTAAATTTCCTGCAATGTGACTTGGTTTTGGAAAGGCATTTATCTGTATCTGCCACAATCAACACATGTGTGGTCCATAGGTGGGAACATGCATGAAATTCATTCTTTAGAAGCATTGATTGTTATGGTTTTAAGGATGATTTTTATTGGAAATTTAAAGTGATGTGAAGATAAATTGGATATGCAATGAAAGAAAAAAGGACCAAAAGGGATATTTTGAAATCCCCTCAAAAATGCTAGGATTTTATCTTTCTTTTACATCTGTTTTTAAAAATGGATATGTTTCAATCTATGAAAATTTTCAACCATATCGAACTTTCACTGGCTTTACTTCATAATTCTCTTATCTCTGTCTAAATGTGTTCTTGATCTGCGATTCAAGTAATATGTGAAGCTTTGACTGATATCTACATTTATACCCTGGTATCTATTCCATATTCAAGAGGATTTATGTGTTATATGACAACAAATAATTGCCTTTCCATTGCCCGTTGAGCTCCTCATCAATCAGGAATGTTTATACCATCATGATGTGTATGGGTCATGAATACAAAATTAGCAGGCATTATTTTTTGCTTTCTACTGGTATGGACTGATTTCCAAGTAATCTTGAATACGAATTAGCAGGCATTATTTTTTGCTATCAAATGGTATAAAATAACTTTCAAGTAAATTGATATTCAATATCATTTATTCAGCATATTAGTGGGTTTGCTTGTGTGAATCCAAAGTTCAGGATGGTTTGCATAAATTTGCATATTTGTAGAAAAGGACATATAAAAAGTTGTTAGGTTTTGCAGTGTTGTGCTTCATAGTCTAGATTTGAACTGAATTCTTTTACACACATCTTTGATAATACATTCCCAATTATGACCTATAGATTCATACTTTACTTTCAGATATTAATAATTCAGCTGTGGAAATGTATGCTGAAGGAAATATACTCCAATGCATGTGTTTCACTCTCAATTTGCTTTTAAAGTGGAAACTTATGTTTGGTAACCAAAGTTAGTGGTAAGATTGGATTATATTAATATTTAAAGTGTAAGACTACTTTACACAAAGTCTAATTATCCATTTATGTAGACAATTGATATTACAAACTGATCAATGTAATAAGTCTTGAAATCAGTCCCATGTGATCAATTGTTAAGTTTTGTGTAATGATGGTCCTGTGATGCTCTTCGGGAATAGACCACTTAACTAATCGTATTGGTGAAATTGGTCATCTCTATGCATTGTCACACTGCTCTAAACATTTATGGCCTTTTGGAAAAGAGGGCACTTTACAGGCTCCAACAATCCTCCTATACTATCCACTTCAGTATTGGTTTGTTTCTATGCAGGATCGGCTTTGAAGATCTGCTATAAACATAGCCTGCTCCCAGAGAGGACCTTGTTTTGTTTTGGGGGAACAGAGAAGTGCCATTACGCTGGTTCGACCGAATTTATGCGCTGTGCCACTTTGAGATGTTTACGAGAGCGTCGCCAATTGATTTCCTAATGCACAATCATGCCTGATGCCATTTCTCTTGGATGTGTATGAAGCAGTGTTTTATTAGAGGCCAAAGACAATCCCTCGGCAGCTCAAAATTGTTTTGTCAATTTTTGTGGCAAAAAGATGTTCTCTTGCAGAAAAGTATGGGCAATATCATCAGTTTTCATCAGAGCAGCAGAATGTTAAATTGTATTCTTTAAATGCCAAAGTGATTTTGCTCTAGGCTTCAGTCAGAGATGTATTGAATTCTATCCACAACAGATAATTTGCTGAACGTTTCTCCAAAGTTCCTAAAGCATGTTCCAGTTCTCATTTGTTTTTTTGATATTTTGCTATCTTTGTAAATCAAATAGTATTTGAGCTGGGGGTATATGTGTGTGTGTGTTGAAATAGAGAGAGGGTGGGGTGATATCTACATGTATCTGTAAAACATGTTTCCTTTGTAATGTATGATAAATAGAATAAACATTTCTTTGTATTGCCTTGGACATTGCTGAAGCACTTTACAGATTATTATTTCCAATTTGTCAGGTCCCAACATGGAAAATTGGATTGAAACCGCTGACTGCGTAATGCGAATCATTCATGAAAAGTACCGACAAAAGTAGATTGAAAAATCTTTTGAGTGGTGGTTGCCATGGTTATTGGAAAGTGAGAAAATATATTCTTGAAATCCTTGTTGTAACCAATACGTAGGTAGATGTCTCATAGCCTCAGGGTTTTCCTTGGTGTTGCTTTTGATCCTGCTGATATTGCTTAATGATGCTCTAGCACATGGGATGGTAGTCTTTGGCTCTTCATGGAACTGTAGTCATGTCTGCCCATTTTCTGAACAGCATCTCATTGGAAGATAGAGAATACAAGTTGGAGTACAAGTTATTGGAAATGCAGTTTTAGAATTTACTTCTCCGTTTTGAAGAGATTTTCTGAGGATGTGTTGCACCTCATAGCTTTTTACAATGTGTAAAGCAAAAACATTAAATGTAATTTCAGTAGTTTTTTCATTGCCCTAACCAGACTTTAGGGGATACCTTGATGATGTGATGAGGCAGAGTCTGTGAGAGGATCAACAATACTGATCGGGGAAAAAAAAACTCCAGAACTTGTACTAAAAAGGACATTCAACTTCTGGTTTTAATTATTTAATGAAGATCCTTTATTTGATAAACGAATCAGAGTGACATCTTCTCTGGAGAGAACTCTTCTTGATAGCATCAGATAAGCATTGACAAACCACTAGAGAATGGAGTTTAATCATTGTGAAAATATGCATAAGTGGTAAAGAAGCCCCAAAGCGGACAACGCCTGCAGAATCTATCCATCTTTTTGGCTACCTTCTACATGGTGGATACCCACCATGTATTAGGAGAACCATGCATGGAAATGGGAATTCGCCACCTCATGACCTCACCACCTTCATCTGGGACAAGGTGTGCCATTGTAGTTCAGTGGCCTTCAATTTTGGGGCGGACGGATCCTTCGCGCCCAAGCACGATGCTCTCCACCTGCACCACTCCTTGATACGGGAGGACCTCTTCCGATTTGGAGTGGCCCTTGCAGTAAGTGTTTGTTGTTTAGGGTGTTGAGAATATGGAATTGGATGTACTATAGATGTACGAATCATTCTTTGGATGCAAACTAACAACTATTTTCAATGACCATGACAGTGAGACAATATTCCTACATTGTTTTTATGCCTCTGTTTTGTTTATTGAATTGTTTTATTGAAGGTTTTATTATCATAACCGCAACAACAGTGAAAGTAAACAAATATTTTTTGAAAGAAATGTCCAATAACCAATCAATATTCTAGTAAACTTTGGAGACATGATAAACCAACGCGTATCAACTTACTATTATAGAGTTTTACTTGAAGTTGAATTTGTTGATATAAAGAATAGTGTTTTAAGAAATAAATTGCAAAAATTTGAATATTGTGTAGAAAGTTATGGAAAAATTGCAGAAATAAGGGTTTCGGGGAGTGCATAATTGAGTAGCCTAGTATTCTCGAAAAATTCTAGTAATTTAACATAATTAGATGAATTCAAACAAATATGAAAATAATGCATCAACAATTTAAAAACTTTAAAAACTGAAATGTACATCCAAATTTATGAAAGAAGTTTAGATTAAGAAAAATTTTGGCTTGATTGGGGTACATGGTGAAGATTCATTATAAAGTCGAAATTACCTCATTAAATAAAATTAAAGCGGATCGATATAAATTTAGAAATCTGTTGTACATTATTCAGGGGGGTTATCTATGTGACTACGTTCACATTAAATTAATGTTTTTGATGGTATGATAAATGAGGTGTAATCTAGATACAATCACAATCAAACCTAAGAAAAGTAACAAATAGGGTAATGAATGAATGTATTACATTAACAATGGCGGCAAAAATATTGTAAATACAAAGACATTTTATAAAGGAAATTTTGTGTTTACCCATTGTCTTGTGGAACAGGGTGTTCCATGCACAAAGCCTATGGGAATTGCAGAATCTAGTAGTCAATGGGTTAACTGTATTTACATGTATTTGGACTAAAGACAATTTTGATTAAATGCTAGCTTTTTGTACACTAAGGGATCTACACGGATGCACACTGAGTACTCCATTTCTTCTTCAACTGTATAGTATTTACATTGCATTACATCCAGCATTAACCCATTAACCCCTGGATTATTTTTTTACAAAGGCTTGATGCCGATAAGACTCAGTTGGCCATAGCCAATGTGTTTAATCAAACAACCACAGAATCAGGTAGAATTATCGGAATACTTTTAACCGCAACAGGGGATTTTATATTGTACTCATGGGGAAACTACCCTGGATTTCAAGTAATTAAATGGCTCACGGCACACCAGATTACTGCATGCATTCCTAATTGTAATTTGATCGCTCTTTGAGCTTGAACTGAAATTGATGGTCTTTTCACATACATGCATTATCTTTATGTCATTTCTCCACACAGTTTAGATCAGCTATCTCCTTTAGATGTGGAGTTACCGAGCCACATTTCTCAAGAATTCAAGTTTTATTTCTCTTTCACCTATATTTGTAGTAAAACATAATGTCAAATCAACCTCTAGGTAGACTATATAGAAACCTGGTCTTTCCGGCAGGTGGTCCTTGATGACAGGTTTCATTTAGCATTTTCTCCAATGAAGAGTAAAAAATGCCTGGGGAAAAAGAAAATTATTCATTATGGCCTTTTACCTTCTTTTTATGTATCAGATAATTTCTTTTTTTTAGGAACCAGCTACCTCTTTTATTAAATATTGTTAATATATATATTGTTTTGTCTTGTCATCTTCCTTAGATATTAACCCATTGATTTTTTTTGTATATTTGAATAATTTAACTTCTTTGTTGCTTCTAATTACACCTTATACCTGGAAAAGAATATGTTTATAAAAAAAATGTAAATGCACAATTGTTTAATATTCTCTTTATTAGTGAATGCATTCCTTTTTGTCCTTTTTTTAAATGTACTATTTTTATATGTTTTTACATCAGCATTTCAAGTGAGGACAATTAATGAATGTTTTGATCTTGAGCTACAGTCAGCAGTTCTAATAGATTTTGAATTTGAATTAAAAGTAAAATTATTTTTATGAGAAATGTAATGTTGCATGCTGCCCTACTCCATCTTTGATGCTATACATTGTACATATGATATCAGTATGCAATCTTGCAATGACCAATTCTCTTTCAATGGCTTCTTTTCCAGGCTTTTGCTTCATTATAAAAGCTGTCAAATCATAACTAATCTTCTACACTTTTGACTAATCTAAATTTTGTTTTACAGGCATCTACTTCATCAAGTAATAACCATTGTAGCATTGGTTTATGTATTTCACCTGCCTCTTATTTTCACTTCCAGGGGGGTGTTTCACAAAGATTTAAGTATGACTTAAGTCGCACTTAAATGCCGATGCGTATATGCAACGCGCGATCTTATTGATAGATGCACAGTAGTGCGCGTCCTCATGGCACAATCTGACCAATGCGGTCAAGCCTTTCATACCGTACACAACTCGGTATTTAAGTGTGACTCCAAGTCATACTTAAATCTTTGTGAAACACCCCCAGGTCTGTTTAAAGGAGCAATTGTTGCCAATTTGAAGATTGGGATATTATCATCCAAAGTAATGCCTAAAGCATGTATTCCCTTGCCATTGGGTATTGTCCCAGGTTTTTATAAGTGTCTCAATTTTGTTTTCCCCTACAGCCGACGATCTTTGGGACTCTCGCTAAGGATAAACCCAAGCAAGATGGTAGCCCAAAGGTAAGGAAATTATCTTCTTTTCTTTCCATCGTTTTTTGTTGTTGCTCTTTTGTTGCTGGGAATCGATTTTTCCACACTCTCCATCTGTCTGTTCCCTCATCTCTTTACCTGGTCTATTTCAAAAGAAATTAAAGATTCACACACACAAAAAAAATATCTCCCAGGATGAAAATGTCTCAATTTGGAGAGGTGTCCAGTTTTAGACAGAGGCTTTATGTCAATTTGCAGATTTACGTCATGTGAAACATAACACCCCTCGCTATGTCAAGTACATATTTGCGTCTCCTTCGTTTGTAATATGACTCATGCGGAGAAGCATCGCTCCAGTTTGATCCAGACTGTATATAAAATGAGTTTCATGTCCCCCATTTCTATATTAGGTATTGAAGTATCTTCATCTCCCCTGCTCTTCCACAAAAGTTTGTTTTTTATTTCATCATTTTTTTAAGTTTTCTTAAAATTTCCATTCCTATTCTCCTTCCTCAAATCTTTCTCAAACTTCTTCTGCTCTAATTTTCCTCCTAGTCTTTATTTTTCTATTTCTATTTCTCATTTTCCTCTTCCTCATTTTTCTCTCCTCATTTTCCTCTTCTTCTCCTTGTCCTCTTCCATCTCCTTCCTCCTTCTCCTTCATCCTTCATCTTCTACTTCCCCTCTTCCTTATCGTTCTCTTCCTTCATCTCCTTATTCTTCTATCGCTCCTTCCTCTCCTGCTCATCCTCCTTCTTTGCAATCACCTAATTACTTACATAATAATATATATCTTTCAACCCCTGTTCCTTCTTCTCTGTCTCACACACTCTATCTTTCTTCTCCCTCCTTTCTCATCCAATCTCTGCATCTCACTCTGTGTAACTTCAATTCCTTTTCTTTCTCTTTCATCAAAATGTCATGAATATATATGTATTTTTGCTTTTCTCTCTTTACCTCTCTTTACCCTCTCAATTGCTCTCATCCCTTTTTTTCAATGTCATGTAAGTGTATCTTCTGTAAAGAGAAGATTGATGCGAGATGAATTCTCAGACGTGTCCTCTTATATTGATAGACTTGTTTTCTACCAGTAAAACAGGACATTATTGAATGTTGAGCCAGTGTAAAGAGATGTTTCTCAGTTTGATGACCAGCGGCTGTCTCCTGATGATGATTTGAAAATAATATTCCAATTTCATCTCATGCCTGAACATCGATGATGATCGACTTCATCTGGTTTGAAAATAAAAATATGATTACTCTTGTTATCTAATAGAGCACATTGTTCACTTCCTTTGTAGTAATTCCAACTGGGATATGTATCACAAAGAGCTGAGTAGTACGCCTCGCTCAAGTTCCAACGCGTATTATATTTTAGTTGTAATCTCATGAATTGTTACATGGTACAATGTGTCCCATGAAAAGTGATCTGACAAACTTTATTTGGTATATATCACATGCACCTGTTCATTCATGTGCAATTTTTATTCAACACAAATCTTTTTTTGAAAATGCCCAAGATTTGGGCGCTCTTTCAACACAATATAGCAAACCGCAGAAGTGTTCTCATTTAAGTAGCCATTTATTTATTCAAGACCAGGATAGAGAGTTGAAATTATGAATGAATTCATTCTGAAGGGTGTTAACATTTCCTTGTAAAAACCTGTGACTTGTAATTGACTGTTGCAAAACTCTTTATAAAAATCAGTCAAGGAGATATAATTAGACTTTTTTGCGTATAAGTAAATATCTTTACATTAATGTTTGTTTAGTTTACACATTGCTTATTCAAAAACTGAATGTATTCAGTGGGCATCATTTGCAGTACTTAAGTGTAAACACCTCAGTTACCCTTATATGCATCCACCTATACCTGGATGGATCATTAATCAATTAAATTTCCAATTTAGTTTAATCGAATTACTTAATTCCCAATTAAACCCTGTCAGGTTTTTAATTGACCCTGTGCAAACATTCAGGAGAGGCTTGTTTTGTAGGTTTTAGGAGGTGCGTGTACATAAAAAAGATTGGTATCGTGAATGCTGGAAAGCAAGTGCCGCATTTGCCTTTGTGATCTAACCCTCCAAGGGTTGTCGTATGCCTGGAAAGTGTGACATTTTCGGTCTTTTTGACGATCGCCATGGTTATGCATGGATGAGAGGCCAGACGAAACATTCCCCTGAAACTTGGTCTCGGCCAGGTTTTTGTGATGATGATGTTTCTTTGAACTCTCGTTGTGACTGAAGCGATGATGGGTGTCTTAATCCCAGCTCCCTTGATGTAATGACTCAAAAGGTGAGAAAGTGAGGGAGGAGAAGGTGGTAGGAGTGATAAAGAGAAAGAGAGAGGGAGAATAAGAGATAGGGAGAGAAATAGATAGAGAGGGAAAGAAGGAGTGGGGGAGAGGGAGAAAGAGAGAGAAAGACATGGTGGTATGCTAGTATAAAAATTACAAAATTAAAAGAAAATAAACTTTAATGGTTAATTTCGTTACCAATCAAAGAAAAAGTAGATGGGATCAATTCAATTTTTACTTTGGCCCTTCAGAAATACTCTGTTGTGAATGGATGAGGGAGAAACAAGAAAGAACAGAAGAACATGAACTGGAGATAGAAAAGGTGAAAAAAAGAAAGAAAAGAGGTGTATAATCTCTTCTATATTTTCCCCTAAATGATAATAGATGCCTTAATCCCATCTCCCATGGTTAAAGTGACTCAAATAGATCAGAAGATGGATATGAGGGAGATTTGAGGTGAAACAGATTGAGTGAGGGAAGATAGAGTGAGAGACAGACAGACATAAGGCGGTGCTGCACCATCCCGAGTTGTAGGTCCAGCTCAGAATTAAAACTTATGTTTTGAGTTATTTGCATAAATGTGCCTATAAGTTTGCAATGTTTTTTTTTAGAAAGAGGTTGGACCACCATTCTGTTTATTTACAGGGCTACCCTGTTTTAATAAAATAAAATATGTATATGAATAGCTCATCAGGACATTTTTATTTCCAATTTTACCAGGGCCGTCTGAACCATTCCGAGTTTTCAAATTAGCGCGCTATTTCTGATCCGGCAACATATCCCGATTTGAACAATCTCGAGATTATTTGCACTGGAGATGCAATTGTCGCGTTCGTAGGATTAATCTCGAGATTGCAATCCCAAGTCAACTAGGGATCTATATAGGCGGTGCTGCACCATCCCGAGTTTGCTCAATTTTGAGATTTTAGCCCGATCGGACCTCTTCGCGATTAATCTCGAGATTCAAGAAACCCTGTCTCCACCATCGCAAGAAGAGCGGGGCATCGATGCATTATGGTCTGACGCCTTGAATGAAAAATCCCGAGTGCGTCTGCACCTGCGAATTAGCGCGATGCTTCGTAAAATAGCGTGCTATCTTGCAAATAATCCCAAGTTGACTTGGGATTACAATCTCGAGATTAATCCTACGAACTAGCGCGATAATTGCGTCTCCATTACAAATAATCTCAAGATTGTTCAAATCGGGATAATTTGCCGGATCGGAAATCAAATTTGAAAACTCGGGATGGTGCAGACAGGGACAGGTGGAAAGACACGGATGTTTTAGGGGATGGGGTGAGAAACAGACGTCAAGATTCAAGAAGGTGTGTGGGAGACCCCTATGTCATCGCCTTTGATCCTTGTCTACAGGTCTGGTGTCCCTCTGGCTCAATCATCACCGATGACTAATGACTTGATCATGGCTAGTTTAGCTTTCGTTTTGATCTCTTTATCCTCACCTGCCAAACTAAAACCATCTTGCCAATTTGCTCATCTTTACCTAATCAGTTTGTGATTTGTTCACACATACTGAGATGTTTGGCCAGGATTGACAGATAGAGGGGGGGGGGTTTAAGGGGTCCACTTTTTCAAGGTACTTGAAAGATCGTGCATTAATTACAGTGTATTAATTAAATGTATTTTTTTACAAGGAAGATTCATGATTATTTCCAAAGATTGAATTTAGAATTTGAGAGAATAATGGTAATAATAAATGATATATTTACCCAGGGTAGCCACTTCAGTACCGAAAACTGTTCTCCCAGCGGTCCCTGCTATTATTATTACCCGGCTAAGCTAGGCTACCTATTCAGGTGCACACAGCCTTTTGAGGGATTACTTTCTGCCGGTACCCATTTACCTCACCTGGGTCGAGTGCAGCACACTTTGGATGAATTCCTTGCTGAAGGAAATGATGCCATGGCTGGGATTTGAACCCACGACCCTCTGTTTCAAAGTCTGGAGACTAATCCACTGGGCCACGGCGCTCCAAACTTGTAAATAATAATGATAATGATAAACAGAATTGTATTTTTTTTTTACTTAGATGGGTCTGGAATTATGGTTCATTCATGATAAAATGTGATTGTTGGCTTGTCTGAATGAGTTGGAGAAAGGACTCGGGAGGTCATAATTTACGTGTTAATCTAGTGCAGACAGTGTCTTGTTAAGATCATCTTCTATGACTACTGGCACGGAAGATCATTTAGGTTAACCTCAGTCCAATTACTCAAGTGAAATATTGTCTGCATTTTGCACAAGAAGTGACTAGCAGTATCTTAATGATGAAATACTAGTTTCTAAAGCCCCTTTAGATATGAACTTATGAATATAATGATTTCCATGGTCTTAAATAACATTAGTAGCTTGTTTGCTTGGATTTATGAGTTTGCCAATCTCATATTTTCTGTAGGAAAATCATATCTGACATGAGCTCCTATCCTTAAATCTATTCAGCTACATAAATTCCTTTACCTTTGACCTAATATATTATCTGAAATAACAAAATATGTAGTTCTTCTGATCTCATAATTTAGTAGAAATATGAGATCAGGTTACTCTTTATTTATTTGCATACCTCAGAATCAGATAATGCACAGTTTCGAGAGTAGCCTTAAAAATTTATACTTTCACTGATAATATTGGAATTTAGTTTAAGCTAGTGTCATAAGTCAAAACTTCAAGCGATCCTCAAGCGACTATGTATCATTTAATATATCTTTATGGTATGGTAGAGCTAGATGATGTGAACCTAAATAACGTGAAATCAATTATTGTATCATGATTGCTTTTAGTTATTAGCACTGATGATTCTAAATGTACTTGCCATACAAGGTGGTTTCAGACCGCCTCGAAGTTCGCCAGTTCCAGGTATTCTCTGATCGGGAAGTTTACCCCGATCAGATTTATTTTTGGTATTTTGGTAATGTGAAAGCAAACTACGCGTAATTTCCCCGAAAGAAAATACCCGCTAAATAGTAGGTACTTGGAGAAATTACGAGAAATTTCGTGGGGATTTTCCAAGGTCACAGGTATTTTGGCAATGTGAAAGCAAATTACGGGAACTTTTAGCCCAGCGTGTCGTCGGGTGCTGCGGCGTGGGTGGCTGCTGGGCTAGTGATTTTGAATCTCGCGCCTTGCCTGCTTATCAGACCATACTGCGCATGCTCGTAACTTATCCCGAAGGATGTGTTTCGGGGCGGTGTGAATGCAGGAATAATTAACAGGTATTTTCTAGCGTTAAAAAGTTCTCGTAATTTAACAGGGATTCTTGTGATCGAGGCGGTTTGAAACCACCTACTAACTCTATCTTTTTGCAGACACCATAAACAGATCACAATCCTTCAAATTACCCTCATTCCACATCTCATATGTCATTTTACTCCATAACCACAATTCCTCTGGCTTCCTGTATTCATTCATTTCCTGCGTAAGATATCAATGTCCAATGAAGAAGACATAAATTGGATTGATCATGTCTGTTCTTTCTCCTACTTGTCAAAATCCGAGACAAAATTGATATATTTTTCTCAGAGATTGATTGGTTTGATGTACAATATGTGCATGCATGTCATGGGTGCTACTTTTGATACTACCATACTGAGTTTGCTTTTATTTTTTTTAGAGGACAATGAGAATTAATTACCGTTGGTGAAGGTGATTGAATGAATTAACAGGAATAGATTATTCCTGATTGATTTTCTATCTTTATAAATAAATTCACTGTCAAGTATGAAATTAATTGTATAGTTCGGTTTAAAAGAAAATCTGCAATATTATGCATAGCTGAGTATATTTATCAAAAATATGTATGAGTAGCTTTGGGAATGAAAATAAGATGTGTTACCAATCCCCCACCTCTCCTTAAAAAAATCTAATATTTGAATGCAACACCAAAGATTCTTGACTTTTTAGCCTTTTTTAAGACAGTTTATTTATTTATTTTTTGGGGGGGGGAGACTGCTGAAATCTAACAGTCTCACCTACTTATTGAAGCAGGGAGCATCTGTTCAGGTGTTTGTATAATTTGCTAATAGTGAAGTTTTGGAATATATTCTATTTCAGATGCTAGAAAATTGCTGACCTAACCTTCTTTTAGATCTTGAATTTCTACCTCATTTCTCTATTTAGAACTGATATTTTTGGTCACTACTTAACATGGCGTGAGGGACCAGCACGCTCTCTCTCTTTAATAAATCATCAACTTTCACGATATCAGAGTTTTCTATCCTTCCTTTTCCTTCCACTCCCTTTCCTTTCCCAACCAGACCTGTTTTGCCCTTGATAGATTCAATCAGTCAGAAGACGTACCAGTTTTATCCTCCCAAGGTCGTTATTACAGGCGTTCTATTTGCATATTAAAAAGATTTTCTGATTTGTTGACAGAAATATGTCACCTGTTTATTTTCCTTTTCTTTCATTTTTGAAGTGAAACATTTTCAAGTAAAAAAGGCCCCTTTTCTGGTTTGTTTTGTTACCCTTAAACAAGGGTCATGCTCAACTTGCATCTCAACCTTTCAATGGAGCTACCCCCTCCCCCTATACATAATTTTCTGAGGTCAGTGGCAGTGGCGTACCTAGGATTTTCCAAAGGGGAGGGGGGGCAAATTCGTACACCAAAAATGTGACAAGCAAAAAAAAAGGTCTTCAACAACAAATAAAGGATTTCGTAAACAAAAAAATGGTCTTCAATTCAAGTTCAAAGGAGCGGGCCACTTGCGGCTCATCAGGGATCAGTTGTGACTCGTCAGGGGGGGAGGGCAGGGATGGGTTGTGACTTATCGGGGGGGGGGGCCCAGTCTGCCCCCCCATAGGTACGCTAATGGTCAGTGGGCATGGGGGGATTGTTACAAGTTTCAAAAGAATTTTCTTCAGAGTGTATTAATATTGATTATCTTCCATTCTGAACTGATACTTTCCAACATTTCTGTAGAGAAAAAAAGATGCCCTTCAAGTACTTCAAGAACTGGCACAAACCTCGGCTCGTCCCCAAAATATGATATATCATTTTATAGTATGCAAAATCAATATTTGAAATGAAGTGCAGGTATGCATTTCAAAAACTTTTTATTTTAAAGAAATACAGGGAGTTACCACGCGCATTGTTAATTAAATACCAAGTTTTTAGCGGCACAAACCAGTTTGTAAAATCATTCAATGCATATGCAGAACATCTAGGTCAGGTTATTGACCTCTGCACGCCATTCCGGAGACTGCTATACTATAGAAAGAATGGTTTAGGCCACTTTATAAAATCAAAGGAGGGGTATGTGCTGTCTTTTTTGCGAGATTTATGTGTGCTGTTATTCTTTTAATAATCAGAATCTATATGATCTGAAATTTGGTACTTCTATAGAGTTAATGACAGGCTTTCAAAATATGCAAAAATCTCAAGATTGAAAATTTGACCACAAATTAGGCTAGTGCAGGTTCTTAAAATCACTGACGAATTCAGGAGTTGACAGAATACATGTACTGGTAGTTATGATAGGGAGGTTTTACATCAAGTTCTTAGTTTTATTGGTGCACATTGTGGGTAAAGATTTGATAATTTGGGGGAAAGATTTGTATTTATTGTTTAGACCTTTGTTTGTACTATGCATTCTTTCTGCAAATTGAAATACTCATTAAAAATTCCAATCTGATTATTATATTTCATTGTAAGAAAATAAAACAAAAAAATTCAAATCATGATGCACATAAGTTACTATTCCGCTTATCTTTCTGATTTCGTCCCCCCCCCCCCCCATGCTGGTGCCTGGATTTATTTGGAGGCCTTGGTCTCACACAAATAAAAAAATGAAATAGATGCATGCATGATTATATTAGCCATGATTGTGATAGATAATTTGCTGCAAACCAGAACAGCCTCCAGCAAAGTTATACTGTCTTTTACCAAGAGGGGGAGCTGTTTAGAATTCAGCTCGGAACTGCCAAGCATTTTTTTTCTGAATTTGCATTCCACTTCAAAGCAAATTATTTCTGGCTCTTAGCCAAGTAAGAAAACGCTGATTTCTGATTGGTTTGCCATTTTAGTTCAGTCAACTTCTGGATGATGCGTTGACATTCCAACTTGCCATTATCTTTATAAAGGCCTACAATCCACATAAAATCCAATCTAGAACTTTTTTTTTTTTACATATCATCAATAGAATTATTATTTCTAATACCCCAAATATACATGTGTATCAAATAGGGTCATTCATAAACTGCAAAAGATGAAATAATCCAGAAGTTTATTAAAAATACCAGTTTTTTGTTGTAAAGTCAGTCAGTCACCCATGAAGTACAATTATTCAATACCCACTTTAAAGAAGGGAAAAAGAAAAAAGAAAATCTCTATATCATCTCAGATTTTATATTGTATGTTCAATACCAAAAGTTGTATGCTTTTATGTCCATATGGTAACTTGTCGATCTGAGTGATCATATCAATGTAATTAATTAGCTATACTCCATCTTTGAATATAGCCTCAGAGTCAGATCAACCGCATCATCTAAATATACACCATACATCATGACTACGGGCCCAATGTTGCAAATTACCAAAATCCCCCAACGGACTTCAGGACTTACCCCTAAGAATGTGTAATGAGGTTGTCATGGTAACGGTATTATCTTTGTGTCTCGAGAGCGGGCAGGAAACTTTGGACTATAGTGAATCAGCTTAGCGGATATCTGACCCCAATTTGAATGAGTGGAAGACAAAAAAAAGGTGTGTTATATCCCTTGTGATCATTGCGCATCAGTGAGAGGAATTATCGTATCGGAAATGTATCTCGGATTGAGATGATGAATTGGTGGTAAGTAGGGCCTGCAACTTTCACTTTATGCACAATGTATAGAATTGTTATTGGTATGTGATAATGACATTAATAATAATGATAATTCGCTTTTATATAGAGCTTAATCCATCGGAACGACGTGTCTAAGCGCTTTACAGATATATTATTACCCCGGTCATCGGATTCAATCAGTCATTCCCGCACACAATGTGTGCACATCCTCCACTCCCTGGGGAGTATTCCAGTCAGTCGCCTGTGAGGCGCACACAGTACTGGACAAGCTACAATGACTTTCACATCCTACTGGGTACCCATTTAGCACCTGGGTCGAGAGTGGCAAAGTGTGGATTAATGAGGATATATAAGAATACTATAACTATTTCTATTCGTTTGCGAGTACTTAAAATTTTTTTTTTCTTCAAAACTTCTTACCAATGTAAATCAAATCCAAGTGACCCCCACAAACAATTTGTGAACCTTTTGAACATGTACATGTAAGCACGCAGTTTGAACAGTTAGAATACAAATGTTTGACTTTGACATTTTTTTACATTCACATCTTTGCAAAACTTCACCAAACATTCGAGCCCTGAGAAAACTAGGTTTTTCTCACATGAACTCAATGCTCACATGCATGCAAATTCAGGTTAAACATACAAAGAAAGAAGTCGTAGGTTGTATGTTGTCTTGGGAGCACTTAGCTCCGTTTTGAGGTGAATTCTTGCCTATTTCTCTTGCCCCCCCCCCCTCTCTCTGTCTCTGTCTGAAAAACCACCTCCCTCATATTCTTGGAACCAATTAAAAGGTGTCTGCACTTGCAAATATCCAACACTTGCCCTCAAACTTAAGTCGCGTCAAATCAATTTCTGAAGGTCTATTCTCGAACTTTTTGCGGTGGATGACATCGTCAGTCATGCAAGAGAAACTCCCTTCCATGTGGACATGTATTCCACATGATTCTTCCTGGAGATCTTGTCCATTTTTTTGTTTCTTCTCCTCCGGGCTGCGGTTATTGTCACTTGCCCAGTCTGACATGCCAGTCAGTGACAGAAGGTCGCAAGTAACATGCATCAATACTTTGCCAAATTGTTCAAAATGATGCGTGAGATCATATGATCATTCTCAAGATTTCAATGTATTTCTGAAAGGAGCATTATGTGGGAGTTCAGCTTTTCAGCTTAATTTCATCATTTTTGTAGCTTTCCTCTATCAAGGGACAAAAGTATAGGAGCTCTTTCAGTTTGATTTTCTGTGTATTTCTGAAAGGATTGCAATAATTTATGTAACATTTTTATTTTCATTGACCCACACTTGCCTTTTCCACCATGTAATTCCGGTAATTTGGACAATGTTCAGAAGTGGGATCTCTAATTATTGAGATTGAGAAAATTCATCTCTAATTATTGAGATGAATTTTCTGCAAAAACAAAATAAAAGATTAGATATTGCAAGCACTTGGAGCGCGGTTCTCTTTGTTTATCTTAAAATGATATTGTTTTATTTTTTAATTTATCTTCTGAAATGCATTTAATATGAAAGTCAATTGTGTTTGTTAGTCTCAAAATTAATTTGCTCCAAACACAAAATATGTATGGTCACTTTTGCTCATTTACCAAAAATTTAACTTTAAATTGTCACTTATTACTTTTTGCCACGATCGAGCAAGGACATTCAGAGGTAAAGTTCAGTGACAGTTCAGGCTTTATGAAATGATCTTTCACCTGTTCCCCTAATAGTTTGGATCACTTTTATTAGTTTTACTCCTTTATTTTGTGAAGAAAATGAAAAATCATAATACAGGTGTAATGCCTTCTCAGTGTGGTAAACCTCCTGTGCATGAGTTCATTTGTTCATTTTGAATCTGTTGTGGCTGTTTCTTCCAAGAGATGAATAACAGACTCTTATACAGTATCATGCCTAGGATTTTCCACAGGGGGGGGGGGGGCAAAACGGTCCGCCAAAAATTTGACAAGCCCCCCCCAAAAAAAGGTCTTCAATCAAAAATGAAGGATGTCGTAGCAGGAAAAAAATTGACTACCAAAAAAAGGTCTTCAACCACAAATATAGGATTTAGAACCAGAAAAGAAATTGACAACCAAAATAAGGTTTTCAGGCTCGTCGGGGGGAGGGGGGCAAAAAAGGTCTTCAAGCTCGTCAGGGGGCAGGGATACGTCCTTTGCATGGGTTTTGACTCCGTAGGTACGCTAGTGCTCTTATAATGTTGTAGAATAAACTGTTTTTTTTTAATTGAGTAAAGGAATTTTAAGAGCCCTATACTATTTGAAGTTATAAAAATACTAATAATGTTTGAGGCTTAGTTTTGCTTTTGAACTATCACTTTTTCTATCTTCTGATGTCTGTAATTGCTCTACAGTAATTTGGCATAATTACCCTGGCTTTTGCAGAGCAGCTGCTATGCACTTTTGCTTAGGGTGAGCTATTGAAATAACACATGAAAACTCCTGCCTGGTCCCCATTTGTTTGACCCTGAACTTATAACCGTTATTCCGGGTTCTTCAAAAAAAATTAACCTACTTATAATAATTTCTGAAGATTAGTCAGAGTTAGCTATTAAATTTTTTCAAAATATTGAATTGACTTTTAGACTGCAAAAAAATGTTTGATATATATTTTCATCTAATTAATTCAGATTTCTGAAGACAAAAGCTTTATATCCTTGATGTAGTGTTGCTCCCTTAGGAAATTACTTTTTAATTAAGATTTATTATTAAATAGTAGTTTTAGGGTTACGGACCTGCCCTGCTTTGCTCTTTTCTTATGATTTCTCAATTTTCATGATTTATTTCAAATATGAATTCCTTGACCGGTTATAATGAATAGTCCAGCTGACTTCATTAGAATGAGAGAAATGTCATGGTCATTTTAGAACAAGGCCAGTTATGGCTGCTTTCTTAATAAATCGCAGATGTTCTTTAGGCTCCTGGGTGATCATTTAGCATGCAGTTTGTCTGAATGGCTTTTTGAAGACTTGATGAAAAAGTGAGTTACACATATTTGTCATCATTATTGCTTATTTTGTCTCAATAGTGTTACGATACTGCAACAAATAACAGAAGATTTTTAAATATAAAGTTTGAATTTTCCTTTTTTTTATTACAGGAAATAATTATACATAAAATAAAACAAATAATGATCTTACATAAATCTCTTGAAGTGTCCGATGTAAAATCCCGAAGTGATGATGCTATATCCAAGTAATAATCCAAATGATAAAAATCCCAGTTGACTGGCGAAAATTCACAATGATGGCGATGATGAAACTGATGTTGAAGTCCGATGAATAATAAGAGTCACTGCAACGAGTTGAAATGTCCGTGAAGACGATGTTGATGATGATTAACAGTCAATTTCAGCAATCCATGGGTTGAAGCGTGTTCATTGAACAGGTTGATGATGTTGATGATCTCGATGAGAACTGATAATTTCTCAAAATAACTGCAAACAGTTCATTGATGCATAAACTACTCTGATCTGATCTGGTGAAGTGATCTCATATGATGTGATCTCCTGCTCTCATATGATGTGATGGTGTGATCTAATATGATGTGATGATCATCTTGAAAAATCTGCAGCTTTATACTAATTACAAGTGTTCTAGATCATTCTCAAATTTCGACTAATCTACAAGCTTCTAGAATTGTCTTCCAAAAGAACTTTCTCCTTTCAGGAGCAGTCAAAATCCAGAACACTCTTGAATGACCTCATTGAAATCAACAGTGTAAACAAAATACCTAAGCCTATTCATTTCCACTACCAATACAATTCTATTGTTTGGCTTTTCCTTATTCAACAATAAAACTCCTTGGCCTTTAAAAATAGGCAAGGCCTGCATAATAAAAAGACATCCTGGAATGTTCTTTACAATTCTTGGCTATCCTTAAAGGGAAATAACTAATAGATAAATGTAATTGCTTTTAAAATTCTATTACAATTATTCATATATGTAACAATAGTGTTTGTTTCAATGAATAATTGCATTATACATATTGGTCATTCTAATCACCATCATTGTAATCATCATCATCATCGTCATCATTGTTATTGTTTATCATCATCATCGTCGTCATCACCGTCTAAAGCCACACCCATCACCGCTAACACCAAAATCACAACCTTCTTTCTTTTCCCCTTTTTTCTGCATTGTCATACTTTTCATAATTCCCCACATCCTCTTATTATATCATACCACTTACTGAAAGTTTATGTCATAACCCCCCCTCCCCCCACATGTTGGCGGTCTATGACCGTGTTTACACATTGACTCGGCTCGGGTGTTGAATCCGCGAGCCGGGTTGAACACTGCGAAGAAGGGATCAGAGATCGCGTTTATACGTACATATAAAAAGGCGAGTTCAACACGGCTCGCGGATCTCGAACGGAAGAAGAATTATGACGTCGCAAATTAAATGCGGGAAATTCACCGCCGGAATCGAATCTTGTCCGTGCGAACAACAACAATGCCAAAAGTGAAAGCGCGCGCAGTGACCTGGTCAAGAGAGTTCGACACGGCTTTCTGTTAACACACGAAAAAATTGCCGAGTCTGACTCGGCTCGCGGGTTGAAACCTACGATTTTGGCGGATCAAAAAAGCCGTGTTCGACACGGCTCGCGGATCACACTGATCGCGTTTACACAGCACGGCTCGCGTGTCCATGACGAAAATCTCTTGTTTGAGGGCTGTATACCCCATTTTTCCTTATCAACAAATATCTTCTCCCAGTAATACAAATCCTATTGCCCTCAAGAGATTAAATTTAAGTATAGAAACACCTGTTTCTTGACCTCGGTCCGCGAAGATAATTCACCCCAGCATCTACGGTCACAGCAGGGGCCACACACGATGGATTGCAATATGTGTAGTTCCGGAGAGCGCATGGCCATGGATGTATACACGCGTTGATAGAAAGTTTTTTCTTTCTTTCCTTCCTTCTTTCTTTCTTTCTTTCTTTCTTTCTCTCTCTCTCTTCCTTCCTTCCTTTCTTTTTTTTCTTTCTTTCTTTCTCTCTCTCTTCCTTCCTTTCTTTCTTTCTTTCTTTCTTCCTTCCTTTCTTTCCTCCTTTCTCTCTGTCTGGCTGTCTAATTCTTTTCTAGACTTATTTTCTTCCTTCCTTTCTTTCCTTCTTTCTCTCTGTCTGGCTGTCTAATTCTTTTCTTTCTAGACTTATTTTCTTCATCCACCCCCTTTCTACACCTCTAAAGAACGTGCATTTGCCAATCATATCTGTAGTAAGGCCTATAAATGTCCTTTTCTCAAAGCTGAGGTGTAGGCCTATACATAGAACATTAAAATACAAAGACCAGCATTATGAATCACAATGTTTGGATAGCATTTCAATGTTCTATTCATATCTATTCAGACTGGTTGCGTGGAAGTGCTGGGGCCGGCTCGGAGACCTGCCTCTCCAGTCTGACTCTGATTAAGAAACTCTTGAAGTTGAACTTCGTCTGCGATTACTGAAACGATCTTTCCAACACTCCATCTTCCCAACTCATCAATCGCCTGAACTCGCTCTCCAACGATGAACATTTTGACTTACAAAAAAATTAGCACAACATACCTAAGTTAGACATTTAATGGTGGAAACTAAAACGACCCAAAACAAACGGTGGAATGGATGCAGCGCACATGGGCAGTTTACCGGAGAACCACGTATGGTGCAATAATACGTTTGCGATTAAAAAAATAGTTACAGGCATTGTTTGTATTTAAATTATGAATAAGACTTTGGGGTAAAAAAATAATGATTTCATATTTTTGTGCATATCAGCAGCATGATTATTATACTTTGTATGTTGGTATGCCATTACTACTATTTTTCGAACGTTAAGACTGTATCATTGCGCGAGTGAACCCATTTTCTTGCTGGACGGACAGAAACTATGCATGCATCGCGGTCCTTGCATGCTAAGCATACCGTAATTTTTATTCGCTTACTTTCCTTATTTCAAGGTCGATTTTCTTCGTTCGAAATTGAAAATGGACTAGCATTGGATGTCTGAATGTAATATGCCTTTGAAAACGTGTTTAATATCGAATACAATAATTTCATTCCGAAGATCCTTCAACAGGCAGACAAGTCTTACGTAATAGCACAGCGTTGTTTATCATTTCGTCCTTGGCTCAACGCTCATTTAGCTGGCCCGTGGTGGTGAAATCGAGACAAGGGGATTACCTGGCCAAGATGGGTTTATCGGGGTTGGAAAAGTTGTTTGAGATATTCCAAACGCAAATCGGGTATAAAACCGCAGTTTGCAGTCCGAAGTGAGGTCGAGAATCAAACGGGACATTTTCGTAATGGAACCCCCGAGCTGTGTCACTGTGTAAACACGGTATAAGTGTGGCTATGAACATCCTAGGCGCCCTCTTCTCCCGGTGACGTCAAAGACTCCCCACCCCCCTTTGTTTACTCCATAAAATATTTGCGGAGATGACCACTCCATATTTTTTTCCGATGATATCATTCCCACTTTGTACTTGGTAAAGTTTATTAGAAACCCTTTGTTCTCTACAAGGAAATTCAGTTTCTTTGGAGGGGGTTTACTTTCAATGCAACCAAGGCATTTGCCTCATAGTAGCAATTAACCTCCTTTTGCTACTCTACCATAAATGGGTCGCCTGTGAAGCATGGGAAGGTATGTATGTATTCCTTATCTGATGGAAGTTGTTTGTCTCAAATTCCTTTAGAGAAAATCAGATCTGCTTGAAGAGAGGCTAGAAAATCTGGGAGTTTGCAAACACTGCTCTCACACTCCTTTTAAAACTCCTTTGTGTTTTGGCAGAATTAATTTTGTGGTAAAAACCCCTGCTCTTCTGAAAAAGATGATGAATATCTGTTATCTGCTTCACACTATATTGCAAACTCACAATTTGCCCAGATAAGCCAGTTCACGGTTAGCTCATGATCAGCTTTTCTCAAACGACCTTTGTGATTTTTCATTAGGATAAGCACTATCATTTTCAAATGTAGATGTTGCGTAAGCTTTACCAGTAGAGTACTCAAATTCTAAGAACAAAAGGCATTGATAGACCAGGTGACTAGAATAGTACATCGGGGATAAATTTGGAAATCTGTTTTATTGTCTGCCTTTGGCACATTTGACTATTGTTTAGCATTGTTTGGCTATAATACCAGTGATTATGAAAGCTCTATTTATTACTCTTCAGCTTGGATGTGATAAAATTGATATTTTGAAAGGAATACATGAATAGTCATCAAATCATGAATGCCTATGTCAGTGAATTTGAAAGCCGCCTTCATGGTTTATCTCAAATGACCTTTTTCTGCTCGTGCTCAGTTTACAATCGTGAACAGGCTTATTGAAAACACTGGGAGTAGTGAAAGGAGGGGACATTTTTATAATGATGTCACGCTGCAATTGTAATCACCCTCTGTTTTTAAAGGTCAAGTCCACCTCAGAAAAATGTTGATTTGAATCAATAGAGAAAAATCAGACAAGCACTATGCTGAAAATTTCATCAAAATCGGATATAAAATAAGAAAGTTATGACATTTCAAAGTTTCGCTTATTTTCAACAAAATAGTTATATCAACGAGCCAGTTACATCCAAATGAGAGAGTCAATGATGTCACCCACTCACTATTTCTTTTGTTTTTTATTGTTTGAATTGTACAATATTTCCATTTTTACGAATTTGACGGTTAGGACCTCCTTGCTTGAAGCACAAAATGTTAAAATAATGGAATTCCACATGTTCAGGGAGGAATGAAACTTCATTTCACATGACAATGACGAGAAAAATAAAATATTTCATATAATAAAATACAAAAGAAATAGTGAGTGAGTGATGTCATCAACTCTCTCATTTGGATGTAACTGGCTCGTTCATATAACAATTTTGTTGAAAATAAGCGAAACTTTAAAATGCTATAACTTTCTTAGTTTACATCCGATTTTGATGAAATTTTCAGTGTTATGCTTCTTGAATTTTTCTCTTTTTATTCAAATCAAGTTTTTGTTGGGGTGGACTTGTCCTTTAAAGTATGTCTAGATATGATTGTCAGTTTGAAGACTTTTTAAAATGGTAATATATACTTTTTAAAGAATTTAATAAAAATGAATATTTTTTTCAATGCAAGCATTGTTCATATCTGTTATGAATTTCCTTTTAAACCCCAAAATTAATCCTTCTTTTAACATTCATAGAAGATATTCTTAAATGCATTCAGTGATTTAGTGTAAGATACATAAACTTTACATTTGAATGCAAATATAAGCATATCTCTTTATAAAGGGTCGACACCCGATAATATGAACAGGAATATTTTTTGATGCCCCCCCCCCCCGCAATCTCAGCTGGGCACTAAACGAATTCAGCTCTCGAGGTTTGAAGTAATTACTTTCAAGTAGCAAGTGACATCCGCTGATGAGAAACGTGTGTTTCTCATTACATTCCTTAATGGCTTCTACGTATCTTCGTCAACTGACAAATATTAGACGTATCTACTATCTTAGCAGACTGATAACATTCGATTTATACAAAACTTATCTTATCACAGATTAGGAATCCTCTTCTCTTCAAGTATGTTGTTGCTAAAGAGAGGATAGTTGGTCATTAAAAGAATAAAGTTTTTTTGTATGATAATACAAAGACCCTCCGTTCATTTCTTGTTTCTTTTCATTGATAAAATTACTGCAACAAATTGTAGTTTTGTTGAATTTATATTCAACATTTGTTACGAAATGTCATTGATTTGTCTGTAATATCTATTATATTGAATATGTATTGTCACTTTGATTGTATTTTGAAAAAAAAATTGTTGAACGGAAATAAATCTAAATCTATAATCTAAATAATCTAAAATGGATGACGATTATGAGGCAGTGGGGATAATAGCAATTATTTTACTGCTAAATAAAAAGGAAAGAAGAAAATGAAGGATTTGAAGGAGATGAAGATAAGTAGGAAGAGGAGGATACAAAAAAAAAAGTAATAAAGGAATGGAAAATAAGGTACTAACGTAGGCCTAACTGAAAAAGTCCAAATAGAGAATGTACATGTTTCAAAAATATATCTTTGCAATCGCAGTGATGCACATTTTAATAAGAATTGAAGATTCTGGGTTTTTTAAAGAAAGATAAAATGCAATAACAACATGATGAAATATTAAAATACAGCATCTATATCGTGTTTATTGGGTTCAAGATTTTTTTTCACAGATCTTGAGATTCAGGGAAGATAGTGCCTTCACAGATTTTTCTTTCAGAAATACGTTTGGTTTGTGGATCTAGGGAAATGTTTGATGATTCGAAGAAGATGATTGGTTGTCGGGGGAATTAATGAGTCATCATCAAAAATGTCACCTCGGGTCGATTCAAATAACAGAGGGGCTACAAATTCTTGTCATTAATGAAAAGAATAATTCTGAATTTAGAAGGCAGTGATGATCATGAGTGATAAAGTAGTGAAGAATAATATTCATATGCCATGATTTAAGAGGAAATGTTACATGATAAGTTCAAGAAAATTGTAAGCATATGCTAAACACATATTTTTAATGGTCTTTTTTTTTATTAGCAACAAATTCTACTTATTTTAGAAAACATGAAATGAGGCTGGGATTTTTAAATGATCTTTGAATGGATAACATAGTAGAAAACAAAATGTTTTTAACAATTCTTTTTTGCAAATGCCACTAATGCAATCATTATGATGCATTAAATATTCATCTTTTTTTCCCCCTAATGTTGACAAGGTCCTTTAAGCATTTGATAGTTAAAGACACGTTTATTTCTCATCTGTGGACAAATTCAAGAAAACTCAATTAGGGAAAGACATCAGAGGGATCCATTAGCGTGTTCTGAAGCCAATGCTCAGGTCCCATGGATAATTGTTAGTGTTGTTGGCTTCGGTGCAAGTGGTAGAGAATTTCATATCCTTGTATAAATACCATATTTCGGAGATAATTTTTCTTATGTGATAATTTATTACTTGTGAACGACTTTAATGAATGGTTGGAGTTTTTGTTGTAAAGAGGTCACACATAGTCTTTTTTCAATTTTGTGCATGGTTTTGAAATAAATTGTTTGAATTGTATGAAGTTGAAAAAGGGAAAGTTTTATGATTTATTGCATCCAACAAAACCAAGCAATTATTTGTGAGTGAAATTTTTTGCTTTCAGTTTGCAAGAAAGAATGATGGAGATGCTCGTATTCTGCACCTTATGGATTTTAAAGCAGAAATACTACATTAGTTAATGAGATATCGAGTTGCTTTTTGGAGGGGGAGGGGGGGATTTTTTTTTTACAAATTATCGATTATGAAAGAAGGGAGACAAAATGTTGACTTGCATGTGTGTGTTTTTAAGGGGGTGGGACATTGTATTCTTTCTTCATTGAATTTTGAAAGCATCACACAAAGTAGGTCTAAAGTCTGATGAGGAGCCTTGGTATAGCTGAATTATCTTTGTGTTTTTTGTGTGTGTGTGGGGGGTCATCAGAGAAGGTGTAAACAAGGAGTGATAAAAAGAGACGTAAAAATTACTGGGGTGGGGTATGTGAAAGGAAGCGCAGTCATTTATATTGAAAGTGGTAATGGGAGTCTGGTAAGGAGACTCGGTAGATTTGACTTGTGGCCTCAGTGGCATGCTCTCCTTCTACCAGCTGAGAGAAACTTGACACACCTCCGTCCTCAGGCCAAGACAGAGCCTGGAGTAGAAGAAAATTAGTTTAAGAGTTCAGACTTCAAATATCAATCAATCATTCATAAAACTTGAATACTTGGATGAAGACTAGCAAAGTGATCATTTTAGAATTTGCAAGACCCAGGTGTTGTTACGAATTGACTAATGTGTCTAATTGATATCGTCTGATGAAGATTGAGATTTTGTTTACTGTGTTTTCGGTCTTGTTGGTGAGAAAGTGTCTGAGCAATCAAATGAAAATGAGAGACATGGTAAGAGAGAGAGAGTGATGGAAAGAGATGGAGAGAGTGAGTGAGAGAGGGAGGCAGATGGAGAGAGGGAGAAAGAAGCAGAGAAAAGGATGGTTCAAGAGATCCCGGAAAGAGACAGAGAAAGAAATGGAAGTTAAAGTAAGTAAGGTAAAAAGAGTGGGAGAAGACGAGGGGATGGAGAGAAGAGCATAGAAATTGATAGATTAAAACAGAGAGAACAGAGAAGTCATTAAATTGATGATGATGAATTATAACTTGGGAATGGAGAAGAGAGGAACAGATAGGGAATGAGATGCTTGCTCATTCAAAGAGTCAGGAAGAGAAGAAAAGAGAGAGAGAGGGAGAGAGTAAAAGAGAGAGATGGAGAGGGGAGGAAGGAATAGGAGAAACAGACACCAAGAGAGAAGGAAAGAGAGCCAGGGGGCTGGTAGAGATCGGATGCACGCATCCCTCTGTAACATCATCAGTCTGACTGGTCGGGAATCACACGGTCACGCATTATTGATCGGGCCCCAAAACATCCCAGCTCTCTTACTACCAACCAGTACCGGTATACACCTCCTCACCACTCTATGGAATATAGTGCAATCCCAATCTCCGGAACGGTTGTGTAGGCCTTCATCAATGGATTTTCCTAGTAATTTTGCTCTTTTCTTCATTTTGCACCAATTAGGAGACTGCTTTTAGTCATCTATTGTCATATTATCTTTGAATCGTTGACTTTGTTTTCTCGTGTGTGGTTCTGATCGCTGGATTGCATCCCTGGGACTTCCTTGTTATGTTCTTCGCTGATTACGTAGAGAGTTTATGAAGACATCGATAAGGTGAATCTGTGTGATAGATCTCTCATGGTCTAGTGGTTTAGTGGTGCCGATGTTGACCCCCAAGAAACCATGGATAATTGATAATAAGCATCAGATGACTGATAGCTTTCCATCCTATCCAGGGGACCCTGGTAATGAGGATTAATGCCTTGCCGATGCAATGTGGATTTGAGAGAGTATTTCCTTCAAGTAAAAGAAATGTGCAGATGATTCCTTGATTGCGCTTGCTAAATGTGTGTATGAAGCAGCTTGGATAGAAAACTGTCATTTTTCGGGATGTTTGGATCATGGATAGCTCCATGTTTGGATGGTTATATTCGTCTAGGTTTATATTTATACTGGTAGCTTATGGAGTACCTTCTTGGAAGATACTTGGAATATACCTAGTGACGACCTGGCATATCCTTGGTGGTAATCATGGAACTCTTGAATGATAGACAAACACGGCTTTGCTTTGCCAATTGTTCGGTTCTATAGTACACATTTGGGCGATTCCATACGTGTCGTATGGGACATTTTGTCAACAATTTACTGTCTCTTATCTAAGTGCTTGAGCAATGAACAATTATTTTTAGTCAATAATAAAGTTATAGTGTGTAGTCATGTGAAAAACTGATTACTAACAAAAAATATTTGATTATGGCTGAATTAAGGGCGACAATGTGTGTCATACAGGACTCAGAAATGTCCCGTATGACACGCAACATTTTCACCTTTAATTCACCCATGGACAGCATATTTTTCTTGGTTGTCATTTTTTCATGTCTACCCAGTAGTACTCTATTATTACCCCAAAACAATTTAAAGTTCTTCGTTTGTTTGGACAAAACGTTGAAAAATGTTGCGAAAATAGCTGATTTTTCTAGCATGGAATCGCCCATTTCGTTCTTTCTCTTTAGCAAAACGGCATTTGATCAAGTTTTAATAATGATGTTGAGTTGTTGGTAGCAATACTCTAAAGATGAACATGATGAGAGTAGGCCTAATGATAGTTGCATGTTAAAGAAGGCAGATGCATTTTTTATGCCTGTCTCGATTGTAATCTCACTTTGACCGTCTGTAGAACTTTTCAGAGGGTATAAAGTTCTCGTATTGAACTGTATCTTGATATCTGCCTGATGTCTGTATGAAACTTGATATCATTTTGTTTAGCATTAATAATGTGAGATAATGTTGGGAAGTTGTTATGAAGACAGACAGTTTGCCACGTGTCTGTTAAAGATAAATGAAAGTAGTTGCAGTAAACACTGATTTCACGAGAAAGTCTGTAAAACCAGGCTTAATTGTCATTGTATCATCGAGGATCTAGATCTTGTGCAGTTACATAAACTGAAATTTGTGAAATCTTGAAATCTACGCTGAAAAATATTCACACTGAAGATCACCAACACAGATAAGCGCACATGGGACACTGTTATTATTATTGCTTTGAATGTTGGCCCAACGCTTGACCCAAATCCCGTGCTTATTTGCTAATTTCTCAGCAATTACACAATTTCTTCTAGAATCCTTTGGCACATATTTTTTATTTGTACAGACACTTTGGTGGTAATTTCATTGGATTCTGCACAAACTCATTTCGAAATTGTTACCACAACTGGCATTTATTTTTAAGTTCTACTATACATCAAGTTGAAGAAGGTGTATTTAGAAGGCTTGCTGAGGGCATTGGTTGCATACATCAGTTCATCCATCTGAAACTTGAAGGGATCAGTTTAGAATCAAGATCAAACATATCGTTTTTCAGAAGCAGAAGGGCATTGACTATATACTTTGAAAGAGTACTAACGCCCTTATTGCTTCAAAAAGACTGTCTGCCATATTGCATATGTTTGACATGATATGCTTCTTTGGTTTTCATGTTTTGGAAATGTAATGGAGTCCATCATGGAGTTGTTTAGATTGGGGTATGATGTCATTTTTGTAAGATCTGGATTTCAAGTCTCAGTTTTCAGGAGTACTATCCTGTATTTGTCGGTGAGAAATATAATGTGTTATGATGGGCAAGATTAAAGTTTTCTTTGTCTCTTGAGACAGTATTAATATGCAGTATTAGGTGGTTTCAGACCGCCTCGAAGTTTGTCAGTTCCAGGTATTCTCTGATCGGGAAATTTACCCCGATCAGAAAATACCAGGTATTTTGGTTATGTGAAAGCAAACTACCCGTAATTTCCCCGAAAGAAAATACCCGCTAAAAAGTAGGTACTTGGCGAAATTACGAGAACTTTCGCGGGGATTTTTCCAAGGTCGCAGGTATTTTGGCGATGTGAAAGCAATTTACGGGAACTTTTAGCCCATCGTGTTGTTGGGTGCGGCGCCGTGGGTGGCTGCTGGGCTAGTGATTTTGAATCTCGCACCTTGCCTGCTTATCAGACCATACTATGCGCATGCTCGTAACTTCAGGAACTTATCCCGAAGGGTATGTTTCGGGGCGGTGTGAATGCAGGAATAATTAATTGGTATTTTTTAGCCAAAAACAGTTCCCGTAATTTAACGGGGATTCTTGTGATCGAGGCGGTTTGAAACCACCTATTGAGTAAGACATGAATGATTATGATTTCCACTTAACCTTACAGCATCCCTTATTCTGGTCAAAATATTATTGATATCTGCGATTCTATGCATTTTCAGTTCCTTAAAACAATCATTTTTTCTTTTATCAAGACTAGTATTCTTGCACTAAATGGGAAATCAAACCCATAATGGAATTGCATTTAAATACATATTAATGATAAAATGTAAATGAATATTCTCAGTTACTTCATGAAATGGAATTCTACATCATTTTTATGTTAGTTCCAGTGTCTTCATTTGTGTAGTGGAATTTTTAGAGACATTTGCTGTAACTATTTGCAAACATGGATAGCTACTTACCTCCCGTGTGTAATTAGAGGCATTTGCTGTTGCATATTTCATAGTTTTGGCCCCACGCAATGAGGCATTTTCATGGATATCGATTGCCCGAATATTGAAATGGGACCCGACGCTCTGGAGCGGCTAGACCGATAACTCTTCGGGTCTTTATCGAGCGAGATATGGAGGTGCGATGATTGATGCTAATGCTCTGATGTGAATCACATATCCAGCTTTTCTCTATCCATCCCAGAAAATGTTAATCAGCTAAATGCCAGACTGGCAATTGCACATGAGGTATTCATTGAAACACAGCCAACCGTGATGATCCATTAGCGGAGGCGTTCACATTAATCCTGGGGAATTTCGCAACCTTGACTTAGTAGCTTGTTGGGTCATTGATTGCATCCGAAAAGGGATTTTCTTGGTACTTGACAAAGTTTAATGTTAATTCAGCATCTTTTATCTCAACATTTCTCTTCTCAATAGGTGGTTTCAAACCGCCTTGATCACAAGAATCCCCGTTAAATTACGAGAACTTTTTTGGGCTAAAAAATACCCATTAATTATTCCTGTATTCACACCGCCCTGAAACATACCCTTTCGGGATAAGTTCCCGAAGTTACGAGCATGCGCAGTATGGTCTGATAAGCAGGCAAGGCGCGAGATTCAAAATCACTAGCCCAGCAGCCACCCACGCCGCTGCGCCCAACGGCACGCTGGGCTAAAAGTTCCCGTAATTTGCTTTCACGTCGCCAAAATACCTGCGACCTTAGAAAAATCCCCGCGAAAGTTCTCGTAATTTCGCCAAGTACCTACTATTTAGCGGGTATTTTCTTTCGGGGATATTACGCGTAGTTTGCTTTCACATTACCAAAATACCTGGTATTTTCTGATCGGGGTAAATTTCCCGATCAGAGAATACCTGGAACTGACGAACTTCGAGGCGGTCTGAAACCACCTATAGATGTCAATTTTGTACTTCCAGGTACCACCATATTATATTTTCTCTATTTTCAGCAAACAGGCTTTAGAGCATGTTATTAATGCGATATAGGAAAATAACTGTTTTCACAGAAATTTCACAAATATTGCATTAATGGTGGAACTGTCAAAGGTCAATTGTACTTTTTATAATTTGTGATTTATAAGCAAATCATCCTCTACAAGTTATTTTTTTTAAAGCCTTTAAAGCTTTTGGTCTGTAGCTGAGTCAAAACAAGTGAAAATTGTTTATCATAAGGAACAGGTATATTTACCACACCATTTTCATTGACATACTTTAACCCTCCAAAATAACTTTCAACAAAGTTATAACCAAATTTGTTACTGTCTACATAATATTCTTGGGACAGTTCATGAAAACAGTGGCACAATGATCATTTAATTTGTCTTTGCAATGTAAATCGTTCATACCTTTTTACCAGTACTACTTTCTTGACACTAAGTTCTAAAGGGAGTGGGTGAAAACACTTAAGAAATAGTTGACGCCTATCCGTCTCTTGACGTACTATCCTTAGGTTGCCTTTGGGGACTGAAGAGCTTTCTAAGATTTCTTTGTAAGTTTGTATCATGAAGTGAATTTTCTTCACTGGAAAATGTTGCTAAGCTTAGGGCAAAAGAGGGAGTAGAGGCTTTGAAAGCCCTTGAATTGAAAGAGGGGTTACAAACCTTTCAGTTGATCAGTAGATGATGTCTCCTAGGAACTTGTTGCCTTTGAGGAAAGATCTCTTAATGGACCTTTCTAGCACGCATTGTTGCAAGTGTACTTTACTGGTTCAAATGTTGCTATTCCCAGGAGGCTGAATCTTCATGTCTTTTGAAGAGGGTGAGAGCATCTAAAGTGTCTACGTTAATATTCTCTTGGAAGTATATTGTTGCTAGGCATCTTTTACCGTACAGCATTGCTTTCCAGTAAGCAAAAATGCAACTAGAGTCTTCCAGATACTTCATCCTAAATCTTATTTTTGCCAACAAAAATTATGGAAGAATATGAATAACACAACAGAGGTTCTATTTGCTGGTACCGTTCTGCAGAATCAAATAAACTTTGTAAAAATATTAGTGAATTATTGAATTATACATATGAAAAGTGATTAAAAGTGATTGAACAGGAACAAAAGATAAGATTTTATCCACTTTTGCTTAACACTGAAATATTTTTTCAATCAACAATAAGCATGAATTCATGTAGAGCAGCTTTTATATATTCAGCTGCGCTAGTTCAGAGCTCTTTTTACTTTATTCTATGTGTAACCAGCAATTTTTTTAATTAAAGAGATATGTTTTCAATTTCAAATTGAAGATATGCGATGGAAAACTTATGTCTTTTTCATGACATGTGATTTTAAGAAGGTGTTTAGATTTTTATCTATTTAAATGAGCAAGTTTGTTGCCTCAAAAGAACCTTGAAAGTTTGAATATTTTTCAGTAGATAAAGCAAAAAAATGAATCATTGGCTCTATCCTAACTAATAATCAATTTTGTCTTCATCCTTAAGCACAGATTTTTGGAGAAAGATGATTTACTTGAGCATATTGTGCAATGAGAATTGAATTAGCTCACTTGTTTAAATGACGATGTGTTATATATACACCTTGTGTATACCACCGTCCATAGATTTATCACCGATGTGATATGTATATATAGGTTGAGTCAGGGTAATGATGCCTCCATGATGTTTTATCATCGGCATGCAAGCAACGGACCCTGCAAGGAGGTCATTGATAACGAAGGAATGCGATGGCTGTCGTCCGGCGGCACGGGAAGGCTTTGACAGTTTGTGGAAGATGTCCCCTCGTTGCTCATTCCACAACACTGTCTGTTTGTGTTAAGGGATATGTGATATATCTCTTTGGGTTGATCGATTTGGACTCGCGTCAATATCTGTCTTTCATTAGAATGATATTTTATTTATTAAAGTATACATATGTGAACTGTTGTCATTGTTTGAATGCTGGTTTTGAAGATGGGGATATAAATGTTGTTGTATTTGTGTTAAAGGATTTGTGATATATCTCAAGTTGACTTGGTTGTACTGGTCAGAATGTAAATGAAATGAACTGTATGCTATAGAATTAACACATGGATAGGATAATTTGATTTTTTTATTTTTTTTTTTGGGGGGGGGACATTTCTCTTAAAACAAACCTATCTACAAGAATGAATATTCCTTTTCCTGTATTCTTTCCCCAATAGACGCACTGAAGTATTTGTTCATTCGACATATGGTAGGAACACAATTTATGCCATGAAAGGATCACTAAGAGATAGCCCTTTATATTGTATTCCCATCTCATTTAATCTGTCAAACGACATCCTGTGGCAAAAATATACGATGTGAGAACATCTCTCCTAAAATCTGATCCCACTTCCCCCCTGTTGCTGTTTGATGATTTGACCTCTGACCTAGATCTTGAACTAGGAGCAGTTGGAGACCTTGGTTCCTTTGCTGGTGGGAACAGATTAGAAATACATCTCAGAATTTTGATCGGACAGGGGTGGATGCAGGGAAAAAGAGGAGGAGCACAGAAAGTGGGTCACTCTTTCTAGTTAATGTTTTCACCTACATGTAGAAAAGGGGGCACTTGTTGAGAAGAATGCAAGGACAATCTACATTTTAGGGCAAAGTAAGGGGGAGCACAAGCCTCATGTGCCCCCTTCCCCTCCAATTTGTGCCTGTGATCCAGGTGTGTTTTGTTGATTCCTAAACATGTCCCATGTAATGTCTATTCAAACTTTATAGAGGTTGAGGAAATTCAGGTATGGATAAGTTGGATTATCAGATAGCAGATCTTAAAATCTTAAAAATCTTAAAATCCATATTTTATTGTTCGAAGTAGACACCAGAAATGAAATAATTATTTAATTAATTAATTATTGAATGCCAAAAAGAGAAGCAGCAACTCCCATCTTTTAATGTCTTTTGGTCAGACGCAGCCTGAGTTTGAACCCCTGACCTCCCGGTTGTGAGACGGATGCTCTATAGTATGCTCTGATTATGCTCTGAGATCCGTAGTATGCAGTGGTCATTGATGTGTGGGATGAACTTCAAGAAGACATTTGGAAATGATATGACAAAAAGAAGAGATTTTACATAATTGTGCAGATCCCACAGAAGAATGGAAATTTAGAGTCATGATAGGGGTATATGATACTTATTTGGAAGAAGAAAGGAACTTCCTGTTTACTTTCATGGAAAACCACTTTTTTTGGGGGGTGTCAAGGTTGTATATCAAACATACTTTATTAGAGAGAAGAACATATTGTGAAGGAAAGAAATGAATCCACTTAGTTGTTGTACTTGCATACAGTTAATTAGATTTGCTTGCAGATGTATTCATGAAGTAATAGAAGTAATCTTTAGATTTTTATTAAATAGTTATGTTTTGAAACTTATTTGATGTACATTTTCTAGCTCCAAGAAACAAGGAATTAAAAGAAAAACTACACAGAGAGATCTACTCTTGATTTTGGAGACCAGTTGCATTTCAATATTGACTTGTTCAAAACTGAAACTTGAAATGCAATTTATTTTGAAAATGAGGTTGATAATGTATTGGCTCTAGGCTTGCTTGTATCAAATCTGTTACTGTTTCTTCTTAGCTTTATTTTATTTTTTTTTATAAAGCACTGTGTTTAAGGATTCTGTCAGCATTTTAAATTCATCATTTTCTTCTCCTGCTTTTCCACTTTGTGCCCCTGAAGAAAAATCATAACCTACAAAATTGATTATTTTTAAGATTTATCTTGTATTTGTTATCTTTAGGATTTAACACTAATTGGAAAGGAAAAGAGAGGTTGTAGTTAGTGGAGTTAAGCACCCCAGTGGCTGACTTTGAACAACACAAACCTTCATTACAGAAAGCACAGTCCCACATGGTCTTTTTTGTGTCCTCATCTCCTGGATGACCCTAAGAAATTCCTTGCCCTTGACACAGTCTTGTTTACCAGCTACAGGAAGCCTGAGTGTTGTCTGAGTTCATCTTCACTCCTCGAATTGACATGTTTGTAATCACATCCAAACATTTTGGCGCGAAATCCCCTGCGGGCTTTAGGGCTCGGCATCAAAGCATTTACCGGAGGAGGATAGGGTTACCATAGTGATGGAGATGTATATGCTCATGGAATAAGAAACGACGACGACGCTGCTTCTGCACACTAAAGCTCTCCATGAAGATTTAAAATGTAAATTCCCTTTTAGCATGTTTGGAGAAGTTGCCATTTTTCTTTCTTTCTTTCTTTCTTTCTTTTTTACTTTATTTCTTTCTTTCTTTCTTTATTTCTTTATTTCTTTCTTTCTTCCTTTCTTCCTTTCTTTCTTTCTTTCTTTCTTTCTTTCTTTCTTTCTTTCTTTCTTTCTTTCTTTCTTTCTTTCTTTCTTTCTTTCTTTCTTTCTTTCTTTCTTTCCTTCCTTCCTTCCTTCCTTCCTTCCTTCCTTCCTTCCTTCCTTCCTTCCTTCCTTCGATCCTTCCCATCTTATCATTTCAGCTCTACCTACATGTACATTATGTGTGTCTCTTCCCCAATATTTTTTTATTTTTTATTTTAACCAGCAAATGTCACTGCTCTTTCCATAGTAGTTGCTTCTTTTTTCTGTACTAAAGTCAAACCTTTTTTAACGGTCCCCTCTTTATGGCAGCCACCTTTCTAAAGTGACAAATCAAACCAGTTCCCATCGAGGCAGATTGTGTGTATAAGAACTTGCATAGTCATCAGTCTAGCAGCCACTGTTTATAAAGGCCACATTTTGTGTTTCCCTTTGGGTGGTCACTATAGACAGGTTTTACTGCATTTTTTCTGCACTCCCTCTTGTATAAGAACCTGCATAGTCGTCAGTCTAGCTGCCACTGTTTATAAAGGCCACATTTTGTGTTTCCCTTTGGGTGGTCACTATAGACAGGTTTTACTGCATTTTATACCGCACATCCTCTTTTAAAAAGCTAATTTTGCTACCACTCTTTTTAATCCTCTCTGAGAGATATATTTTGGATCTGGGAGCCCCTATACATCTACAATATATGTCTTCTGTATTGATTTTGCTTCAGAATTTAGCTTTGATAAGATGGGGTAAATTGAATTACATGGGTAGCTCTCTATTTACCTACTAGCCAGCTGGGAGATATTCTGTATTGTCCTTTTCTCCTCTGCATCGGCAAACGTGTCAAGAATACTCTAAATTGAAGAGAGAGAGTGACATCTTGTCCTTCTCGTACGCAGAGGAATGGCTCTGAATCATAATAAGAATGAAAGTTGACGGAGGGCCTTGTAGACTGAAGCCCCTTATTTTTCTGCTTTTGAAATTCAAGTTCTGTGTCTCCTACATTCTTAATGTTAAGTTATGTGTTCTTCTGTGACATGCATAAAACATGATTTTAAAAAAGCAATTGTAAAAAAATGAAGTATCCATTTTACACGCATAGCAGAGTGCAAGTAAAGTTTGGTGGACATATGCTATGTACTGTTTTCATGTTTTTTTTATTGGATATTGCTTTGGTATTCATGGTTTCCATGCAGTCCTGGTAGGCCTGCTTCCATTATTCTGGCTGACAATTTGTGTCTTTGAAATCTTTTTTGAATTACTCTTACTACTCAAATTTTGTGCTTGTTTCTGTTTGTATAACATGAAAAACTTGGGACTTTACCTGAGACATTATAGCTATTGATTAACTTTCATTTATAGAGATTCCTTGTGGTTTTGTTTTCGATGTAAGTAACATTTGTATTTCATGACGGATGAGAGTGAGACGGATGCTCGTTGTAAGAATAAATAGTGTCGGTTTCTGTAGGAGTCCTGCTTGAGATTGATTTTAATGGTTAGGTTTTCAGATTTTGCTAATTCTTGTGGAGTTGTTTTCTATTAATAATTCTGTTTCAGTTTCCTTATTTGAATGCTGGCAATAAAACATGAATGAAAGTTGTTGAATTAGACTTGTTGTATTTGATGGATGCCAAGCAATGGTTAAATATTTACTGTCGAGGTTTTACTTCTTCTGATAGGGTAGCTTTTTATGATATACTTGATATGATTCAGTTTCATGACATTATTATAATGCTCAACTTAAAATAAGATTTATGGAAATGAGTGTAGCAGGTTTTCCAATTTCAATGGTTAAGATATCATATTTAGATGTTTTTCATCGGAAGTTTTATGCTGATATATATGGTCTAACTTCATGGTTGGTTTATATGAGAGTGCTTAAGTTGCTATATAAGTAACTGTTTAACTGGTTTTACTTTTAAAGTATATTGCTGGTATATTGTCTTTAAAATGTCATATATTCATATAAATTGTGTTTTTCCTCTCTCTCTTGTATGTCATGTAATATAAAAAACAAAAATGGCAAGGCATTTCTCAAAGAGTGATGTTATTTCAGGCTTCAGAGCTCATGTTTTTAGATATTTTCCATGCATTAGTTGAGGACATTGCCTTTGTGCTGTTTCATCTCCATCTTTTTTTCTTCAGAAAAGGTAAAAAGCAAATCAAATATCAGAATGAATACGTTGAGAGGAGATTGTTAGAGTGTCTCATGCCATAAGGAGGTTTTCATCAATATTACATTAATGGGTTTACCCGCAGCCATCAAACTAAGACGGTCTATTTGAGAATAGGATTACACGCAACCATTTGATGCATTCTCCACATCGCCATGACGATGACCACATCCAGGTAGAGCGGAGGAGTAGAGCGAGCGGCTGGTATTGACGGAGGAATCCCCACCATTATCACTTATTCATTATTTTCCTCCGCCCCCTCCTGCTCTGCACGGTGGATGAGAGAGGGATATTTGCCTGGGGCGTTCCTTGTTGAATGGAGGGCTGGTTATAGGTAATGCCCAGCCAACCGCGATCCAAGGCATAGGATAGTTGATAATTGGCATCTGGCCTGTGTTTAATGCCACAAACCAAAGCTGCATACTGCATCATCAACGGCCGTGAATACACACAGACACACACGCACGCATGCAAGCGTGATCACGCCCGGACGGACTACCAGACAGGTGCGATTGGATACACTCCCCCTCACATACTTACGCACGCACTGACGGAGACTTGTTGTCAACCTCGCACCCCACCCCCCTCCCCCCAGTTTTCTCCGGACTATGGTGCCGAGGCGCGTGAACAATCGCACGGCCATGCATCCTCAGATGTCTTCGGACGATGACGAGCCCTCGCTGCTCGACAAGTTTTCCTACTCGCTGAGTTTGGACGACCTCATCGCAAACATGTACAGCGTGCATTCTTGGAGTTATACCACCACCACTTTCCATCCAGGCGGCGTGGTAAGACCATATTCTTTCCCCCCTCTGTATGAGTCATCTTTGTTATTAGTCATCACTAACTCTATGTGTTGCTTCTTTTCCCTGGGTGCACTTTACTTGTTTCACCATTATAATAAACTTGCATAATCTTATTTTGAATCATATTCCTTGGTCTTCACTTTGCTCTTCATGGCATCTTTGAGAGCATTCTAACATAATTGCATTTAGTATCAATGTTAATCAAAATCAATTTTCAAATTGTGTCCGTATTGTCTTTATAACGACAATACGGACAATAATTATATGAATTATAATTAATTTTAAAAAATTAAGAATTACTGGAGATTTGAGGCATGATATTTTGCATCTGTTTGGATGTGTCCTCTCCAGTGATTAATGTGTAGAAGTGAATAGAATGTATATAACAGATCAAATCTTGCTAATTCAGGCTTTTGTCAAGAGAAATAGATTTTTATATTTTCACATTACCAATTCCCCTCAAAAAAAATCTTCCGAATGAAAATAATTTTGAAAGATTGTATTCATTTTACAATATCCCTATAAAGATTTTTAAACATTGAATGTGATTCTAAAAGTAATTTCCTATATGAAAAAAATAAGTTATTCCAGATAAGTATATCCAATTAGATGGAGGTTATATGTGGAAAAATCCTTCTGTAATGAAATAAAAACAATACTCTTACAAGTAGGATAACCCAATGACTACCAAATGACATCATTCACATTGACTTTGTCTGTGAGCTCAATCTCTATGGTGTAACTATTAACACCTTAAGTGTTAAAGTATGCACTGTGCATCAGTTATCTGGAGTAGATATGGAAGTAGTGTAATTCATATTGAAATCTGTGATGCTCAATCTGTAGGGTGTAACTATTAACACCTTACATTTTACAGTATGCACTATGCATCCAGTTATCTGGAGTAGATATGGAAGTAGTGTAGTTCATATTGAAATCTGTGAGGTGTAATTTTTAACACCCCAGAGTATGGTCCTGGAGTGACACCAACTGGTGTTAGTTTTAACATGCCAATTTGGTGTCAGTTTTTTTTATTTATTTCAGTGTACATAAAGTTATCTGGAGTAGATATGGAAGTAGTGTATTCAAAATGAGCACCGAAGGGTGTTTCATAACGCTTTTTGTAAGTTAAGAACGACTGGTGATCCTTTCTTGTGGAAAATAGTGTATATGTTGGTGATGGTTTAGCGCAAAAGAAAGGTTCACCAGTCGTTCTTAAAGTCACTCTTACAAACAGCTTTATGAAACAGCCCCCAAGTCATGCTTTAACTTGTGGGAGTGTATTCAAATTTGAATGAAAAGAGTCACATGTATCCACGCATGCCAGCAACGTGATACAATCATTGTGCCTTGTACTCTTATACTCTGTTTACCAAGGCACACATTACTCTCTTGTGATCCCTTATATTCTCTCTCCCTCTCTTTCTCTCCTTTTCTTCCATTCCTCTTTCTTTCTCACTCTGTATCTCCCTTTTTTCCTCTTTCTCTTTTTACCTTTTTTTCCATTATCTTTCTTTAATATTCCTGTTTTCCCTTTTTTAATTGTTCTGTTTTCTCTCTTTTTCTTTTCCCCTCTCCTTTTTCTTGTCCTCTATACTGCTCCCCTTTCTCTCCTTTTTTGTCTCATTCTCTCTCCTCTGAATATCTTTCCCATCCACTATTTCCTTGATTATTATTCCTCTTTTCACATTTTTTTCAAATATAAAGATACTCTGACATACTACTTTATTTTTTTTTTATAATAATAAATCATTATTCTCCATTTAATTTTTTATTTTCGTTTTGATTTCATTCGAAAGATATGTTTGTAATGAGTTAAATAAGATCGTGATCAAAATGTGATTTGCAACACATCATCACATCCGTCTCTCATAAATTATCATATTACAGTCGCCTGACTGCAATCACAATCACACATCAGATGTAATTAGTCGAGACATGAAGAGAGTTTGCCTTTTATACTCAAGATCATGTTATGCATGCATTTCGCACCCTACCCATTAGTAAACATATTCTTAATGGGTGAATGCAATCATTCTGGAAGACTCGTGGAGTGAATTTAATTAGAAAAGTTGGGTTTTGCTCGATTCTCTTTCTACTATGTCTACATCTACTGTAGATTTTGCATAAATTCTAAGCTGACCTTCATGACAAACTTTTCTATGAAATTCTAGCTTTTGATGCATTTTAAGTATGACCTTGGAGAAATAATACGTCGGAAAGATTTTTGTATGCTTCCTTCCATCCCATTAAATCATGATCATCTCGCTGACTGTTTACCACTTACTTTTTACCATAATTTTCATTGGTATTAATGTCACTTCATTGATAGGAAATTAACAAAGCTGATTTTTTTTAATTATTATTATGTCTCTCTCTCTCTTCTTTCTTTCCTTTCTTTTTTTTTCTTTTTTTTCTTTCTTTCTAATTTCTTTCTTTCTTTCTGTCTGTCTGTCTTTCTTTCCTCCCTCCCTCCCCCCCCTCCTTCCCTCCCTCTCTTACAAACACACCCCACACACATATATACATGTGCGTTGTTCTGCCTGTATGTCATCTATCTCTCTCTCCCTCCTATCCTCCCCCCCTCCCTTCCTTCATCCTATCTAGCTGTCAATTTTTTCTATATTGCCTGATGCCAAAGATGTCCGTTTTTATACCCCTCACAATTTTTCCCATCAAGACATCTATATTTCTGCCTCTGGTCAGTTTTATTTTAAGTCTTATTTGAAGCAGGTGTTTTCATATTTTGCTTTCAGCAGTATGAATTTTACATTCTATTTTATACCCCTTTCATAAACCCAATTATGCGGCTAATAGCAGCATAATTTGGTCGTAAAATTGGAGGACAAGAGTAATCCGCATTATTTTGATGGTGCTATTATCCGCATAATAGCAGCATCGGGCAAGATTTTGAGTTTATGAACGCATTTCCAAATATTGTGGATAATTGCCATGGTGCGGTCACAAGGTCACCCTTTTCCAACACAACCGCATCAGAGGGGGCGTGTGCAGTTGTCATGACGATTATCCACCTTTTTCAGGACGAGCGCTCGTAAAAATAATGTGGCTTATTTTCGGAGTTTGTGAACGCAATTTTTATTGAATTATCCGCATTACTCTTAGGCGGCTAATTGGAGGATAGGTTTATGAATAGGGTATTAGGTATTATAGGACAGGTGTTACAAAAATGCTTGTATATTTTTGGGATCAGGAAAGCATCAAAGCAATATGCATATTCTCAAAAGAAAAAGTTGGCATTGAAATCTCTGCAAGAAGTGTGTAAAGTATATGCTTTTAGCTTATGCTGACTGTTTGAATATTGTATGCTACATCAATTTATTCCTGGATACATTTGTTCAAATTAAGAAGAAGTGAACATTATGTTGCAGCAAAATGTGTGTAATACAACGGAACATGCACATGGTATACTCAAACATTGCATGCACCGATGTTCCTGCTAATTCCAAAGCCTGCATGCAAATAACAACATGCTATTAATTACAAGCGTGTCGCGATGATACAGCTTAATTACGCATGCACTGGTGTCGTATCGACTTCAACGACTTCAGCAGATAAAGCCCATAATTTGCTGTTGCTCCACGTAATATTGTAAATGAAGCCCCGGTCGAAAGCAATGAAGCCGATATTGACTTAGGCAATCAATAGAATGAAGGCTTCATGGTGCAGCATGGGTAATTAGAGTCATGTTTACGACGATGATGATGGTAAATTACATTAGTGGAGTCATTTTGCTCGTTAAATTGTGACCTTGTTTGGGTATTTTGTCATGCATGTGTTCATAGATAATTATGTTATACTGAGAAAGAAGCAATAATTTACTTTAGAGGGTATTACAGATAACACTGTAAATCTTGATTGCTGGAAATCTTGTATGCAATAATTGAAAAGATTTCAGGGTCTGTTGTATATTTTTAAAGCAGTTATTTCCTTTTTGACAGAGGCAGTTAACCTGATTTTGAAGGCGTGACACTAGCAATTACCCATTTTCTGTGATTGTATACTTATCTAATTTATCATTATATAGAGAGAGATTTTTTAATGAGTACATATTTGATTAGAATACTCTGCTTGTATATTTATTTGATCTATTTTTTTTCATTTACAAGAGAATACAATAACAATGAGTAATTAACAATATAATATGTAAATTACAAGAACAGAATAGTAACAACAAGTAAAGCACATATAGATTTTGAAGAATGACAAGAACAATAAATAATGCCTGCTGATTACCCCAAAAGAAATATAATTTTCTGCAAAGAGCTCGCCTTATTAGCAGGTGAAAACAATATCAATATAATAATGCACATTAAAATAGACTTCAACATTATTAACTAAATATTTGACTGAATCCACAACATTTCCTTGATGCTCAGAAACTATAAACAAATGTAAACATATTTTCATCTTAATGCTAATCAGGCAGCTACATTCCTATCGATATTAAAGGGGAGCTATGCATAATTACAGAATACATGTGTATGGAATGGAAATATGGACAGTATGAAAAGCCCTCTAGGAGTTCATATTCAACGAGAATAGGCTGAAAAGGGGAGAGAAATGGTCAATACGGGAAGGCTATCTAGGGTAATGGATACCGGGTCTTTATTGATTCGTAAAACGCAGAGTGAGTTTGTACACTGTTGAAATTGGAGAGGCGAGACGTGTCCAAGCATCAATAGCCTTATAAATCAATACCACCATGGGAATAGACCGAGAGAAAAAAAAAGTAGGGTGGAAAAAATGTGCTGGTTTGCAAAGCTAGGAGGCGTTATCATCGCCCAAGGGCGTATGTGACATTTCTATAACTATTAAGTCTGGGTATCTTGCTTTTGTTGTGCTGATATACATGTAGGTGATCCTGGTTTTACCACTTACGCAGTTTTGCTCAAAACAGTATGCTGGACATTCATGCTAGCATAGTTTAATGTTTTTTGTTTAATAGTGCAAGCCTTTTGGGGGGGAAAGCATTTGATTTTTAAAGCAATCTTCTCAATTTAGTAATCGCAAAATCTAATTACAGATACTTAAATATACTTCAGCAAGGCTTTCCCAGTTGATTTGAAACAATATCTTTGATATAAATTTCACCTGACCAGAAATGAACCATAGGCCCACCTTAAAATGCATCCAATTTAAAAGTGTCAAAAATTTGAATATAAAAAGGGATTAGACATGAGAGTTGCACGAGAATAACTGGAATATATATGATACCTGACCAGCGAATACACAGAAGAATAGAAACCCCTCACTCTCCTCTCGACATTTATGAATTATGAATCCATTGTCGAGTTGCCATAGCGACAGAGGAGTAAATTATGCACATCTTCCCGACTAAGCCGTGTCAGAGAAATAATTGTGAATTCTCCCGAAGAGAATCGCTTCCCACACTGAATACTTAATAAGCTGGATAAAAGTGAACTGTTTAAATAAAGGATGTCTAGAAAATTGATTTTTTTTATTTTTTAATTTTTTTTTTGGGGGGGGGGGTATTCTTTACATAGGGTGGTTCTTTGTTTAAGTATATTTAAAGTGATTGGTTAACATTGGTTTGACTTTTAAAAAATCTGAGCTAGAAGGTCACACTTGTCACCTGTGTCTGTGATATGTTACAAAAATGAAGCCCAGAAAAAAATTGCATTCGAAAATTAGTATTTAATGCTTCAAAAATTGAAATATATAGTGACCGGAAACACCATTTTAATTTCATCCCATACACTTATGTGTAGTAGTTAGGCGTCCATAAGACACCTATTTACAAAATCGGTGTTTGCCTTGTAGTTTTAGCTTTTCATTCTCAATAATGGTTGTTTTCAGGGTTTATTAGTTCTAATACATGCACTTATACACATGTTTCATCTTGGTTTGAGAATTTTTTAAATCGGCTGCTCACAAAGTTAAACAATACCTTTAATGAATATATGGATAAAAATGATGTTATCTGCAATGAATTACAATGGCTGAACCATGGAATGATTAAAGAAAGAAAGAAAAATGTTGATTGTGATTCATATACGTCATTGTACATTGCAATATTTGCTTCAATCATCCATGCATTACCAAGTGTTCACGATCCTCAGGCTCCCGCAAAAGTTATTGTCACTGAATTAATTTATATCCACAGCGTCAAAGGGGTCGCAGATCCCTATATGATGTTCATATTATCATTCTAAAATTGGCAACAAATTGACCCCATTTTCAATCAACGAGTTATCGTACCATATGGTGCAACAATCAGCTTCTTTCGCTGACGTAAGAGAATCAACCCGGGACTTGTCCCTGCGCCGTACATTGGAGAATATTTGTCCCTATCCACATGCTCTGTGGTAGTTTATAAATGTAAAACAATATAAATATTTAACCATATGTGTATTATTGAAATTGGCCAATATAAAAACCAAAGACGTCCGCTTGGTCAGAGAGATTCTCTCACAGAAATTGTCCCCGGAAAAAATTTTACACTTTGAGCAGAAAGGGAAGATATATGAAACGAGGTGGGAAATATTTTACGAAGAGTTTGTGTGACTTAAAGAGAAATGCCGGTAGATTCAGTAAACACTGATTTCATGAGAAAGTCTGTAAAACAAGGCTTAATTGTCAGTATATCATCGGGGATCTAGATCTGGTACAGTTACACAAACTGAACTTTGTGAAATCTTGAAATCTACGCTGAAAAATGTTCACACTGAAGATCACCAACACAGACAAGCGCACATGTGACAGTGTATAATCATTGCTTTGAATGTCGGGCCCGACGCTTGACCCGAATCCTGTGCTTATTTGCTGATTCCTCAGCAATTACACAATTTCTTCCAGAATCCTTTGGCACATATGTTTCATTTATACAAACAGACACTTTGGTGGTCATTTCATTGGATTCTGTACGAACTAATTTTGATATCGTTACCAAAACTGGCATTTACCTTTCAAAAAAACTTCATTGAATTCCCAGTTGCACATATATAAGGCACCGTTGTAGTGGTCAGATCTGATCGTACTCAATAGATGTGTTCCTTTCTGCTTATTCATCAATGAGTTCATATATTAAATAGCATGTCCCCATGAACACTTAAGCATGAATCCAAAGTCACACTTAGCTCCTCGTGAAACACATCAGATTATGATAATTTACTTATTTGCAGAATGAAGTAATGTTTAAGTGTATATTATTTTTTGTAGGATTGGAGGGGGTGGGGTATACTATATTCAGTAGCAGTCACTCTTGTCTTTTTCTCTTTATTCTATCTTTTGAAGAAATATACATACCCTATAAAATTTCATATATTGTAAATTGATGTGTAATAATGCCAACTATCTCTTTATTTCCACTAGAAAGATAATTTTTCTACCCCACACCCTTAAGTGGCAGATTAATACATACCCTTCTTGAAACCTCTATTTAACGTATAGGAATGGAAGAATTGGGTTGTCAGTGTCAGTTGAATTAGGGGTGTGTTTATGCTTCCATTGTGAGGACAGAATCAGCGATTTTAAACGTCGATTCAAAACGCCGATCGTAAACATGGTTCTGGGAGTGCTGTTTATGCTTAACTTTTGAGAGCAAATCATGATCTCCGGCTGGCTTCGCATCGTAAAGCGAGGTCAAATTGAGCGTGCCTTTTTTCGAAAGTTTTTTTTCCGATTGTTTTTTATTACATTGAACATGGAGCAATATGACTGTATTTGCCCGCAGATTTTCATCTCACCGGAAGCATGTACCAAATGACGTCATTTAAACACGTTTACGATCGTGGTTCTGTTTATACTTCCCAGAAAGCCTGATTCTGGTCAAACGACGTTTACAAACGCACCTTTTTGTGAGTTTAAGATCAGAATTTTGAAACAGCGTTTAAATGAAAGTGAGCATGGACGCAACCGTGTTTTGGACTAATAACGTTTGGAAACGCTGATTCTGGCCTGAAAAGTGGAAGCATAAACACGGCCTTAGAGACATATGCAATCTTTGACTATCATGGGAGGCGAAACCTTCAGGGATCTGTTCCCTAACCATGAAAAATTAAAAACAAATTGGATATCATTAGCTAGCCAAGCCCACACTTTCCTGAAGACATTAAAACTTATTACTCCCTGCCGTGCGTTGAAATCTAATTCAGATCTTGACGCGAGGGAGAGCGCTTCATGGCCAAGATGTTACAGCAATCGTTAGTCTGGTGTATCTGTTTTGTTTGCTTTTCTAGTTAGTACAAAATGTTGTTTAAAATTTACAATGCGGTCTACTCTATGAACCTTACAGTAGTTGTTTAACAGTTTAAACAAACATGCTTAATTCATTGAGAATTCAATATTACGAATTGAAACTTTGTTGTTTAAGATTTTAAACAACTATTTAACTATTTGAAAAACCTATTGTAAGGTTCATATGACTTAGGCAATCGATAGAATGAAAGCTTGAGTGTGCAGCATGGGTAATTAGAGTCATGTTTAAGACGATTTCTCCTCTGATATCTCAAAATGATTAGTTCATTTATTCCTCCTCCATTTCTCTTTTCTCTCTCACATAAACATGGCATGCATACAAAGTTTTATTCTTGAAAGCATATTCTTTTCTCTTATCCTTTAGCTGTCTGTGACATTGCTGATCGGATCACCTGGGCCATATGTCTGTCCACCTCGCCTCACAACCAATTAACTTCTCTTCTTATTGCACCACAGCTTGCCTTTCTATCTTTCAAAGTCCATGACTAGTTCATATGCCGTGGGGTCATTCACACTGCACAATCATAATTTCGAAACATGATGGTCATCAAACACTGCTGGTGAAAACTCACATGAGGCGGTGCTGCACCATCCCCAGTTTGCTCAATCTCGAGATTTTAGCCCGATTGGCCCTCTTCGCGATTAATCTCGAGATTCAAGAAAACCTGTCTCCACCATCGCAAGAAGAGCAATTCCTGCTCGAGCAAGGCATCGATGCATTATGGTCTGACACCGTTAATAAATAATCCCGAGTGTGTCTGCACCTACGAATTAGCGCGATAATTCGTAAAATTGCGAGCTATTTTGCAAATAATCAAAGTTGACATGGGATTGCAATCTCGAGATTAATCCTACGAACTAGCGTGATAATTGCGTCTCCATTGCAAATAATCTCGAGATTTTTCAGATCGGGATAATTTGCCGGATCAGAAATAGTGCGCTAATTTGAAAACTTGGGATAGTGCAGACGGCCCTAAATTTGTGTCTTTATTTGTTCATTCCTTCATTCCTTTCATCATGCATGCATATGCTGTAGCTAACTACATGATATTAGTGAAGCGGTGATATTTATGAGCCTGGAATTCATTATAAAACTTTGCAGCAAGCATGTTTATTGGAAAATAAAATAGATATATAACTTTGATTTTTCATTTGAATTCAGTAGGTTCCCGGCCCAGCCCAGTCATTAAAACAAATGTCAGCACATGCAACACTTCTCTCCCTCTCTAACTTTCTCTCTCCACGTAGGATCACATCCTTGATGATATATCCTCAATTCAGAGCTAAAAGGGCATAATCACTGGGTTGAATAGCATTTACTATTGCCCTCTTGCCTCTAAGCATACAATATAACAAAATATGAAAATCATCTCTGAGCTGCGGATTCCCTCGTGCCGAATATGATACGCATGGCCTTGTAAAAAGGCCTTGTAAAATGAATGCTACTTCCTGCCCTTGGAGTTTTGAAGCTTGTAAGGGTCTGTTTCGTACATGCAATCGTGATGCTAAGCCCTTACTGTGTCAGAGTATCAAATTGGCAACTTCATGTCAGAAACCCTAATAAAGAACCCTATATCCTCAATTGCACAAAACCTCTTCATCTTTCCATCAATTTGGGATAATTTTTGAGAAGTTATTCATAAGAATAAAAATGCCAAAAACGAAATAAAGTAGGAAAAAGTGACTGCCTGTAGCTTACTTAAGATGCTTCTCTGAAATGCTATAGTGAAGTGGATGAAATTGATACAAAGTGGTCTCCCTTTGAAGGTATTTTCCAGTCGTTATTGATTACAGTCAAGTGATCTGTTTCATACTCCATTACTCATTTCCTTGAGTCCTATTCGTACCAGTGTTTTTAGTATTTTTTATATTTTGTTTTTGATTTGTTTAATTGTAAATGAAATTTATTGAGGGTAATTGTAACCATGATTTGCAAATGTGATATTGTCCAGTGCAGGTTTCACCACTGAAATAGGGTATGTTTCAATCAAGTTTATTAAAGGACAAGTCCACCCCAACAAAAAACTTGATTTGAATAAAAAGAGAAAAATTCAACAAGCATAACACTGAAAATTTCATCAAAATCAGATGTAAAATAAGAAAGTTGTGACATTTCAAATATTTCGCTTCATTTCACAAAAACAGTTATATGAACGAGCCAGCTACATCCAAATGAGAGATTCGATGATGTCATTCACTCACTATTTCTTTTGTTTTTATTGTTTGAAATATGAATTTTTTTATCTTCTCGTCATTGTCATATGAAATGAAGTTTCATTCCTCCCTGAACACGTGTGATTCCATTATTTTAACATTTTGTGCTTCAGGCAAGGAGGTCCTAATCGTCAAATTCGTAAAAATTGAAATATTGTATAATTCAAACAATAAAAAACAAAAGAAATAGTGAGTGAGTGACATCATCAACTCTCTCATTTGGATGTAACTGGCTCGTTCATATAACTATTTTGTTAAAAATAAGCGAAACTTTGAAATGTCATAACTTTCTTATTTTACATCTGATTTTGATAAAATCTTCAGCATTGTGCTTGTCTGATTTTTCTCTATTGATTCAAATCAACATTTTTCTGAGGTGGACTTGACCTTTAAGGGTATATTTCTCTCAATATTGGTATGGATTTATTTACCTGGAATTAATAATAAGGGGGTATTAAAACATTGAAAGTTGTGAATAGGGTGTAAACTTTAGGGTTTTGTTGTTGTTGTTGACCTTGTTGTGACTAAAAGAAATATGGAAGAAACCAGTCGAGTCCTTGATACACCGTTAGTCATCTTGTAAATTCATGTAAAATTGCCGTTTGACTGTCATCCAAGACATCTGCAATGGGGACAATTCATCCCTTCCTGTCCGTGTCTCCGGACTGTAATTCTGTCCAATGAGAAAATTTGCGAAATCATCCCCTTTTTTTCATGTGTCGCACAAGAGCCCCTCTTGGAGAAATACCATCTTGAAGAAAAGAAAGCAAAAAGGGTTTGGGATCACTTCTTTTATATGGATTTGAAGGAAGATATGATGTGGGCAGGAGCAAGTGGAGAGGAGGGTGTGTGTTTTTTTTTGGGGGGGCTTAGAGCAAGGAAATAAGGCTTAAAGGTAAATGCTAGTTTTGGTAACGATATCAAAATGAGTTCATACAGAATCCAATGAAATGACCACCAAAGTGTCTGTTTGTATAAATAAAACGCATGTGCCAAAGAATTCTGGAAGAAATTGTGTAATTGCTGAGAGATCAGCAAATAAGCACAGGAATCGGGTAGGGCGTCGGGCCGACGCCCTATGCAATAATTATACATTGTCCCACGTGCGCTTATCTGTGTTGGGGATCTTCGGCGTGAACATTTTTCAGCGTAGATTTCAAGATTTCACAAAGTTCAGTTAATGTAACAGTACCAGATCTAGATCCTCGATGATATACTGACAATTAAGACTGGATCTACAGACTTTCTCATGAAATCAGTGTATACTGCAACTACTGGAATTTCTCTTTAAATACTAAATTGATCTGTAATTGAAACTAAGTTCTTAGAATTCGTGGAGCTGTAATGGCATATGAATATCCTATGAAGGTTTTTTTTTTATACTATCCACTCTCTATGAGGCTGTTCTCACTATGCTCCTAAAACTAGTTTACTGGAAACTAGTTTAGCGTGTAGTGAGAACGGTCAAAGCGGTCTTGGAAGCGATCTTCTAAACCAGTTTGGAAAACCACCTCGCTATGTAGTTTTCAAGATCGCTTTGCCTCATTAAACGGTTTTAGCGTAAGTGAGGACACAACCGTTCTTCGGAAAGCGATCTTTGCAAATTTTGCGCCCGCTACTCCACACGACAGGTGTAGAATGACCATGCTGCGGTTTCGAATTTCGTGCGAAACGTGTCACCCCACTGAGAGTGTTTCCATAGCAACAAGAGCGCTTTACGTGAAGTGATTTTGAAAACCACTTTCGTGTGATCAAGTGGGAACGCTAGCAAAGCTTCCAAACTGGTTTCCTGAATCGGCTTCCAGTAAACTAGTTTTAGAAAGCGTAATGAGAATGGCCTCCATGAGTATGAATGCATATGACTACCAGAGGTTGACGTCAGAATGTGACCTATTAAAATGAGTTTTGGGTATTACTATTAGAGCACCCTTCCTAAAGATGCCCCTCCCTCCTCCAACCTTTTTCCTAATTTTCCTTCCTGAACCAATCACTATCAGCTAACATGGTCTTGGATTACAGGCCTTTACAAGAAGGGAGCACAAGTGATTTTAATTAGCTTCTTTCTCTTGATCAGTCAAGAAAACACTTGTAAGTTGTGTCCATTGAAGAGGTAATAAGTATGGGGGGGTAAATATCATTCCCATTGCCTTTCACCATTATTCATAAATTGACTTTATTGAATTCACTTTAATGTTCATTATGATAAATCAAAAGAAAGTTTGTGGCAATGTGTAAAAATTAGATGTGGAAATGTAGTGCTAAATTCAATAATTTGCTCCAATATTTCTTTTTAAATGTATTTTAAGTAGAACTACATGTATATGACAAATGATTATTAGGCTGAAATGACTGAACAAAACTTGATTATTTCTTTATAGTGCATCATTGTTGATATCTTGTAAATATTGTCATTCTGACATGATGGAAATGAATAAAAAGTAAAATCGTTTAAAAGAAGTGACACCCCCCCCAAAAAAAAAATAAGAAGAAAGAACAACATGCAGTAAGGTCTTCAGGGAAGCAACACAAGACTACTCCTTTCCTTCTTCACAATTACTTGAAGACAGTCAAAAATCGGACAGAACAAACCAATAACAGGCCTATTAGGGGACTGAGGATGTCGGATCTTAATATGGAAATTTCCCGTTACTCATGCTGTTTTCGTAGACACTCTCGCTACTGATTTCATCATATACCTCGAGTTTGTAGCCAGGATTTTGCATTTTGCAGCAAAAAAATCTTGGTAACATTTCCCTGGACACTCGTGGAGACAAGAAGAAGACCTAAGGACTTTGCTCTTCATCTTTCTTTCCCGATGGGTGAATCTACTTCGCCACAAAATTCTGTCTGATGTCTCTTCTCTTCTCTTCGAGGCCTAATTCATCGAAAACGGAACCATTTGGAATGTTTTACTGAAGGAGTTTATTACGGCTCTCGGAGATGTTGATTATGCGAAGGATGAAACATTGAAGTATGTCACGGAGGATAATCTTCAAGTCATCTGAGATATGGGAACGATATCAAGGAGGTATTACAGGAAGCTCTTGCAAGTCTATGAACTATCAATGATGGTTGTTGAACTCCTGATTCCAGCAGCACAAGTTATGGAGTATTTCACGGTTGACCTATCTTTGTAGAGCATTGATCGTTTTGGAGATTCTCCTGTTCACGTGACACATGAAACTGAATCACGAACTTGATTTACTCATGTAATTTGGTGGTTTTGAACAGTAATTCTATCTAACAATTGAATAATCACTGATAAATATCCATTTCGAAATGACAAGCATTTCTATTCAAGTTATATTGGAATTATCAGGGACATAAATTGTGAGATCATCGTATCTTCCTGGCTATGATGCGGTTAAAACTGTTCTGTGATTAGATTGCCAACTCATTGCTGAATATAGATGATCTTCCACACATTCAGAAACATTTAGGATCAAACCCTGTCCTTGTTTCGAGGCTGAACGGCTAAAAATGCTTACTCGCTGCCTAATCCAATGCAAAAGCTGTATTAAGTCGCATGCCGTGCCTTTAAATCGGAACTAGTCATCAGGAGTAATTAAATGAACCAATCGTCTTCGTAGACACTGTAAATGTTAAATGTTCAAGTCTTTTTTTCCTTCTTGTAAGAACCTTTTAACATTTTGACGAGTCATCAAAGTTAGGAAAGTGGCAGAGAAAGAGATAGTGTTGCATTCATCATCTCGCTTTGCAGCCTACCACCTGACATTGCGGCTCAAACCTCACCGTACCAGCTGATGCTATTGTCAACGTCATACCCTGTCGGGATCTCTCGTTCCCTCGCTCTCCTAATCCCCCTCCTCTACCTAACATCAGAAAACGTGATTTTTGAACGTATGATTAATTGCTACTCACTTCTCCGAATCGTGCTTCGCCAAACTTTTACCCTGCAAGTAACCTGTTGGGACCTGAGCATCATATCTTCAATTTTGAGCTAAGTGGATATATATCGAGCTACATTTGCAAGGTTCATTGTCAAAGGGTTCATCGTAGCTGGAAGGACAAAGGGACAACCGTTGTTTTGAAATGTGTTAGAGTGTGGATTACTAGCTTACGTGGATTTAATGTGCTGTTCAGAGGGGATTTCTGGTTGTGTCACTAAGCGATTAATCCTGACACAATGTGATAGCCACCTTGGGCTGGATTCCCCTTGAAACGTGCTGTTCATTGTGCGTGTGAAAGCGTAGACATAGCGTGATTAGAACATGAGTTTAATGATCCTTTGTGTTGCAGAGAGAACATTTTTTTGGCAATGTTAAATCTCCAGAGCAAAATCACTCTTTGTTGCTGCTTCATGGTGAATCCCTCAAATCTATCAAACATTCTACTGAATGTTTTATTTGATGTTTCCTCAGCTATGAATAATTATGATTAGGAACAATCAATTGATTATTCAAGCAGCTTATTAATTTATTTAATTAACTTCTAATCCATGATTGGCCTCTTTACACCTGTGAACTTGCGGTTATGTTGAACAAACTTTTCAGTGTATTTTTCTCTCATGCTCCAAGTAATAGAGGTGTCTTGATTGGCGTCTTGTGTTTTTTGCCAGAAACGTCCTTCCCATTGATCATTAGCAAGTTGTCTGCAGGAACCTTGGAATGTAATTATTCACTTTTCTCCCAGAAATCTGCTCATCATCGCGTGTAAACTCTCCAAGGTAGTGTGTTCATGGATTGAACAATCTCTGCCAACAACACCCGGACCCCTATCCCAGGACACAGCAGAGATACTGCTGCTTTCTTTCTATCATTATTTGGGGAACGAGGGACATCGTCGTGAATTAATAAAGAAAATTACTCATGTACAGTCTCGCTTCTCAAATACATACAATTTTTTTAAAAACAATCCAGGACATTTTTGTCGGAAGTGCTGCTAATAGCAATTAGCTTGGCTTGGAGTAATGTCAAAATTGCTTCCAATTACTCATATGCAGGAGTAATGTAAGCATATCAGGAAAGCCGAAGCTATTATTGATTGCTTAGGCTGCGTTACATGAGCAGAAAATTATTGTGTTTTTAATACTATGATGGCTTATACAGCAAGCTCTCTCTCACGGACTTGGCAAAGGCAGCGTTGCATATTCTTTGAGATAAACTTGATACAGTGACCTCACATACCTGCCTATGCATTATAGAAGATTTTTAACTATTTGTTAACAGATCTTGTTGATCTTTGTGCATCAATGTTCTCCACATTTGCTATACCCAAGAAGAAATTTAGCCATAGCAAAGGAATATATTGAGCTACTTTATTCTTACCAACTCTAAGATTAACATATACCCATCTTTTTCCAGCAAAGGTCATAGGAGCTATCATGTGGATATCTTCAGTGTCTGGAAAGAGCAGTTTATGTTGTGTGATACCTCTGAAGGATTTCATCTTATTTTGAGCACCATGGTGTTCAGTCTGAAGTAACTAGTGTGTTTTTTAATGAATTTCCCCTTGGATGTAAAATTGTTTTGACGAAGAAAAGGTAAAGAGGCACATTCCTAAAGATGCCTCCCATCGTTACCAAAGGATACCAAAGGATGTGGTCAGTGGAAGTCACTGTAACTTTCTCAAACAACTCTTATTTCCTACAGAGGACTCCACCCCAGACAACACAACAGCAACACCAACAACATCATCAGCAACAGCCACAGCATACAACGACCAATCGTGTGACGGCAGCGCCGCATAAGCCTCTCATCCAGGACAGGCACGTGACGGGGGATGCGAGCCGGAAGTGCAACGGGCTCCATGCGTTGGAGAAGTCTCCAGAGATCAAGAAGGAGGAGAAGTCAGGACCGGTAAGTCCTTACGGCACTCATGTGTGCTTTTTTTAGTGATAGAAGGAGTGATGTGCAATGTTGTTTGTGTGAATTAAGAAAAGTTGGTCTTGGATCTTTTAAAGGTCAAGTCCACCTCAGAAAAATGTTGATTTGAATCAATAGAGAAAAATCAGACAAGCACAATGCTGAAAATTTCATCAAAATCGGATGTAAAATAAGAAAGTTATGACATTTCAAAGTTTCGCTTATTTTCTACAAAATAGTTATATGAACGAGCCAGTTACATCCAAATGAGAGAGTCGATGACGTTACTCACTCACTATTTCTTTTGTTTTTTATTGTTTGAATTATACAATATTTCAATTTTTACGAATTTGATGATTAGGACCTCATTGCCTGAAGCACAAAATGTTAAAATAATGGAATCACACGTGTTCAGGGAGGAATGAAACTTCATTTCACATGACAATGACGAGAAAATAAAAATATTTCATATTTCATATAATAAAATACAAAAGAAATAGTGAGTGAGTGATGTCATCAGCTTTCTCATTTGGATGTAACTGGCTCGTTCATATAACTATTTTGTTGAAAATAAGCGAAACTATAAAATGCCATAACTTTCTTATTTTACATCCGAGTTTGATGAAATTTTCAGTGTTATGCTTGTTGAATTTTTCTCTTTTTATTCAAATCAAGTTTTCGTTGGGGTGGACTTGTCCTTTAAGAAGTTAATGCCCTTCTGACTCTGCGGCAGAAATAGTTTTAATATTTTATCTGTCTTATAAATTGTTTTATTCATTTGATTTTTGATGAAAGTGAAGCATTGATAGGTACAAATTTCTTGCATTTTTGTTGGAATGATTTATGTGGGAATCTAAGATAATTTTGTTTGTGGTCAGTACTGAAACGGTAGTAGTTTGTCTGGAACTTGCCAGATATCTTTAGAGGTTACCAGTACCTGACTCATCATAATAAATAAAACTGGTTATAGAGGATTCCAAAATTGCACAAGATTTAACTATTATTAAATTCTTGTTGGTTTCAATGCAGATGATTGAATTGTGATGGTGTAGTCAATCTCCTTTCGTAAATTTGCTTGATGGCCCTATTTGCACATGCCAATAACAACAGTTTGTGGAGTTTTCACTCTCTTTGGAAGCTTTTTTAGGGTCATGATTCACTTCTGGCTATCCTGCCAATCAGTGGGATAATTCCTCATCAGATGTATGTCAAAACTTATTTAGCTATACATGCCGACTATGCTTCAAGCATGGCTGTCTGGGGGCCCTTGGTTAATATCTTTGTGATGCTTTATAAACCTGTTAGGTCATTGATGATATTGGGTAAGGTACCTACATGACAAAGAGTTTGCGATTGATTCAAATTACACTCGAATCGGGATCAATATGAAATTCCCATCTCTTAACCACATGAATCGATATCAATCTCCATTTTGAGTGCGATATGTATGTATCATAACTCCTTGTGAGATGAGGCCTAGGCCTTTGACTGTGGATTCAGTGTGGTTGAAATAGATCCACCACAATTTTTTGTCATTTAAATATGCTTTTGAAGAAAATGATATGATTTTTGTGGAACGGGCTGTTGTGTGATCTCTGCAATAATGACTATCAATTGTTAATTTGTTAAAATAATGTATTGTTGGGGCCAAATTTCATGCAAGGGTATATGTTCTTGATGACAATTGCAGGTTTGATTAAATTGATTTTTTTTTAAATTCTGATTCAGTGTTCAAAAACCTGAAAAAAATACAAACAAGAAAAAATGCAGACATGAAAAATTCCATGTACAGTGATTGACAGCATTAAAATTTTTGATGAAATTATGCATGATAATTGAAAATGAAGTGATTGTAAAAAGCTGAATCGGAATCCCTTGAGCTGATTCCATTTGAGTTGAAAGTCTGAAATTGGTTGGAATTTGTGAATCTTTACTAGCTAAAGTCCACTGTTTTCAATTGTCACCTATAAAGGTAGGGGCAGAAATCATGCAATTTTCCTGTAAGTTCATGACAGGGAAAAAATACATGGGGGCTCGGGGCGATTTTGCCCCCGAAATGCCCTAAAGAGCCCTGGAAAACTAAAATGGAGCCCCTGAAATTCATATAGGGTCCAATGTAAACTTTAACACAAATTAGGATATTTGGGCTAGTGAGCTCAAAAATGGCCCTGGAAAATAAATTATTAATTTTTTCCCTGGTTCATGATATTTTGGTATCAAATGAAAATGACAACAAAATGTTTGCAGACTTTGATTAGGGCACTCAAGTGATCATTAAACTTAACAAGAGCCACACAGCATGATGTGCAGGACCAAAAAATTAGGTCAATTATGATTATAGACAAATAGAGCAGAACATTGGTTTGGATTAAAAGAGACAGTTATTTCTGTTTGGTGTGTGAAAATGCCCAGGAAATCTCAATTTTCATATTATCTACCATCAAAGTTTGTTTGTCAACTTTGACTGGGGTCTGGTGAATACTTTGACTTTACTTGTATTTGTAGCGGGGTGAATTTGACTGGAGATTTGTCACTTATTGAGTTGTTAGATTTGAATTTCTAGGTTTTGCTCAGAATTGGGAAAACCATTAGATGTATCATAAACTGCAACATAACGACAAAGCATATATATATGTTTTTTTTAATCAGCAGAAATATACTAAATTTTCACAAAGGTTTATATAGACCTGATTTATATTTCCAGGTAAATGCAGATAAGAATTCCCTTTGTTTTTATACTTTGGTTAAAACTCAATAAGCTGTTTATTTCATGCAGGTTTTTATATAAGCGCTTTTTACTTATTCTGTTCTCTGTCTATCCTCTTTATATGACTTTACAATTTCCTTTGCATTTGAATTACCCTTAATCCAGTATATGGGACGGTACTTGATCCCCAAACTCAAGGTAGTGTGTTCTCAAGCACTCTTTGGCTATGCCATGATAATTCACCCCTTTCTTGTGGCCTATATTTTCTGTAGTATTGATTTGATGAACAGGTCTGTTATGTCCTGATTCATAACTGTGCCATTTCTGTCTTATTTCAGGGAGTGAGTCAACCGTGTTGGAAATCCTAATTTGCCATGTACATGTATTCACACAGTAGTCTCTCTACATGTAGGCATATCTATGCAAAAAATTGCAACTTTATATCACATTTCTATAAGAATTTGTAGTTTTTTCTTTCAATTATCTTGTACGAAGCATGTTTATGAAAAGACAGAAAATACAGATCAAACAACCTCATGTTATTAAGTTTAGGGCCTTGACCATTTGTTTTTTATAAAAATGCTCAAAAATGCAGTTTTCCATGTGATAGGAATGATTTCAAATCTTGTCTAGTGTTTCCATCTAGATGTTCTTGAATTCATCTGATGTCATTATCAGGGGTTGTGGAAATGTTTTGAAAGTGGGGGGGGGGGGAGGGGGCTGACTATGCGAGCAATCACAGTCAGCCCCTGATTATACTGTATTTCTATATAACTATGAGTATGAGCATAAAATGGTCAAAGGAGAAAGTCCAACAGGTTATTGTAAAATCGATTTATCTACTTTTCAATGTTATTCAAATTTGTTTTTAAAAAAAATTGTGTTTGTTTTAAAACACTGCCCTTTAATTCTATTTCAATATGAGATGGCCTCTCTTTTAAAAACTCACGTTTTTTTCCCACATTCTTTAAACATATTTCACAAGAGGGTTCACGCAAATTCGTCCCGGCTTTTCAGCTGATGAAATCTATACATAACACGCCTCATTACCATTCCGATTTGAAACCAAGTGGTTAAATAAGTTGCTTCCTTCTATCAGGGGACACAAATCGATCATCCCTCTCGTATTGAAAGCCAATTCATTTAAAGGTATCTTTGTCGCAAATGGGTCACATGATCACCTACGTCGTCACGTCCATGACCGAGAGAGACGGATCCTCTATCTCGTGTCGCTTGATTAACGACTCTCATCATCGCGCCCCTCAGGGGGTCATCTTTACAAATGACCTTTTCCTTAACGTTTTCTCTCTCCCCCTCATCTTCATCCATCTCTCGCCCCTCTTGATTGGATTCTGTCTCCCTTTTTGGGCTAATGACTGCGATGTTGTTCTTGATCTGGATGTGGGTGATTTAAAGCTCGTAATCTATGTCCGTCCCGTATCCGTGCCTTGCGTAAAAAGAGCCAAGTAGCTGCCAAGAAGGTGGGGTTTTCTCGCCAAAAAGGGCGTGTCTTGTCTTTGCCTCAGTGAGATAGCACCAGGAGAGTGTTTCATGGAACAAATAGTCAGTGAATTTTACTGACTACTTTGTTGGCAGGATTTCAGTAGCTTATAACAGTTGTCAGTGAAAATCACTGACTGTTTGTTTCATGAAATGCTCCCCTGGAATGTAATTAGGAAGATGAAAAAGATGAAAATGAAAATGTATTTAATGCAGTGAAATATGATGCAGACTTCACTGAATCGGGTTGGTATTTCATAAGCTGTTAGTAAAAATTACGCATGGCTTTACGCACGACTGGAACATGTTCTTGCTATGTCAACTACATAGGGATATATCATGTCCTACAAGAAATGGTCACCAGTCGTGCGTAAAGTCATTCTTAACTTACGAACAGCTTTATGAAACACCCACCTGTACTGATTGCATCTTTTAATTTTGATTGTGAAAAAAAAGACCATTTTGTCTGTTCCTAATTTATGTGGAAATAATCATTTTCATACATTTTTCTCTCTTACTTAGGAAGTTTGATTTCTTTTATTAGAGAGAAACTGAAATTTGATGAACGGAAAAAATGGCAATTTGATATAAAAAATCTTGTAAAAGAAATACCGTATACTCTGATCCTGTGTTTGCATATCAGAATCATAAAACTTGAGGGGTTCTCAGCATTATCCACAGACTGTAATATGGTACTTTTTACCCCTCAACTCCATAATACCATAATTATAGTCAGGCTCTGATCAACCAGTAGGCCTTATGGTGAGAAAGAAAATAAAAAGGTTATTTGCCTTACAGCTCACAATTATAATTGGGTGTAGATTACAAATATTTGACTTTGGTTAGAGGTAAGGCAACTCAAGCAGGTTTTCATTATATTCTTGAAGAGATTCCTTTTTTTAATTCTCAAATAAGTGTTTCCTTTCCCACCAAAGGGCTTTTACACCCTCAGACAAATTGGATTATTTCCTTCATCTTGGACTACCTTTACAGTGGTTTGAAGCTGGGGAAAATTGGTCCCTCGACAATTGAGTTGGTAATGACAGATGCATGCAGTGACACCTGTCCTTAGCCGAGGAAGGAACAGAAATCAGTTTTTTCACACCCTCGAAATTGATGGTCAGTTGACCTTAAAAGAGTTTAGTCTGAGGTCATGCTTGTGTCCTGGGCAAACTTCCCGTTTTACATGGTGTGTTACCAAAGATTTCTTTATAGACTTTGGTTTAGTTTACTTTCCGATCTCTCTTTTTCGCACCCTCTTGATTGATGGTCAGTTGACCTTAAAAGAGTCTAGTTTAGGGTCACACTCTTGTCCTGGACAAACTTCCCAGCTTGACAGATGATTCAAAAGTCTTTTTTAAAAAGAATTTAGGGTTGGTTTACTCATTTAGTTTACTTCTCATTTCTCTTTTCACACCCCTAAAATTGATGGTCAGTTGACCTTGAAAGAGTTTAGGGTCATACTCTTGTCCTGGACAAATATCCCAGCTTGACATGATGATTCCAAAGTCTCAGTTTTTAAAAAGGATTTGGGGTTGGTTTACTCATTTAGTTTACTTCTCATTTCTGATTTCTCTTTTCACACCCTCCAAATTGGCGGGTCAGTTGACCGCCAGAGTCTAGTTTAGGGTCACCATGGTAGGTCCATGGGGTCACACTCATCCTGGGTCTTTAGAGTCACCCTCATCCTGGGCAGGTCCATGCTTGTACCATGGACCTACTGGTAGGTCCATGCTTGTACTGAGCTAGGTATCTGTGCTGCCAGGAGATTTATTGATGGTAGTTTGGTTAAGTTGACTCTTTAGTATACTTTCCCTTATTTCACCATTTTTCTTGGAAGTCCTACCAGACTTTTCCCAATGTTATGAATAAATTGTATACATCTTTTTGGGGAAAGCTAGAATTTGATGACAGTGATAAATGATATCTTGTAAAGCACTTGAAGAATCATTTAAATTTACTGCAATAGCAATAGCAGTATGATATCATTCAAAAGAAATACAGATGATACCTTTCAGCAGGAACACATACTTCAGAAATATATGTCTCATTTGATATATTTTGTAGGCTCAATACAGTGGGGATAAAATTAAACCAATGTGTTAATTGTTGCATTTTGGAAGGCATCAAGAGAAAAGATATTTTATTCAAAGTTTAAAGATTAATATAACCAGATTGATTGATGTTATAAAAGTTTATGTTAATGAATTTGGTAAAAAAAGAAAATTGAAACGACTTAGCTCTTCAGTATGGATGCTTTTATTAGGTTATTAGATAAAAGCTGATGAGAATTTAGTCTTTCTCAATTCTTTGTAGTGAAAGCAATTAAAATAATTTTAACATTGATAATATGATATGTTATATATTTTTTATCATTGAAATTATTTATAATCCCATCGAAATCGAGTCATTACACAATCTTAATTTTCTGTAGGCCATAAGAACTCACTGAAAAATAACATTGTTTAAGCCGTCACTGTAACAAAAATTGTTTTTCAATATTTTGAAATAATTGTTTAAACTTTTTGAATAATGTGTTTCAAACCTTAACCAGTAGTTGGTAAAGTGATGGGTTTAAATAATGTGCTTAGAATTTTAAACTGCAGGTTTTTTTTTATAAAATTCCTTACCATCCTGTAGATTGATATCTGAAGGCTGTCTCAGAATCGTTGTCACCCTGATTAATCTACCAAATCAAAATAATATGCCTAATGATTGTTCAGTATGCACAAACTGTATTTAAAAGTAATTATATGTTATCAACACCTCATTCGGCCCATAGCCCGGTTTTGACAGGAAAGTCTCCGCTCCCGTTGCCAAGGGAGCAAGTTAGTGGCATGGGAAGTTTGGAGAGAGCTATGTCGATTAGATTAAAACAAAATGATGAATTCAGAGAAATATGCTGCGCCTGTCTTGATTGCGTGATGAATGATTGAATGAGGCGAAGTTTCCATGAAATACCATATTGAATTATCACTTCTGTAACTTGACGCATGAATGTTTGAAAGGTAAGGGAAAAATAATGTAGAATGATTCAGTTATAGACCACATATAGAATAATTGTCACTCAAAGAATGTTCATTGCCAAACTCGATGTACAGATTAAACTTTTATACAGACTTTTTACAAAAAATGTCAATGATCTAGATCTTTTCATTTGAAGTACTGAAAAGGATTCATTAACTCTCTGCCTCATCTGATGTATATTCCATTTTCCCTTCTTTAAAATCTACTCCGTGTGCTTGGAAGCCAAGTTGTACAAGCTGGTCTTATAGTTTCAAGATTCTTTTGTCTCGATTATAATTATACTTCGATGATATTGAACTTGAACCCAATAATCCCATTGTCTAAACTGGAACCAAATAGATCATACATGTATGAAGCCTATTCAGAATTCGTACTTGTGACAGATCTTTTTTTTCTGATTTGCTTTTCACACCGTGCTTTTTTTCCTTAACCCTGGGAAGTTGGTGGGGCTAAGGGGGAGAGCCTTAGCCCCACCAATTTCCCAGGGTTAAGCTTAGCCTACTTCATTTTCACACTACGCAAAGTGGGCTAGCACGGTAAATAGTACAGTACTATCTGGCCGTGCAAAAAAACAGGGTTAGTCGGCTGATTGTGGTGCTAAGAGATGCAGTGTGAAACGAAACCGAACCGGGCTAAGGAAAAGTGGGGCTAAGCAGTAGTCAATCACAGAAGTCGAAATTGCACGTTTATCACGCTCTGTATGGGAAAATCATCAATATTCATGAGGTGTGGGATAGTCCATGGGGTTAAGAAAGACAATGTGAATCCCAAAAAGATAGTATGGGGTTAAGGAAATGCTATGTGAAAAGCATATAAATGTCTATTTTTTTCTTATTTGAAGCTCGATTCAGAAATGGGTAGTCATGATTTTGATTGCATTGCAACCTGACCCTATTGTCATCATGCACCCCACAGGGTCTATCGTCCTCAAGTTGTAAGTCATTTGTTTAGGGCCGGAGGGAATGCGTACTGTATTTGACCTCTTCCAGGGGTTTAACTGGCTTTCAGTAAGGATGAACTATTATTTTCTACCATGTGAATCTTTATGTGTGTAATTAATAAAGGAAGTATTGAATAGTTGTTACTATGTGCACTACCAGTGCATAGAAATATATTTCAGGAATTGAAAACAAAGTATCTCATGGGGGGGAGTGCATCCACATTCAAAGCCTGATATGTAACTGCAAAATGCATGATTGAAAAAAAGATTTGTGCATAAACATGAAGCCATGAACCAAACTGAGAAGAAATTCATCTTTTGAATTATTGTAAAATGAGAGGAAAGTTTGCTGTGTATTTTATTATGTTGTTTCATGGTTTAGACATTCATATTCACACTTATGTTTGGTCACACTGTGGGTCATTTTCCACAGTGTTTTCTGCTATAAGAGTAATATTCAATATGTGTTCTGACACATAGGCCCGAATTCACAAAGGTGGATTTGAAAACCCACGGTCGAGCCCATGGGTTATGCAGATTTCCTGCATAAATTATGCTTAATTTACCGCGTATCCGGCGCGTGTATGAAACACGTCCAATGCTGATGTGCCCTTTTGTCACAGTTCACCTAATTGGCGCCTGTTACCATGGTTAGATAGGCTATTTTATTCTTGAGTCCACTGTTTGAAGAGCGGACCCATGAATAAAATAGCGTTGATAACCACGGCAACAGGTGTCAATTTGGCGCACTGTGACAAAAGCGTGCATCAGGATTGGACATTTTTTCATACACGCGTCCGATACGCGCTAAATTAAGAGTAATTTATGTAGGAAATCTGCATAAACGGTAGACTCAACTGTGGGTTTTCAAAACCACCTTTGTGAATTCGGGCCATACAGTTGTGCTCAAAAGTTAGTGAACCCTGGTGAACCACACTACAAAATGCACTCCTTGATACTAAGTGTTGGATTCAGACAACACTACTACATTGTTTAGCGAGCTCAGAGAAACAAACTTTATCCAAAAAGTAAAATTTTTTAATCACCTGATTGGTGGGGTTCATTAACTTTCAAGCACCACTGAATATACCTTAAAGCCCCTCAGACTATCAACTCATTAAATAATTTACACAAGTCCCTTTAAGACCTAGGGACCTGCCACCTCCAACTGTGTTTCTCATTAGCTCGCCTGCTGATTTTGCGTCCAACAAATTCAATCTTTCAAGACCTTTTGATCTCGCTGCAAAGTGGTTCATCGGTTCGCTCCCCAATGGAGCCAGTGAGATTATGAGAGGTGAGAGAAAGGGAGAGAGATCGAGATCAAGTTCATTCTTTGCAAAATTATATTTTTTCTATAATTTGCTTTAAAAATCCATATTTTAAGGTCAAATTTGAGTTCTTTAGAGATCTGTGGATTCATCCAACTTTGATTTGACAAAAGAGAGATATTATAAAAATTTTCAAATTTGCCCCTCAATAGTTAGTCTTCATGATGCCCCTTATACCCCTATAGAATTATTTTCATCTTATTAAAGTGATTGACTAACATTGATTTGACTTTTTAAAAATCTGAATTAGAAGGTCACACTTGTCACCTGTGTGTGTGATATGTTACGGAAATCATTATTTAGTGCTTCAAAAGTGAAATATAAAGTGACCGGAAACCCCATCTTAATTTTATCCCATACACTTATGTGTTCTATTTAAGCGTCTTTAAGACGCCTAATTACAAAATTGGATTTTGCCTTGTATGTTTAGCTTTTCATTCTCAATACTGGTTGTTTTCAGGGTTTTTTTAGTTCTAATACATGTACTTGTACACATGTTTCATCTTGGTTTGAGAATTTTTAAATCGGCTGCTCACAAAGTCAAATAATATCTTTAATATCAATACATGAATGTTCCTGTAAAATATATTCATTGTTAAAGAAAGGTGACACACAGGTGCAGAACGATGAAAATGTGATTGAATTAAATACATTTCTGTACATAAATACTTTTCTCTCAAAAAAATTAAAAATACAAAAAAAATATACAATGCAATTGCATTAAAAGTGGTTAGTGATGAAAATAAAGTTCTGATGTCATTCATGAACTAACAGAATAAATATCAAGCGAAAGATGTTGATGAGGTGAAAATTTTGTAAATCAGTCAGTGATAGTTCTAGTTTCTATACATGTTCCTGTTTTTCATCAATAGAGGGCAGCAGACCATCCATTCCACAGAATCTGCTCAGCCACTTCACAAGATAGCGTAAAGCCTATCTTGTGTTAGGGTGTCTCTTTTAATGGTGACATTATTCTGTGAGTCATAGCTCATCATGAATAGGATCGCCATGGGAACCATTCAATTGCTGCCAGACTCTTTCATACCATATTGCTTCTTTCATTGTAAAATAAGGGTGAAGTGTAATTTAGTTCCTCTCAAATTAATTCTGATTCACGGTCAGTGATTGCCATACATCTTAGAAATGACCCTTGTATTGATGTGATTCATGCAGTGCGTTGAGTGGAAAGATTCCATTCACATATTCCTCATGAAAAGACATTCTGAAGATGACACAGGCTTGCTTAAAGCTATTAAAAAGACGAATATATCGGTCAGGTGATTTAGCTAATGACAATTCTCATAGCCATTGGAGTTTTACAGATATGTGTCATCGTGAAATTGTTATTATTTTCAGTTTATGATGTAGGCCTATTTTACTATTTGATTTGACCATTAAAGGGGAATCCAGCCTTGGCCATAAAACGTTGTGTTGGGAAGGATCAAAAATAAATTAAACAGAATGGTGAAAGTTTGAAAGAAATCGGACAAGCAATAAGAAAGTTATAGCTGCTTTAAAATTGAGATCACTAATAGTATGTAGATTTCAAATTGGCAACTGGGTAAGTAAATTATGACAAGGGGCAAGGACAACTTTCCCATAGGCCATGTACTTATCAGGGATTTGTGGTTTTCTCCTAAGTACCCGTTCCCCTGGGGCAGTAATCTAAATATTACCCAGGTAGTATATTGTTTAATGTCCTCATGAAAGAAAAATATAATTTGAAATAAAACTTTTGGGGAAAATGACATTTTAGCCATTATATGTATTGGAGTACATGGAAGAGTAGTCCTTGCCTTACATCACTATGACATCCCATATACAGCCAATTTGAAGTCTCCATAAGTATAGTGATTACCAATATTTACAACTTAAAAAAAATCATAACTTTCTTGTTGTTTGTCCAATATTGTTCAAACTTTCACCTATCAACTTGTCTGATTTTTCTTTTGCTCATAAAAACAAGTTTTTATTTGGGTTGGATTCCCCTTTAACTCATTTAGATTGCTATGGCATTATATTTGATATCATATCTTTAGTAATATCTTTACCTCTAAATCATTCCAAATTGCTCCTTATATTGGATGAATCTTATAAGCTGCTATAAAAGTATAATGATATTTTTAAAGTATCCTGATTTTTTTTCATTGTTTACATTACTTCCAAGAAGTATGAGCATGCTTACCAAAAGGAAAACAGAGGAAAACATTTTTTTCTTCAAATAAACAGATAAACAAAACCAAATTTTCCAGATATAAATTTATATGATTGATACTTACTTCCAAAATTGTCAAAACCCCGCAATTTATTTAAACATTTTATTCACTGTAACATAAATTTTAATAAGTTTTTTTTAATCAAAATTTGATTTTAGTTGTGAAGGGGGTGGTGAAAAATGAAGTATCATAGGCTACACTTGAATTTGAAATTGAACTTGAATTTTCTAGTTCATGTACTGAGTATATCCCAATCTGTCTTTTTTCCTCCCCCCTCCCTCTCTCCCTACCCAAATCGTATCTGACAGATAAGCTGTCAAATCCAAATCTGTTTACATATCAAAGAAAATCTAGATTGATGGCAAATTTTGTTCCTACATCCTTATTTGGTCCCCTAAAAATCATCCAATATTACAATCCCCCAACCTTCATTAATATAAATATACCTGGAAGACGTAACTACATGAGATGTTTAAATCCTCAATTTTCCCAAAGTGATTTAAGATTTGTTTTACTACCAGTATTCCAACCGTCATTGAAATGAATATACCTTAGGACTTCATAACTACCAATTGGAAGGGATGTTTAAATCCTCAATTTTCCCAAAGAGATTTAAGAATTTCTTGCAAGACTCCCTCTTTGCCGCTTCCTCACAAGAAACATGATGATGAATATTTATTGTCGCTGCCATGCTGACAGATGTAGAGACTGCCTTTCATAATGAAAGCCAGTCATTATTTTCTGATTTGTCTTCGTCAGAATGTTGATTGGATAAATTGGAATGACTCTATGTTTTACAATCACTCTCCCCAGATCAAAGAAGATCGCTTTGAGCAGTATCCAAATTACTCTTGTACTTTCCATGATGTTACAGTCAAGTGAATCAACTCAATGAATGTTTTCTTTTCCTTTTTATTATTTATTTATATTGTAGTTGCAGCAGTATCCTCTAGATATGAGGTGAATTGTAAGAATTACAACCTGGTAATTCTGTGAAACTCTTGTTTGGTGTCTGGTCTGAACATATGTTTATGGAAAAAGGTTGATCAAAAATAGAGTGATATATTACTGTGGGTTTTTTTTGCAGGGGGGGGGGAGGTTAATGTATTTCACTGAAATCTGTGAATATTGTTGAGGGTTCTAGTTTGCATAATAGGACTATATTTTCACTGAAATAGTAGCATTCTGACCAATCTCATAATCCCTGATTTTATATTCATTTTTCGTCATGTGGACGCTTGACAATTAAGGACTATGGGAGTCAGATTGTCCTGAACTTCAGATTTTATTTTTAGGTGATTATTAGTTTAATAGACCAGTTCGTAATTACTTCATGGGCAATCTTGGTCAAATGACCTTTCACTTCTTTCATCATGATAGGCAGATTTCAAAGCAAGATATTACGTAAGCTTGCCTTACATAGCAGGATGAAGGAATTGAATAGACCAGGTGACCAGAATAGCACACCAATGAACGCTTAATGAAGGTATTTGTTGCATTCCTACTTTGAATGCATATCTTAGCATGTTGCACAATGTACTTAACAAACTGTGAAATACTAGTCGTTCGTGGAAGCATTGTTGTTTTTTGTGGATGTAAATGAAAACGACAATTCAATCAAGACATCAAAGTTGGTGCTTATCTCATTAGATTTTAAAGCACCATGTCACTTTAGTGCAAATGACCTTCTTTTGATCATGCGTAGAATCTTTTGATCATGCGCAGAAAGGAACTACGAACTGGCTTATTATGATGAAGTAAATTTTGAAATGATATGCAGTATTCTTCAAAAGTTGTACTTTACTCAATTAAACATCTACATCCAATTAAAGAGGATGCTTAGTTGTAAGATCATCTTAGTTTGTCAACGTACCATTCTATTCTTAAAGGACAAGTCCACCCCAACAAAAACTTGATTTGAATAAAAAGAAAAATTTTCAACAAGCATAACACTGAAAATTTCATCAAAATCGGATGTAAAATAAAAAAGTTATTGCATTTTAAAGTTTCGCTTGTTTTCAACAAAATAGTTATATGAACGAGCCAGTTACATCCAAATGAGTGAGTTGATGACATCACTCACTCACTATTTCTTTTGTATTTTATTATATGAAATATGAAATATTTTTATTTTCTCATCATTGTCATGTGAAATGAAGTTTCATTCTTCCCTGAACATGTGGAATTCTATTATTTTAACATTTTGTGCTTAAGGCAAGGAGGTCCTAATCATTGAATTCGTAAAAATTGAAATATTGTATAATTCAAACAATAAAAAACAAAAGATATAGTGAGTGAGTGACATCATCGACTCTCTCATTTGGATGTAACTGGCTCGTTCATACAACTATTTTGTTGAAAATAAGCGAAACTTTGAAATGTCATAACTTTCTTATTTTACATCAGATTTTGATGAAATTTTCAGCATTGTGCTTGTCTGATTTTTCTCTATTGATTCAAATCAACATTTTTCTGAGGTGGACTTGACCTTTAATTTCCAACTAGTATTGTCTAGTATACACATACAAGAGGTTGATAATGATATACTATTGATCATGACTCGTCAATCTCGCAGCTGCGATGTCAATCCTTTATTTCCATAGCGTCTTGTAAATCTTGACTTCTGTATCATGGCTCTCATATAAAACAACCATTCTTGATATCATTCACGAAAAAGAAAAGGCCTGGTCGGTCTATCGATTTGGATTATCCCACGAACGACAGGTGATTGCCATCAAAAGTCGCTGAAAACAATGAAACTTTTCTTCACTGGGGAAGTCACAAAGAAGGGTACATATTGACTTATTGATTTTTCATAGCTGTATTGTCAACGTAGGAATGTTCTTTGTCGACAGACCTAATCACGTATTACATGTAGTTTGTTCTTTCATTTGAGGAGAGCAACGAATCAGTCTATTGATCCCTATAACATTCAGCAGGTGCATTTTATTTCCTGTTTGAACGATTAGATTTCTATTTCGGCATGTAGATGAAATGGAATTAAAGGATGTAAAAGGGTTATGATTTCATTCAAAAAATAAGAGTCAAATTATCGAATTTGTTCACCTTGCAGGTGCATAATATTTTTGAATATAGAATTAGATTTACTCAAAACAAATTCAATTGAATAGTTGTAGCTTTGTAGTTCACCCATTCATTAATTTGTGATTGAAAATTCATATATTTTTTTGAAGATGCCATTAATTTTTATTCTTATATTGTGATATATTGTAGGTTATTCATAGGGGAAAATATATATTGAGGATTGCATTGGCTTTTCACTGCTTTAGTGGCACATTAATCCAACCAAATTTTGAATCACAAAGATTTTTAAAATTTTGTTTTAAAATTGGCCCTTGTGGTTGTAACATAGTCTTTAGTTTGACGTGGTCATAATTATAATAAACTTCCTATTCAGAAACATTATTGAAACTTATACAGTATTGCGTGGTTTTATCAAATTATTATATGTAGCAGATCCTGTAACATGATGATATGAACTTTAACACAGATTACTGACTTGCTCTTTTAGATTTACATGACGGCCAAGTCCGATAATGTGTCTTTTTTTAATAGTAAAAGGAAATTGCATCTCTTTTATTGTTATTTGAAGATTGTGAAATTTATGACCTGGCCACTTCCTATTCTTCACATCACTACAGTGTACATCCACAGAGCTAACCTCTATACACTGTTTCTGTGTAGACAAATACATTTTGTAATATCACCCGTATGAAGAGAGGCATCTGGAAATGACTTGCGTAGAATACATAAATGTGGCAGTTAATTCTTGCCTAAATAAATGGGGGATGGTTGGAAGAAATTCTATTCAGACCTAAAATGTATGTAATCGTCTTTCTTAGATTGAATGTTATTCTTAGCACGGTAAATGCAAAGAATTAAAGTAATATTATATGATAGTGTAAGATGTGTAGGCCTAATTAATGAGGGTTTTTTTCAATTCCTTAAAGTTTAGACCATAAATCACTATTTGTTTGATCCCTAATTACACTCTGACCAATTAAGAATGTTGCTTTTACATTTTATAAACAATTAACAGCTTATATTTCTGTTGCAAATTAGTAGTTTGTGTGTTTTCTGAGGCCAATATTTATAATCCTTTGTCTGCAGAGACACGAGATTAGAAGTTTTACCCTTTTCATAAACCTATCCTCCAATTAGCCGCCTAAGAGTAATGCGGATAATTCAATAAAAATTGCGTTCATAAACTCCGAAAATAAGCCGCATTATTTTTACAAGCGCCCGTCCTGAAAAAGGCGGATAATCGTCATGACAACTGGACACGCCCCCTCAGATGCGGTTGTGTTGGAAAAGGGTGACCGCACCATGGCAATTATCCGCATTATTTGGAAATGCGTTCATAAACTCAAAATCTTGTCCCAATGCTGCTATTATGCGGATAATAGCAGCATCAAAATAATGCGGATAACTCTGGTCCTCCTCCAATTTTAAGACCAAATTATGCTGCTATTAGCCGCATAATTGGGTTTATGAAAGGGGTATTAGATTTCCATGTAGGGGGTCTTTTTTATTCAGTATAGATTTCACTGTTGGTGAATAATCAATTACTTGTATTAATTGTTATTTGTAAATGAACATCTCAAGCTGTTTTTTTTCTCCAAACATCCTTATGACTAATACCATGTCAGAAACTGTACAACTAATCAATGAAACACCAGGTAATAGTTGGACCAACAAGTTTTAAAATTCCATCATCAATACTTCTTCAAAGCACCATAAGTAGGGCTTATTGTCCACCACAAATACCTCACTTTTCTGGAATCAATGTTTAGTTGTTCAAACCACGCATATTACCAGCTTATACCTTGTAGATTAGAAGTAAATAATGACCAGCTTGTGATTGACTTTCATTGCACTATTGGAGGTGATATTGATTTTTGTGTACGAAAGGATAAAGAATTTGTGGTATTTATAGTTTTATACCCTTTTCATAAACCTATCCTCCAATTAGCCGCCTAAGAGTAATGCGGATAATTCAATAAAAATTGCGTTCATAAACTCCGAAAATAAGCCGCATTATTTTTTACGAGCGCCCGTCCTGAAAAAGGCGGATAATCGCCATGACAACTGGACACACCCCCTCCGATGCGGTTGTGTTGGAAAAGGGTGCTTTGTGACCGCACCATGGCAATTATCCGCATTATTTGGAAATGCGTTCATAAACTCAAAATCTTATCCCGATGCCGCTATTATGCGGATAATAGCAGCATCAGAGTAATGTGGATAACTCTTGTCCTCCTCCAATTTTACGACCAAATTATGCTGCTATTAGCCGCATAATTCATAGTAATTGGGTTTATGAAAGGGGTATAAGTGACCGTTACATGCAGAGAAGTTCTCAGTCAGAATCAGAAGTGATATTCGTCTCTGTGTTTTCTGTAGTAATGTAACTTAATGAAATGAATGACCAGAAATTAGGTTGACAAGTAGGATTCTACGGTTCGACTCCCATCGCCAATTCAGAACGTTGATGCTCGGTCATCTACCCATGTTCCTCATTGATTCAGGCTTAAAAGGGTCTAGATCATGAGTATGTCCAGTATATATTATACAAATAATGAATATGAATGCGTGCAATGGGAAGAATATTTTCATGAGATGAAAGATGTAAAGTTACATTCAACGATGGAACTTTTAATCTTTCATCGAATGTAAATATTCTTTCCATTGCACAAATATTTACATTCATTATTTTTTTTATATAACTCATATAAGTTTCAAAGTTTTTGAAATGTAAAAATGGAAAAAAAAGATCAGGTTGGCCTATTTCCATCAACTCTTTTAATTTCTCTGATAATTGCAAGTCGGTGGATTACACCATGTATCGACAGCTCATCAGCCCTTTGCTTTCATTGTTTTGTGACGCGCATTTGTTCATGGATCTGAGTCGAGTGCGTACAGTCAGTTTAATCTGCACTAACTTCATGCGCGTAAACACACACACATACACACACAGGTAAGTAGACATACACATGATTATGAGGGAGCGCTAGCGCGCTTACCGTGCAATGGAAAAATAAAGAATGCACGGTCACTGTGCAATGGAAAATTACAAAAATGCACGCAGTAAAGAATGGACCAAATATTGAACACCTTTCAACCAATCAGATGGCATGAATCTCCGTTTGAGTTATATAAATATATATATATAATGGAATGTGTTTCCACCTGTCACAAAACAGGCCATTGCCAATCTAATATTTCCTCTTTCTCCCTCTCTAATACCCCATTCTCTTTTCCTCTCTTCCCCTTTCTCACTCCAAATCACATATTTTCTTCCTCTCTTTCCCCCTCCGCGCCTTTCTGTTTCCCTCTCTCTCAGTCCATCCCCCTTTCCATCCCTCTCTCATTCTTTTCTCATCTTTCTACCCCCCCTCTCTCTCTCTCATATTTCTCACACCATTTTCCCTCTACCTTAATATTAATCCTACTGCTACCCTCACCCATTAATTCCCTGAGCCACCAACTCCACAAATTAAATCGCCTCTCTATTTACCGTCAAACACACCAGAGAAAATAAATTTGTTTAGCGGCAGCATATAAATGGAAGACAGACATTCTCTGCCCTCATGCAAAGTGGTGAAACCCAGATATTAAACATCTCAGTTAATTAGTCAAATCTGATCTGTGTGAAAGGGTTAAGGGACCCCATTCATGTACTCAGAGAAAGCTTTATCCTGCACACCCCCTCTCTTCCCAGTGAAAAGATATGAGGGGGTGTAAAGGTGTTTTACCCCCAAAGTTGCATATAGATTGTGTAAATTGTTCTTTGGTCTGTGGAGCGTTGAGGCCCAGTGGATTAGTCTCCAGACTTTGAAACAGAGGGCCGTGGGTTCGAATCCCAGCCATGGCGTAATTTCCTTCAGCAAAAAACTGATCCACAATGTGCTGCACTCACCCCAGGTGAGGTAAATGGGTACCGGTAGGAAGTAATTCCTCAAGAAGCTGTGTGCGCTGTGAACGCCTAGCTTAGCCGGGTTGAGCACCTAACAAGGTGGATATGTGCACAATATAAATACCCTGTATTATTATGTTATTGTTATATGAAAACCTTATTTTATGTGAAAATAAACAAAAAATCATGATAAAACACACTCTCACAGAAAAGATAATTTTACCAGCCCCGTACCTTATTGCATTTGCAAGAAATTATTTCTTTCTAATTGATTTGAGGGACATTATAATGTCATTTTTTAGTGAAAGAATTTATTTACTCTGTACAAGAAACCTTTTAAAGGGGAAGTTCATCCTGAAGAAAACTTTGTTGTAAAATTAGCAGAAAAAATAGTAAAAAAATATTGGTGAAGGTTTGAGGAACATCCGTTAAAGAGTAAGAAAGTTATTAGAGTTCAAAGCTTTGGATTAGTGACGTCATAAACGAGCAGCTGCCCCATGTGTTATGTAATATAAAATGCAAGAATTTTAAATTTTGTATGGTTCCTGATGACTTAATTTTGTTTTCTATTCATGATCGGGTGTGAAATGATTTGTCTATTGATATAAAAAAGGTACAATGAAAACCATTTTCAATTTTCTGAGAAAATTACATTTTATTAATTTTTTACCATTCGCTATGTTGGATTGCTGCTCGCATATGACGTCACAAATCAAATAATTGAAATTCTAATAAATTTTTAATCATTTGATGAATTTTTCTCAAACCTTCGGCAATATTTTTTATTATTTTTTCTGCTATTTTTACAATAAACTTTTTGTCAGGGTGAACTTCCCCTTTAAAACACAAAACAGGACATGTAAACACTCATTACTTCTGTACCAATTTTAGATGATTGCTGTTTTACAAGTGATTAAATGCACTGGGTACCAAAGCGTGGAGTCATAATATGCGAGGGTATTGTTAATGAGGATTAATTTATAGAGTTGACCATTACAGAGCGAGATTGGGCGTATATCTGCACCCACGCATTGTGAATCAGATACAGGGAGTGGAAGATTCGCAACATCTGGTGTGAAAAATAAATGCAATGACTCTCTCTCTCCCACATTCCCTTTCTCTTTTTCTCTCTTCTCACTCTCTCCCCCTCTCTCTCTTGCTATTTCAATGGTTATGTCATGAGTAAAAATGGAAAGTGATGTTGATGATTGGGACAAGCATGAGGAGAGGAGGATGGAAATCAGGATGTTTTTATTGCATCCAATAACATTAGGGTGTGGCCTCTTTAAGTGATGCGATCCATCAACTCAGGATGAGTAGATGACTAATGCCTAGGCCTTGTGAAAAAGAAATGAGTGAAGCCACTTTGCAAGCTAGAGATGATGTAATATGGGTGGATAATATAAATGGATTCAACCATTCATGGTTTAAATATTGGAGTCACATGATCTCATTTTCATCAGGAAATATTGAGGAACACAGGTTCTTCCATTTTGTGCAGCAATTTGGAGTTATTACTATTATCATTTTGCATGTTAGATATTCTTTTTTATTCTCTTACCAATTTTGTCCCCTTCAAACTTTTTTTATGACTTTTTAGAATGATGAATTGGGATTATTTCATGCAATTTACAATTATTATACTGTAGATGTTATAAATTTACTTTGAAAGAGTGGATTTAGATTTTTACCCAGGAAATCATATATTTCTTTATTAATACATCATGCTTCGGATATATATGGATAAAAAACCCTGCAGCATCGCAAATTCCAGGAGTGGATGTTGACAAGTACTGGAATAATTGTGAAGACAACTCTTTTAGGGTCTGCATGCCAAGACTAAATTGGGAGGAGGAGAAGAAATAATGCTTGGGAGCACACACATTTACCAAAGGGGGGAAATTAAAACCCTGCACACATTGTGTGTGTGTTGAAATAAGATACACACAGCACTTTGTCAATACAAATTGCACGCACTCAGCGGAAACACACAAATTCCATTCAACATCTCTCCCCTCACTCCAAACCAAAGAGAAAGAGAGGAGAGAGAGAAAGAGATGGAGAGAGGGGTATAGAGAAGGATTGACAAACTTGTTCAGTGCATACAAACTCGTGGTTTTGCAACAAAACCGCCAAGCTCCATGCATACCAGAGTAAATAGGTACTTGAAAGGGGGTCTCGTGAGTGGAGTGGTAGGGCCAAGACACCGGTTTCTTTACCCCTGTATTGTATCCTCACTACCCTCATCAGCGCCAGTGGAGTCGGTATAGACACTAGCCGCGGGAGATTGGTGGAGGTCACTGCAGTTGACTGTGGGAAACAGAGAAGGGATTTTGGGCAACCTCTCAAGTGCACCCATATCTCTCCATGGATTTGCTAAAGTAATTCCTGTTGAAAAAGAACAGCTTTTTGCACCCAGTTACAACATCGTGGAGCTTCTCTTTAGTGCTACCATTTTGGTTTAATGCCGTACTGGTAACATTCTCTTCAGGATACCACCGCACATGCTAGAGTAGTGGGGGAAGTAAACCTGTTGAAAACCAAGTGGTCTCGCTCCAATCTTGCGCTTATCATCGCTGATGCCCCCATTCATTTATTTGGCTTGTGGACGAATCTCCTAACAGGTCCTATTATTTTTGGATTGCAGTGTTTGATCCAACGCTACCAGCGTATGCACAAACTACCAAATTACTTTCTTAATTTTATTGCTGTGGATTACGGATTAGCAAGGGCTTCTTCTAAGTTACGTTTACTCGATTTGGAGGATTTTTTTCTGCCAGTACATTTGTTCAGATCCTGGAAATCATCATTAAAATATCTGATTAATCCTGTAATCATTACATGGACACCAGAACTTTACACACATGGGAAATATCTTCATGAATCTACCATAGCACAGAGAGAGCAGGGATCATTTTGCCAGGATTCAGAATTCAATTCATGAATTTTGTAGAGAAAAGGGATTTCTATTTATCATTCTGTGAACTTTTCACTTCTATGAAGTTCATTGTATATTCAAGAAAAAAATACCCTAGCTATTAAACCCAGCTAGATTTTGAATCACACACATGGACCTGGAGAGCGTCATAATTCATCCCATTCAGAAATTTGTGATGTAAAAAGAACGTATCCAGTGATTTCTTTTTTTTTCTTTGGCTGTTGAAAGGTGATTGCCCACGGCTTCTGTGATTTCAGATGAAAGAAAGTCATCATCAAATCTAACCACAAGGGCAGATTCGGAAGATTACCAATTTCATTTTTAGTTTATCTGCTCGTAAATATTCCTTTTGTGACTCGAAATAGACTGGATCGTGGTAAAAATCTTGTTGGAGAATTCTATATGAGACAACATTATAATTGTTGATGAATACCACATTGCCATGGTGATTTTGATTCATGGTAGAAAAAGTCTTGGAGAATGCCGAATGAGTGAAAATTGAAATAATTCATCAAATCGTAGTTGAAAGAAAGATTGCCTAATTCTTCTCTAGGAACCAAGAATTCTTGAAACCCAACAGCCAAAATTCCAACCATCAATTGTATTTAAACAGTGGAATCATTGTTGAACTTCCATTTTCCCCATCTTCTCAAGTTCAGACAATTTGTATCCTGGCCACAACTTTGTTTTTACAGAGTTTGCCTTTTCCCCCAAGTGTAATTCCAGCGGAGAGGGTGAAATCGGAGCTGTATCATCATCATCCATCCCGCATCCATATTTCTGGTAGTTGAGTGTGCTGGTGTTACTGGTGGTTCAGTTCATTGATGACTGCCTTGTGTGGAATGCATGGAGGAAAAGATTTATTGTGCTTTCTATGAGTAAAGAAGGAAATAGCATCTGTGGGTTAATCTCTGTAAGCACTCTAGGAATTTCTACCACTACTACTTCTTCTGTTATCAAAGAACATCTCCCATAACACAATACCTCTATGGCTGATGCTGGAGGAATACATCTCTAACATCTGTGTGTCTGGAATATATGTTTTTGGAAAGTTCAACCTCCTATCTATAAATCGAAAAATAATGAAATCAGTTATAAATTTGTAATTCATTCTTCTACATCAAGCCAAAAGGGGCGTTTTACTTGGCCTGTTACCCCCAATAAGGAAGCGGTAACCTTCAGGAAACAATTGACTTTACTCCTAGATTAGAGGAAATGGTTACACTTAAACTTCAGGGAAATATCCATACCAGTACCAAGAATTGACATCCTGCACACCATTTCAGATTTGTGAAGGGGACAAGCTACATCCCACACAAGTTGAATGAGTTTTGATCTCCTGACCTTACTGAAGACATTGTTTAGCCCATGTTGTAGATCCATGTATTGCCGAAGTGAAGGTTGGTTGGATTTCAAGTATCTTCAGATGCCAGATAGACACATCAAATCGGTAACCAGTAACATTTTTACAACGTGCACCTGTTCTTAAAAAGGAAGTATACTTGGTGAATGGTATATGATTTTGTAAAGTGGAAGAGGTTTTTCTACTATTGTGTACTACCACTATTAAGGAGATGCTTCAGACAATATTGGTAATCATTGTGAAACCAGGACCCGGATGCACTTCAAATGACAGACACATTTCAGCTCAGTTGTGAAAGAACCAATTGAGACTGTTCCATATTTCATAAGGACGTCTTGAATGAATGTTTTGAGAGAATCATTCTGTGCACTGATTGCTTTTGAAGATGTTAATCAATAAATAAAGTCATAAAGATATTTTTACATTACATCCTGGATTCTCCCAAACTAGACCAAACATGATACATTGCGAAATGATATCAGATTGATTTTGTCCCCCAGAAACTCTGCTAAGTGGATTTACTTTACAATCCCCTCCTCTCCTTCACCCCCTGCTTCCCCCAGCGATTTGAAATTGAGACTCGGCTTCGATTAGCTATTACGTGCTGGTCTTCCAAACAATATTTCTTCTCCTCCTCCCCTAACCCAAGGTGGGGATTTAAGAACATAGGGTATTAACCCACCCCCTCTTATGTCGTCACATGAAATGTACCCAAACGGAATTCAATTACCAGACTAAACAACTTGTCTTCCCTCCCACTACAACACTGGGATTTGCCATCTAGCGTGTTAAAAAGCCGTACAGAGCTTCGGGTTGAGTTTTGGCGGGAATACTTCTCAAGTTGCATCTTAGAGTCTGCCATGATGGATGAAGTTTTGAATCCATTTCTTCAAAAACAGGCCTTCTTATTTCTTTGATGAAAATTTACAGCAACATTATTTTAGAGGAGAATTTGTGACTCTACATTGGATATTTATTATTTTGGAATACATTCATTTCCGAGTCGCCGAGCGGACGGCGACCTTGCAAGGACATCATGTTGAAATTTGTGAACAAATCTCCAAGTCCGAAAATTAATGGATCACCCATCCATCACCAGAAAAGAATGTCAATAACGAACACTGGTTCACTGGGAAAAACATTCTACATAGATTTGAATCAGAATTATGATGAGGTAAGTTCAAAATGCTTAAACTTGTGATATATTTTCTTCAGTGATAACTTTTGTTATCCACGTTGAACCACAGAATCACAGAAACTTGAATCACAGAAACCAAGTTGATTCTTACTCTCACTCCTCAGACATTTTCAAGATCATTGTCAATGGGTAAATTTAATTTGTATGGCACTTTATCAGAGATAGGGTGTGTTTCTCAAGGGAGCTTGTTACCATGGCAATGAATCATTGGCAGCGGAAGCCAAAAAATTTAGGGGGTGTCCACCTGAAATTTCGGGATGGACACAGGTAAATAATTGGACAAGCGCCCCCCAAAAAGGTTATCAACCTAAATTTTAGGAGTGGCTAACCAAAATTTTTTGACAAGCAAAAAAAAAAAAAGGTCATCAACCTAAATTTTAGGGGGGGACAGCACACGTTCCGAGGGGGGTCCACGTGACTTTAGGGGGGGACACTGGAAAAAAAATTGACAAGCAAAAAAAAGAAAGAAAAAAAAAGGTTATCCAAAAAAAAATTGGGGGGGGACACGTCCCCCCGCTTCCGCCGCCTATGCAATGAATGGATGTTAATATCTAGATGTTTTATAGAATTGTCCCTGATATTAGAACTTCTGATATTAGAAAACATATAAAACATAGATCATCAAATCTAAAAATGTGAAAATTACATATCATATTATTGATATCTTAACTCTATATTCTTTGTATTCAAGCATCTAATATTTTAGATTTCAAGCATACCATTTCAAGCAGACACATTGCTATATGGTCTTGCTCCATTTGCAAGCATAGTCTCTCCATATTTTTTTTTATCTGGCAATGCTTGTATCGACATCATTTTCCGTCAAGACTAAGGCCTACATGTAGAACAATGGGCAATAATCACTGGCTGTCTGCTTCAAGTGGACTCATTTACTGTTAACGATTCAATACAATCGACTGAATGAAATATTAATGAGAATATTCATAAAATATGTAATGGTTACTGTATTTGTAAACACTCCTTCCTGTTATGGTTCATGCACACAATAATAGTACCTAGTTTCAACTTTCAAGCGATGATAAATGATTTTAATGGAAAATCAAATAATAAGGGGGGTCATTGGGTATAGCAAGGACAATTGATTTAGTATTTGTTTTGTTTATAGTACCAAAAAAAACCAATGCTATAAAGTAATAATTAAGTTTATTAGCATGATTGTGGCTTGAAAAAATACAATCACCGATTTCATTTTATTCCAACAAAAACCAAAGATTCGAGATGAGAGCTGATAATAGGTGAGCATGATGAATCTGGCTTCGTGGGCTGAATAAAAACACCCAATTCATTAGTGGAATTAATTGATTTTTCCCCAATGGCACTTGTTTTACGTAGGATTTTTACATCAGATCATCGTTCATTAGCTATCATTACAAGTGATGACAAGTATTCTGGAGTCAATTAGGCATGTTGGCAATGATCTCAGGGGGAGATACGTTGTATACCAATGAGTAAAGATGAGATATAGGAATATACACTTAGTAATAGGCCAAACCCTGAGTAAATATACACTTGACAACTTTCCCTATTTTTCGACTCAGCGGGATGTCAATTTTATCCAATTAGGTGCTGTATCAAATCAGAATTTGATGTGGAATCATAGCTAGCTCCCTGCCTTCTGAGTAAATAGCAGTATAATAGGGCCATCCTTGTATGCTAATTGTATGTGGGCTAGATAAACAAGTGGATGAACTGCTGATATGATATTACTGTGATGACTTGCAAAGCTGCAGAACTCTTGATGATCCATCAGTAGGCTAAAATGTATGTCAACAATTGTTCATGAAATCCTTTTCAGAAATAATGTTTATGTATCAGAATTTATCATTTTCCAAAAGTTCTCATTATGGGCCAGAGAAGTAATAATAGAATAATGATGAATTACTATATAATATGGAAACATCTTTTTGTATTACTGGTCAATTGATAATCACTCGTATTAAGGGCAGTGACAATACCTATCTAGGTAAGGATATTCTGTGCAGGTATGTAATAACAACTTAAAATTCATTTGAATATCAAGAATTAGCAACATCAAGTTCAAAGTCTTGAAACTCTGTACTTCGCTTATGACTCACTGAAGTTTTGTCAAACAAACTGTTTGCACGACTGAGGCCATATAAATTGCCCATACAATTCTCTACATACAACAGACTGTGATTTGGTATTTCTTAAAGGGGAAGTTCACCCTGAAGAAAACTTTGTTTCAAAAATAGCAGAAAAAATAGTAAAAAATATTAGTGAAGGTTTGAGGAAAATCCGTTAAAGAGTAAGAAAGTTATTAGAGATCAAAGTTTTGCATTTGTGACGTCATAAACGAGCAGCTGCCCCATGTGTTATGTAATATAAAATGCATGAATTTCAATTTTTATGGTTCCTGATGACTTAATTTTGTTTTCTATTCATGATCAGGAGTGAAATGATTTGTCTATTGATATACAAAAGGTACAGTGAAAACCATTATCAATTTTCTGAGAAAATGACATTTCATTGATTTTTTACCATTCGCTATGTAGGAATGCTGCTCGCATATGACGTCACAAATCAAATAATTGAAATTCTAATAACTTTAATTATTTGATGATTTTTTCTCAAACCTTCGGCAACATTTTTTATTATTTGTTCTGCTATTTTTGCAATAAAGTTTTTGTCAGGGTGAACTTCCCCTTTAACTCACATAGACTTAGTCCTATCCTGCAAAGTTTAGTGAATGAATATCATGCTCAATTGATTGACTAATAACAGAAGTTTCTTCAAAACTTCATTCAGACAGCCAATGCAGTGTGAAGTGGATTTTTTGTAATTCATTATAACAGAGAATACATAAGCTGGCATATTTTTTATGCAGTAATTCCCTAATCAGTAGGATTTGTTTGGGCAACCATTGTTATGTAATGTTTATCAAACAGATTTGTGGAACATGAGAGAATGGTTCTCTGTCATTCATGGTGTGGAGAGATTTTTGGTCTCTTTGATTCCTGTTGAATCCTTGGCTTGCTTTATTTGACAACTACATGCAGCATTAGTATGTAAGAGCATTTTATGTAGGCTACATTTAGGCCTACTTAATTCTAAATCAGAAGAGATTAAACTGTGCAAAACCCATATTTACTATGGAGGTAAGGAATAAAATGGCACATCTATGTGCCTCAATTGCAATAATGCAGACAGAGTTTACAGACAGTGAATACCTTTCTTACAGAGTAAGACCATGAATTTTGGTGTGTAGGCCTATAGGCATAGTAGGGAGGATTGGTCTCCCCGAAATAAGCATCGACAATTCATCCTTTACATTTTGATAGATTAATTTAATTTGCAGAGTTTGCTATAGATAGATGCAAGAATCATTACAAATCAGTGCTGTAGCCCAAGTGCAAGCATGAAACAAATCAGAAGAAAAACTTTAAGTTACATGCTTGACTGAAATTCCTTCCATCCTCCTAGACTCAAACAATATGAGTCATTCCATATTGACAATGATGAGGTTCTTCACCGACGCCAAAACGATCATTAGTCCCAAGGAAAATATACCATTGCCATAGATTTAGAAGACTGAGTAGAGACACAGTCGGACACCATATGCCTCATTCCGTTTGATAATTTGTCTTCTAATAAAGATGGATGCAAATTATTAGTGCAGTTTATTGCCCGCTGTGTTTTATGTCATGGAGATGACGTATCAAGTTTCTGATGTTGCCATGAAGTTGTTTAAGATCTGGGTTAGATGAAGACAATTTTATTCAAATGTTTAATTATTAAATGGTACATAATATCAATTACATACTGATATAAATAAGATGTTTCTGCCCATTATTAAGCCTATTGCCATTATGACTTCAGGCAAGTCGGGCGAGATTGTAGCACAGGTTTCATTGATATGTTCACATTTGTTTTGAATATAAATAACTTGTGATTCATATTCATATTATACTTTGTTGCTTTTATGATTAAGATAAATGCTAGGCTTTGCCAGCACTCCTAGCAGTTTGTTTTATATTGCACATTGATACAAGTAATTAGTTTATTCAGAACAAGAACAGACTATTTCATGAGGAAACAATTAATTCACTAAGATTAATAGACAATATCAGGAGTCCAAGACTCTTTCTCCTCATGAACTCAGAATCTTGGATGCATCAAATTTTCCAATTTCCCCCTCACCGCATTCCCCTGGAAGAAGTTGCGGCGAGGGCCCCCTACGCCTCACGTCAGACTCCCTACCGATTCAAAGGAATGTTTTTACTTCAAGTGCGCGGCCCCTCCGCTGTTTCCCAAGGCTTATTAATTCAGCCCGGGCAATCAAGGAAAGCTTTACTACTGTAAAGGTTAATTTTATCGCTCCTGATTAGCATGCATGATGTACACCCTACAAACGGGAAATTTATTCAACATTTGCCTGTAATTGGAAAATAGGCTTTTATAGGGGATGGCGGTCTATAATCCTATATCGGTGCAAGGTCGCTGATAGAAGATAAGTCATCGAGGTGGAAGTTAAGAGTTGTCTTCTGGATGTTGGTAGACGCTTTTCGCTTCAGAGGATAAAAGCTGGAAAAGAGAAAATAGGTTCATGTATAACAGAATTGCTTTCAGTTGAACTGGATAAAAATATGGATGCTGGCATTGATGGGTGATGGTAAAATATTGGAGGGGAAAGGTTCAGGTATTGATATTGAAAGAAATGAAACACATGGTCGTAAGTGAATTGATAGGCCCTATTTATGATATCAGACAAGGTTTACATTTTGAATTTGTTTGAGATTTACAATGAAATACATAAATATAATGATTTAGGCTATTTATTGAGGGGTTTTTTAGTTTCAGGTGTATTTACATTTTATCAATGACAGTAGCCAATGCACTGTAATCATTTTAATGCATTGTGGAAGTGATTGATTAAATTACATGCAGATCGTTTATTGAAGCTAATTAATTACTTGGTAATCCAATGAAATGCAAATTTGGGTGAGATTATAGGGGTCATTGCATAACATTTCAAAGGTAGTTTAAACTAATGCTGTAACCGATTTTTATTCCAATTCCCGATCCGATCCGATTTTCCCCTTTTTTCTACATTTTTCCGAACTCCGATTTTTGACCAGTGAGGAAAAAATCGGATCGGAAAAACCAAAACATAAGAAGACAAAAAAACACGTGGCGACATGTTTGCCGTCAAAATGCGCTGGTGATTTGTTTAGATCTCAGACAAAAGCGGTGGAAGGAAAAGAAGATAAAGGGAAAGAAAATTATGATTTGTTTTTATCTCCGATATTAGCGGAAAGGCAGGTGGAGAAGAAGATTATGATTTGTTTTGATCTCCGACATAATCAGGGAAGAACAAAACGATAATGATGATAATTGGTGATAATTTGTTTTGATCTCCGACAAAAATGGAGGAAGAAAAACAACGAAAAGACGACATGTTTTGATCTTAAGCGGAGGCAAATAAGATTTAGTTGAACACACTGACATGCGCGGTAATATTTACGACTATCTGACTATACGTCCTCTAAGAGTTTACGATTACCTCCGCTATCACTACAATGTTGTAGAGAAGGTAAATATCATGGTGAACAACTCTGGATAATAATGCGTCTTTTTCGGGAGGTCATGCGACCTTTAAGAGTTTACGATTACCTCCGCCATCAAAAATACGATGTTGTAGAGAAGGTGAATATCACGGTAAACGACTCTTGATAATAATGCGTCTTTTTTGGGAGGTCATGCGACCTTTAAGAGTTACGATTACCTCCGCCATCACTACGATGTTGTAGAGAAGGTGAATATCATGGTAAACAACTCTGGATAATAATGCGTCCTTTTTGGGAGGTCATGCGACCTTTATGAGAATACGATTACCTCCGCCATCACTACGATGTTGTAGAGAAGGTGAATATCATGGTAAACAACTCTTGATAATAATGCGTTTACCGTGATATTCACCTTCTCTACAACATCGTAGTGATGGCGGAGGTAATCGTAAACTCTTAAGGTCGCATGACCTCCCAAAAAGGACGCATTATTATTTAGAGTTGTTTACCATGATATTCACCTTCTCTACAACATCGTAGTGATGGCGGAGGTAATCGTAATCTCATAAAGGTCGCATGACCTCCCGAAAAAGACGCATTATTATCAAGAGTTGTTTACCGTGATATTCACCTTCTCTACAACATCGTAGTGATGGCGGAGGTAATCGTAAACTCTTAAAGGTCGCATGACCTCCCGAAAAAGACGCATTATTATCCAAAGTTGTTTACCATGATATTCACCTTCTCTACAACATCGTAGTGATGGCGGAGGTAATCGTAAACTCTTAAAGGTCGCATGACCTCCCAAAAAAGACGCATTATTATTTAGAGTTGTTTACCATGATATTCACCTTCTCTACAACATCGTAGTGATGGCGGAGGTAATCGTAATCTCATAAAGGTCGCATGACCTCCCGAAAAAGACGCATTATTATCAAGAGTTGTTTACCGTGATATTCACCTTCTCTACAACATCGTAGTGATGGCGGAGGTAATCGTAAACTATTAGAGGTCGCATGACCTCCCGAAAAAGACGCATTATTATCCAAAGTTGTTTACCATGATATTCACCTTCTCTACAACATCGTAGTGATGGCGGAGGTAATCGTAAACTCTTAAAGGTCGCATGACCTCCCAAAAAAGACGCATTATTATCCAGAGTTGTTTACCATGATATTCACCTTCTCTACAACATCGTAGTGATGGCGGAGGTAATCGTAATCTCTTAAAGGTCGCATGACTCCCGAAAAAGACGCATTATTATCCAGAGTTGTTTACCATGATATTCACCTTCTCTACAACGTCGTAGTGATGGCGGAGGTAAGCTAATCTCAAAAAGGTCGCATGACCTCCCGAAAAAGACGCATTATTATCAAGAGTTGTTTACCATGATATTCACCTTCTCTAAAACATCGAAGTGATATGTTGTAGAGAAGGTGAATATCATGGTAAGCAACTCTGGATAATAATGCGTCTTTTTCGGGAGGTCATGCGACCTTTAAGAGTTTACGATTACCTCCGCCATCACTACGATGTTGTAGAGAAGGTGAATATCACGGTAAACAACTGTTGATTATAATGCGTCTTTTTCGGGAGGTCCTGCGACCTTTATGAGATTACGATTACCTCCGCCATCACTATGATGTTGTAGAGAAGGTGAATATCATGGTAAACAACTCTGGATAATAATGCGTCTTTTTCGGGAGGTCATGCGACCTTTAAGAGTTTACGATTACCTCCGACATCACCACGATGTTGTAGAGAAGAGGCCTATCGTTGATCGGCGGTAGTGTCGCGCGCTGGAACGTCATTATCTTATTTTCCTTCCTCCGATTATGTCGGAGATCAAAACAATTCATCATCTTCTTCCTCCGTTTTTGTCGGAGATCAAAACAAATTCTGCCATCAGTGTAGCGTGCCGCATTTGTCCACGCGCCGGCCACATACAGATTTTAATGTATTTTTTTGTTTTTGAATATCTTCCGATCCGATATCCGAACCGATTCCGATTTTAGGAGCAAAACTTCCGAACCGAACTCCGATCCCGTAATTGCTCTAACTTACAACATTAGTTTAAACTCAATTAATTGAGCAAGGATCTCCCAAATGGAGTGACTTAATCACTTTGAAAAACAATAGGTTAATGTCATATGATAAACTATGAAGTGTTTATGTCGTACAATAAACTATGAAGTGTTGAAATTCATTCCCAAGATGTAAAACCATTTCTTATTTACTCCCACATTTTCTATGCACAAAGATTAAACAAACTCCAATGGATGAAGTGCATGCTTCCAAAAGCAATATATAAGGATGAGGAACAGAAAATCAATGCAAAGGGGAAAACCATAACTGGATGATAGATGCAATTTGGCAATTTTAGAATAAACATGTTATGCCGATATGTATATTGCTCTATTTAGAGCACAAAAAGGGAACAAGAATTGTTTCTCATGCTTCTCTATACGTGTAGATAGTGCTGAAAACTGTGGGAATCTTGTTCCGTCTTGGAGATGTGAAAAATCTCAAAACAAATCAGGTTTCATACAAAACAGTGTCACAGATTCTTGACAACATGCAATACACTTGTCTTGAAGTGCAGGTCTAGTTATGTGAAGTGTTATGGGAAAAGGAACCTTGTTTGCACTTGCACAGTTCCAGTGCTTTTGGCTCCTGAGGTTCTTTGGCCATTATGAGAGGCTGTTGTAGCTCCAACCCAGAGTAATGTGAAATATCAACTCAAAGAATGTTTTGCTTGGATATTAATGATGATGCAAGCTGCTTGTAGATTTCCCAAGTATTCTTTCATTTTAATATCCATGATTTATAATCAGTCTTTTTGATATATGTATTTAGCTAGTTATTTGACACTAAATCATATTTTCCAGATAATATATTTCAGTTAACCCAGAGAATAGGCCAACTCAATTCTCGAATGCCTGAAGACCAAATACATTGTACAGAGTATTCTCGGCTCCCTGACCTTGTAAGCAAAGGTATAAAATAAACTATAGACTATAAAGGCTGAAGAGAATCTGGCCAGTTCTTTCAATGTCCAAACTAATTATTTTGAATTACCAATTATATAATCCTTTGATAAGACCTGGAAACTGGACAGAGTCAGGGAGTCTGGTCCAGACCAGGATATATCAATGTCACCAAGTACCAGTTAGAATGGCATTCCCTAATCCTTTTCCTACCTAATGACCTGATTAAGTCAATCCCTCCATTAACACCTTGCCATAGGGAAGATCAAGTGGAATGTCTCTCCCAAGCCAAGTACAGTAGCCAAATTGAATCAGCCAATTAGCAAGTGGTAATTCAATCGGGAGTTTCCTGGTAAATGGTTTGGAAGTGGTTCCCTGGTAGGTCTGAATTGTGAGGGTGAGTGAGTGAGTGTGTGTGTGCGTGCGTGGTGCTGTGGCGGAGTGGTCTAAAGTGCCTGACTAGTCATTAGAAAATCCAAGGTTCAACCCAGGCTGAGGCACCTATGCTCTTGACTCGCGAGCAAAGCAATTGCTCTTTTATCCTACATTCAAATAAATGTTATGCATTCTTGGTAACTAGGTGTGCACTTATTTTTTTTTTTTAATGAAGGGTTTTACTCAAATCAGGTGGGTGTTTCATAAAGCTGTTTTATACTAGCAATTTTACGAACAACTGGTGACAATTTTTTTATAGGACCTGAATGAACACCATTGAGAATTCGATGTATATATGATTTACCAAAGGAAAGGATCACCAGTCATTTGTAACATCTCTCATAACTTACAAACAGCTTTGAAACATCTGCCAGACTGCCCTTTTTCCATAGGTGCTCATTAGTTTTTTCTTCATGTTTTGTCCACCATTCCTCTGTCTGGTATTTTATTTCAGCAAATTAAAGTCTTCAACATTGGAAGGATGGAAATTTTTGCCACCATGGCACCAGGATATTTTTTTTGGGGGGGGGGGGGTTACCGGGGGTATGTTATATTACTCCTGTTGATCCATCTTGAAATATTTTTTTTAATACAGGTAGTTATCTGTTGCTTTCTTTGATATTTGTTTCGTTATTTGTTTTATTGAGAGTTGCTCAAGAGTATATTTTGCATCTGAAAGTAAAGGGATCAAAAGAATTAGAACGTAACTGTTTCATTGAGATTTATTTTATTCATGGTGAAATAATAAATCTGTTTAATCCTCTCTTCCTTTCTGGATTTTAAGCTAGAAGAAGCTTGAAGCTCTTGGTCCAAGTAAGCCTATTCCTTATCCTTCTTAACAAATAAAAAAGAGTGCAGAAGATTTAAAATCTCTCTCTAAAAAAAGGGGAAGTATTAGTTCTTGGTACATGGCCAGTCTGGGCTGATTATCTTGTCTGTGTGATCCATTAACCCATTGTCACCAAAATAAAATGGTTCATGTATAAAACTTATGAAAATTAAGCACTTTGGGAGTCAAGGATCTAGTTGTGTCCTTGCATTAGAGTGGCATTTTGGAATGAAGACTTAATTCCACCTTTTTCCATGGATTTTCTTCACCAGTAAATGCATTGGTGTAGAAAAGTCAGATCTTATGCACACCTCGATTTAAGTGATGGAGATATGGTTCATTGAAGAAATACATTTAAATCAGTTTAAGCATCCAAAATTGTCAGCGATCCATGACTACATGTGAGCTTGTTGGCATGCATGCATTGGAAAGCAATATTTGATGAAAATCTTCTAGACGTATGTAACGCACTTCCTCCCCCACAACGCACAGAACTTTTCTAAAATCATTATTTTGTATTTCAAGATGAAGAACACAACATATGCAATTGATTGATAAAGTAAATGAAGGAAATTAGAAACATTGAGGAATTTTGATTCAATAACATAACACCTCATTCTCTGAAATTATCATTGCGATCTTTATGCATTCCATAAGCTCTCCATTACACAACATAATTGGTCAGTGTACTATTCAATGAAAACAAATGGTTTGATTTTGAGGAAACAATTCTGGAGAGAATGGAGGGAAATCTGGAACAATTTTTTGGACCCTGTGTTGTTTGGAGTACAAACAATGTGCATATACATTCTGTTAGGCCACCCACTTTTCTACCCCAATTATCATATTGCAGTTGCAAAAAATTGGCAAAGGGTCTGATGTGTAACACATTTATTTCATTTCATCACGAAAAGGGAAAGTGTTGGGATAGTTGTGATGTTTTGTGACAATCATGTGTTTTCTCAGGTGTGGTAATGTCCTTAACTAGTTGATCTATATCACCTTGGGCCCCCTCCCCTGTAACACAAAGCTTAGAAATGAATCGTAGAACATTTTTATATGATTGATTCCATAGGCTACAATGTACAATCAATCGTAAAAATCAAGCGTACAATTACTTGCAAACCTTTGTGTTACGGAACTTTGGTTGTGATTGAGATTCCTAAATCCAGTTCAGAATCAGAAATAAAACCCATTCTAAAACAGAAAACAATAACAAACATGGCCACAGAAAAGTATAAGAGGCCTATAATTTGGAATTTGTTTGAATTTTTATACTGCTATCAATATTGCAAACCCTGATTATGTTCATTAATTCAGACAGGGAAATCGGGAGAGTGACCGTTTCGGTTTGCATGTGTAGGACTATATTGTTTTATCCTAAATTCTTATTTGATATTCTTTTTAGTCTGGTGATCCAGTTACATTTTGATGGATAGAAGTATCTATTTGTAAAAGAAAAGCTTTCATACATGAATTCTTATTTTATTTTGAATTGATTGTACCAAGTTTGATGTTCCAGTGAGAATAGGTCCAAAGAATTGGGCACTTTTACCTAGTCCGTGAACTATAATACCTATAGTTTGAGTAGATTTCCGTAGTGTGAATAGGCCGTAGAACTTGGCACCCTTGCCTATTCCATGACCTGTAATACCTCATAAAACAAACTTGATAATTTGGCTAATCAGTGCTGAGGTTTACATTAGAACCTCTCTCAGGAAGTATTCAAGACAAGAGTGTTGATAAAGCTGGTATATGTACATATTGGTTGTGAAAGCTAGAGTTGTGTTAAATAGCACATTGTAAGCCTTCATAGTGATAAGTCTACTATCTTATTCTTAGTGCTACCACAATGAAAAGAAATATAAAAACTTTTTTTCTCTCATGGATTCCAAGCAGGTTTAGACGGCCTACATTCAATTTAATTCAGTTTCATTGTTTTCATCTGTGTGAACTCTTTATGGAAAAATCAAGCGTACAATCAATTGTTATGCTTTGTGTTAAGGAGCCCTGGTACGATCTATAATGAGTTAATAAGATCACTATGATTACTTTACGATTAAGAACGCCGTTTAAATCGTTTGAATGGTGACAGTGGACACCAGGTATTAACCCATGTTTGCTCAATCTCGAGATGCATGTCCAGTTAGCTCTCCAATAGGACCGTCTTCACTATCCCGAGTTTTCAAATTAGCACGCTATTTCTGATCAGGCAATTTATCGCGATCTGAACAATCTTGAGATTATTTGCAATGGAGACGCAATTATCGCGCTAGTTCATAGGATTGATTGCCATCCCAAGTCAACTTGGGATTATTTGCAAAATAGCACGCAATTTTACGAATTATCGCACTAATTCGTAGGTGCAGATGCACTTGGGATTATTTATTCAGGGTGTTAGACCATAATGCATTAATGCCCCGCTCTAGCAGGAATCGCTCTTCTTGCGATGGTGGAGATGGGGTTTCTTGAATCTCGAGATTAATCGTGAAGAGGGCCAATCGGGCTAAAATCTTGAGATTGAGCAAACTTTGGATGGTGCAGCACTACCGAGTGAGACATCATCTCGAATACAGATAAGCATCATGCTTTAGAGCTTTACAACAACAAGTCTCAACTAAACAGAAAAGTAAAATTGATTTTCAAAGTATCAGAATTGGGTACGTGGATGTTTAGACAGTAAACTGGTAAAGTCTCACTCTCCAATCAGTTTGTTGATATAAAAACAGCTGGAGGCCTGAATATATTTAATGTTATCACCTACAAATATATACATGGCTTATCTTGATCAAATTCTAACTTTGATTTAAGGACCAGAAGAGTAGCATGTTGTATGTAATCTACATGTGTGTAGGCCTTTTTGCATTGTACTGCTGACAGAATATATATTTCATGTAGGCCTTCATCTTTAATGCAAGTTGATCACAAGGTGCCGCATTTTATTATGATCTCTTTCAAATGTGTACGGCCCATAGTCATCTACTCGTGCATTTTTTAAACTACTTTTATCAAATTACTTTTTTTCCTTGTATTTTGTAAGAATAATCTGTAAAAAAAAACAATAAAATTAAACCAACTCCTTAAACCCCTTTCATAAACCCAATAATGCGGCTAATAGCAGCATAATATGGTCGTAAAATTGGAGGAGGGCAAGAGTAATCCGCATTATTTTGATGCTGCTATTATCCGCATACGGTAATCGGGGCAAGATTTTGAGTTTATGAACGCATTTCCAAATAATGCGGATAATTGCCATGGTGCAGTCACAAGGTCACCCTTTTCCAACACAACCACATCGGAGGGGGCGTGTCCAGTTGTCATGACGATTATCCGCCTTTTTCAGGACAAGCGCTCGTAAAAATAATGTGGCTTATTTTTCGGAGTTTGTGAACGCAATTTTTATTGAATTATCCGCATTACTCTTAGGCGGCTAATTGGAGGATAGGTTTATGAAAAGGGTATTAGTTGATACATACACAGTATGAAGTGATTCTATCAAGTGATGCAAACAAATTTTTGGTTTGATAAATCTTAATTTGATCAACAAGTACGCATAGGCCAATGATATTGAATTATATTCTGATGAATCAATTACAACTTCGTTATTACTTGCTTAGAACTGTTTGTATAAGGTACTGTACAAAAACAGAAGGCACAAAACAATCTGACTATATCATAAATCATAAAGGCCCAATTCAGATTTCTTAAAAATTCCCTTTAAAATTTTTTTTTTAAAGGAATGTGCAATCATGGGAGGTATGAAAATAATATCAAATTTGAGTCCTTGTCTGAAATTGATCGCATGAAGCAAAGTATAAACAAGAAATACCGCTTTTATTGTTATAAGAGATAATGAAATAATGCCAGCTGCTACTACCAACACAAGGGCGTTTAGTAAACAACAATGCAGAGTGTGAAAATTGTCTTGTCTGTATTCCTTTGAGCATGGGCTTAATCATTTTGTAGTAAGAATATTATTATTATAAAGCATTTTCTAGCATAGCCTAAAAAACTTTGTTCATGCAAAGTTACCTAAACCCATCGTATTCATTAGTACTTATATGCACATGCTCAATTCATGAAATTCTCCATTAAAGAAAGCTTTGCCCGTATATGGATTCAACTTTATGTCACTTGTTAGAGGAGGAGGGGGCGGATTTATGGGAAGAAATTAGAACGCTTATAGCTTTTTATGAGTTCTGTGCCATTAAGGAAATGAAAGTTAAATACCAAACTCACTGCAATATACATGTAAAGGTATTATCTTTTTGTACAATGAACTGCAGGCTTTCATAGAGTTTCTGTACTTACTGTACTTTTCACTTGCTATCTGGTACTGATAAAATAGGCTTGTAATTACATAAACATTTTGCATGATATCTAGCTCCAAAGCCCAAAGGCATTTATTTTTCAGTTGCAATTTGTCTATTGTGTCTCTTATGAACTATAATGCATGGAGTCACATTAAATTCTTCAATTTTACTCTTAGTTTTATTTAGGCCTAAATCTTTTTTTAAGGTAAAAATATTACTAAAAATAAATGAAATGACTAGTTGCATTAATCAGACCCTACGACACAATCACATATCTCCTTGAGTATTGTGTTGTAATATCCTTTAAAGGCTACTTTTTGGCAGGGCTTTATTTTCACTCCACACATTAATATGCCTTATCAATTTTTTAGGAATTTGTCACATTTATTTGATTCTCAAGGTAGCCATTCCCAGGTCAGGATTTCTGTCTTGACTGGACCAAGGAGCTTCAAGTTATTAAGGTACATGATGGGATTTTGGTGGAGTCAAATTGTTAAACTACACCAGAAAGACAGGTGAAATGGTATGGCCATGCCCCCGTTGACCTCACAAATTGGAAAAATCTATAGAGTTCATTCATTTCATCTTTATGATGGGGGAGGGTTAGGGGCCTCTCTTGTAGGGATGATGAACTGCTTGTGGTCTAGACACCATAGGTCAACTCCATTTACTGGGTGTGTAAGAAATGGGGAATAACAGAAATAAGTGCACCTGGATCTCACTAATTTCAGTTCAAAATCAGCCATGATAGATAAGCAGTTATTATTGGGAAGGCCCGGGATTTTAAGTTTGCAAACAGTGAAAGAAAATCAAAGAATTAGAGCAATTTGTCATTGACCTGTAGTCTGCAAGGGGGCAGGCCTTGATCGCCCATAATTATTGTAGTTTATAATTAGATGAATTTGGCTCCAAGTTGATTTCATCTTTCTCCTTGCCACAAGGCATAATTAAAAGTATATAGGGGGCCTAATATGTTGAAATGACTTGTGCCTTGTTCGTTTAGGGGCATCGGGCTTCAAGTCATTGATTGCCTAAAAAAAAAATTGTTTGGGACTGCGGAGATCTCATCAGTCTTGTTTTATTACCCTAATAGTTGTGGGTTGTTATATTTTTGATATTTTCACATGGGAAAATTAGGAGGAGGTCAGATATTCAAATGAATCAATGATATAAAGACCCCATTTTCTTTTGAAAATTGCTCCTCTGATAGATCGACCTCTGGTGCTCGATTGCTTCTATTTTATTATTAAGGGAGAATCTATGCGTGCCTGTAGAGTATGACATTACCAATGATAAAGGAATTAGACATTTTTTTGGTATTGTGTTATATTTTAATAAATATTATTTAAAGTCAAATTTAAATGGTTAGGCCTATCAATTTATCTTCTTCGGCCCATTTTATAAAGAGTTGTTACCATGAAAACGGCACATCAGGCTGATAAACCCTGTACATCAGCCAATCACAGCCAAGGATTCTATGGAAGTAACAGAAATTACTCCGTGAATCAGGCCCCTGCTCCCTTCTGTCTGCATTATACTTTTTTCTTTGTGTGATTTCTTTTTCCTATCCTCAAGAGTTAATTTTTTTTTTTTAAATAGATAAAAAAGAAACCTAATATTTCACTCTTCTAAGATAGAAACTAAAACACAAGATGTATATGACTTACTTGGCTACTTCCCAACTTGGTGTGGAAGTTTTAACAACCATCTCTTGTCAATTTTTGTCCTAACATTTGTGGGGGTGTCGATTAGTCAGACAACACCAGCTTCCTACAATATTACTTTTTATGGCTTACATGAATTTTGTAAAGGATGAAGATAAATATTATGGGTTGGTTTATGGATTTATAATGGTCTGGTGTGGCAGCTGATCAAATTTTATTCAAGGGTTAGGTTAATCTTGTCAGGTGTTTATTTTTTGGTCATAAAGCGATCATATTTCATTGCACCTTTACCTCTTGAGAAATATGAAACTTGATACCAGTTCCGGTTCTTTATATAGTTGTCTACTTCATTGAGATAAGCCAAGGGAATGAGCATTCTTAGAGTTTGATTCAGAAGGAGAAGAAAGAAAATGTTGAACTATAAAAATTGTTTAACCATAGAAATCATAAATGAACTTGCATAAGTTGCAACTTGTACTGATGAAGAAAAAATGAATGTGGATAGATTACAACGTGCGCATACGCAACATTATCAACATCATACAGACATACTGGAAATTGCAAAGTTTGTATCAAATTATCAACATTCAAGATATACCATATTAAGTGTTGTAGCTACAAAAAAAGTTAATTTCCCATGCATATGCATTACATGTGTACTGAAGTGTAATTGAGTTTTCAATGCAGACCAAAGTCCCTATATAAAATCAACTTCATATTAAATGAAATATTGGGGGAAAATATGAGGGAATTTTATGCCAGAGAGGGGAAATGAAAGAGAGAAATGAAGTTCAGGAGCACAAATCACGGCATGTAATCGTCTATTGAAGAACGGCAGTGAACCGAACCAGAATTCATTATTCTGAGGTTTTTGCGGGCGGGAATGTGGGCTCAAAGACGGAGTGTTTGCTTGGGGTATTGTTAGTCTCAGAAATCCATAGAATAGAAATATTTCAGAGACTTGTTCAGCAAATAGAGGTACAGGCTTCGTTTGAGTCTTTGATAATGGATTTGGCAAGACTTCACTGTAATGTACCAGTATATATCCATTGTATTAAAGCATAGAGAGAATGTAATTAATTCTGTCTTGGCATTTTATAAGCAACTTTGGTGTGGATATTTGATATTTTCCCCATCAATCATTGAATTTTTTTCCCTGTGACTTAGAAAATTATTTTTCAGTGTTTCGTCTGAGGCATATTTTCTCTCAGAGCATTTTTCTCCTGATGGGTCTTTTCTAAGAATTTTCTTTTAAAAGTGCAAGGGAAACAGACCAACAAATTTGTTATATTTTCATAATTTCAAAACCACCTGAAATCGAGAGTGCGATACAGAAGTGACTTAAGATCTTCTTTTACCACACCCCCCCCACCAAAAGGAAAATACTAATGTCAATGGCATTGGTACAATTATCATATTGCCACGTCTTTATGAGTCTTCATGGTATTATCATTACTGAATCCTTTATCCAATATCTTAGTCCAAGAAGCTTGTTCACACTTTATTGTCATTGGTGTGATTAATTAACTACTTCAAAGGAAAAACCATTGAAAACCACTGGACAACGCTTTTAATCCCCTAAATAGCTGCTTGATGAGATTCTTCATTGAATTCCCAATAATCCTATTCAATCCCTCCCCCTTCATAGAAAATCCCCACCCCCAATATCTGTGGTCATATTATAGTGACATCAGTACGTACCCCTTTGTATACTGGTAGAGATGCTTGCTACCATTTTCAGGCATGAATTGCCCCCTAAAACCCTCAAAAACACTTGAAAAAAATCACACAATACTCCCACTATTTTCTTTTTCTGGTGTGGTCGGTCATCACTGTCTGGGTTTTGAGAGCACTCCACTGAACATTATCTGGACCCAATTTGGATCCAAGCTGGGGACTTCAGTGTGGTTGATAAGTATGTTAAGATCTGTGGGTATGGGGGCTTGGTAGGTGGGTGGGTGCATGTATCATGAGTGTTATGGTAGTATTGGATAATTTGTTTGTTTGTACCCATGTGGAGATGGTCAACCAAGTTCTTCAAGGATCTTACAAGGAATAAAGGTGTTCTTTGAGAGGGAATAACATGCCACTCCCAGTGATTTCTTCAAATGGTGACAATGGCAAGTGATTGTGGTTTTTCACCTTAAATTGTAAATGAATCCTTTATTTACATACTGGAATGGACTGAAAAATATACAAAACCGAAAGTGTCTGGACATATAACCGCTGCATTTTTCAGTGAATTGTGAAATAGGCCCCAAATTCGTCCATTGTTGATATCACTGAAATTAGAAATGTAGACATAGATACATTCTCTTGATTTTTTATTTCTTAGTTCTTGTTTGATCTGAATTTTATGTGTCGGTCAAGTCAATGTTATCCTTACTATCGAGGACATGCTGTTATGAAATTTATAAAGGCCTATATTACCATATCTGTGTAGCGTAGCCTATTGTCAACACTCGTTCACTGGTACTACGGGGGTTTTCTGAAGAGTTTGGAATATTTTCACAGCCTTTTTTCACTACAGAGCTAGGTTCAAATCAAGTTTAACTCATCTGCTTTAGTGCAAATAAGACTTGGGTTCTGTGTAAAATGGCATGCATATATATAATATAATATCTCAATATATGTCCTTTTTGCACCAAGAAAGATGGGTGTGGTCCATTCTCTAAACAGTCGTAAGTGGCAAGTTTGAGTTTTCTCTGCCAGTAATACCACAAGTCCAAGGTTATAGAGGATTAGCATTACATTTTCTTGTTTTGCAGATCATGCAACCTAGTTCACAGTTGTTATTTGATGAATAAGCCTTTATAACTAGGTATTGTTAAATTGTGGTAACGACCATGCCTGTCTCTACAAGTTCACTTTCAGCAATGTCATAGTCACGTCTATCTTGTATTTGAGGCAGGAAGAGCATATTGCTTTACTTTCAATATTCTTGATATTCCAAGGTAGTAGGAATATGTGAAAATGTTTTTAATTGAAACATGAATGGTTATTATGACAAATCAAAATTTTTTTTAAACCTTTACCAAACAAAATGTGCATTGGCTTTGTGGTGTAGTGCAGTGACCCTGTTATCGATTGTTCCAGATATAAACCAGTTTGATAAAAGTTACAATTGAAACATGAATTGGTGTTATTAACATAGTATTTCTCAAAACATATAGGGACAAAGGCTTAGTGTAAAGAAGCTTGATCCGGTTACCCAGGGATTCTGATTTAGAAGTTTCAAAACCAATTTGATAATTTTTTTTCAAAACCAATCTATGGAAGTTTTCTTTAAAAAAAGGCTGTAGTGGTAACGGCTGGGCAGCAGTTCTGTTTCCAAAGGTTCATGGTTTGCAACCATATTGCATTGCTCTTTCAGTCTCACTACCTGGTCATTGACCCCTAGTCATAAGATTCTTTCTTTTCACTTTCAGTTGGTATTGAAAGTTGGAGGGGCGGGGGGATATAATAGGTTTCTCTTCATAAAAAATTACTTTCATAAAAGATATTAAAGATGCTATCAGTCCAATACAGCAACCAGGCATCCTGTATAGATTATGAAGACACTGGCACTTCGGTGTGCAGAAGTATTGTAAGGGCTGCCAAAGAATCAAAGTCAAACATCCTACCTTCTTTGGGAATGTTTCCTGAATATGTTTTGAAAAGGAAGGAGGAAAGAAGAAAACCCAAACATGAACAGGTGAAGAAATTTGGCACGTTCTATAGGCAGACAGCATTCTTTTGAAGTCTCTTGTCTCGGCTTCTGTCACTCCAATCGATTGCTGGTGTCCGGACAGACCAGGTTTTATTTCTAAGCCTTGATTTTGTCCATCGATCAGATAATTTTAATGTTTTCCTGCAAAACCTGCATTCCATCTTTTAATTTTCTACATCTTATTTCGGTGCTTCCAGTTTCTGATTGATATCACATATGTGCCCTCTTCTGTTAAAGGAAATTCTTTGAGAAATGATGGAAATTATTCGGTTAGAAATCAAGTTTTTATCAAACTTTCACTTTCATTCTTTAAAATAAAAATCCCCAAGACATGTAAGGTTTGGTTAAGTTGCAGGTTGCCACCCAGGTAACATTTGATAGTTTATGATGTATTACATTCTTTCACAATGATTTTGCTTGTTTTCATATTTGGAAGTCAACAGATTCCCCTTTTCTCTAGCATCATGGCTCAAACTACTCTGTACAAAACATGATGTACTTCTGGATAGTTTATGTACTCCATCAATGAAGAAATGTTTTGATCTTGTCACCTTTTCTGGTTTCTTCTCCCTCTAAACCACCCCACACATATGCCTATAAAAAAAATTAAAGATTTCATTGGGAAAACCAAACTACATTTTGGACAAGTTGTAAATGACAGATATATTCGGTTTTAACTTTGCTTTTTGATCATTATCTCTGTATGTAAATGTGAAACAAGGACATTGTGGAGACTTATGTAAACCATGGCTTCCAATATATGGTTTTGTGGTTATTCTATTGTACCTGGTTTTTTCCCCAATGGGGTGATTTTTTTTTGTACAATAAATTGATTTTGAAACTGCAAGGAATAACCCATTGATATGAGTTTGATGATTGTCTTAATATACCAAACCTTTCATTTGGGCTTCGACTTCATTATACAATATATGATCTCATCTGTTGAAAAAATGTTATTAATATGTACGCTATTTTTATTATTTTTTTAAGATTAAATGGAAATGCTCTCCATTTGCACTGTATCAGTTCTGACTTCCAGTATTTAATAAAAGTAGGCCTAATTGATTTTCTTTATAGAATAAACTTCATAGATGCCTTATTTGGCTATGGTTAATGGAAAATACCACATTCAGAATCCACGGTTATCCATTTCAGGTATCTGGATGGATTGGTTTGGATTTTGAACTGGGAGATGCACGGTCATGAACTTGAGGTTTTTTGGTTGATACCGATCAGATCAACTATGTTTGTCAACCAAGACACTTATCTGCATAGTCATCCCCAAGAAGATGAACCAGGGGAGTTTTCCATGGAGCGTCTTTTCAGTAGTTTTCCATGCCCTGTTTGCTCTGAGCCAATTGGATACCGGGATTTCAGTAGCTTGTAACAGCTATCAGTGATTATGACTGCATCATGAAACATTCGCTGGTGTCTTGAATTAGTTTATCATGGGAATCTCTGATGATTCATGATTGGGTGAGACAATAGCTGTCATGAACCCAGTTGGGGATTCCATGTTCTAGCCACCGAATGTGAGCTAGAAATCACCATGGGGTGCTTTCACACCATCCACACAATAAAACCCCCGGTATTTTGCAAGTGTAAAATAAGTAGGCCTACTTGTAATTTATATGAAGAAAAAAAAAATACCTGGAAGTTGTAGGTAAGGTCTCTGTTTAAAAATTGTGATTTTTTTTCAGGGATGTGTGTAGTTTGAAAGCAACCTGGAAGAAAAGTATGTTTGCCACAGTAATTCCAGACTTGTTTGTAGGCTCATGATAGCAATAACTTCATCTGGTTTGGCCGGTTTAGTATGAAAATGGGTATCGGATATCAAGAGACTTTGAAAAATTATTGTAATTTACATATATTTTTTCCTGATGTGAATGTGTGAAAACCCATGAAAAATAAAACCAAGCAAGTTCTTGTATTGTTTTATTATTGTATAGATATTTTTCCTGATCAGAAGGTGTGAAAGCTCTGGCAGAAGATGATCAATCAATCGTAATTGCCATGGTTATGGTGGTAAAGCAGAAAACCAGGGGCTTTGATCCTCAACTTGTCATAGGTAGGGGCATCAGGGAGCCACACCCGTATTCCATTACGTACCTTGGTGAAGGTGGTTCACCCTGGGTATATTGTATGTCATGAAAGGGGCGATCAGAGTTTTGATAAAGAAATTTTAGGAACTGGCCAAATGCAGTCAAGATGTAGGCCTATTTGATTTTGATAACTGATAGATAGGTCCATGAAATACAAGCTTAATTCTACAATTTATTAGAATTATTTTAATTACTTAAGCAATTAATCGAAAAACAACGCCAACTTCTGAGATACAGCATATTTATCAAGTTCGGTCTCTCTGTTATTCACATCACTGGTTTACTGCAGTCTGGGGAATACCGTTCCAAACCCTACACAACTTTCCATATTTTTTTCATAAAAAGGGACCGTCTATTCCATAATATCCCCTTCAGTTCAATGTCATGTTGTTTACCAAATTATTGCTTTTATTTCCAGCTGCCGAGGTCCACAGTATCAATGCCATGTAAGCGGACGTTTTCGCTGCATGAGTGGGCGATTTAGAAATGATCATAAGTAAATGTTTCTTTTGATTGCATAAACTTTCACTTTTTACTTTCACTGTACATCTGAAATTACCCAAACCCAGCCTAAATTAGAATCTTGATGTAGTTTTATTTTCACATTGTGAATGTGATGGAAATATGTCATCTCATAACTCTACTAAAAAAGCAATATTTACTATGTGAAAATGAAACCCTTGATCAGATAAATCAGATAAATGCATTTATTTCACACTCACCGTTCGTTCTTAGTACTTACAAAAAATACCAACAAACAATAATCGATTGAAAATATGATATCGATTTGAAGATTGTGCATGTGACAGGAATAAATTCCATCAAATGCTATTGAAAAGCAGTATTTGCAATGTAAAAGTGAAACATATTTGTTCAGATAACAAAACAAATTATCAGTTTCACTCCCACTGTAGTACTTACATGTACGAAAAAACATGTATCAATTGATGAACAATGATGAATTGAAAATATATTGATTGGAAAGTGGGGCATGTGACTGGAATAAATTCTTTCAAACTGTATTTAAAAGCGATGTTTGCAATGTAAAAGTGATCAGGTTAATTTAAATTAATTTCTTTCCCCGCATCCACCATGGTACTTCATAAATAAAAAAAGAAATACCAATAGACAATAATTAATTGAAAATATATTGATTTGGTGGTGGCATGTGACAGGATGGTCTTGTTGAAATTGAAATGATTGATTTTGATCGTCATTTGCTATGATTGATTTTAAGGGTTGATAAGCACACCCACCCTCTCCCTTATCATTTCAACAGCTTATTTCCCGAAAATCCCCAGATGAATTTTCATTGCTTAATAATAATTTTTGGTGTCCATTATATCAGGTAACATACAAAAGCGAAAGTAAGAGAGTGAAAGTAAAAACATGAGAGTTCATGTTGCAGAGTCCGGGTTTGAGATAAACATCAGTATAATTTGCTAACAAAAACTTACAAATTGATTTGTCCTTATGTCTCTTTTCAATTGGAAATGATGAATTACCCACTTGAATGTATTAATGGTGCATTCGTTAGTGTTATCTTTTTAGTATCTCACTTGGTTAAGTTCTCAGACATAATAGATTCTGATAGAAGAATATCAGATGAAATGCATTTTTTTTATTTTGAGCTCCAAAAACAATAATTCTGAATCACTATTGTTTCATTTGATTTTAAGATGAATTGGTGTTCGGTGATTGTTTAACTACTCAATTGCAGCCATACTGGTTGTATACAGTATTACTAGTGGCCCACAAGTATTTCCTTATTCAAAATGATTTGATAACACATCCTAATAATATATTAATTGACGTCATAATTCACGATGAGGATGAAAATGTGAATAAAACACAATTAAGACATTTGCCAATTTTGGGTACTTCCCCATTTTATAATTTGTTTAATCTTTTATGATGATCTGACATGCACACGACTGAAAAATTGTTGTATAGGCCTGTCATTTAACTGTCTTGTCTCAAAAATCACATAATTGATATTCTGTTGAGATGAAATTCATGCTTATGTGGCTATCAGGTCACAAAAGTTATGAATATGAATATTTATATATTCTTGTCTAAACAATACATAAATAATGATTCAAACTTTCAGGTTTAGTCAATTTGGCAAGGCCTATTGTGAGCACACACTGATGATCAGCGAGCTTTCTAGCTTCCACAACTCTTGGCTCGTTATAACTAATTTCTGTATACCAAAAAAAAATTAATTGTGTGTGTATGACCCTTGGTATAGTGAATGACACTTTCATATTACAACATATCTCATATTACAACATATAGATTCATTATTATTAACATTGTGCATGGTTTTTCTTCTGTCTGAACAGAACGAACAAGTATTTACAAGGGTCTCTTTCCTGATACGTATCCAACGTCATAGCTCGATCGTTGAATCCCCTAATTTGAAAGTGAATGTTGTAATATCCTGAAAAACACGAGGTCTAAATAAATGTGTTTGTTCAGTAATCCTAACCTGGTTTTATTTCCATTCAGGGTTTGTTGTAACTGGAGAATAATCACATGGTCAGGGCTCAGAAGATACGTCTTGTGATTCTTCCTTTATGTTTTTGAAGTAAATTACAAAGAAATTTTAGAATTGGTGAAATTCTTTTTCACTTTCTATGACCCTGTTTTCCCTAATTGTTTTGGTCATGTGGTTGATGGACATGTTTGGTGAAATCTTTGAGTTCTTATTTTGCTTCATGTAAAATATATTTTTTTTTATTCAGTGGGTGAATAATTTCTGTATCATCTTCATGTTGAAATATCAAGTGAAATCCATTATTGTACAGATATTCAGCAAAACAAATTCTGTAATTTCTCTTCTAACTTGAAAAATGCCCAATGTGGTTGTCTCATCTTGTTAGCTGATTAAGATATGACATTTAATAAAAAAAAAAGGAATTGGAAAACAAACTTGCAAAAATTCTAAAAGAAATTATCATTTTATTGAAACTTTTCTTTTTTATTTCTTTGCCTTTTTGGCAGAATATCTATTGCAATATATATAGAATTACATATTTCCAATTATGGCAATAATAAAACAAACAATTTACAGAAGCACTCAAATCACATGTCATTCAAAATGCTCTTGAAGGTCATCAAAGGAAAGTTTGCTTACTTGTATAGTATTATTTATTAAGCATGTTCAGTATTACATGTTTATTTGTGTTTAGTATTGCTTTCATAAATTTGTTCTCAGTTTCATGTCAGGTGATATTTTTAAAAATTTCACTTTGTTTTAAAAGATGAAAGTATAATATTTTATTATGTTACTTCATACATGTATATAAAATAGCCCGCCCACATGTATTTTCTCTCTATGTAAAATGAAGCATTTTCTATTTAGCTTTAATAATATTTGAAAAAATGGAGATGGCTTTGATAAATTGAAACTTGAATTAAGCTTTTCTAAAAAAAATTATTAATTACTATGATTAGATCATTAATTTTATTGAAGAGTATTCAAGTGCACAAATCTTATGATTATTAATCACAATTATTCATGACATCACCTACGCATGGACACTACTTGAAAGAAGTCTATAGTTCACTTTAGAAACAAAAACACATTAATTAAAACCAAAAATAGCCCCATTTCTAAACATCCTCCTTCATTAAGTGGTCACAAATATGGAGCATAGCGGGAAGTAGTTGTGTTACGTAGCTCGTTTATACAGTGAGGAAGAGAGCGGAAGGGGGCGGAGCGAGGCAAGCATAATAGCCTGCTGAGCTTTTCAAGTACAAGTCATGATACGCTATCTCACTCTCTATTTTTAATCGGCTATTCTATCCCATTGAATGACATTGATATCAAGAGGAAGAGTCCCAAGTATGAAAGTTGGAGGGGAATTTCACCGCAAGGAGAGCAGTTTTTTCCTCTCCGTCCGTCATATTAGGTAGTGCCTCTGTGGACAACGTGAAGTAGTTCTGGTGCTGGTGGTGGTAGCGGTGGTTAGGTGAAGTTGAGGTTTCCATTAGCGTTCTGGACTGAAACCTGGGAGGATTATTTAAAGAATCGTTCATATCAAGATAACTTCATTTGTTAGTCTAGACAGCTTGATGTATAGGCCGACACAGTTGCAAGTAGACTTCAAATTTAGTTGAAGTTAATGTATAACTTCAGACGGAACTGTGCAGTTTCAATAGTTTTCTGCATCACCTGTTTTAGTGGGACTTTGAGCCTATTTTAAGATTGAGGTTTATATTTGGCATCCATTCTTGGTGGAGATAGTGCACATTAATCATGAAAGAAGTCATGAAGGAATTAACCACAAAGATCGGGGAGCGGAAAAGGCTCGGTCTGATTCTACAGGAGAGTACTAATAAGGTACGTGGTGATTATCAAATCAATCACTTCTTAGATAGAATTTGGTCCATCAAACATTGATTTTGACCAGAAAACTAGTTACAATTTTACTTATTGTTGATAAATGCCTGGTATGTTTCTCATGGACACATTATTACATGTAAGTAGCTGAAACCAAATTCAATTTCAATTTTTATCTCCTACCCCTCTGACTCAAACTGTTGAGGTCTTATTTGAAAAAAAATTCTTAGATCAACTGTTTCATACCCCTTTCATAAACCCCATTAAAATGAATTAGGCGGCTAATAGCAGCATAATTTGGTCGTAAAATTGGAGGAGGACAAGAGTTATCCGCATTACTCTGATGCTGCTATTATCCGCATAATAGCAGCATCGGGACAAGATTTTGAGTTTATGAACGCATTTCCAAATTATGCGGATAATTGCCATGGTGCGGTCACAAGGTCACCCTTTTCCAACACAACCGCATCGGAGGGGGCGTGTCCAGTTGTCATGGCGATTATCCCCCTTTTTCAGGACGGGCGCTCGTAAAAATAATGCGGCTTATTTTCGGAGTTTATGAACGCAATTTTTATTGAATTATCCGCATTACTCTTAGGCGGCTAATTGGAGGATAGGTTTATGAAAAGGGTATCAGAGTCATCTGATTGTCCTTGGTCAGATCTTAATGCTTTTACTTCATAATTTTTTATGTGCTACCAGAGTTTTCATTTGCTTTAATAGCAGGTCTTAATGATTGTGATCCATATAAGATATAGGCCTACTTTATACTATACTTAATCATGCCAGTTACTAGTTATTACTCAAGTTCTACCTTTATGACAGATACTTTCCTCCATTTTTTCCAGTTATGTTTCCTATATACTCCCCCTTTTCTTGTATTGTGAAAACCTGATATAAGGCCTTATAAGTTAAGGTTTAATTCTTCGACCTACTTTGTTTTCATAATGGTCTTCAAAACTTGTGACAGCTAAATCATATTTCTTGGTTGCCTGCAGCTTCTTAGAAAGAATTTCACTGGTATTGTGGCCAGAATATCTGACAGAAAATATGTGTGTGAAAAATTTTCCATCGTTTCTTTCACAATACCGGGAGGCAGTTTTCTTTATTTTGCGAGTACATCCGGGCTATTTCCTGTTGTTTCCTGTCACAATGCAAAGACTGGCACTGGACTGGGATTAAAACAACTTTTGCTCTGGAAATCGTGCTGTCATTCACTGTTTTTTTAAATAACTTTCTTATCAAAGCAAAGGAAGAACTTTTGAACTTGCGACTTTTTCCAACAAAGATATACGTGTATGACTTGGCCTACATGAAAGTGAATGTTGCGACTTGTTTTAATAGGGCAAAGGAACAAAGTTATGAATTAGTTAGAGTTCATCAACGAGAAATGAAATACACTAATGAGGCATTTACAGAATCAGACTTTGATTGAAAAAAGACAAAAGTAGCATATTTTTGAAGATATGATCCAGGCCTACATTTAGTTAGAAGAACACCCTATGGTAATTTGCTTTTTAGGTAGAAACTGTGTAACATCGTATTTACATGTGACTCTGACAAAATATCGAGAGCTGTTCCTCTTCTTAACGCAGAATTCATTCATTGTTGTCATGCAGACTCCCGAACACTGTAGAAGGTTTCCAAAACTATCATGATATCTCTCATAACTTCACACATGGATGTCATCTTTGCCTTATCAATATTTTCTTTGTGTACCTGTATTGATGGGGAAAACACCAGGTTTCGGTTGTTTTGATAGTGGTAGAATGAGTCACAACTTGTGGGAAAAGTGGCTTGAAGATCACAAGGGATGAGTAAGGTTCATTCTTTAATATAGGTTAGCGAACTCTTGTTATTTATAAAAATTTCCTCTTCCATGTTTGTACATATGCTATAGTTTTGTGTGTAAACAATAGCATCATATTATTGTACAAATTCAAATAGCCCAAGTGATTTTTTTTGTGGTTTCAAAGTGATTTTGTGAGTATGTGGATTATTATGATGTGGTCACTCATAGTTATTTACTTTAAAGGTTTGAGGTTTGAGCAGTTGTAATTGTGTGATTCCATTCTTCATTATAATTTTACAGGAGTTTGTGTTCTAAATATTGGTCATTGTGGGTCACAAATAGACCAATTAAAAATAAATTGTTTGTGGAATAAAATTTTATATCCCAGTTTACAGGATACAGGCTGAGGTGTGTGCAGTTTGAATTATTACCAAAGATTTATAGGTCCAAGTAGGATTGTAAATTACTAGTATAACTATTCTGAAGAATCGTGAAGCAAATGGCAGTATAATTGTGACAGAGAAACCAACATCATTATAAAAAGAATGAGGGATATTAACTAATGAAAAAGAACATAAATTTAACATGTGACTCTGACAAGACTATCAAATCCATTTATTTACTTTCGTAGCACCAACCTCCAAGAGCATCGGGGTAACCATGGCGATAAACTTGAGAGAAAGGTCAGATGGGGTCATGAATGCATGGAATTCAGGTCCCATGATACCGCAGGAATGTTGTTGATTTTTCCCCAGCCAAGTTTATCAGCGATTGACCTTCGACCTTTGAGGGATTATGTTGTAAATCTCTCTGGTGTAAAAACAACTCTCTATTTGCTTGAACTTCACATTGCTGTGAAGAAATCTATTTGCATGACTTCTCCGAAAAGTAAATGGGCTTGACAGAATAATCTGTCGTAACTGTCTGCTCTGGAACTTGGTTTTGTCCATGGATTGGAGTCTTCAACTGGAAGAAGTTACAACCATCGAAAGTGGAAAGGTTACGATTGTTTATTGAAAGAGGAATTCAACTGATGACAGTCAAATAAAACTGCAACTGTGTTGAATTTGTTTCTTGTCTTTTGTGGAAGACATCAAAATGGATACTGTAGATTTTCTTTTATGGGGATAATAAACAGCGGGCAGCTTGCATGGCTCCTCTGTAATGGAAGGAGCCTTCCCTTTCCAAGAAGGGGGAGAGGTTGCTTCTACCATGGAGTATTTTCTTAGAGTTTTCAAAGGATATTTTAATCCTGAACTGTAGAAGCAGTGATACAGAGTTTATTTAGAAATGATGAGTAACTCCAAGATCTGACATGGTATGTCTTTGATTGCTGAAAAGAAATGTCAATACCTCTAAATATATTTTTCCTCGAATATGTATTACATTTTCCCATTTGGCATTGTCCTATATGTTTGAGTTTTAATATGGTTAGCTAGATGATATTAGCAACTCAATTTTTTCAATTTTTCTTTTCTATTTTGCGTATTGCAGGCATTGGTATACCAAGATGGCATCCTTTCATCCGGGACGCTGGAAGCTTTCGTACAGCATCTCGTTCCCACGGCAACATACTACCCAGATGTAAGTACACTGATCTCATTATGATAGCGGGACTTTTTTGCTCTTCACCTTGTAGAGTACATGCCCCTCCCCCTTTTTGATTGCGGCTCCTCTGTTCAAATGGGTGATCAAGCGATTCTTATTGTAACCAACCCTCTTTACTATTGAAAGATTAGTCGAGAGTGATCATGCATGAAATCATCATTTTCCGAAGAGAAAAACAGATTTTCAATCAGCTTGCTGCGATTGAATGATGAAATGTGATAAACTTTTAATCTCTCATTCCTCGGCGATTGTATTAACATTTTCTTGTTTGGAAAAGAAGATGGGTGTACTATAATTGCTAGGGAGAGGTTTAGAAGGTATAAAAACAATGGCTATAAATTTGGTAATGTGAACTGTCTTCACGTTGTAGAAGATTCACCAGTTTCCTAATAGACTATTAAGCTATACAAATGAAAAAGAATCTAGTAATGATTTTAAAAAATGGAATAGCCTATAGTTTGCTTACACCATGATAAGTGTACCTTGATACACATAAGATGCAGTATTCTCCATGCTGACAAGTATCGATTTATTTGAGGTGTACAAGCACTAGTACACTACACTGCATAATGAAAGCTCGGCCTACTAACTACAATATACATCCACTGAATAAGATAAGGTCTGGAGTGGCAGACTATCGTAGTCCAACATTATTACTAACACGTCTAGCCAAGCATGCATGAAGTTCAGTGCTTATGATTTCTACCATGCCAGCAATGGACTCCCAAGGTCCTTCTCTGCCTCGTAATTTCATTGCAGAAATGTCAACTAAAGAAATTGTTAGCTGTGGATACCAATGAAAAGAACAGCAGTAAAGTGCAGTGGTATTTTGCATGTATGTAGCTCTTCCTCTTAAAAGAGTGAAAATATGGGCAGAAAATGTCGCAATCGCTTCGATATCGATGGTGCCACTTTTGAGTAGGCGTTTGGCATTCTGTCTCAGTTCACTTCAAGATGATGAAAGAAAAATAAATCATTCATGCATCCACAAACTTCTGAGAAGGTCCCTTGGAATGAAACAGACTCTTGGAGAAGATTAATAATACTACCAATTTTTCCAAGAAGTCTCTAGGCCTATAATAAGTGCTTGGGCATCATTAATATCCATTTACTCATTGGATAGCTGATTGAGTGAAAACCTCTTGCAAATTCTTATGAATAGGCCCACTACTTTTTCTTGAAACTATATATTGAAGAATATGTGATTTTCATAGCATGATGCACTGTGGTTGACACTTATACCCTTTTCATAAACCTATCCTCCAATTAGCCGCCTAAGAGTAATGCGGATAATTCAATAAAAATTGCGTTCATAAACTCCGAAAATAAGCCGCATTATTTTTACGAGCGCCCGTCCTGAAAAAGGCGGATAATTGCCATGACAACTGGACACGCCCCCTCCGATGCGGTTGTGTTGGAAAAGGGTGACCTTGTGACCGCACTATGGCAATTATCCGCATTATTTGGAAATGCGTTCATAAACTCAAAATCTTATCCCGATGCTGCTATTATGCGGATAATAGCAGCATCAGAGTAATGTGAATAACTCTTGTCCTCCTCCAATTTTACGACCAAATTATGCTGCTTTTAGCCGCCTTATTCATAGTAATTGGGTTTATGAAAGGGGTATTAATACATGTGTCTATCAAAGGAAATTTTCTCATTTCAACAGTATCTTGCATGCAGCCATTGTTTTTTGTGGTTGCTTTTTTTGTAGAAGGTAGTTGGTTCGTATGATTTCACAGTGGCTCTACCAATGTTCACCTATAAATATACTTGCAGGCCCTATATATCTTTTCAGATTTGTAAGATCATTTTGAGATCCACCCCACTAAAAATAGCTTCATTTTAGCATAGTTTACTGCACCTGTGGATTAGGTAGGCCTATGGCCGGGCTTGTAGGGGGACAAGTTTTGACAGTATTGCATAGATACACAACAAAGATGACAGTTAAACGCATGATCAGTGGGGATTGGTCAAAGAATTTGATCAATTATCGGTCTTTCCTGATCCTATATCCTCACCTCACTTGGAAGCCAGGTCAAGACATCTCCAGACATCGATCTCTACCTCCCCTCAATCATTGCTTTTAACATACATCGGTACAACTATTCCCCCCTTTCCTTGGTAGCTTGTATCAATTATCCTCCTTTCCTGGGGTTGGTTCCATCGGGCGTGTTGTCAGTGTGAATTACCTTGACAAGTTTTCTCCCAGCCAATCAGAGTCGAGGATTTCAGTAGCTTATAACATACAATCGTAGACAAATTACTTCATGAAATGCCCCCCTCATTGCCTCACCTGCAGACAGACCAAAGTAATAAGATACCCCATTCCAGACAAGTAAACACACCTCATCCCCCTCCTCAGTAGCTTTTATTTGATATGAAGTGAAGTTCGATGTGGTGCTTCTCGTTTACCCCTCTCCATCTACATCTAGGCCTGCCCCATTTCCATGACATGCCGTTAGGCCTATTTATTATATATTTATGAACTCCAATCTCAACTTCTGTTGTCAATAGTTACATGTAGCTTTAACTAGTTATAGATTCAGTCGTTCATGACTTCACAGTCATGCAGTGAAATAGGCTTATAATTTAATAACTTTCTAGTGTTTTATCACTGTGCATTATGTGCTACCCTTCTGTTATTAGGTTTATCAATTGTATCAATCTATTCTGTTTTCCCCTAATTATAGCTTGTATCAATACCACATCTTTTCCACCCCTTTCTAACAATAGCTTTTATCATTGTGAAATCAATGCTGATACATACCCCTTTCCATGGTAGCTTTTATCAATTACCCATCTTCTGTACCCCTGTCGAAGGTAGCTTGTAACAATTATTCATGTATCCTGTCTTCGTGTCCCCTTGTCCAGCCCACCTTTCAATCCTTACCCATCAAAACCTACCACCGGGGAGCGCAGAACCTGGCCCCCGAAGTCCAGCGCCGAATTTCCCCACTTCCGGAAATTTGACCTTTATTGATCGCTCCCGAGAGGCGAAACTCACCCTGCGACCACAGCAGACGTCACTGTCTGTGAAGGCTAAAAATATGACCGTGAACCTCTGACAATGGGGTTGTCCTGGCAACCAGATTTGAGGCAGGGAGTGCCAAATATGTGAATCCTAGTTAAGCACCCACATTTTGTTGTGGTTTTTTCTTTAGTCACTTGTTAGGCTGAGCCTTCTTAGGTGTTTTAGGTCTATTTGGTCAGCCTACATGGATTTAGTTACTTGGAAACATACCATGTGATTGTTATTCCTTGATGAAAATGGGTGGACTTGTACAAAATACTTCATTCTAACTTTTTCTTGGGAGTCACGTACAGTCCTTTTCCATGTTTCCAGTTTGAAATAAATTCAGTTTGACAACAGTACCTGGTGACATATAATCCATTCTACTGTAAGTCTGCCTGTACCAAAATAAGCTTTCAAATTGTAGATATTGATTGTATTCCTTTATGTTCCATGATCCATGAGTTTTTACTTTTCTAGATGTGAATCCTTATAAGGGATTTTACAGCAGAACAATACCTGATGACGTAAAACAACAATTTCTCTCATTTGATTCTGAAACTCTTTTCACAGCCAGGTTCCGCCAAGCTCCATTCAAGCAGGCAGTCAGTGCCAATGCCAAATTTATCATAAATCTAACATTTTTTCCCATGTTTTTCTCTTGTTCTTGCAGAGGACGTACCTGTTTGCATTCCTGCTCACATCAAGGTTACATATCAAACCGCACCAGCTTCTCAATGATGTCTGCCAGGTAGGTTTAACTTTTGGCCTCTGTGGGAACAATCCTTCAATACAAAACTGGGTGCATTAAAAGTGCAGCTGGGATTTAAATAGTTAATCTATTGTGATGATAGTGTTCAATTAATATGGATAATACAATGAAATTGTTAGTGACAAGGTATGGAAAGTATGTGTTAATTATTTTGCCAATAATTAGAAAAAATATAATTGTAAATGATCGAGATATTTTGACCTAAGTTCATAAATAATTATGCAAAGGGCGGAAATTTCACAAACATGCGAAGGAAGATAATCAGAGTTAAGATGAGAATTTTTTTTTCAAGCTAGGATTGGATATTGGAGCTCAACTATGTAAAATCAGCTACATGTATTTCCTGATGAGATTTGATAGTAAGGTAACAGGGAAATTCTGCCGGAAGCCAGAACATTCATACGCTTTACGCGAAGGTCTTCCTTACTTCCGGCATGGACCTACTACATTGAGATAGGTCCATGCTTCCGGTTAAACAGCTAGGCTACAATACAAATGATGCAAGTCCTGGTCCAATGCATATAGTTTTGTTTTTACAATAGACACAACGTGATATCATTTACGTACGTACGTGGGAGGATAGAGTTTGGTAATTTTGTGGTTTGTGTTCCTTTTGTCATTGATGAACTTAGTTGTTTACAACTCTCTTAATTGATACACCATTGCTTGTTTTTGATGGTGTGAATGTTACCATGGCGATTTGTTAGATTTACACCATTGTGGTTCCTATATCTACACCACCTTCCTCGTGAAATAGTCAGTAGGTAACTAAGAATCACACAGATCACATCTCCAGATAGGAATCATATAGAAATAGGTCTTATTATCTTTCGGAGGAAACAGGGTGACCTAACTTGTGATTACAGTGACGTTGACGATTTGAACGAACTTTCTTCCATTCAGGTGTGCATTAGACAACAGAGGCTAACGTCGAAGGACGTCGACAGAGAGGCCATCAGGAAGTTCGGTCCGAATCTCATGCAATTGCTCAGGTAAGTGGCTACTCACACATTGTATCCACAAAAACATTTTTCCCCCAATCGTCAGGCCTGGTTTAGTTTGACTTCAGCTGTCATTTAGTAGTTAATATGAATTGCTGAACTCTGATTTGAACTTCAACTGAACTTGGGGTAAGTCTGTGAGCTACACCGTTTGCACTTTGAAGAGAATGGGGTAAACTCGTGGGAAAAAGTAGATGCTAGTAGGGACCAGTGTCCGTATTTTCATAGCAGGGTTGAACAAAGTTTATTTATGATGTTGAGCAGCTTTACTACAGAACAGTTAGCCACCGATTCATAGTCGATATGCAAATATGCATTCTGATTTGTATTTAAAAGTCTGATTTTTGTGCTGCTATAATTATCTACTGATGCAACTGGATGCATTTTGTAAAAGAAAAAAGATGCCATACTTGTCTCTTTTCCTTGTCAATTGCTAATTGGAATGTATGATTGGAGGTTATGAATGAGCTTACAGCGATTATTCACGGGTAATAAAACTCCACTGTTGTGATCTGATTGGACCCATTCAAAGGCAACTAGGCCTCCAATTATTACAAGCCTTTCAAAACTTCCGATAAAGCAGCAAGAAGGTGACCTCAGTCATTCATTCTACTTCCTGTCTGTTGTGACCTCATGCAGCAGCCATTGACCCCCTTAGGTTATGAAAATGAATTTTATGTTTCAAGGGATTAACAGGTTTTTGTATGGTCATGGCCATGGGGCTCAAAACTGAACTTAATGAGGTCATGGAGTCGAGTTAACATGCACTTTTTATCTGCTCGTTGGTTAATGTTTATGTATTTTACTCAGGATATTGTTTCATTTCTAGCATGAGATAACCTTTGATTTTGAGTTAATGACCTGTATACATTGTAATCATGCAAAGGTTTGGTAAATTTGATCATGACAAATCAATGTATACTTTTTGAAGCAAGAAACTGACCAGCAATCAATTGCAATTTGTAATTGATTGTAATATCTACAGTATGATTGATTTGGGAACCTAAACTTTACTTGCATTTGACTGTAATGCCCCCTTTAGTATATCAGGTTTTTCTTTATAAAAATCATCTTTATTTCATAATATGCACCTTGACAAAATATATTTGTATATATATAATAATAACAGAGCAAAGATATGATGAAATGTACTAGGATAGAAATGAAATTATTTTTATACAGTAGAAATTATATGATTATTTGATTTTATCTTTCCAGTGAGTGGACTGAGACATTTCCATACGACTTCAGGGACGAGAGGATGATGAGACACCTCAAAGACATCACCCAGAAGTGCATCGCCATCGACCCCACCCTCAGGAAAAGTGCCGGACAACTCATGCAGGGCTTAATAAGAAGGGTGAGTGTAGGGGAGGGGGAGTGGGTGGGGGTGGGTAACCACACGGGCAAAGAATACAAAGATTATGACAGTCTCCAAAGGCATTCCCTGAAGTGCTTCGCCGTCGACCCCACCCTCAGGAAAAGTGCCGGACAACTCATGCAGGGCTTAATAAGAAGGGTGAGTGTAAGGGGAGGGGGAGTGGGTGGGGGTAGGTAGTCACACAGGAAAAGAATACCAAGATTAGGACAATTTCCAAAGGCATTCCCATGAAGTGCTTCACCCTCGACCCCACCCTCGGGAACAGAGCCGGGCAACTCGTCCCGAGCTGAATAAAGAAGCGTAAATTAAGGATTGGGGAAGATGCTATATACATACAACTTGGGTCCCGTAACACAAAAGGTTAATCGTACGCTTGATTTTAATGATTGATTGTACATTTTAGTCAATGCAATTAATCGTAGAAAAACGATCTAAGATCAACGCTTAGCTTTGTGTTATGTGCACCAGGGCGCAGAATGCAAAGATTGTTTTATTTTCTTGTATAAGATGTGAAACTGTAGTGCATTTTCACAAAAGTGTATATTATATCATTAACCTCAAGAAAAAATGCACATACATGTAACCCATGTATAGCTCAACAAGAGCTGAGGGAGGGGGCGGGGGGCTTGGGATAACATAGATTTGGTTCAAAATTAATTTGATTCTTTCATTCCTAATATTAGTTTTTACATTCAAAATGAAAGAACAATATTTCTCTCACGAAAATGTAATAGATCTCCTACTTGAGAATATGAAGAGAGAAAATTGTGTGGGAAGTTTATGAATAAAAGAAAATAAATATATTTGTGTGGGAGAGTGAGAGATACAATAATAAATAAACATCATAATGATCATCATTACAGACACCTACAAGTAAAATGAGTTTGTTTTTATAAACAAGGGGGTTAGATTTAAAGCTCAAGTTCAAATGAATGGGTTAGCATTCCTATAAGATTTATCGGAATGTAAAGATTGTGATTGAAATAGTCGTGGGATGAGGAAGGAAGACAAGAAAGTGATTGAAAACAAGGAAATATCATAATTAAACCTTGAAATTGCTCTAAATTTAGCAGAGATTTGATGGTTTCAATGCATGATTATATATGATACAAAAAAACAAAAGCATTCATTTCAGACTGTCATTAATGAAAGGATCTTTATTAAAAAACACACATGTTAGTAAAATGGAAAACATAAATTTCATATTTGCAGAAAGTATTGGATCTCCCCCCTTGGTGGTATATTATGAATTTTAAGAATCAACAGCATTTCAATAAAAGTTGCTGTCGTAACAAAATACAAATATTCTCAACTAAAACAATAGTCTTCAATTGAATTTGTCATCTACAAATTCATTTACCTCAAATAAAATATATATGTATATAGTGTGTGTTGTCATGATGATCTATATTAGAGGGCACATTTGATGGTGAATTCGCACAAAATGCAAAATTATTAGATTGATTGGTATTGAATTAATCTAACCCATTCTAAATCTTTACTTTAGCTCATAAACTTATCCTCCATCTTTTATCTTGTTACAGCTTGCCACGTTAGAGAAATACGAGGATGTGTTAGCGAGGGTCAACACGGCGGCATCAGAGAGGATGCACGCCCTCCGAGCAAACCCGGCATCTTTCCAGATGAACATCATGGATGTCTGCCCGCATCCACATGTCCTAGCGCAACAGCTTACCCACATAGAACTGGTAAGTGTTGAGTTTGATTTGTCAATTCATAATAATAATAACAACAGGGGCCGCGGAACCGGGGGGGCTGGGGGGGCTTCAGCCCCCCCACTTTTTTCCAAAACCGTGTACAAAAACGCAAAAATGACCATACGATTGTGATTTTTAGCATGGTCAGCCCCCCCACTTTTGGCTCAGCCCCCCCACTTTGAAAACCGTTCCGCGGCCCCTGAATAATGATAATAATAATAATAATAATGATAATAATGATAATGGTAATAATGATGATAATCATAATAATGATGATGACGATGATAATAATAATGATAATGATAATAATAATGGTAATATAGTCAGTTTTGATATAGTGCAAATTACAATGAAGTTTCTTTGTATGCTGAAATATAAACATCAGTGGAAAAAGTGAGAAAGAAAGAAAACAATTATTGGAACATTTTATTTAAGTATCATGAGACACAGAATTACCTACAAAACATCATGAATCGGTAAAATTAGGCGATAATGTTTGGCAATAGTAACATTGAATATAACACAGACTTAAGTAGATACCAGAGACGTGCTGTATTCTTCGATACTCTCAAATCTCAAATTAATCTATGTCTACTGATTATACATGAACTTTGCTATTATCTACGATGTTGTCGTTGAAGTGAAGGAATTTACATCTATTTGATTATATTCTAAACAATACCCTTTGGTAGGATATGAACAAACTGGTATTTTAAGTTAATTAGTAGATGTGTGGTTACCCACACAAACCTATTTTCTACATATATGAACAATCTGTGGTTAGATACATACACATACTTATAGAAGATTATTATCTTTTGTGGAATGGTCCCACTTCCTCCCTTTGATTTGGAAATGTAAACACAAATCTTTCCTACTCAAATATTTACTAGACATGCCCTAATTCATTCTCTATTGTTTTTTTCTTCAAGTATATGTATATGAAGTTTGCATGTGGTGATGCATTGTGTTTTTGTTTTATACAGTAGTGAAATATATGTATGTCTTGACTGAATTATTAATTTGATTGTCTGTTTTTGAATTTACAGGAGAGATTGACGAATATTGGGCCAGAGGAGTTTGTGCAATCTTTCATCAAACAAACTGAATCTGATACTCAAGTAAGTTTCTACATTTTTTCATCTCTTTGTATTTATCCATCTATCCATCCATCTTTCTATCCTTTGATTTATCCTTCCATCTACCCAGGCCCCCACCCATACATGTACATCCATCCTTATATCTATGTATATATATATATATATATCAGTCTTTCTGTCTATATATTCCTTTAACCATTTGTCAGTAAGTTTTCTATCAATCAATAATAATATGTATGTACACCCATAAAAAAAAAATGAATTTAAATAAGATAAGAGTGAAACCATGCGTATTGGTTAATAATGCATACTAAATAATGAATGGCACAAAGAAAAAAAATACTAGTAATAAAGAAATATTTTCTGTTGAATCAATCTCATACTCGTCCATCCATCCTTCACCATTTATGTAACATGTTACACAATACAACCCCGTTTATGCTAAACAACTGTTCCTGGTCTTATTCTTGCAGACGGTAAAGTTCCAGGACCTGAAGAGGACCAAGAACCTAGAGGCTTACGTGGAATGGTTCAATCGCCTGAGTTTCTTGGTAGCGACGGAGGTCTGCATGCACATAAAGAAGAAGCACAGAGCTCGCCTCATCGAGTACTTCACCGATGTCGCCAGGGAGTGCTTCAATATCGGCAACTTCAACTCTCTTATGGCAATTATGTGTAAGTTCCTGAACTAGATAATAATTAAAATGATTGAATTGAAATAATTTAATTGAATTCATCAATCCACACTACACTGAGTAAAATGTCTTATGAAAGTTTGCCTACTGTTATGTAATTTTACGTTTTCTTAGAGTTACAGCCTTGGTGATAAAGTCTGGTTATTAAACAATGAGCAATCCTTTATAGTTTTGAAAACTACAAGTCTGTCAGCAAAAGAGTCACAAGTGAAGCTTTTAGTTTCATTCAAGACAGGCAGTTGAGGCTATAAGGATATGATACACATGCAAAAGTGTGTGTATGTGTATGCCAGCTTTTTATGGTACACAAAGAGGGTGAAATTCCAGAAATAATACGAAACCTTTTCATCAGCCAAATAATTATCATTATTATAATACGATATTAATTGTGCATAGCTATATTTGATGTAATAGCTAGTATAATCATATCTTGATATTCCTTTCTATCTTTTTACAGCTGGTCTTAACATGAGTCCTGTTGCGAGGTTAAAGAAAACGTGGAACAAGATCAACACAGACAAATTTGACTGTCTAGAGGTATGCATCTTATGCCATTTGAAAATGCAAATGAAAAGTGACCTTCATTTATTGAGCAACTTCTTGAATGAAGTGTGATTACTCTATCTGATTGAATTCAGTTGAAATAGAAAACAAAAATATCAGAATATAAGAAAAGGAACAGAATTTCTACAGTACGAGAAAATTCAATTTCTTCAGCTGTTGCATACAGTATAGTCTTTGGAATGACTCAATTTTGTAGTTAATATGTTGGAAATGGTTTACTTGAATATTAAAGTTAAGGATAACAGAGAATTAATTATAGGATCATGAAAGACAAGTAGCTAGCACACTTTATTTTTCTTGTTCCCCTTCCTTATAGCACCAAATGGACCCCACATCCAACTTCTCGACGTACAGACAATCATTGACAGCCGCCATGCAGAGAGCAATGAGCGCTCAGGACGGCGCCTGTGATAAGATAGTTATCCCATTCTTTAGTTTGCTCGTCAAGGATCTTTACTTCCTCAACGAGGGCTGTAACAATAAGATGCCTAATGGATACCTCAACTTTCAGGTGAGTGGATGGAGACTAGGGTGGTTATCAGAAACCCTGGGCCCCGTCTATGGAAAGCCAGCAAAGTCAACATATAAAATGCATGTTTGTTAAAAAGAAATTCTAGATATGAATGTACATGTATATCCATAAATTCATTGATTTCTTGACAATTTGGTGTGTTCTCTTTTATTTACAAAGGACATTTTGCACATTTCCTGTATAAGAAATTATGACACTGATGGATTTCCATGGAGTTACGATTGATTTGATCAATCGCAACTCTTTGTAAGACTGGTCCCAGTTGTATCTTGTCAGGAACTGGTTCAATCTTGTTGTAAACCAGTTCAATCTGGTTTTAATAGTTTCCTTTATTAAGTCATTGAATTAATATTATTAAGATTATATTTTGTTATAATGGGATTTGAAATGAAGGCATGGGAAGAATGAGTCAAGAATCAATGTGTCAGTGATTTCTACTGATAATTTTTACGAGTTTCTGAAATATTCAGCCTAGGGAAACGAATTCTTCGAATATTACTGTGTTTCACGTTATAGCCCTCATGGAATAACGTTGTTGCAAAGTTTATTTGAAAGATATGGTAAAATATAAATATTTGAACATAATTTATACTTAGTTTTACTTTTATTCCTTAAAAATGTATCATTGCATGATAATGTAATCATGAGATTTTCTTCAAAATGCAACAACACTTCACCATTTATCCAAGAACAAAAGTAAAACCATTTAATTTCATTTGTTTGAAATCATAATAACATGATCTTGCAGCATTTCTTGCATACAAGAGCAGTGTTTGAATAGTACAGTGTATCTTATTCTTTTTTTATCTTTTTTATTTTACAGAAATTCTGGCAGCTTGCGAAGCAGGTGACAAACTTCATAACGTGGAAGTCTGTAGAGTGTCCGTACCCTCGGGATCGACAAGCCCTTAATTATCTCCTCACCGCACCTGTATTCTCTGAAAATTGTAAGTATATTAATTTCTTTTTTCAACCCACTTTCATCTTAGAGGTCCCCAGATTGACCAATGTAATACAATAGATTTACAAAATAAAAAAAACTACAGTGCATGGATATATAGCTTGTTAATTCAGAATTAAAATAAGGGGATTGTTCAAATTTGTTTATTCTCAACGGCTGGGCACCATGTCATAATAATACATGTTAGTTTCAAGTGCCTCCATTTTATGAGAGACTATTTGTCAGTCAATTGTTTTTTTATTTCATTTTATTTTTTCATGAATTTTTATTCACTTTCCATAACACTTGCCAGTTAAATGCCATTGAAAATAAACTTGATGAAAAAAAGACTTGTAATTACAAGTACTTGAAGCTGTCTAAAACTTTCACCTTACGATGAAATAAAATCTAAATGCCTCACATAAAAGAAGAATTGGCTATGTTATATTTGTAAGTGCAAAACCTATTTTATTACATAATAGGAGAATGTAAATGAATACTGGCCAAGGCTGTAATTCTTTGTTCATATTCTGTCGTTTCTCCCCAACAGCTCTCAATCTTGCCTCGTACGAAAGCGAAAGTCCAGAAACGGATTTCGAGAAGACCCAATACAAGACCCTCAAGTGAGTTTTATAAAAAGGGCAGACCCGAGCCCCGAAATTGACCCCAGCAGTCTCTTAACTAGTGTATCAATCACCAATAAGGCTAACCATAATAATGATAATGGATATTTAGAGGCGCTAAAAACGAAAAGTACCATAGCGCGTACAATGTATGAATGATAATTTAACATTTGCAATATAATTACCACAATATTTAAGATAAAAAGGGAATTTAATGATTGAGGAAAAGGTATTACTTAAGGGTTGATTTGAAGCCAAGAACACTAGAAGCATTTCTTATTGAAAGAGGGATAGCATTCCAAGTCTTGGCAACTGCTACAGCAAAATGTTTTCAGTGGAGGAGAGTTTTGACAAGGGAATGCACAGTCTGCATGTGTCAGACCATGCTAAATATGACCAACAAATTAATATAATGGATAACAGAAGAGGAATTAATGTGGTTTAAATTGTTTTTTGAAGAGCTTATGTTTTAAGAAATATTTGAAGATTTAATTTGTATTTGTGCAGCACTGAGTTATTAGTTTGATCAATTTACTATGTGTTCATCAAATTAAATTAATGGAAAATGTTGACCAACTTTATAGTATTGGCACTGAAATGAGAGAAATCCTTTATCAAATACCAAATCTCCATAATCATGATGTAAACCAAATTTACAATACTTGCTTGATCAACAACGTCCCTACATCTTATGTTTTGAATAGATTTCCTTGTGCATTGTTTTTTTTCAAATTCCTGATCAAATTATTCCTTTCTCTCCACCTTACAGGTTGCAATGCACGTCAACGACGTCATCAAAGTCATCATAGGTATGGTTGCCATGGCAATGGCTGATGCTATCACATCTCACGAGAGCGAACTCTTGAACTGAAATCAGTTGTACGAAGGAACGGACGGAGCTACCGGTGGGTTGGTGGTATCAGCATGAACTGCGGGTTTTCCCCAAGAGACTCCAATTCATCCATATAAAAGATGGATGGAGAGTGAATGTTGTTTGCCAGCATCTAAAATGTTTAGGAATACCAAAGCAGGATTGGAAACACCAATCACCAGTATGATGAGATCTGGATGACCCGAGATGCACCATGACGGAGCAAAGAGAGTACTTTTCATGACAGAAACCTGATAAAATCAGAAGCTTGAACGATAAGACTGATGAATGTAGAGATTTAAACCCTTATGTGGAGGGGGAGAATGGCACAAATAAGATGATGCGTAGTTGAACACAAGATTGTCTCTTTGAATGCCTGATGCAATCCTGATCAAGATGAGATACTGGAAGACTTGTAACTCGTGAGGATGCGGGCGGTGATTAACTTCGCGGATCCAGTGTCGTCTGATGATGGAAGCAAAGAGTTTTTCAGGAAGTAGAAAGATCTGATGCAATCATGATATTAACCTCCAGGAGAGGAAAACTGCCTTTTAGCATCAGACGGGAAATAGATTTCCTCTACTATCTGAAAGAACTCTAAAATCCTTACGAAAGCATTACCATATTCATCATCACCATGATTTATTTATGAGTTGGATTTTCTTCTTTTAAATACCCTGTTGTGAGTGGTCTGTTTGCAAATGCAAACCCTGGGAGTATTTCATGAAAACAATGCTGTTGCATGAAAGTCACGTCTTGACTATTCAAATAGTTCAATATAATAATCAAGAAAAAAAGTTTATATCCCTTATCATTTTTTTGTTTACAAGACTTATCTAAAATTTCAGGTTGTTAATCGTTATGACTGTGAATGTGAAGTAACATTTCCATCGTGTTCTTGGGAGCAAGTTTTTCTTGTGTATTTTTATATTCCAAATCAATATTCTTCTTTGAATGTTACCTGGAGATAACCAGTTCTAGTTGGTTGTTTGGAAACAACCTTATTTTAATGGTTGAAGAATTTAGGTTTTTTACATAAGTTTGTTTTGTTCTTGCCCAAGTTGTAATTTTGCTAGTACTTTTTTTTATTTCACTCTTTCCCCCATTTAATATTTTTTTAGTTTTGTATTATTAGACCAGTTGATAGTCTAGACCACTTTAATGTTTTCTAGCAACATATTTTCTTTTATTCTGAAATTTGTGGTGTATATTTCAGTTAGTTTATGCAGGGTATTCTTGTTCATTGTCTGTAGGGTTAGTCTAGTACCCAGTCCCCATTGATTCAATGTGACCAAATTTTATAAGTGTAATATCTGTTTACTTTCATATCGAATAGGCTGAATTATACTTTTCCTCGGTACTATGTCACATATTTTGTATATCCGTTGGTCAGTATTTCATATTTACTTATGGAATCTGGGTATTTTGTTTAAAGGAATAACGGTGTTAAAAATGCCTTTCAAGAACAAGCCAATGTATTTGTGTAAACAACTACCCGTTCTTTTTTGCAAGTTCTAATACTGAGCAATTATATACTGTTATCCATATTTAACACTCCTGGGGGGTGTTTCACAAAGATTTGAGTATGACTTAGAGTCGCGCTTAAATGCCGAGTTGCGTACGGTATGAAAGGCTTGACCGCACTGGTCAGATCGTGCCATGAGGACGCGCACTACTGCGTATCTATCAATAAGATCGCGCGTTGCATATCATGTACGCATTGGCATTTAAGTGCGACTTAAGTTATACTTCAATCTTTGTGAAACACCCCCTGCTCTCTGTAACAAGTAAATGAAGACAACTTTAAGTGGTGAAGTATGAATATTATTTTCTGCCAAAAGGTAATGGGACATGGTAGTAATTAACATAGGCTAGAATCACAGATAGAAATGCAAGCACAAAACAGTCATTTTGGGAAAGCGATTGAAGATGCAGATTTCCAGTTTTTAAGCCCACCCACCACATATAGTTTGACCCGGAAGTAAAGGTCAAACTTTGGAGTGAAATAGTATGATTCAAAAAGTTCTGCAGATATTTTTTTGAAAACATCTTTATTTCATTATTCTGATAAACATATTTTAGAACAAAAATTAAATTGAGCTAAACATCTTTGAAAACTTTATTTCTAGTACATACATATGAAAAAGTGTCGATTGAACGCAGTCCTTAACGTGTAAACAAGGCTAGTTTAGCAATGGAGTCGACAACCAGTTGGGCTTGGCACAAAGCTAAAGTTGTTTACAGAAGCACTTGGTTCATATGTTTGAAACTAGTCTGGTTTTAATCTAGCATTTCTAGTCTTATCTGCAGGCTTCAGCATGTCACATTATTTTCAGGAGATTGATTGATAGAATGTCTTGCCTTTCAGTAGTTCGCTAGTATTTCAGTTGGTGCCAAAGTAGCTATGATATTGTAGTACAGTAACTTGTTGTGAGAGTCATGGAAAATTAGGTGCTAACATGATTGCATCAGTATCATGTACATAGACAGTGGCTTAAGCAAGAGAGAGAAAGTAGACTATTTATTTTGGTACATGTAGATATATAACTAGTCTTCTTTCAGGACTGGTGTATTTATTTAGGTCTAGTGATCATGGCTTACTAATTAGAAGTGAATGGGAGGACCTGAAATCCATGAATTTTGATGGCTTGAGTAGAGAATATCCCCCAGTTTAGTCCCATGTGTGAGTTTTAATGTTATTTCATAGTAATTGTATATGAATGAATTCATGATTTGGAGGATAACATTACAGTGTATTTAAACTGCCCAATTTTCTATTTATATTGAGATTTTTATGAAGATGACATTATTTGCAACCCTTATTTCAAACATTTTTATAATTTTCATTACCACAAATCTCCCATTTTTAAAGTACTTGGCTCTAGGTCTTGTATCAGACATTGATTTTTACACCCAGTATTTAGGCAGATAATTTTCCTTACCTAATCCTGTATTCTCCCGTGAAAAGCATTTTTGCTAATTTGTAAAAAAAAAATCAAAATTATCAGTGCAGTTATTTGAATTTTTAGACAAACTGCCATCTAAATTTTATAGTATTATTCACCTTAAAATATTTATATTTAAGTTTAAAGTTCTACAAAGCCTAAAGTGATTTATGTGATGTTCTTTAAATTTATATATCGTGATTGAAATCTTTTTAACTTTATAAATAATTTCAAAATGCTTTTTGTACAGTGTGGATTGTACATAATGTGTATGTACTTTTTATTATGTCCAGTGTATTCTGTTTTATGTACAGAATGTATTCTATGGGAAAACATATACATTGGATGTGTATTATTATCACATGTCTATTTGATGAAAAAAATGGAATACTGTGTACATGTAAATATATGAAAATTCTATGTCAATCTATATTAATGTCATATGTGAAGTATATGATTGGACATGTAAATAAGAAATAAACACATCAAAAGAATAATGCTAAATACTGTTTGTTGCATTTCTTATGTTAATGATGAAGATGCGTGGCGAGTGAAGATGTGTATTGAGATGATGATAAGATTAATGTTCGTGGTGTGTGTGTCTCTCTCTTCTTCTTCCATTTCTCTTCCTTGTCCCCCTTTTCTTTCTCTATTCTTTCTTCTTCTCCCTCTCTCTTTCCTTTTCTCTTGTCTTCATCTCCCTTGCCTTCACTCTTTCTTTAACTCCTTTCTTCCTATCTCTCCTTTTATGCTCTCTTCTTCCTCTCATCTCTTCCCCCCCCATCTCTTTTCTTTCTCCCTTCCCACTTCTCATATTCACTCCCAAGAACTTTCAACACTGGATGTAAGAAAGTCATGACATGATTTTTTGTCATAAGAGTAATATATATGCACAACATGTGATATGGAAATGAAAGAGCTTCTGATTGAATTATGCTTAAATACAATAATGGTTATTAATAATGTTCACGGTAGAATAAAACCATAAATACTTGAGGAGATCCAAATAAATTTAGTATAATTTTATTTCCAACAAGCAGATTTAAAATAAGTATAAATAATAATTACAGTCTTTCTTATTTCTTTTATCAAATTTTGATGAAATCAAATGCTCATTCGAACTTTAATAATATCAACGAGTTGGGGTAGGCTTGCCTTAAATTTACATTCTTATTCTATAAAATGTACTTCAATCCAATGTTTGTACCATCTTAACACAATATTCAATAAAATGTAGGGTCTCAAATACACCCCTTCTTCAGCTTATTTATTTTCAAATTTGTCTCATTTTCAAATCACAAGTTTTATTTGGGATGAAACTAAATTGACAGTAGACATTTCAGCCTGAATTCACAAAGGTGGTTTCAAACGGCACCATGATTTCAATTGTGGGTTTTACTGATTTTGCGATTCACAAAGGTGGTTTCAAATGAAACCATGGTTTTCCCCCGAAGGTTTTTCGGCATGATTCTGAGTCGAATGTTTCAGGTGGTTTCAAACTGTGGGTTTTACAAAAACCATGATTTTTAGGCACATTGACCAATCACAGTACAGTATTTTGGTACATTGCTGGGCTGATATGGCCTGGTCATTTTGGAGAATTACATCATCGTCATACAGATTTTGTAGCTGTTTGAAATCATATGGAAGAATCTCATTGAGGATTATGGTTGTTGCTTTGAGGGGAGATGGTGGTGGACCTCCGTCGGTTTGTAATAATTTTCTCCTGTACTTGCCATACTCCTTCTTGGCAATGATGCGTTGTCGCTTCCATGATTCCTTCATTTGAGCCACTGTTGAAACCGTGGTTTCATTTGAGATCATGGTTTAAAACGTGGGTTTTAGAAACCATCGTTTGTGAATCACAGGTTTTAGAAACCGCGGTTTTTCAAAAACCATAGTTTCAAACGAAACCACCTTTGTGAATTTGGGCCTTAGAGCCACAATCTATTTACTGAAAGCAAGGGATTTCTAATTCAAAGGGAAGTAAACCCCTGACTTCAAGTTAGTTGAAAAGATAAACATACGGTCTGTTAACTATTCATTAAAAGATATTAATAGAGTTTCAAAGTTATATTTAATAAGAGATGTCATGTGTGTATCTTGAAATTGTTAAATTACAAATTCAATGAGGGGATTTCCATGTTTTTCCTATAAGCATTAAATTATTTCAAATTTAATATTCAATGCAGAGGGGCTGGGCAATACCATAAGAGAATTAACTTGCTTCATATGTTGATAGACATAAATACCCAATTCCTTGGATTGAAATGATATCACAATATCATAATAAAGTATAACTGATATCTTGTCAGCCCCATTTTAAAACTTATTCACAGTTTGATGCTGCAGTGAACCAGGAGAATTAAGGGAGTCCATAATGTAGAAAAGAATTGTACAAAGTCATGTGATTGCAACTGACCAATCAAAAGATGCCTACAATGTTTAAATATACATATATGATGCAAATGTTGCACCATAGTAAGTTTCCATGATGCGGTGAACTGGATGGATTCTCGACTCTGAGCAGTTCACATGTAAATCAATGCATCCATCATGGAAGATATGAAGTATATTGCACACTGTACTTTTAAAAATTTCTAGAGCAAAATCTAGTGAGATCACCAATCCAAAATTCATGTGTAAATCAATTATAATTCTAATATACCTACTGGACCTATTTAGTAACTTGTGACCCCCAAATAAGATCGGACCACTGTCACTCCCATACAGTATGCAAACGAGAGCTAAATCTGAAGTTGATCCATCAAATGGTTGTCCATTTATTGCAAGAAAATATCATACTCATGTACAGAATATCATCTCTATGACATTTGACCTTTGTCATATGAAGTTAATTAATTGACCCAAAATAAACCATCCCTTCTCCCATATGCATACTTGTGCGAGGTTTGGCGGTGATCAACAGAAATGATCCTTCATATTGCATAACACGATATATTCATATAATGACCTCTGCAACTTGACCTTTGACCTGGTGACCCATGTCTAATCAGAGCTTTATCACTCAAATATTTATACATGACCAAAGTACATGTAGGAGGTCGATGAATATGATCTGTGAATCGTTCTTTGAATAGTAACCACAAGATTGAAAACGGGACGAAGGGATGAGCAGACAGCATGCCTCTAGGAGAATGCAATATCATAGTAATCCTTCTGTCCGGGTGGCGAGGTGTCCGGGGTCAGGTACCCTGATGATCTCGCTGTTCTCTGGCCATTCCTCCCAGACAAGGAGGGGACTTGGTGACCGTTGCATTGCTTGACCACTGGGACGGGGTCTTAGCCTGGAAGGTGGAGATTGGCGGAGAATAAAAGAAACTTCCAAATAGTCACTTCAACCCATGCCATTGAACTCTTGGGCATCTCTTTTTGAAAATGATTTTATCATGATTTGTTCGAAATCATCTTTATATTTTAAAGGAGAATGAAACCATTGGAACAAGATAGCTTGTGTGAAAACAGAAAAATCAAAGAACAAAGGACAAATAATGAGAAAGTTATGAGCATTTGAATATTGCAATCACTATGCTATGGAGATAGCAAATTGGCAATGCGACATAGATGTGTGATGTCACTTGTGAACAACTCTCCCCTTTACTTTAGTATATATTTCCCTTGAATTGCCTCTTTTATCACATCTATCCATAGATCATGTGTTCTTTTTACATGAGGGCATGTAATACATATTTTTTAAGAATACATCATGGATAAAGAGTTTGTATCATCATAAGAAAAAGCAAAAAGAGACATTTTGAGGGTATTTTATAGTCCACCAAAGGGAAAGTTGTTCATCAGTGACATCACACATCCTTGTCGCATTGCCAATGGGAGGATCTCCATAGCATTAGTGATTGCAATATTCAAATGCTCATAACTTTCTCATTATTTGTCCGATTTTTCTCAAAATTTCTTTATTCTTATTCTTTGATTTTTCTGTTTCTACACAAGCCTATTTGTTCCAAAGTTTTCATTCCCCTTTAATATAAAGATTTTTAATAAAAGGAAACAGAAAGTGTGGTCAAATGCACATAATCAGGAAGTTTAATTGAAATATTTGACACTTTTTTCTTGTATACAGGCTGTACAGTGCGTCCCACAAAAAACGAAACCGAGATTTATCGATGATTTGTCATAACTTAATCATAAATACAATAGACAAGTGACATACCATTGTAAAGCTAAGAATCTCCTCTTTCATCTGAAATTAGTAAGATAATTTCTTATTCACGCATGAGTGAACAAAAACAATTGAAGAGGGGATACCAAAAAGTTACTTGGCTTTCAAAAAGAAAAACAAATTTTTAAAAAGTTCAATATCTGCTCTTTAATATGATACCTCAATCACAGTAGAAATAGAACAGTTCTATTTGAAATAAGGCTTGAATTTCAATAATTTCATAAAATGAAGGTTTTACAGGTGAGCGTCCAGACTCACTCGACACTCTGTTTTGTTGACGATCAGCCATGCATTAAGTCTTTTGTTACCGTGCGATAGCTTCGGTGGGAAACCTGTGAAAACATGTTTATTTAATAAAATTATGGAAATACAAGCATTGTTTCAAGGGAACATAACTTTTTTACTTCTTGACCATTTTCTGTGATTGAGGTATCAAATGAAAGAGCAGATACTGAACTTTTTAGGCATGTGATTTTCTTTTTGAAATTCAGATACCCCCCACCAAATGAGTTTTTGGTATCCTTTCTTCAAATTGTTTTTGCTCACTTATGCATGAATGAGAAATGATCTAAGTAATTTCAGATGAAAGAAGAGATTCTAAGCTTTACAATGGTAGGTCATTTGTCAATTGTATTTGTGATTAAGTTAAATCATCGATAAATCTTGGTTTCGTTTTTCGTGGGACGCACTGTATATCAAGAAAACCTAAAACATAAAGCCAAGTTGAACTAAAAGATAAAATCAAACAAGTATGACAATGAAATTGTCATCAACATGGCATGAAAAATGAAAAAGTCACCAACTTGACAGCTCTTTTATCATATATCTGTATCAAAATTACTGTAATATTTGCTATTTCATATTATGAAATACAAAAAAGGTGAGTATATGACTTCATCAGCTCACCTCATAAACGTACCACCTAACTTGTACATAAATTATACCACTATTGTGAGATAATATAAAGCAAAAATCTTTAAATGTCATAACTTTTTTAAAATCAAATCTGATTTTGATGAATTCTGTTAGTAAAACATGGTTGATTTTCCCTCTTTATGAAAATCATCTAATAGCTGGAGTAGAGTTTGATTGGCCTTTAATTTGCAAATATCTTATCTCCTATGCTGAGACAGGAATGGCATCTCAAAGCACTTGGTATCTTGCGAAATTGGGCACTATAGCAATCTAAATTATTTGATAAACACAAACTAGAATCCACCCAGAATACAGAAGAACAAAATTGTAAGGAACAGTGTATCTTCCCATTGCAATAACATAAATGCCAAGCAAGATAACTGCTGCCTCATCGTAACAAGAATAGACCAGTTCGTAGTTACTTCATGGACAATTTTGGTCAAATGACCTTTCATTTCTTTCATTATGATAGGCAAATTTCAAAGCAAGATATTACTTAAGCTTGCCTTACATAGCAGGATGAAGAAATTGAATAGACCAGGTGACTAGAATAGCACACCAATGAACACTTTATGAAGGTATTTGCTGCATTCCTTCTTTGAACGCATATCATAGCATGTTACACAATGTACTTGGCAAACTGTGAAATACCAGTCGTTCGTGGACGCATTGTTGTTTTTGTGGATGTAAATGAAAACCACTATTCAAAAGAATATATGAATAATCAAGACATCAGAGTTGGTGCTTATCTCATTAGAATTTAAACCACCATGTCACTAAGGTACAAATGACCTTCCTCTGATCATGTGTAGACTCTTTTGATCATGCGCAGAAAGGAACTACGAACTGGCTTATTGAGAGATCACTAATAGGTTGATGGTCAACTTTCGCAAACTCCAGGACTAACCTGTATTGATAGAGCATGTACAGGCCCATCAAGCTCCGTCTTTAGGACCTCATTCACCAGGCGATGGCGCGTTATCAAACTCTCGTTATCGAAGGCCTCCGAGACCACCACGACCTTGAAATGTGTCTCCGATCCTCGTGGGACATTGTGCATGTTACTCTCATTGATGACTTCCAAATGAGAGGGCTGTGGACAGGTGGTTATATAACCAATACAGAGAACTTGAATATTAACATAGTACATCACATACATGCCTGAATTCAGTGTTGCTGACATATATAGGGGCGATTCCATACGTGTCGTACAGGACATTTTGACAACAATTTCTAGTTTCCTAGCCGAATGCTTGAGCAATAAAATGTTCTTTTTTGTCAATGATAAAGCTACAGTGGGTAGTCATGTAATAAACTAATAACCAACACAAACAAATTGATTGTGGGTAAATTATAGGTGAAAATGTTGTGTGTCGTACGGGACGCAGAAATGTCCCGTACGACATGCAACATTTTAAGCTCTAATTCACCTATGGACAACATATTTTTGTTGGTTGTCAGTTTTTTGCATGTCTACTCAGTAGTACTTTAATATTACCACGAAGCAAATTGAAATTCTTTGTTTGTTTGGACAGCTGGTTGAAAAATGTTATAAAAATGGCTGATTTTTCTAGCATGGAATCACCCATAGGCCTGTATTCTAAACTCAGGTTTAAATTAAACCCTGGCTTAAAATTGTGGTTTAACTATGGAGAGCCAATTGGAGCACAAATCTCCAACAGTACACATTCATTTTATTAACTCACAAGACATCCAAATTGTTCATAATTGTCTCGGAATGATAACTGAAGTATTTTTTTTTCACTATGAAAGCAAAAGGAAACAAAATAGTAAACATACGAAATATACCATAAATAACAGAATTTTTGAACAATTGGCTTCCCATAATTTTAGCACAGAGTTAGACCAAGGTCGAAGTTAAACCTGACTTCAGAATACGGGCCATAGAGGTTCCCACTGGAGTTTGGGGCAGTGGACCTCCAAAACAAAATTTACTTGCATTATTAAAACAAGTTTTGCTCCATCTGCCATATTAAGACCCCTTATTTGTTACTGTACTGTACATTAATTTCCATTTCCATCTATAGTGCTCAAAGTCTGAACAGTGCCCTTGTATCCTACAGCATTCTGCCAGGGGTGCAAATGATTAAATATACAAAAATAGAAGAAACAGTGGCCACCTGTCTGAACATTGATTCATTCAGCATACACTTCAGAGTCTCTGGTGAGAAAGACAGCATTTTTAATCCCTGAGCATAAAATGGCTGACATCAAACATTTTCGCTATGTAGACCGCAATCTTGTATGTAGACTCTTATGACTATTTCTCTCTGTATTCATGATAGAAACTACATATTCATTACATTTCTTGTTTGATGAGAGTTGAATTAGCATTTATGCATGTGGTGACAAGGGCACAATAGTAGGTCCAGGGAAAAAATATAGGTGGGGCCTTGGGGACTAATTTGCTTCCAAAATGCCCTACAGAGCCCTGTAAAACTAATAAAGAGCTCCTGATATTCCCAAGTAGTGTCCAATATAAACAATATAATTGGGCTGTTGAGCTAAAAACAGTAGCCCTAGAAAAAAATTATTTAATGATCATTAATTTTTTCTCTGCTTTATTCCACCCACTTGAAATTTCTGCATGAGCTTGTCCCTGATGCTACTCTCCACTGGTCCAGATGCCATGGTCCAGGTCCGACTCGTGTGGATGGTCCTGGTGTCAAGAGCTGGACTTGGACCCAGACCAAGTGCTGTCTTTATTCCAAGAACCGGACTCTGCTTGGCCCAGGCTCTCCGCACTATGACTGCTGCTCTTCCTGTATAATGAGAAGGGGCAAATTTATATGGGATCAAAAATAGGGTATTAGAAATTGAACACTGCTTATACAGTTTCAAGACAAAGTCCATCCCAAAAAATTTTAATCTAAAAAAGCATAATACAGTAAACTTCATTGAAATCTGAAGAAAATAAGAAAGTGATTGTGATATTTTAGAATTTTGGTGATTTAGAGTCAACATGAAGTTCCTCGCACATATAAATAATTCGCTGCCGTATCGGATGCGATATGTATGAGGTACCGGGTCCGGTCCGATTTCGGACCCTCGCAAGCGCATGCGATGTTTTGAAATCGGCAGCGGATTAATTATACGTGTGAGGAACTTCATGTTGGCTCTAATTCACCAATTTCTAGACTGATAGAAGCATGGAAAAGAAGTGAAACTTTGTGTAAAGTAAGAATATTAGTTTTAATTGTTTTTAAAGATTGTGATGTTGCATGAATTTTATATTTTCCCCCATAAAATCCCACCTTTGTCAGTCCTTCACGTTTATAATTTCGTGGAGCTCAATGAATTGCTCTCCTCATTTTTTGAGGAGCTCCATGGAGCTCTTCAGAATCGCTCTCCGTGAGGAGCTAAAATCAATTCATTACAATACATGTATGATAATTTTTTTTTTTTTTTTTTTAGGAGCGCGATTTTTTGCTCTCCTTATTCTTTTTAAGGAGCGCGGTAGGAGCGCCGGCACGATCGCGCTCCTCAAAAATGAAGGTCTGCTTTGTCCTTCAGAATATCAGATCGAGTTCACGGTCTCGAAGTTTGGGTAGGTGGAGCGTAGTGTAGCGGAAGTGGAGTAGAGGCTGCACAAACTTCGCTCGAGGTAGCTCGCACCATGAACCATGTCACCGCCATCTTGTTTCTGCTTTCTAGTTGTTCTTCCCCAACATTACAGACACGTGCGTCGCGTAACGTTGGGGAAGAATAAGAAAAAAGATGGCGGCGTAAACATCGGGCAAGTCTCTTCCGTCTTTTCATAATATTTTTCTCATTTTATTAATGAATACTCCTTTAAAAATGAATCGATATTGCAGAAATGTCGGAAATGAACCGGTAGGCCTACATGATTAGGCCTAGTCCTAGCACTCTAGCCGACACCACAATACTTACCCGTGTTAAGAAACTGGGACTCCACTCACGCGCATTTGGGCAGCCCTAGCTTAGAACTAAGCTTTCTTTCCGTAAAAAATCTTTATCCTTATGATTCAATAAATGTTAATGAATATATAATTACTGTTAAATCGGTACTCACCGGTTCTTTTCTTGAATTTTCTGCCAAATTCCCACGCTTCTGGCAACAATTCTGCCTACGATTTTGTCGCCATAGACAGCTGTTCATGCAACTTTATTTATAAATGGAGCGCCCCTTACGAGAGTTGTTAATGCTGCGGAGAAATCGTTAGGCATTTTGGCCTGTGATCAAGGCTTAGCTGTTCTATTTTTTTTATATGTGTGAGATCGAAATCACAGCGAGTAAACACTCTTCCATATGGAAGAGTGTATACTCGCTGTGATATGATCCCGATAGGGAGGCGCAACACCCCCACCCACATGGGCGCAAATCCCAGGGCCGGGGGACATGTACCCCTCACCCAAAATAGTAGGGGGCACATTATGAAATATCCCCCTACTATTTTTGGTCATTTCATTCAAAATCGAAATGAAACGTTTGGAAGAGACGATCTTACTTTTGGGATGCCCCCCTTTTTTTGCTTGTTTGCTTGTCAAATTTCTTTTGGTTAAGATGACCTTCTTTAGGAGGTGATAAACCTTCTTTTTTTTGTCAAATTTTCCAGCCCCTGGTCCCCCTACCTTTGGGGAGAGATTTCCGCCCTTGCAAGTAGACATACTCTTGATATTGTTTGCGAATCTGCACAGGCGTCGGAGGCTGGGGGATGAGGAAAAGCGGTGAGACGAGAACAAAAATAGAAGGGAAAAGAGGACAGAAAAAAGTGAAAGAAAAATTAATGGAAAATAAAAGGGAAGAGAAAATAGGGAGAAATGTGATGGGTAAAAAAAATTGGGGAAAGAAGACAGATAAAAGTGAACGAAAGAAAAATTAATGGAAAATAAAAGGGGGAGGAGAAAATAGGGAGAAATGTGATGGGTTACGTCAAGATTTTATGTGCCCGTGCAAAAAGAAATGAGCAGAGGTTGAGATGTTGTCCGTTTGGGCAAATGCCTGTCTGTTTCTCGGACTGGCGCCCGTGTTGCAAAAATTATTACCGCAAGATGATGGAATCACTGCTTCATACCGACAGTGACAGGATTTAGCGGTTGTAGGTATAAATCGCGCTCTAACACTCTAAAACTGTGTTCTTTATCAAAAAGCTGTCCTTCATATTCATTTTCGCAAAAGAATATAAAGTTAATTTAAATCATTGTCTGTAGTTATCCTGTTAATGTTTAAAATACTTAGAAATTGGGTTAGGTTAGGGTTACCAAATTATCAGGGCAGAAAATATATTTTTTTTCTGATTTTGCGCGTCGAGCTGGCATTATTTGATCTGTGAGATTATGTTTTTGATGACATTCATTGTGTTCACAGCAATAATTATTAAACATTGCGCACGCGCCGTGCGCCGCATGAATTATGTAGATCAGTGAATAACTTACCGCTACACAAGAGCAGTTGCTCTATATATTCTATGTAATATAATATACAGAGCAACTGCCCATTTTTAATGGTCCATAATATACCCACTTTTTTCTTTTTTGGAAAGAGTATGAAGTTATCTACTGATATACTGAATGTACAATAAAAGTCATTATCATGTATTTCTTGACATTTCATTTACTTTTTTTCCCATCCCATAGCTGCTCGCATAGACCTACGCCGTCACAAATAACAAAACAAAATCTCACTTTTTTTTCTTTTTTGGTGGGGGATGGATTTTCCACTGGATACACAACGGTACAATTTTTCAAATTATTTTTTTCTGCTATTTTCATAATAAACTTTAAATGATTTCGCCTGTGCACTATTATTTTTTTAAAGACAAAATAACAAAATTACATCTAGTCATCATCATCATAGCATCGTCATCACCACTACCACCATCATTATCATCATCATTATCATCACCGCCACCATCACCACCACTATCATCTTCACCAAGATAATTTTCATCATCATCATCATTGCCATCATCGTCTTTCTTTTTTTCTTATTTTTTCCCCTTCCCTTCTTTTTTCCTTCCTATTTTCCTCCTTTTTTAGAGGGGCATACCACCACGCCCCCTCACTGGATATCGGCCTCTAAATATGTTTGTTGTTGTATATAAGTTGGCGGATGCCTCATGAAATGAAATAAGAGAAAATAAGGAAAGGGAAACTAAGAAGAAAAACAAGAAATGAGAAGAAAAAAGAAAGCCAAACAAACAAGAAAAAACAATATCAAAATTTTGTTGTAAAGTCTTCTACGTCAGTTTAATAATTATGTTTTCAGTGAAATGAGAACATAAAAGAATTGAAACAAGTAAGAAGGGCTATACATCGTAGCAAAGAAATAGAGGGAAGCTCCGAGACAATAAAAAGGGTGAGAAAAAGAAGACTTTGAAAACCTCACAACACGTACGAGCATAATAAAAAAAATGGAATAAGCGATCGCGGACAAGTAGCTGAGGGACCCTCCCCCTCTCTATTTATTTATCTATCAAACTCGCATATATACAAGAACTTCTTACTAATCAAAATATTGCGAGCAAAAAGCACGAGCTGACATTTTTTTTTAAATATTCAAAACTGATAGAGACGCATTTTAAACATTATTCATGAAACTTATTAATCATTCATTTCCAATCATTCGATTGCGACAAATGATCTGAGAATTTAGTGTTTTTAGGAATTCATTAAAAGCATAAAGTTGTATCTCAACATTAAAATATTGCAGGCGCAACGCATGAGCTAAAGCTTTATACAAAGATAAAAAAAATGACATTTTAAGTATTTTTGGTAATCACGAAAAAGATTGATATTTCATGAAAGAAAGCTCAAATCCCGAGGAGGAATATTTTCATGAATTGACTTTAAAAGCCGGGGGCCACTTCCATTCACGAGTGGATACCATGCGCGATCATGGGGTCTCAAAAAGCACCCTAAACACGTAATTTCCTGATTCTGAAAATGCACCCCTTAACAAGTATTGACGTGTACCGTACCCTTGACAAGAATTGGAAACAAAACGATACTCTTTAAATATTCCCTGAAATGACCCCTAAACAAGTACAGGAATGTTTATTGTTACGGGTCCTTCGGTCTTCGGCTTTTTTACCTTATTTGGCTTAGTACGACCCCACCTATCTTCTACACCTTGCGCAAATTGGACTCTAAACACGAAGTGTTGGGGAAAACAAGGACATCCTTTATAAAACATTTTAATCTTGTTTTATCATCCCCTCAAATTCGACCCTAAACACGTAATTTTCCTAGCGAAATAGATATACCCCTTTTTCATTATTTTTGTGTTTTTGACACCCTTATCACGTTACGTACGTAACGTGCCCTATAGTGAAAAAGATTTTTTTTTTGGTCGCGCATATATGGTATCCACTCGTCAATGTAAGTGGCCCCCGGGCTTAAAAAACTGTGGAAGCCCCATTTAATATTTGATTATGGGATTATAAGTCGAATAAATAAAAGCTGAAAAAATAAAGTATTTTGTGTTCCTCTATCATAATTCTCTTTCTCTTTAACACTAGTTCCCTTTTTTTTTGGGGGGGGGGGTATTTTGGTTAAAAAAGCTAGGAGAGAAAAAAAAATCATCAAATAAAGCGCATACTTGTGAAATAATATCGAAATATCCTGTACTCAAAGATTTCTAACCCCGCATTTCCACTGATGTCGCCTATGAGGTCCATACATGTAATGTTTGGACCTCATTGGTACTAGGAGTGGGCTACTCTCCCTGCGATTTACCTTGCCAATATTTCTAAACTAACTTAAATATTAGTCAATGGGACCAAAGCCAAAGCAAAGGCACTTAATTTCGCGGGACATGATGGATACGTCTGGAGCTGATAAAGTGAAAAATCATGGCGATTTCATAACTATAATACTTTTTTTATTTTCCTCGGATATGAAAATCATCAAAATGAAAATGAAAAGAGAGCTTGAATACCTGAAATCATCAAAATTAATTCCTTTTCCTTGGCGATGGGCACTCCTCTTGATCTTCTTTACCTTTCTGTGTTTAGTTTTGCTATGGTGTCTTTTAGATGGAGAGTTTGGGTTGAAGAGAAAACAAGTACTAGTAATGCCATGGTCACATTTGCTCTACGGCGGCCGTACGGCTAGTCGAAAACAGCCGTTTTATCAATTTTGATTCAAACCACCTACCGGTATATGTAGTTGGACAAAAAAAATGTTAAAACGGTTGTTTTCGACTCGCCGTACGGCCGCCGTAGAACAAATGTGACCATGGCATTAGTGAAAAGTAAATCAAGCAAGCAAATTGGAACACCCTCCTTTCAGAGAGCAAACAAATATTGTTTGTGAAATTATCTGATTTACAAATGGATTCATTTAAATAATGATTAAATAGTGATTAAATAAGAAAAAAATATGATACTCAGAGGAAGGTCAACAGTGCATTTACTCCTGCTGGGCAATTGCTCCGGGATTCATTTCCGGTCTTAAAAGAGTTAAGACTAGGGTTGCAATTGGGTTTTATTTTAGGGTTAGGTTTATGAAAGGGTATATTGAAGTTGGCGATTCTAGAGAGCTGGTGGAGTTACCCCAATTTTGAGTCACTTAGTAAGCGTTCTCAGTTGCCAGGAATACTGACTAATAGAGATATTTTAAGGAAGCTCTTGTATTATAATCATGAATAACACTACGCATCTCGCTAATCAAATAATGCAAGCGCGAAGCGCGAGCTGAAAATTTTTGATATTCAGACCTAAAATGGGACATTATGATAATTTTTTTGTAATCATGATACGTACCTGTCTCGCTAAACAATGTGAGCGCGAAGCGCGAGCTGAAATTTTTGTATATATTGACCCCATAACAGAGTGATTTTAAGGACTAGTCTATATTTTAGGAATCCATTAATAGTATACATATCTCACCATAGTCATCTAATGTGAGTGCCAAGCGCTTGCTGATTTTGTTAGAATTACATCTGAACACATGAAGCACTTATGTAGTCATTGTAATCATGATTTTCATACGCATCTCACTAATCAAATATTGCAAACGCGAAGCGCGAGCTGAAAATTTAGGAAATTCAGACCTGAAGAGTGGCATTTTAAGGCTTGTTTGTAGGGATTCTCGAAGCCATAAGTATTTTGCGAAGCGCGAGCTGAAAATGTTTGATATTCAGATCAGAAAAAGGGACATTTTAAGGACTGATTTTAGGATTTCATAAAGAGCAAACATATCTCATCAATCCACTAATGCGAACGTAAACACGGACAGGAAATGTTTTATATTAAGACCTTGAAATGGGGCAATCACTTTAAGTAGTCATGAAAAAGAAGCATGTGTCACTACGTAAAACAATAATAACTCGTAGTGCGGGAAATATATTTGGTGTACATTGACTTGAAAACGGGAGGTTTTAGTACAACATGATTATACATGTATATCTCGTTATACAGACAATGCGAGCACCAGGAACAATGAAGACATAGACCCTGAGCAACTTATGTTTCATTAAGTTATGGTAAAAAATGTTTATCATGTAACATAATTATAATATTATAATGCATATTCTTTCCCACTACGTTTCTCTTCCTTTATCCCTCTTTTTCTCCTTTTCCCCGGTTTATTTATTTTTTTGGGGGGGGTCAGCCGATTGGGAGGGGGGCACGTGCCCCCCATGCCCCCCAGTAGTTACGCCACTGAAAGGGATAGATCGAGCCTCGTCGATCTGGCGATGCACAGCGGCTGCTGGGCCCACGATCAATTAGGCAAGCAAATTTTCTGAGTATTTCATTTCATGTCTATTTCGAACAATTAATATGTGGATTTTTCATCATGAATTTCGAGATCATCGATCTGTGTATTTCTTGTCGACGGCACGAACGCTCTAACGTTCTAACTTCTGACAGATTTTTGAAATGATAAAGCAACAATTTAAGAAACGAATCTGAGAACAGAGAGGAATGAGTTAGGAAATTAAGGGCACTGCAGTTTTGCAAGTCAATCTGTTTGAAAATAAATGGATTTTTTTTTATTTTTATCATTTTTAGGGCATTTACGGTATCATCATCAAAATCACACCATAATTCATCGTCACAATGATCCCATCATCAATACCACATGTTTTCATCATCATCATCATCGTCATAGTCAAAATCAATCATCATAATCACACCATGATTCATAGTCATCATCATTATCATCATCATAACGATGTTTTTTTTAATCATCATCTTCATCATCATCATCACCACCATTATCATTATTATCATCACCGTCACCAACATCACTAAAGACGGAAAAACTACAATCGCCACGTCAATGATTCCTTTTATAATGCTATCATAATCAAAGTTGACGTCATCGTCATCACCATCATAACCACCACTATTATCGTTATGGTGTATCCTGATTCCTGGTGCATCTTTTTATTAATGTAGACCAACCCCCCCCCCCCCCAAAAAAAAAAAAAAAAAAAAAAAGGTAATTCTTGATAAGATGCTGCTTAATACTATCATAACCGGCTTTTCCTTTGGTAAGATTTATTCAGTATTTAAATTCTATGGCTCGTATTCTGAAGTCGGGTTTAACTTAAACTCGGATTTAAAGTTATGGATAGCCAATTGTTACATTAATCACCAACTACAGGTCTCACAGGCCTAATTCATTCCCCATAGACTCATGTGTTAAATTGGCACTTTAAAAAATTCATAAAAAAATGAGGATGAAATTCGGGGGTCGAATGTTTACTACCAGTGGATAGGATATATATCTGGCAATCCATATCTGACCAGAAAAGGGTCCCTCGACCGGCTCATTTAAAAAATAAATTGGCTTACTGTTTGAAGACATCGTCGGGGGAGCAGATTCATCACCTCAAACAGCAAAATAGCCCTAATCCTTCCGCCAGTGAAAATATAGTCCAAAATTGGTGATATTTCTTCCCAATTTGGGAAAAGGAAGTTCAATAATTACCAAAAATAGAATCAGTGTTAGATGAACAATCATTTGCATACACTTTGTCAATCAGCCATATCAAAATAAAAAAAAATAGCAATGGGTTGGCTCGAATGAATATCTATGGCCTGCCACTAGTGATTAGGCCCGTGAAACTACTAGAGATATCATACTTGAGCTCATTTGACTCCCAAATAATTCATAATTGTCTAGAAAGTATAAATAGATGATTGTTTTCACCATCGATGAATCAGGAAAGAGCACAGTAAACATTAGAAACATACAACTTCATACAAACTTTGATACTTTTGGCTTCCTATACTTAAACCACAACTTTAAACCCGAGTTTAAGTTCAACCTGCTATCAGAATACAGGTCATTATTTCCTGCTACCTGTTTAGACACTATGGTCCGTATCCTAAAGTCTTGCTTAAACGAGACCATTTTTTATATATTTTTTACCATGGTCGGGTCACGGTCTAACTCTGCGCTAAAATTATTATAGAAAACCGAAATGTCAACAATTTTCTGTACATTTTATGTGTCTTATGTTGACTATGCTCTTTCACTATGCTATAATGGCAAAGATGTCTTATCTGACATATGAGCTGCTTAATCGAACGTGTACCGTTGGATATTCCTGTAACAATTGGCTTACCATAACTAGACCACTAATTTAGTTATAGGCCAGAGACTTGCAACTTTGCTGTATTTGCGCTATACAAAAACATTTCATTATTAGTTCAGAATAGGGCCTAAAAGTTTTATACCGAAACTCGACGACGAAATGCTGAGTGAAAATGTCCTTAAAATTTATAACATTAAAACTGACAAAATATATAGTTCCTGGTTGACTCCTGAAGCCAGATCTGTGAAGTTCGTAATGATAAAAATGTGATTTGATATTGTAGGCCTAAAAGTAGCCTGAGTCGTAATATTTTCATAATTTTAAAAGCTTGTTGCCCGAAAGCTCTCACTCGCTTCGCTGCCTTGGCTTCGGAAAGGTAACCTTGTCGATTGTCTTTATTGCCGGCTTCTTTAGTGTCCAAAATTGAATTTTGTTGTGAGCCAGTGGCGTTCCTGAAAAATGAGAGGCAAATATTTTCTGACAACTACAAAAAAAAATGACCAGCACACCGATTCCCATAATAAAAAAGTGTCCGAAAACTAAAAGGAAAAGGGTCATTAAAATTCTTTCAGGAGCACTGTTGTATACATGGGGGGCATATAGACCCAAGAAAACGACAAGGGGGAAAAAAGAAGAGAAATTGAAAAAAGGGAACAACTTTGTATGCTCGACTCACTCGCTCACCACTTTTGAGAAATTTTGCCACATATACCATGTACGCCCCTGCATAATTTTGGGTTCATTACATCATTATCGAGGGTCACCACCTTAGGCACGCCAGTGGTGTGTTTTCGTTTATAATAAACTTTATGTAAAAATATAATAACTTATTAAAAAACAACTTAAATCATTTTATGATTAGAAACAAATGAATGAGACTTGATGAAAGATGTGTATCATTAAATTATTCATATATAAATATTTTACAGTCACCATTTGTGCTTTTAAATTGTGTTTGATGTTCACATTTTGTATTGTTGCAATCAATTATGTGCGAAATACGAATAATGCAATGGGTAAAAGAAGAGAAATAGAGTTTTTAAAGTTCTATATTTTATTCCTCTTGAAACATAAAAATCAGTAGAATAAATCATACATAACAATTAATCAGTGAAAATGTGAATAGCAAACTATACACAGATTTTGTTTTTCCATTCAATACTTAGAAAAGTATTATTTAAACTTCATAGAGTTACATTACATCAATCACTAAAATCAGCTCAAATATAAATTTATTTCAGACAAGATTTTTGTTGACTTTTTTTCGAAATGATCAGCTCTTAGGCAAATTTTAAGGGGAAGATATTTCATCTTATTACATCAACCATACCTCCTATTACCAGCGGCACCCCCCCCCCTTCCTTACTACCGCTACCACATCACCTTTCAACTACACTACACACATACAAAACACACCACACTCCAAAATTAAACACTATGAAATAAAAGAAGAGCATAATTCCAAGAGGGGCTCAATCCACTTTTGACCAAAACTGCATGTTAAACTGTGTACATTTTTACATGGGAAAAAAATGCACCATATTGCATTGAAAATATTTATTGGATGATTGGCAAAAAATATTTATAAATTTCAGTTTTATCCCAAAGGAGCTAAATTAAAGAAGAGAGTTGCTAAATCCACTATATGGTCATTTAGGTGTTGATAATTTAAACACAAGTTATATGCTTTCAAAGAGTTTTAATGTTTTAATGAATACCGGGCTAATGAATATTTTTTGATTTAGCTCCATTTGAAATAAAATGTCGAAGATTCAACTATTTAGACAGGATAAGAAAATTTCCCATTTTCCCTTTTTAATTCTCCGTGGATAAACATCAGAAAAGATGTAAAAGATCTAATGCAATGTAATGTGCTTCATTTTTATTTGAATTTCCATTGTTAAACGTGTTTACATGTGCAAAAATGGACATCGGACTGTTTTATTCCCCACAGAAGAGTGAAATTTATGGAAACGAAAATAGTAATAAATCTTAAAAATTGAAGTCGAGTATTTGATTTATATGAACGTGATTTAACTAATCTAAGATGATATAGCACAGTATAATAGAGCGGATTAGGTTAAGTGGTGAATTAAAAACTTTGATTTGCTGAAAAAAAAATACCACTATAATTATCTGGATTTAGCTCCTTTCGGAATAAAACTCGTCACAATTATAAAGAGACATAATCAAATTGAGTTACCTACAAATTTTACATTTTCATAGAGATAGTTCTAATTTCGGACCACACAGTAAAGAAAATGGCACGATGTTTAAGCCTATCACTTTAAAATTATATTTTATACTTGTTTCCATTTTTTAAACAACTTGTTTTAAAATTTTAAACAGTTGTTTAAAAAGTTTAAGCAGTTGTTTAAAAAACTTAAACAGAAGGTGTTAGAGTGACGGGCTTAAACAACGTGCTTAAAATCTTAAACAGCGTTTTTACAGTGCAAATTTCATGCAAATGGATAAGGAAGACTTCACGATCGGTCAATGTTATAATATTCTCTTTCGTAAGATTTCATTTTTTTACTTTGTCATTTCGCTTACTTTTGCAAAATTCTCATAGCAATGTATGGTTACTGCGATCACTATGGCCATTTACATTTGAGTCATATTCTGAGCCCTATATAACTTCATAAAGTCGACTGGTGATCACGAATTTAGGAAAACTTACTTTTTGTCAATATCATATAAATCATATAGATAACCGTGTCTTGCACACATATATTTCTCGTGAATTTGATTAACTGAATTGAATTAAGAATTGGATAAATATATTGAAATCGAATTACGAAAGTCAAATGATAATTCAGGTTATTATTCATTGTTTTCTTTTTGTCTTTTCCCACCCTTTTCTATGAGGCAAAGTCCGTCCCTCTTTTCTAAATTATGCCAAATCTTGGACTTCATACTTTGCATGGAAGTAAGCTTAACGTAACTTACTTACCACTCATTAACACTCAAGATGGCTAAACTATGTGTTATCAAAGACTGAATGATAAAAACATTTTAACCGAACTTCTCACTTTTCTCCGTTGTGTTCAAGATATGTTCCCTTTTTATGAAATTATGAATTTACGATATGGGATACACATTTAACTTATATTTCCTTTTTTATATTATAATGTTTTTAATGAAAGTATATGCTTCAGTATACTCACCGCAATTCGGCTATGCCGCAATGATTTTTTTTAATCAATAAACCAGTTATCTACATGCATCTTTCTATCTTTGTGAATTTTGAAATACATTGACAGATTTAAAAAAGTCATCTGGGTTAAATTCATAATCTTGTTTTCTCATATTGCTTTGAAATCATCCCTCTTCAGAAATTCTCCCAAATCAATTGAGAACCCATAAGGTATTCAGGAACATGACAATCATGACTGCCACCACGGATGGTAACTCCACAGCTCTGATCCCTGCATTGAACCCGCCGTCGCTTATACCATCAGTCGGATCACAATCGAACCAATACACCGCGGTCTCTCTCGGATAAGGCGGCACACTAATCAACACCTCGGATCTGAAAGGGTGAAGTCGGTAATACTGGGAACCGGCGAACATGTAGGTCTCGGCATCGCTCCAGTGCCATTGGAAAGCGGCGTCGATGGTGCTTGGGAGACCTCGCCACCATGCTGAGAATAGTCTTGGATAGGGGTTGTCGATATCGAGATCGACTCCACCTCCAGGGGTAGAGACGCGGTAGTACTCGGTATCTGAAAGTGATAGAAAGGAGTAATTGAGGTACTTTATGTACTTAAATTTGAGCATGTACAATTTATTATGTTGCTGTAGGGTAAATATAGACTATATAAATACCAAGAGTCTCTCCCTAGTTTAAAACAATTTAATTATTATCTTTTATCTTATAAAGTTACTGAAGAAATTATTGCAAAAAAGGAAAAACAAACTCAATAAACACAATGTAAAATGGCAAAACATAAACAAGTATTTTTCAATTGCATAAATTGTAACCACTGGAGATTAATATTTTGTGTAATCGTTTTTTTTCATGACTTTGTTTTATCTTCTGTTTATGTTGTAGTGGTGTTTTTTTTTATGTCATACTTTCGGTCATGTTAATACATGAAAATGTCATATTTTGGGGTTGCGCTATACCCCGGCGATGCCGCCAGGACGACACTGGACCGTTGGGTATTACCGTACCCCCTTTCTTCTTCGGTTGATAGATCGTCCTGTCGGCAGCGCTAGGGTACAATTTTCTTGTAAATCAAGATTATGTTGTATGTACTTATACAATGTCCTTTTTTATTGAAGTGCAACGATATGTTTTGTATACTTTGATTATTTTTATGACGAATAAAAACTGCAAAGAAAAAAAATATAGACTATAAAATTGCATTATTGATCATGGGAATTTTAATCTCTTCGACTTACAAAGGGAGATATAAAAAAGAAAGGTTATAATCATTAATAATATAAGAAAGGAAAGAAGAAAATGAAATAAAAGCTTAGAAAAACTGGGGGCATGTAGAAATAATATAGGCAGAGGCAAAGAAAAAAATAGGAAAGAAGAAAGTCAAAGTTTTGTTGCCAGATAAGGCAATATATATATATATAAGTAGAAGAGGAGGAAAAGAAGAGATCGCTAGAATTGAACAATAACATTGCGACGAGTATTAGGACCGGATATAATACTTTCCTAACGAGATGATTTGAAAATTGCAGTTGCACATTTTATCACAATTCATCATTTAAAAAGTTGGATTCCGAAATTTTCTTAATCAATATTCGGTGATTGATATCAATCATAAAAGAACGTTTTTCAAACACATTCGTTCCATACTTAAGTCCTCGTTTCATCATTCTCTTTTTTTTTGTTCTTAATATTATTCTTATACTCCTGCATTGGGTATTTCAAACTTATTTTACGAGTATTTTTGTACGGACTGAGGGAAAGCTATTTATTACACTATTAATATATTATGCAAGTGTTATTAGAGGAGCGTGAAAGTCAAATTTACAAATATTTCCAAAGAAAATATGTAAATTAATAACCAAGTGCAACGATATTTATTGAAAAAAATTTACTAATGTATATTGTATGCGCAATATTAGGTCAGCAACCCGAATGGCCCTTGTTATTTTTATTAAAACTAATAAGTTAGTAATTGAACAAACGTAAATTGTATTACCTTTCACAAAGTAGATTTTATTGTTGGTATGCCAGATATATGCAGCGGACAAGTCACTCGGTATACCGGGAAACTCGGATTCAATACTTTTGGGATATCCGGAGTCGATGCTTTGGTTTGACATGCGCCAGACTTCACTTCCCTGTATGGATGAATGATTTAGATGATTATTACATTTTATCCTTAAAAAAATCCATAATGTCTATATTTCAAATACTGGGTAACAGAATTAAATTCGACATGAAATATAAACTTACAGGTCGTTTGATCAAATGAAATTACCTCGATCCTTTAAAATTGCCTAGAATTTGTAAATATTTAAACCACCATCTGGTTTGCCCCCAAAAATAATTAAAAAAAACTATATTATAAAAAATCAAGAAATATTGTCAATGAATTCATGGATATGATCTACATAGAAACGATGAGGAAGAGGAAAGTTTTGATGGGTAAAAGGTGGAACAAACTATTTTACGACTTTCTCATTAAAGAGTGATTGATTTCATGGGTACGCATCATCCAATTACAAAATAATGTCAGTTAAACCTTCTATGTTACAGAGTGCGCCACAAAGGACCTACATAGTTCACGTATTTCTCATATTGTGCAATGGATAAATAAAATCTATTTCATTTTTTTTATCTTTTAATAATAAAAGATTTCTTTCATCGTTGCATTTACACCTCTTCCGAAGTCAACATGGCGAATTATTGATTTGATGCTTAACTGATATTTTTTTCTCCAGATTTGAAAAAATTATTGCGGTAAAAAAACAATCTTTACTCGTACCTTAAAGACGTATGTTTTTCCAGAGGTCGGGTAGTAGAAAGAAGCATCCGGACCATCGGGTAGTCCGGGAAAGTCTTCTTGGATCCGTTTAGGATACCCGGCATCAATTGTGTTACTGGACATTCTATAACAGTATGTGGCTGTTAATATAAACAGAGTAGGCATGAATTGATGTAGAGACAAATATAATTTCGGTTTATAGCATATGATTTTTTGGTAAGTAATCAGCAAATGTCAAGGGGGAAATAATTTCTGTGCACTTTGGTTCTAGATTATTTTTGTCCGTATACTAACATATTTCACCCTAAAAGATAAGGATGGGAACAATAATGTTCACTGAAAGTAGACCGCAGTTTTGAATCGAGGATGGAATTGAGGAAAGTGTAATTTAGAGTTGCTAATATTGGAATAGGCTAAAAATAATTACACGAATATAGTTCTTAATCCTAACCAACATCTATCTCTCTAAGGATTTGGCCAGTGTTTAATCTAACTTTTCGTTTACTAACTTATCTCACTCCACTCTCAATTCCTCTTATTTCAGATAGTAAAAATCAAAATCTTAGATATATTATATAAATAGTGTACAATCTATTGTACAATATACTGGATTATATGTACGACAAATATAAAATTATCCCGAGTGCAGGTTTATTTCACCGAGGCCGAAGGCCGAGGTGAAATAGGCTTGCACGAGGGATAATTTTATATTTGGAGTTCATATAGTCCAGTAATATTGTATGATAGAACGTTCACTATTTATTATAGTAAATAGATCCCTTAATCTAAGCCCCCCATCATGGATTTTGCCATCCAAAAATCGAAAGTTATATTGTACATATGTACAATATAACTTTTTGAAGGGAGGTCACGTGGTACAAATCCAGCCAATCACAGCTCGTATTTTACTACCACTATTTACTATAAATATATATATATACACACACATATATATATATATATATATAATCTGAAATTTGTTCCATGTATTTTTTTTTAGTGTGTTCCTTTTTCATATTGACTTAACAACAAACGTCCACCCGGTGACACCTATACCTCGGCATGTTCGAAAAATGTAGGCCTACCGTGCTGACTGGTAAAATTTATTTCCAATATATATATATATATATATATATATATATATATATATATTGGAAATAACATTATAAGAGGTGAAATAAAGTGAGTGGCGACAATAGTCAAATACGACTAATCGCCAACCAACAGAAGAACAAGAGGAAGAAAAAGAAGAAGACGGAGGAAGAAGAAGAAGAAGACGAAGAAAAGAAGAGGAAGAAGAAGAAAAAGAAGAAGAGGAGGAAAAGAAGAATATATTAATATATCGATGTATCTCACCGTTGCATAGATAATGCCTGCCATCTTGAGTACTCGTCGCCCATGTTATGGTTATAGGGAAACAATCGGCGCCTGATCCATCAGGCTGCTCAGGATCATTAGTGTTTACGCCTGCAGATAAAAACAATCATTAAAAGGGAGAAATAGTGTGGAGCCTTGATTGTGTCAAAGGGAATCTAGTTCTTGTTTTGGCCATACCCAGCAAAAACTGTGGTGTTAACCGGTGTACATAGAGGACCACACCAGTTATTTTACACCGGTGTTAAATTGGTGGTGTTAGTTTTACACCTATAGGTGTTATTACAACACTTTTATTGTTACATGTACATTCTTTGGTGTTACGTTTAATCTCTAGGGTGTAACTTTAACACCTCAGGGTGTGGTCCTCTATTAACACCAATTGGTGTCAGTTTTAACACCGCAGTTTTTACAGTGTATATGACTTTGTAACCAGGATTTTTTTTAATTTCTGAAGTAGGGCCTCATAATTATTTTTCAATGTCAAGACCTGTTTCCCAAATGAATGTCAAGAACATCATTTTGTGTAATTGAATATTATTTCTTGATATCAAGATTTTGATTACTTTGAAACTCACGTAAAAATCTGAATCGAATTTAATTTCATATATCGATAGTGTAAAGCTTAATGAAATGAATGCGTACCATATATAGCTTGTATACCGGCGATGTCATCACGATCAAGAGCAAAAGTCGCATTGTAACCTAAATAGAAGGGAAACATCACGGCACCCCTAACATCAGAATGGTCGAGACCCAAGCTGTGTCCGAACTCGTGTGTGGCAACCTGTAACAGGTTTATTCCTGAAAAAAAAATTCGAACTATTTTAAAAGAAGGGAAATAGTGGCGAAACTTATTAAAATTAATTTTTCGTGGCGGTTTTAGAGGTTTGAAGTGACCGTGTTCAAACGCCATTTACCGCCTGAAGAAGGAAAAACATCTTCAGTGCTTTCACCGCAAGATCCGTGATAATACTTTAATGATCGACACCGTTATAATTCGCCAGTCAGATTTTTCGCTTAACGGATCTATACGATGTGAACACGGTAACTACCCGGAGGTGTCGGACTTGACGCGGAAGCATCACGATCTCATGAAGGAGCTATACGATATATTACATTGTATGTGATTGTGGATGTGTGTGTGGGGGTACCCTTGCATGTGTGTGTGTGTATGTGTATAAAAGAACAATGGAAAACTGAAGTGTGTCTCCCACCTTTTAGGAGATATTGCAGCCCATATCAGCACCCCACTGAAAAAAAAATCGTTCCAAAGGCCCTGTGCCTATAAGAAGGTCACATGGTGACCGCCCATGTGATTTTTTAAGTTATAAATAAACTAATGTCAAATACAAGAGATCGATGAAAACGAAAAAAAAAGTAGACCTAGTAAAGGAAAATGCTGGGTCGCAAAACAATAATAATTGGGACAATGCCTCTATGACACCCCCCCGCATGCTACTGGGAGGGTAGAGTTAATATCATTATCGTTACTTCCATTTCCGAAGCAACCTTTTCACCGAATGTCTCTTAAAATACAATAATGGTTTACCTGAACTTGAACCATCCGTAAAAGTTTCACCGTCATCAAAGTGGGCGTCGCCCGCGATGCTAACTGGGGGAGATGTCGGGTAGTACGCATGCGCAAGCGTACCACCGGGCCCATCAAAAGGAGCATTGTCACCGTGTGCGCCATCTTCGAATGATACTTGGATCTCCGCGTCACTGCCGGTTCCCTCAGTAATATCCAAAGCAGAGGCATCTTCCCAGTACTATGTATCAAAAATCGTTTAAAAACAACTATATTTTAAAGGTATTATTTAACTTTGTGAGCAGTCGATCTAAAAAATTCTCAAACCAAGATAAAACATGTGTACAAGTACATGTATTAGAACTAAAAAAAACCCTGAAAGCAACCATTATTGAGAGTGAAAAGCTAAAAATACAAGGCAAATCCTGATTTTGTAATTAGGCGTCTTAAAGACGCTTAAACAGAACACACAAGTGTATGGGATGAACTTAAGATGGTGTTTCCGGTTTCTTTATATTTCACTTTTTGAAGCACTAAATAATTATTTTCGGACGTGGTTTTTTCTGGGCTTCATTTTTGTAACATATCACAGATACAGGTGACAAGTGTGACCTTCTAGCTCAGATTTTTAAAAAGTCAAATCAATGTTAGCCAATCACTTTAACGTAGGTATACATTTGCATGATCATTAAAGTTTAATATAATTTCAGAGGAATGTTATTCTTTCGTTATCATAACAAGAAGCGGATCAAGAGGGGGGGGGGTTGGGGGGTTGCAACCCCCCCAAAAAAAAAACACAAAAAGAAAAAAATCCGGGGACCATTTTTTTAAATCTTATCTTTTTTTTAACTTGTAACTTTATTTTATTCTATTTCTATGTATTTATTTCATTTATTATTATTCCAAGGCCCCCAATTCTTTTTATCTGTGTTGTTAACTGGCCTTACATTGCAGGAAAATGCAACTTAATTTTACAAATTTTCATGGGGGTTAATTTGGCAACGACCTCTATACCAAAAATAGTGGTGTTTTAGATGCAAGAAAACGCCATTTTCACACACAGATTTTCAAAAAATTTTCCTACTGTGGGAGGGGGGACACCATCCTCCCACACCCTCCCCCCTCACTCGCTCCGCTCGCTTGGACTCGGTCGCTACGCTCCCTCGCATACCACCCCAACCCCCCTTTATAAACAGCTGGATCCGCCCCTGATAACGGTTCAATTCATTTTGTAAATTATTTTTGTAAAAATGAATAAAAAAGAAGCAGTTATAGTCTTTTAGTGGGAGGAATGTTCCCCTTGAGGGGTGATTACGGTTTAAAAAAGAAAACAAAATAAAACAAATGAAGCACCTTATGTGGCAACTTATGGATCTAGAATAAAGATTTTCACCGTGTAAAGGTTTAATGACAATGACGATCGTGGTGACTATTCATGATAATTTTCATCACCGCTACTAGCTACTGTGATTTTTGTTTTCATTTTCATCATCATCATCATCATATTTATCATCATCCATGATCATATTCATCGTCATGAAAAGCATACCTGGAGGGCATTATTCATAATATTTGTTACGTGGGTTCTTTCAAGGTCGCTCGTTCCGTCATTAAGGCGCCACTTGAGATCGTTCCTTTCCCATTTGTTACCAGTGAGTACGTATCTTTTTCTACGCCTAGCTGCGAGGCTCTCCAGCGAATCCGAGTTCGGATCGTTATCCGGGTTATCGGGGTCGACATCGGATAATCCGCACCGAGGGGTGTTCATCATGTTGTAGGTTGTATCGTCCAAAATTCCTATTATTTTGTTTGAGGACGGATAAAAAATCCTTCAAAATATGAATACCTTATAATTATAATCAGTGGCAATGACAAGTCTGTGATCATACGATTGGATTGATGTGTTGAATCTAAATGGAGAACGGACTTATGTGGCAGCTGGAGCTAAAAGTCGGGTTTAGTAATCGTTGCGTTTTGTATCCCCTTGGGAGGCACCATAACACATTAATTTTTTTTGGGGGGGTAAGAAACATCTTGAAGGTGGCCTCGTTTTTTTAAATTGAATTACATGGTTATCAATTCGATTATACATTTACACCGTCTACATGTAATTTAAATATTTGTTCTTTCTTCCTTCCCCATATAAAGCTATTATGAATAATAATGGTGATATCACCATTGTTATTATAATCATGGTTTATGGTAATTATTCGAATTCGCATGTATCAAAATCAACATAAACCATAACATACATTTACTTTACAGTTGAACATAACTGAGAAAATCTAAATTTACAGAACATCCTATTCCAAACCAAAATTCATTGACATATGGTAAAAAAGAGAAAATGCAAGTATCTGTGGAAATATGATAACAATCGTAATGATGATAATAATAATATTATTATTATCATTAGTATTATTATTATTATAATATGTAATCAACAAAATTACCATTATATAATCAAGACAAAGGGGAAATAAAATTTTGGGAAGGGGGGGGGGCTAAATGAAATAATAATGATAAGAAACCAACCTGTTACATTGATTTTTACAAACTTCTGGAAGCGTCGAAGCGATGCGCTTTGTACCTCTTGACTGGTTGCCAATCCACCTACCATGTCTGAATCTTTAAGGTATCCAAAAGTGTTGAGGAATTTCTGGTTTCGTTGGATAAAAAAGAGAAGTAAAAATGAAGAAAAGTAGTTCTTACAATAACCCCTGTCAGATTTACGTGAATAAAAAAATATCGTTACGGTCGTCTTGGGGTCACACCTAACCTATTATTCGCGGGTCATTTTCTGATCAGTATAATGGCCCCATACCTGGACTAGTCGAGCGGGCCTTGCCCCGTCCCCCGCCCCTTACCTACCAACTCACCAACCCCCTTTTCCGTTGCATATCAATATTTTGGTTAACGAAAATGGCCCGTACTTTGAAGTCGGGCTTAACTTAAACTCAGGTTGTGGTTTAGTATGGGAAGCCATAAGTATCAACATTTTTATGGAGTTGCATGTTTCTTATGTTTACTGTGCTCTGTCCTGATTCATCGATGGTGATTACAATCATATATTTATACAATTATGAATGATTTGAGAGCCAAATGGGCTGAAGTATTTACTGTTAGTGTTTTATGTAACAATTGGCTATCCATACTTAAATCACAACGTTAAACCTGAAATTAAGTTAAAACTGCCATCAGAATACGGGCCAATTGGTCTATATTTTTTGCTTGTCAGAAAGTTCGATCGGAAAAGTGTTCACCATAAATGATTTTTCTTTGCAAGTCATTTCTTAAAACAAATCCGTCCTGCTTATAGCCTACATCAAAGTGTGTTCTTAATTACAGCGCGTACCAGAAAAAAAATGTCCCTCGGGCATAATAATATAAGGCTGAATGAATTCCAATATGTAATGATAGTATTTTAAATTAAAATTACAGGTCTAGAAATGTGATTTCATGTTCTAAATTCTATGAAAATTGTATTGGTCTCGCTTCAGCGGTTTTGAACGCACTCTCTGTTAAAGGTAATGTTACGTGATGCAGTCCATTCCAAGTTTGCAGCACTGATGTATTTCTGCATTGTACTTAGTATGTTAAGATCTGATCAAGGGCAGTTCCCTGATCTATCTAGGCTCATCAAATCACAAAGTTAAAAATGTTCTGAAGGGCAAGAAACATCCGGAAATAAGTTTTTTTTTAGAAAAAAAAGATAAATGATAGGGGAATCAACGCACAAACCTTAAAGAACATTAATTTTGAATGATTTACGAGTACAAGAGAAAGAGCCTTGGAAGAGCCGTGGTGTAGTTGTTCTGACTCTAGCCTTAATTAGAGGGTCGTGTGTTCGAATCCCACCGCGGTCTTAGTCTGCTATACAGACTCTGAATGGCTCGTGACGTGGGATCTGCTGGTTTGCGAAGCAAACCAGCCTGAAAGGGCAAGCGACTTCTGCAGCCTCAGTAGACCTACTCTGCTATGCAGACTCGTTGAATCAGCTGAGGTGCACACACTGCAGATGTGGGTCTACATTTGTAGACTACCGCGGTCTAGCGTCCTTTAGCAAGGCGTTAATCCTCACTTTGCCACTCTCCACCCAGGTGCTAAATGGGTACCCGGTAGGATGCGAAAGATTTTGTATGTTTGATTTTGCCAGCGCCATAATGAGGCTGCGATGAATGCAAGGAATGCTCCCCAGGGAGTGAAAATTGTGCACTTTTCGTGGGGGGTTGAAAAGAATCCAATTACCGGGGTAATAATATGCTGTAACGCGCTTTGATCCTTTTAGGGAAAAGCGCTTTATAAAGGTTGGCTATTATTACTATCATTATTTACTAAAACTTTTTAAAAGCTGTACAATGAAGGTAAACCACAGGAGTATCACAATTTGCGACAGCGAACATAACCAGTAGAATTTTTTTTTTTTTAGCAAATACATTTTCAGGGAATTAAATATAACTTGACGCCAGTAACTTAATAACAAAAATAATAATGAAAACGATGCAATTGTTGGAATTAGGCATGAAAAAGTCATGACCTGTTGTCTCCATCAGTGTGCATTTCTCATAATCAAATTTGAATTGGACTGCTTTTGCTCGCCTGAACCTGTATACGGTTGAGTTGAGATTTGATGAGCTTTGTTAGATCATGGATACTTTCCTGGTCAGAATCCAAACGATCAACGGCGATTGATTTGCAAGACAGTGCAAAACATACAGCAGTGCAGCATGCAAACTTAGAATATGCTGACAAGTATCACTGTTACGTAATACATTGTCTATTGAAAACCGCTGAAGCGAGACCATTTTTTTTTCTAAAAGTTAGAACATGACATGAGCTTCCAATTTCACCACATTCAAGAAATGTGTAAAAATTTACGCTGTGATAAAGTCAGTTAACTTCTAGTTGTATTTTACTTGTCGGAAAAAATCCAGTAAGTTATATATATGAATATATATCTGATTTTACTTTATTGCGATTGCTTTTGAATAAAAAAAACACAAAATAGTCAACGCGATGAAACGAAAGAGTAATGCCAACAGCGGTTCGAAAAGTGAGATAATAATGATAATTATACTTTCTTATATAGCGCTTAACACTTACTTTGTGAGAAGTCTCTAAGCGCTCTACAGTATATGCAGCATAAATACCCTGGCTTTAGCAGTGCAGCTGTTACGCGCGCTGCGTTTCAAGGAATAAATTCCTGCCAGGTACCCATTTTACCTCACCTGGGTGGAGTGCAGCACATTGTGGATCAATTACGCCATAGTTGGGAATCGAACCCACGACCCTATGTTTCAAAGTCCAGAGACTAATCCACTGGGCTACAACGCTCCACTATCATATTATCATTTTGTGCACCACGTGTGAGGGACTTGACGCACAATTAAGGATTGTATACAGAAAAAATATTATTAAAAAAGAAATGGCAATAAGTACGAGTATCTACATATTTATCTCAATATTATAGTTGTCGATGCAATCGATGAATAGAGTTGATTTAGAATAAATTGGCGTTTATAATTACGCTGATTTACTTTTCACACAGGGAAACATATACAATTTCTTCACAAAGAATAAAAGACCAATATAACATTACTGCTCACAAATAGATCTCATCAAATTTTGTAAATAAATAGGATCAAATAATTGAAAATCCAAATCACCAAAACTGATAAAATATCAAGGTAAAAATCATAAGAACAATATACAATCGCGCCAACTTGCTCACACATAGATCTTATCATCAAATGTTATTTTTTATCCAGTATAAATGATTATTTCTCTGGCTGGAAATAGATAGGATCAATAATTGAAAATCCAAATCACTGAAATTGATTAAAATCAAAGTAAAAAATTATGAGAACAATACTTGCCATCGCGCCAACTTCATCATCAATAACATCAGCAGACCATCCGCTTCCAATAAAAAAAGTGATAAAGAAAATCACCCCTAAATTCACTGACAAAGTCATTGCCTGTTTAATTTCTACACGTAGTATACTTATATTTCTATTCAATCAGTAAATACAAACTAAAAGTTGTTCCTTTTTCGGAATAAAATGAAGAAAAAAATTAAGGCAAGTATTTAACACATGTGCAATTAACACTCCAAATTATAGTCTAGTCCAGTTAGTTTTAAACGAGATATATTATTCTTCGATGGGCTCATCAAAATATATCACAAGAGATTGAGAGCCTATGCACTTCTCGCGACGTTTATATAGTTTTTGGAAATATATATTTAGTCATAGTATAATTAAAATGACAGGCATTGATGGCAGCTTTCACAAGAACCCACATATCTGCCTTGTTATGACGACGCGTGCAAATAATCAGGGATAATTAGCTTAAAACAAATAAGGATTTCATTGAGTATTATCTAAAATATGTTTGTAATTGATGGATTAATTATTCTGCATGGAAGGGGCACAGGCGAATGTCATTTCCGGAAAGTCATCTTCGGAAATAGGGTTAAATATTCCATTAACTATGCTCATTATGTGTATTGTTAGCAATATTGGAATGTGCAACTTATTGCACCATTTGGGAAATTACAATTTCACACCTAAAATAGTATGATATTACCATAATTGTACAATTTTGCAGAACTTGTAAGTTGACAGTCTTGGTGATCACAATATGAATATTCCGGTTGAAATCGTACTTCTATTGTGTTTAAGATGATAAAGTGGGCCTACAAATCAATAATGTGGTATAATTCTTTCAGCATAAGTTTGTGGAAACCTGTCTATAATTTGGCAAAGGTTTAATGATTTAAATTATATTTGGAGTACATGTTTATCTAGCACTCAAATCTAACAACAGAGGAATTGTTCTCTTTTTGTAACAAAAAGTTCATCCTCAAACACATTTGAGGATGAACTGCCCCCTTATTCGGTAATGCTTTTCTTTTCTTTAAAAAAAACCCACTGAGTAATGATCATACACAGAGGCGTCGAGCCTGGGGGCAGAGGGCGATCGCCCCCCACTGATGAAAATATTGGGGAGGCATAAATTTTTGCCTCCCCCCATAATTCCGGAAGGATAAAAATAAAATAAAATTGTAATGTTACACAGAAATTGGCTAATTCACCAAAATAAAATTCGGTTTCTAATGAACATTAGAAACCGATGCGCGGGAAATGATTCTGTCCATAATTGGAACTTTTGTTAAGGTACATTTACGTTTACGTCAGCAAGTAACTATATATATGGATGATTTTAGGACAAAATGTTAGGATAACTATTTTGTGCAGGCAATCGGAAAATCATCTTGATCGTGTAGTAAAAGTGAATTCAGCATTTGCAATATTATTACATTTTTCCTTTGCATGGACCAAAACAAGCCCAGGGCCGTAGCCAGGGGGTTCCCTTGGTTCCGCGGAAGCAAGCCGCTTGCCAACAGCAACAAAAAAGAAAGAGGTGGAGAGGAAAAGGAAAAGATTATTATGCCCGAGATTCAAATTTCGTTATTTTGTTTCAGCGAGATACGCGATTACGTATCCTGATCATGAATACAAACAGTGCTGAATAAGGTTGGTGTGGATGTGTGTATTTAGAAGAGTGTTGAAGGTGTGTGTGGGTGTGTGTAATGAGAAGAGGGTTGAAGGTGGTTGTGGGTGTGTGTATTTAGAAGAGGGTTGAAGGTGGGTGTGTATTGAGAAGAGGGTTAAAGGGGGTGTGGATGTGTGTATTTAGACGAGGGTTGAAGGTGGGTGTGTGTGTATTGAGAAGAGGGTTGAAGGTGGGTGTGGATGTGTGTATTTAGAAGAGGGTTGAAGGTGGGTGTGTATTTAGAGAGGGTTGAAGGTGGTTGTGGGTGTGTGTATTTAGAAGAGGGTTGAAGGTGGGTGTGTATTTAGAGAGGGTTGAAGGTGGTTGTGGGTGTGTGTATTTAGAAGAGGGTTGAAGGTGGGTGTGTATTTAGAGAGGGTTGAAGGTGTGTGTGGGTGTGTATTTAGAAGAGGGTTGAAGGTGGTTGTGGGTGTGTGTATTTAGAAGAGGGTTGAAGGTGGGTGTGTGTATTTAGAAGAGGGTTGAAGGTGGGTGTGTGTATTTAGAAGAGGGTTGAAGGTGGGTGTGAATGTGTGTATTTAGAAGAGGGTTGAATGTGGGTGTGGATGTGTGTATTTAGAAGAGGGTTGAAGGTGGGTGTGGGTGTGTGTATTTAGAAGAGGGTTGAAGGTGGGTGTGGATGTGTGTGTTTAGAAGAGTGTTGAAGGTGGGTGTGAATGTGTGTATTAAGAAGAGGGTTGAAGGTGGTTGTGTGTATTTAGAAGAGGGTTGATGGTGGGTGTGGCTGTGTATTTAGAAGAGGGTTAAAGGGGTTGTGGATGTGTGTATTTAGACGAGGGTTGAAGGTGGGTGTGGGTGTCTATTGAGAAGAGGGTTGAATGTGGGTGTGGATGTGTGTATTTAGAGAGGGTTGAAGGTGGGTGTGTGTATTTAGAAGAGGGTTGAAGGTGGGTGTGAATGTGTGTATATAGAAGAGGGTTGAAGGTGGGTGTTGACGTGTGTATTTAGAAGAGGGTTGAAGGTGGGTGTGGGCGTGTGTATTTAGAAGGTTGAAGGTGGGTGCGGACGTGTGCATTGAGAAGAGGGTTGAAGTGCATGTGTGTATTACGAAGAAGGCTGAAGGTGTGTATATTTAGAATTATATTTGTAATCTAATTTAAAGGTTCAAAGAAAGATTGCAAAAAACATTTTTTATTCATTATGTATTTCTCTGTTTTGAGAATTTATTTTTTCTGTGTTTTTCATCTTTGGAAATTATTACAGACCATTTAATAACTAAATTAGTTCAGCAGACCGATTTGAACAAAAAAAATAATCACCCTTTTATGAATTTCATCTCCCATAGACTTTTTACACAAAGTATAGGAATGAGCCACTTCCAGCACGACATTGTCTTGTAAAAAGTCACGCAGCATTGCGATGCGATACTAGTATGTCGGGTATTTTGGTCTCAAAAGTTGTGCGAGACTTTAAAAAAATTCATACTATTCTAAGGCGCCATCTTTTTGCGTTTCGGAAATATCGCGCAAGCGTCGGGGGGGGGGGGGGGCATCATGGCCCCCCAGTCCTTTTAGGGTTAATACCCTTGCTTTGTTTTGTTCCTCATTATTTCATACACTATGCAACCTCTCTATCCACATTTCTGCACTCACACAATTCACTGTAACCTAATGTTTCATGTCATTACATGTACTACATGTGTAAGGTTATGCCTTAAACTTGAATTATGTTCTAAATTTGTGTTAGAATAAATGATTGCTGAATTCAATCAGATGAACCCATCTAACATGTTCATCAGGTTATTTACAGATCATACGTGACAATAAATAAATACAAAAAAAATACCAATATCACATCATCAACTTCATCATCCCAGCAATCCTCACACCTACACGAAATAAAATTACTATATTTTGCAATCAAGTTGACATTCCTTGTTTAATAGAATACAAATTCCAAAATAAGTACTTTGTTTAGCCATCCATGACATGGAAATTAAACTGACAAATCAACCATTCATATACTCTAAAATAAAAGGTTACAATTAAACAATGATAGTTAATCAAAATCAGTATGGCTCACAGAAATGATTATGACTACAATTCAAATATGGATAGTACTGGAAAGAAAAGAAAGCATAAAAATCTAACATAAATGAATTTATTCTTATTTAGAAACAAAGATAAAATAAACCAATTTGACAATTGGAGAAAAATTACCAATTCAAGGTATATCTGAAAAGGTTAAGTACACAGTACTGAAACTTTACTATGAAATAAAAAAAGGTAAATAATACCATGATATTCTCCATTCAAGTAAAAATAAAATACATCCAAATTGGAATGCGACTATCAGATCTAAATATCATAAGAAATTAACAGAGTAATGACTGATGAAATACGTTTTTTAAAATAAAAGATTTATGTCTATAAAATACAGAAAAATACAAAGCATGGCACATATGGTATGAAATATGAATTTAGCACCATGATGGATAAACACAAGTTTTATCTTTCCTCATATAAAAAAATGCTTAAGATAAACCTTACCATTTAACCTATAAATTGATTTGAATTCTTATCACACTTGATGGGTTTCTGATTTGCATCATTCTTCTGTGAAATATATAGGATACAAAGCAATATAGAATTTCTACTTCATGCTTGAAGTGCAAACTTTAAATATTTCTTTTTATGACATGAAATATTAAACAGAAAAAACAACTTCTAATCATCCTGTGCAATACCAAACAACTGTATGACCTTTGCACATGAACACACAAGGCTAGAGATAATGGTTTAACATACATGCTTATCATACGTGCAAAGAACCAATGGTTTTAAAACGTGAGGTTTTATTTCTGAATTACTAATATTGATAATTACTCTGGTGTTATTCAATTACACTGCCTGAATAATTATTATTACCATAATTTATTATCACTATTATTATTTATGCACTGCACTTTTCTGAAAATGGCCCAAGCGCTTACAACAACAAAAGAACACATCAAGTATAGAATGACATTGTAATGATGGATACAGAAAATATAAATGTTTCGCTTTGCTATAAACTGATCTCAATATTATAAGAATTATGTTTGCAAGAGACAGTATAGATGCATTTTAATCACCAGCTTTCCATAGTTGAGATCGATTTGGATCATTCATAATTCAAAAATCCTGTTTAAAGGTTCTGTCACATTGTTCTGTGCAACCCTTGCAAGTTACTATATTTGCTACCCGCAGACCGCCTGCAGGTTGTCCGCAGTGAGAGTATCTCACTTGCAAGCCTGTTTGCATGCAGAAAAGTTTTTAACATGCTCAAAACTTTGTTGCGGGTGATTGCCAGCAACTCACCTGCAAGGCTTGCATGAAACAATGTGACAGAGCCTTTAGATATTGCCCAGCAAGGCACATATTCTTGTTAAAAGCAGCTCAACTATTCAATTATCATACATATGGTACAAACAACCCCTAAATCACATCTATTACACAGTATTTTGTGAAAACACCCTTTGCTGAAAGACATGAATGAAAATATCTTAATTGTTTCATTTCTTCTATCCACACATCAAATATGTAATTAGAGATTATTCTGACCAGAGCGACAACCATCATGAGATAATCAAATTGCAATTCAAAAAATGTTGTCAGAAGACATGCACTTTGCAGATTTCAAGATATAATTACGCCTTATCGAGTATGTATATTGAGAAAGAATCCAATAATAAATTATGTGTACCAGCAAGTTTTGTGACAATGGCACTATAAATTCAACAATAGATCAGTTTCAGTGCAACAAAAATCAATACAAATTGATTGTGTTTTTCTGTCTTAAACGGTGTAAAACCACTGTTCAAACACAAAACATAAACTGAAGAATTAAGACTTGTACATACCATATTACATATCCATATCAGCATGAGGGGAATATACACATTTATGTACAAACAAAATGATCACATGAAATTTCTCATCACAGAATTCATTTATTACATTAACATGCATTAAAAGGAAGAAAAAAGAAGACTTAATCATTGAGAACCAAATTGTATAATTCACAGAGGCTTTGCACAGGGACTTCCAAAGGTGGCACTATGGGGGGGGGGGGGGGACAAGGGTCCCTCGAAGGAAATAGGAGAAATTAGAGAAAAAAAGATGAAGAAAAGGGATAGAAAAACAAAAAGTCAGAATGAAAGCAGAGAAAACAAGGGGGGCAGGGATCTGGGTTGACTCAACATAAATTAAATGGAGAAAAAAAAAACATGTCAACTTTCAGTCACCCCCCCTAAAACTACCCTGGCACCAACCCTGGGGATCACCATGATGCAGTAGACGATAGATTAACATTACTAATATGGTTATGGGAAGCTATCTGTGAGTTACAAGGCATACTTTTTACTCCTATTACCACCACACCTTTACCCAAATACACAACTTTTAGTCATACCCTTTATATCATAACGATACCATAACTCCAATTTCTTTACATACCACTACCAAATGCTTTTTGACACGTATAATACAAAAACATTACAAAATACACACTTCTCTCTTTTTCCAAAATATTATACTCTCTACTTCTTCATGAGTCAATATCGATCAAGTTTATTAATGTTGCTAGTACTGATGTGGTCAAGGCAACATATCTGTTTGATTGCTATTGTGTATGATCTTGAATACATGGATATAGAATGCTCAAATTTAAGTTTTGTAAGTACAAAAGCGCCAAAACCAGCTCGGGCATTAACGTGGTGGTTCAGAGTATTAAGTTAATTTATCCTTGATCAAATATATACTCATGATTCATTGGATACTTCTATCATGGCTTTGGCATCTCCCTTGCAAACACTGTTTTCTGGGCGCTTGTCACCTTTTCCTCTAGACGCATGCTGTGCTGGTGTACATTATAAACAATTCATTGTTTCACCAGGAAAATGAAATGTAAATTATTCAAAATTACATAAAGTGTGGATAAAATGAAAATACAATTTTTATATACATAATTTAAAAGAATACAAATGGTAAGGGGATATAAAAAGGATATCAGAATGTGAGAGTTTAAATATTACCTGTCTCGTTCTCTCAAAACTCCAAACACAATGACTAACAGTATAAAGCTCCCTTCTCATATAAGTTATAATAATAATACTACTACTAATAATAACTGTATATTTACCCATGGTAGCCACTTCAGTTCCGAAAACTGTTTTCCTAAGCTGGCCCTGCTATTATTATCCTGGCTTTAGCTGGGCTACCTTTTCAGGTGCACACAGCTTTTGAGGAATTACTTCCTGCCGGTACCCATTTACCTCACCTGGGTCGAGTGCAGCACACTGTGGATGAATTCCTTGCTGAAGGAAACTACGCCATGGCTGGGATTCGAACCAATGACCCTCAGTTTCAAAGTCCAGAGACTAATCCACATGGCCACAACGCTCCACCCTCACTTGCCATGTAAAGTGCATCCCACTAAATAGGAGACCGGGATTCCTAGTCTTTTCTTCCATTCACACAATCATAAAAATTCAACTTGTCTTCTTCATTTTGATACCAAATGAGATATGAATAGCTTAAACATAGATGAGTAAGAAGAGTTTTAAAAATTCATGTCAAAACCAAGTTGCGCAGAAAAATTAGCATCTTAAGGATGCTACAACATCCTTAAGATGCTAACAACATTGCACAGGGAAGGGGTAGGTCATTAGCATATCTTTTGTTTTCTTTGTTACGTTTCTTTCACTAGTCCCGAAATGAGAGTGGAGCTGATTCACTTGTGATTTTCTGCGCAAATCGTTTCTGACATGCTTCTGACCTTTTTTTTCTCTGCAATGCGTAAAATATTTAGTAAGTACTGAGATTCCGTACATATGAATGCTTATTTTAATTTCATGATCAAAACATCCAATTATTGAGATATATTACACAAAACATGGGTTTCCTTTTTTGTGGGACGCACTGTATATTCTCCCATCTACACAATTCATGACTTGGTAAAAAGTGAGTTTTCATTGATTTTTCTGGTAAAGGATTTGACAAAGTGGGCAGTATCCACATCCCTTTTATACCAAAATAATGACAATGAACAAAATGCCACAAGAACAAAGAAAAAAGTTCATTCACCAAAAATCAATGATTCATGTAAATGGGGAAATATATATATATATATATTATATATATATAGCAATTAAGGGTATATTAATGTTCAAATAGACATCAATATATTTGGCACATTTCTTAACAATTAGCAGGGACATTCCAACAAACAACCTAGATCATACATGATAACAACTGTATCTATAAGTATATGAGTTAATGAATTGAATGGTTAACTGAATATAAATAAGATTTGAAATTTCTTGGAAAATAGAAACTATTGTGAACATAATAAAAATGCAAGGATGTACACAAATGTATATAGGGGTATCATATATTCACAAAGGACGGGATAAGAAAATATTTATTTATCTCTTTGTTTAAAATGTTACAATAAATAGATTTCTACATGCTCTTTCCGGAAAATAAGGCTAATCCTAATTCCTAGAATTGTCTGGATTTTCTAGTCATACATGTACAACGCACTTATTTAGAGTTGAAATTTCATTCTGATAACTTACTATCTTCTTATAATTTAGTGTTGCTCAGATTTTTTCTGTATACCTCCTATGTTCCTATTCAATAATCTACTGAACTCCATGACAGTGTGTATTTTTGTGTGTGATCATTTACTGTGTCGTATTAACACAACCCAAACTCATTGCAACATTGATACAGTTCACAAATACACACACACATCAGTCATTGACAAAATGACTTTTCATATCTTTTTTTTTGGCAGACACTCTGTTTCTATAATTTAAGTTGGTAATACAGTTAAACAAACTCAAAGACATTGTTTTTGCAGTTCTGGGGAGCGTTTCATCAATATTTTCATCCGACAAGTTGTCAGATCTGACATCTTTCCACGATTTTGATTGGCCGAGAGTACCGTTCCTATGGTAACTGTCGGAAAAAATAGGACTTGTCGGATAAAACATCCAACAAGTCCTTTCATGAAACGCCCTCCTGATTCTCACTTTGTAATCAGAGAGTCACTTGTTAGAATCCCACCATGGCCTAGCGTCCTTTGGTCAGGCATCAATCTACAATTTGCCACTCTTCACCCAGGTGCTATATGGGTACCCTACAGGAAGCAAAAGCCACTGTAGTCTGCCTTGCATGATCTGAATTTGGAAATTTTAACTGATATAGTCCCCAGGGAGTGGAGAAAGTGCTTACATTGTGTGCAGGCACGCCAGAGTGCAATGACAAGAGTGATAAGGTGCATACACAGCTCTTAGTAAAATCCTTGTAATGTACAAAGCGCTATATAAAGCTGGATATTATTTTGTTTCTCATCAAGACCATAGAGCTGTGATCAGGTGACTTTGTCGCAATAAGAGTTAATCACCTCAGACCATTACACTGGTCACATGCAAACAGAAAAATGCAACGTCAATATCTTTCTTTGAAGGTGATTTCACATATGAGTGATTTCAAATTCAATTCCAAAGAGAGGCACTTTAGAACCAGACCTGCCAACCTCTGGGAATGAAAAATTGTATTCTGTGATAAAAAAAACTGTATTTTTCCCCAAAAAACTGTATTTCATAATAAAATGCGCGCCGTGCGTGCTCATCGCGGCGCTCAAGCTGCATGCAAGCCAAAATGGGCCTAAAACGTAGTGGTTGGCTGGTCTGTAGAACATGCACCATAGAATGCAAATGTCGGCAACTCCCAATGACCTGCGTCCCGTAACCTATCACTCGATCTGTGTACTACAGACACAAGTATGATCTCTGGTTACCAAGGCTGTAGCTTCTAATCCATGGTAGAAACTCATTAACTCTTAATGTGCCATTCGCTGTAATCAGCGAGTGCCAAATTTTTTTTTCAGAGTCCATATTTAATTGTTTTATTTATGAAAAAAGGGAATCACTCCTGAAACAATAATGTTAAACCTCTTGACCAAAAGCTGAACTGAATAATAGAATCACTCATGCATGCAATGCACTCCTCAAAATTCAATAGGCATAACGATAGCTGAATGACCATTGCACGAAAATGTGTTCATGGCACTCCAGTGGATGCACAGATATGTGTTCATGGCACGTTAAGGGTTAAGGCACACATTTATTAGGTTATTGTGGTCTATGAGATGCTAAAGAGTTTATTACGGCTTTCTGAATGCCGTTATCAGAGCACTGTAATATGAGTGTGACAGAAAATATGTCCCAACTGGAGCTATATGCATTCCGTGCTGTTGGATAAATTCCCCTTTGAACGCTAGTACTGTAATATGATTGGCTTAAACAATGCCTTTGCGTTCCCAATACATGTACTGCAACTGAAGTACTGCATTCCAATTCGTTTGGTAAATGCTTTTTGAATGCTGCTTTCAAAACAGTGCAATTTACTGTTCTGATGTTCAAATGTCCCAATTACTGCTACTACATTCCAATTCATTTGATAAATGCCTCTTGAAATGTCACTACAAAAATATGTTTGGATTACTGTCCCAACTACTGCTTAGGAAGTGCTGCATTCTAAATGGTTAGATATAAAACCCTTGTGAATACTGTTATCAAAGCGGTGTTTCGTGATTGGCTTGGTTAGAGAAGAGCTCTTGATAGTCGGGTGGATCCGCTGCTTGACCGCAGGGTGTTTTCAAGATTTCTTTTCCCATCTCTGATATTGGCGCATGCTGCGGAGATAAGAGCAGGAATATTACACATGGGTGAAATTATGTATACAAATCGGAAGTTAGTTAATATAAGCTACATTATACAAGCTGAAAGATATATGAATGCAGTTGCAGTAAATATAGTCATTTCCTATGAAAGACTGTTAAACCAAAGGTTAATTGTCACTTTATCATTGACGATCTAGATCTGGTACAGTTGCATAAACTGAACTTTGTGAAATCATTAAATCTAAGCTGAAAAACAATTACACTAAAGATTGCTAACACAGATACACACATGTGGGACACTGTATTTTTATTGATTGGAAAAAGGCCAGAGATGTGGCTGGAAGGCCATTCTTATTTTGCTGAATTCCAAACTTTTATGGAATGACAGTTGCCAACACATTCACTAAAGTACAATTATTCCAATGCCTTAGAACTTTTTTTCTAGAACAAAATTGCTATGGAATGAAAAGGAACTAAAAATATGAGTATACAATGAGTAGAAAAAAATTGAGATTATTTCAAGTGCAGTGTTGCACTGGGATGAATCTCACTAGGTATTTATTGATCAATACTGTGATTAGGTCACTTTTGTATTTTGGGTGTTAGAGTGTGGGGAAGCAATATAATTAGTATTTTCAACTCCAACATCAGGAGAAAAAAAAACATTGAATATCTTTTCAACCAACAGAAAACTTTTTGTGAAGATAATGTAAGCATATACATGAATGTAATCTCACATTATAAGATAATTGCTTCTAAATTCTGGGTACCATTGTCTCAAATCATTATTTAGAAGTGAAAATTAATTTTCAAGTCAAACTTTCAGTAATTTGTCACAGAAACTTGTAACTTATCACTGTTAACAGGGTTTTGATAAATTAATGCCTTGTCCTATCACAGTTCTAACAAATTAATTCTTAATGAAGCAAATAAAAAAAGAAAAAGCAGTAAAAAATGCCAAACGAAATGAATGGCTGGCATATTCAGGGCCCTGTTTCATAAAGAAGAATTATAACAAATTTACTATCAGCCATCAGATTGAAGGGCTTTATTGCAAATTTGTTATAAGTAACAAGTTCTATGAAACGGCCCCGGGTTTGTTATTGTAACTTGCTACTTGTTACTGAAGTTTTGTGAAAGAGGGTCCAGATCAATCACCAACTCACCATATGAAACTGGACAAGATCTTCCAGTGAAGCATGGTCCTTTTGGTCTTGGCCAAAGAAACTATACATGCTACCGGATGCGTCTATCAAGAAATGTTTCGCCCTTTCCTTGTCCCGATACGAGAGGGCATATCCCCAGATACGATTACTGACCCTTATTAGAAAGTGACCTTCACTCTGTGGGTAGAGGAGATATTCTGCTTGCTGTCGTGTGATGATTCCTAAAAAGAGATCAAAAAATTTCAATTATCAGTAGCATGGTAGGTGTCAGATTTGTTATCAGTGTATATAGGGTATGTAAGACCAGTCCTAGAGTATTGTGTACCTCTATTCGCTGCTTCCCTTACTATGAAACAGATAAAACTTATTGAAACTGTCCAGAAAAGAGCATGCACGTTAATATTGGGAACCAAGTATCTATTACATGACATGGCTCTAAATACCTTAAATTTGACATCACTGGAAAGTCGAAGACTAAAACTTACTACAGATTTCCCTTTAAAGTTAGAAATTAATCAATTGTACAAAAAATGGTTACCTCCTCCACTGAAAACAAACGCTTTCAATTTATGACATATGAATAAATATAGGGAGATTCCATGTAAAACAAGCAGATTTCAGAACAGTGCTCTTCCAAGTCTGATAAGATTATTAAATAAGTACCATGGTAAATAAGTTTGCAATTTTTTAATGAATGTGCAGTATTGTATTATCTATAATTTTATTTTTATCCATTTTAACTTCGTTTTTAGCAGCACATATGTAATTTAATTTGTATATTCATTGTTAATCTTAGTAATTATTATTATTTTTATATACTGGCATTGTGTAAACATGTACAATTCAGTCTGTGACTGCCAATCATGTTTTTTTTGCAATAAACCTGAATTGAATTGAGTCAATTAGGCTAATCAAAGGTCTAATGCTCATCTTGAATGAGACTCCTGTATACAAAATGATGTTTCTAGGGGTCCATGACAGGTGCTCAGACGACAATTGCTCAACTAAAAATTCAACCCTGGATTTAACACTATATCCTACCCTAACCCTAAACATCATTTCAATTTGTAACTATTATGGTTGACAGACTTTGCCTGCAAAAAAAAACAACAACATCCAAGCATATGCATTGTAACAATGTCAATCATTGACTATGATGCATGAATTGACAACTTGTCGGACAAATATTGATGACAAGCTCCTGTTTTACCCGACTGTTACCAAATGGTGCTTCTCAGCAAATCAAAGAAAAATGTTAGAACTGACAACTTGTCGGACAAAATGTCAATGAACGCTCCCCTAAAGCCAACAGATTAACCCATTCCGTACACGAATCCAGGTGATCCCAGCGCAAACCCTCAGGGAATTGCAGAATACAGTAGTCAAAGGGTTAACTTATCTTACCATGAAACCAAGGAGCGATCTCTTGGCTGTTCTTGAGAAGTCCTGCCTGTCTTAGGCATTCTTCTTTCTGGAACCACTCAACTACAGATTTGTGGCCGGTGGGCTTGGGAGGTCTTGGCGCTTGTCTCTTCCTGGAAAATAAATAAAAAGAACCAAGTTTTTAAATATAAGTTTCTTACGGAGACATTCCTGTTTTCAATTGGCATTAAAAAAACAAAAACTGGTTTTCAGAGCAAAAACTAGAAGGTGGACTATAAAATTTGTAAAAAAAATTGTATACTTGTAGACAGGGTGCTACATAAGCACTTGCCTGATTGCCCGGGGCAAGTAAAAGTTAGAGTCGGGCAAGTGTTTTGAATTAAAGACCAAAACTACTGGCCCAATCTGGGCAAGCAAAATTCTCACAGTAGAATGACCAAAATTAGGGTCGATATGATATTGACCCTGATTTTGGTCACGATGCAAAAAGAAATGCAATAACAACATAGATCAGTTCATGTCAAAAGAAAAAAGGGTCAATGGTTTATAAAACCGCAAAACTTTCTTTTGAAGAGGTAAAAACATTTTTTTCAAAGATTTTTTGGGGCAAGTGAAATATATTTTTGGGCAAGTATATTCCAAATATTAAAAAATTTACTTGCCCGACTGGGTAAAGGCTTCTAGAAAGTTATGTAGCACCCTTCTTGTAGAATTTATTGCACCTTGTAGGAAACAAAGGACACTTCCAGAAGAACAAAAATCTTTTTAGAGGCATACCTGCTAGAACAATACTAAGTTTTGAAAATGTCTCCTAAAGATATATTACTGATTTAAATTGGCATACAAACTCATGGCTTTCGGTGTTTAATTTGAAGCAGGAATAAAAACAAAAGTGAAAACATACTTATACACTTCAGCTAAATGTATATCCTATAAAACCATCACTTTGAAGAAAACAAGGGACATGGCTAGAGGATCAACTCTCTTGTTAGAGGCATCTTGAAAAGTCCATTCATTGGTATGCAAATAGCGAATAGGCATGAGTGCGATGGTGCGAGATTTCGCATGAGGTGAAAGAAAGATGCTCTATTCAACGAGGCGTTAGCCGAGTTGAATAGAGCGTTTCTTTCTTTCACCGAATGCGAAATCTCGCACCATTGCACGAATAAGAATATTCGCTATTTGTGTTGTACAACGCCTCGGAATCTAGCGAAGATATGAAAAAAACAAGAGTTTTTCCCTCCAGTAATCTATGAAAAGGGAGCTAAAATATTGAAGCGAAAAGCAAAATCCCACAAGCCGGGCCCACAAGCGCACATGATCTTTGACAGCATTGCGCATTTAGCCAGCGGGCTGTACGCGCATTGTCACCTTATTCAATGAAATCGCATTGTGACGTCACCTTGTAAGGCCGTGCAATGGTACATTTTGGATGGTACGTCTTGTGTGCAACGGTACGAATGTGTGACATTCAGCCTCCCATTTGATCGCGTATAACAAGCTAAGTAGGCGTTTTACAATATGAAATCTTTCATTTTGATTGGCTTTTAAGCATGGTTACTATGGGAGTTACCATTGGATGGCCAATTTACTCCTTTATTAATATAGTAACTTTCATGCCAAGATTTGATTCACCCACTCTCTCACACTTTCTCATACACTCCATCTTGTTTCATCCCCCCCCCTCCTATTATTTTTCTCCCGACTCTCTTTCACGATCATTCGTTTGTTTCCCCTCTCAATTTATTTCTCTTTTGTAAGTGCTTATTGTACCTATACTTCTTAATAGTTAATTGTAATACATATTTGAAATTTGTTACAGGCCACCTATTGTGTAAACATTGTTACTTCAATTCAGAATTTCTGCTATTGTAATGTTTTGTATTTTAATCACTTTATCCAGTACTTTGTAAATCATTTTGTATCTGTTTGCTCGAAATAAATACCATTATTATTATTATTATTAAGAGCCCAGTTAGTACATTCTTAATGAGGATCACATCTGACAAATAATTGAAGTATAGCATGATCCTAAAACTACAGGACTGGTATCTCTGATCCATATGATCCCTTTGATTCTCAAAGAGAGTTTAAGCTTGGGGAATTGATGGCATTTATACTACAAAACATATTTTCTGAATCAGTTACATACCTTACAAAGTATCTTATGAGATCATTAGGAATGCAGAATAAATGACTGAAGTAAAGAACGATCGTGTATGTAAAATGGGATTAGTCAATGTGCATTATTCTCTCTTTCGGTTTCGCATGACACTTGTCTTGGAGGAAGTGATTTTTTTTTTAACCTCAAGTGATTGCTCTGGAGGAACAATGGTCTTGTCTTTTTAGCAAGATCTATTTTTTACTTTTGACTCGTGTCATTGACAAGATTTATTCTGTAAGATCATTGGTGAAACAAAATACAATGTTTGGAGTCTGTACAACAATTTTGTGAAATAGAACTAGTATTCAATGTGTTTTATCTGTTCCAACTGCATACCATAAGCACTTGCCTTGAAGGAAGTGATGCTTTCTTTCGACCTCAAGCGATTTCATTGGAGGGACAATGGTCTTATCTTTGGCAAGATCTATTAATTGTCTTGTCAGACTAGCCATTTTGTTAGATCATTGGTAAAACAAACAAAATAAATGTTTGAGTATGGATTAATCATGTAAAATAGAAGAAATCATTGTGCTCTATAACTCTACTCCATCCCTGGGCACATGCCTCAGAGAAAGTGATAGTCTAACCATCTTAGGTGAATATCTCTAAAGACTACCGCACACCTTATGACTGTTCGCGATCCGATCTTGGAACAAATCGCATTTTGCTAATTTTCTGAAAATGTGAATGGAACATATAATTTTATTAAAATTGGAATCAAAATTAATTAACAGAATACTAATATAACCATTTTGAAAGATTGCCAGCCTTCATTTTGGAGTAAAGGCCAAGTTAGTTTCAAATCGTGGCCAATCGTATGACTGCTATGACATCATTACGACTACATATGAAATTTGCTTTTATTCTAAGAAGGATGATAGCATAGTCACAGATTTGAAGATAGGTATTCGTACGATGATTTCGAACATTACACAGTAAGATATTCCAAGTCTCATCAACATCAAATTCTACTACGTTTTATTCCACAATCGAGTCGAAGACCAATCGTAAGGTGTGCGGTTGCCAGGTATAATCATCTTGTCTTTTTGTGACTAATCAATTACTAAAACAATTGCGTGATATCCTTCATAAATCAAATGGGATGATCAATCAATGAGCTTCAAGGAACTTGCCTTGGAGGAAGTGATGGTTTGTCAACCTCAAATGGTTTCTCTGGAGGAACAATCTTCTTGTCTTTGACATCCTGGATGGATAGGTTGGTCAAGTCTTTGCTCATCCTTGACCTTCTGACCTCCTCCCTGGCTATCCTTGCGCGATTGCTCCTGTTCTTGTCTGCTCTCTTGGATTCTCTTACTGAAGAATGATAAAATGTGATAAATGTGTTAAAAAAATAAGTTCTGGGGGCCGTTTCATAAAGCTGTTCGTAAGTTAAGAGCGACTTTAAGAACGACTGGTGATCATTTCTTACGCGCTAAACCGTCACCAATGAAAATACAGTGTACTACAAGAAAGGATCACCAGTCGTTCTTAAAGTCGCTCTTAACTTACGAACAGCTTTATGAAACACCCACCAGGAAAGATTGGAGAGGGGTGGGGAAAAGTTGAGGTTAGAGGAAATGGATAGGCAATCAAGAGCAATCTCTTTTGAATGAACGATAATTGTATGATGTAGGCATGAAAAGTATTCTAAAAAAAAACAGCAAAATAAGGGGATAAGGACTATTTTAAATTGGGGAACAAATCATACAATGTAGTGCATCATTTCATGAGGTTTCCCACCATTTTATCTGATGGGATACAAGGTGACTTCTAAGGTATTACACAATGCAAGCTCTGAATAAGCATTTTGTACAAGGCAAGATGATGCATCTAGACTAAAAGGTGAGCTTAAGAAAATCTGTATAGCTTTAGTACAAAAAATGTTATATTCTAACCTCCTATTTTCTCTGCAGATATCTATCATGGCTTTCTTGGCCCTCAAGAGATTAATTTCCATCTCCAACAATCTAATTCTCCTCTTTCATTTCATCAAAATGAACAGAAAACACAATCAATGCAAATTTACATTCACACTGCACAAAAGTCAACTAACCTTACAAATTCAATTACTTTCTTTGGTCCATATAAACTTTGATGGCTGCAAAAATTCTCCTTGATAAAATCCACAGGGCAGAAACATCTCTTATCGCAATAGCGAACATTAGCACACACACACACGTGCCTAGATGCAACAGCTCGCCCACACGTGCCAGCATGATCGCAGTGCAATATCTATCATAGTGCTAAAGATACAAATTTTTGAAAAAAATCAGAAAAAGCCAAAAATGCTAGGAGTTTTCTTATTTTTGTTCTCTATGCAGAAAAAGATTCCAGAGTCCAAAATTACTAAACAAGCAGAAATCCGTTATGGGCTTTGCATTTTTTCATCAACGTCAGATACAGTATCTTTATAGGTAGGTAGGCAGACAAGGTGGTTGTAGACCGCTTGGCAATTCACTGCCACTACTGAAAGGCTAAGATACATGTAGTAAACTTTTATGCGACATGGAGCTGCCATAGCTAAGAAGGAGGGATGAACTGTATTTCTACTCACATTGGACTTCAAACATCTTGTCAGCTTGATCTTTTTCTTTCATGGCTGCTTTCTTTTGCTCCTCCCTGATCTTCTTGAGGCTCATGTACAGCTCCTCCCTCCTTACCTCCTCCTCCTTGCGGAGCTGCTCTTCCCGCTCCCTCTGCTCCTTCTCTTTCTGTTCCTGAATAAACAAAGAAAAAAAATTGATATATTCAATTCAATTCTTTTATTTCATTTCCATTCAAAACATAATACAAAGTAATATAAAACAATACAAATCAAGTACAATTTTACAGAAGGGCATTCTTACTTCGTAAAAAAACCCAAACAGTATAATATAGAGCATAAATGGAAATGGAAATGAGGGGGATCCACTAAAAAGCAAAGCTTGTAAAATTGTGGATCCCCCTTGGAAATGAAGAAATTATAGTCGACCTTACTATATGCGTACATGCATATACAGGAAAGAAAAAGAGAAAAAGAAATCATATTGATGGAAACATAATTACTGAACAAATGCAAAGCTTTTCACACAATTCATATTCATATTTTTTGCCCCAATTTTCTCTGCTCAAGTAAAAAAAAACATTTTGGTAATATATTTGGGCTGTCCTTCTTTTTGCTCCTTCTGCTCCTGTAGATAAAACAAACAAGAAATGATTTTTGTTTTTCTGGCTTCCTCTGACCATTCTCTTACTCCTGTATGAACAAAGAACATTTATGTTTAAACTCTAAGAAATACTTCCTCATAAAGAAACTAATCAAACACAAATGATTATCAAGCACCTGTAGCTATTATTGCCAATATAAACTTTATTTTTGAGGTATAACTGAGGAAAAACATCACATTGCTAAAATATGTTTTTCTCTTAAAATATCTGGAGTGGTACTCATGCAACCACTTGCAGATATTACTGGCTCAGAATGCTATCAGCCCTGAAAGTTATATTTGTACATACATCTTCCTCTAGCCCTTGAATCCTTTAGTCACTACCTTCTGCTTGAGACACTCATTACTAGTAACTGATCATCAAAGCAACAAGGTCCTTAAAAAGAAGTTTTGAAGACCAGGTCTTACATTCCAATATTTCTAGGGCAAGCCATTTTTCTATTGAACATGTACATTTTTTCATAAAAAGGGGCATAATTAACACCTGATGCAAATAAATGGTTTACTGGGGCCTGTAAACAGGGCATCCAAAACCATGGTATGGTAGCTTTGAAAGTCCTGTCACCATTAAGACTCTAGAAATTTAGTTCCCCCAAAAAACAAAATTATGATTAAAATGGATTTTAAAAAATGAATTTCTTTAAATGATCATACCCTTTCCCTCTTGAGTTGTTCCATCTTCTCCTTCAGTTCTTGCTCCTTCTTCTTCTTCTCTGCCTCCTCCCGCGCCAGCTTCTCCTTCTGGAGGCGTAGCTCCTTCAACGAAGCGTATGCCTCCGCTTCTGCTTTCTTTCGTATCCTCTCCAGCTCTTCTTCTTCCTTCTTCAGTCTTTCTTCTTCCTCTTTCAATTTCCTTTGCTTCTCTTGTTCTTCTTTCTCTTTCTTCTTCATTTCTAATTCTTGTTTTTTCCTGTGGAGAAGGAGAACATTACGTTTAAGTAGAAACTTTCACTTACATGTAAATAGCAATTTTCTTTGATGTCAGAAAAAAAGCAAATGGAAAGCTTCTATGTATACTAAAATGTACATTTGAAAATTCCATACTATTTTTTTAAAGCATAATCATTCAGACTCTTTATGAAGGGCATAGTCATTTGATTTTTTTTTTACCTAGAAACATAGAGCAAAGCAATTGAGCAATTGACAGATGAGGAAAGTCATTTTGCACAAAAATTAATACTTTACAGCCTATTTTCATCAACATTGTACATTAATTTTCAGAAACAGATACCAGTACATGACAATCAGAAAATAGCTCTTTTTTAAAAGATTTGAATTGCCACAATCATACATACATAGTACATATATTACCTAATAATATGAAAGAAATCATGCAATTTTGGACATCGGAAATCTTAGGTGAACTTTTCATAAATTTTAGGCTTTGAAGATGCTATTGATCACACAGTAAAAACAAAAGTCTGACAATGAAAAGCTGTTTGGTACCACATGACTAAGAATGGAGATGAATGAAGGCCATTTACATAACTTTGCAATTCAATTGTAACTACTATGGCAACGATGATCAACAGCCAATCAAAATCAAGTATTCCACGCAAGTTACCATTGCGTGGCAAATTTACCATTATAGTAACTTTTATGTGTTGTTTTGGCTTTAATACACAGTTTATAATGAGCTAATGCAAGAACGAACAAAAGATTAATCTTCATTCAGTGCCATTTTTCTACATCCAAATTTGAAATGTGATATGGTGATCATTATGTAATCTGCATTCTGTATATTTACACATACATGTACAGCAAAAGACTAAAAACAAATATCTTCATGCAATGATAAGTGAAAAATGTCATGCAAATGCTTGCAAAGTTCTAGAAACAAAACATGAACATTGCTTCATGAGCCAACAAAGTAAATGCAAAACAAATTTCCTGCTGAAAATGTGCGAAGTCTATGGTATGTCTGTAGAGAATGTACCATGCATACAAATAAACTTTAATAAACAATTACCCAGAATACAGAAATATATTTGTTTTAATAAATAAATAATCAAATATCAGCAATTCATTTCATGAAATCGGTTCTAAAACTATGCATATTGCCTTTTACACATACTTTCCACAGTAGTTTATGTATCAAGGCAGAGATTGTACAAGTCACAGGAGTTATTAACCAATATTTTTTAATAATGAATTGGGCAAGAATCTATCATCTGGAACCATTGCTTTGTTCAAAAAATAATATCAGTACTTGGGTTTTGGTATACATGTAGTGCTTTTATCATTTCTGAGGACAAAAATGGCAGAAGTTGAGAAAAATACATGTATTTCATTGATTAAAAACTTTTCGTTTCGAAATTATTTTCTGAAACACATTATGCAAGCTTTAAAATGATTGCACATAAGCATACATGTAGCATACACCACAGAACAGTGTTTGTTTTAATCACACTTACATGTAAAAGTGAAGTATTATTTTGAACACAGAAAAGAGAACAGAGAGGAACTTGAATAGATCTAATATATTTTGGGGGGACTGACAATTCTGTTATTGTTGCATATAAGATAGAATATTTCAGAAATCAGTTTTCAAAAATGTTTCCCATGAAGAAGTTCAGTAGATAATTGCTTACTCTAGTTTTTGCAATCCATGAACTTTGCAAAGGAGAGTGCGACATATCTGATACAATGAGCTTTCCTGGCAATTTAGAGAACTTTAGGAAAAAGTATTACACTTAGCCTACAAATTGAATAAAATATAAATCATAATTCAATTTTGTTTTGGTTGAAAGCATAGTGAATTGATGTCCTTTTTGTGCAAGTCAGTATGGTGATGAGCAAATACAAACAAAATAAAAAAATACTGGTATGAATACAAGAGGATTTCCAGGAATATCATAACCAAGATCAATGAAAAATGCAAAATAATACATCCATGCATTGAAGATGCAAGGACACTCAAATAGCCTCGCAGTCTAGAATGAGAATGATTTTCATACATGGAACCTTTGCTTTCCTCGTCGTCGTCCTCTGGCTTTACAGGGGTTGTATTTGCCTTTTCAGTGCTGAAAATAAAGCTACAATAGTGTAAATAACATAAACCAATATTCTGAAATACACAAGTCACTTCTATCAAAGGGGAAGTTTACCCTGATGATAAAAACACAAAAAATAGAGAAAAATATTGGTGAAGGGCGTGGTTTGATGAAAATACATAAAAAAATAACAAGTTTAATAAGAATTTTAATATTGAATGAGGTCTTCACTATAAAGCAGGGGTGTGAGTGGTCACAAATAAAAAGATCTGAAAAAAATGAAGAGTACTGAAAAAGTCTGAAATAGAGAGAGCTCCCATACTTTTTGTACAGAGGAAAGCCAAATATAAGCTGAAATTCAGCTGAAAATCAAAACAAAAAAAATCTTAAATCAGATAAAAATCTGAACTCTCACACCCCTGATAAAGGCAGATCCATATAACGACAATCACTTCAGATACTCATCGCAATTTGATTATGGACCTGTAGTTCCGACTCCCTATCCGATAAAACTTTGTAAATTTTAAATAATAAAATTTGAACTTGTTCTTTAAGGGAAAAATCACATCACTGACAGTAATAGAAAGAAATATGATTTACATTGTGCAGAGGAAACTGGTGTTTATATGTGTAGACTGTGTCCAATTGATAAGCAGACATACTTTTCACTAGTAATTACTGTGAGTGATGGTCAAAACCATCATGTTTTAGCATGCAATTCTAGAGCCAATTTCCTCTATTTCCTGTCTATATAATATACAGTATCTATGTTAAATATATAACAATAAAAAAATGTTTCACAAGTATGCAGGGAAAATTCCCTTTCCTCATTTATCAAAACTACATAGTGTGCAATCACTGTTATCAGATTATGACGATATAAAGCAATTTACATGTACATGTAAGGTTGGGAAATTAATGTAATTATATTAACAATCTTTCATGGGCTATTTTTAAGACAAAAATAATGTTAACAGTGTGCACAATAATATCAGAGATGGAACATTTTATTTCATGATAACCAATATTGGGTATGTAAATGAGATTTGCCATGAAGTTTACATGTAGATTACCATTTCATCTAAACATTGTATGAGAAGCTGTATCAAAACTTAATACAATGGAATATTGAGGCTTCACGATGTACATTGTACTATGGATGTGAATGACAAAAAAGCTACATGTATTAACATTTCAAAACTCGTTTCTCATGAGGTCGAAAGGGTGTCTTATATAAAACATGTGTGAGAAATTTACAGGGTTGACAATACTGAAGAAAAAGAATGGAGAATAGACATAATGTGCAATAATGGCCCTTTGCAATGAACAACACACACATGTAGGAATGTGGAATTGATATATGGCCCAATTGCAAAAGTGTAGATGTATATTTACTTACTATAAAAAGAATAATTCAGTTCTGAGAGGATTTTCACCATGATTCATGATCATTACAAAATGAAAGGTCATTCACAAACATGCTACTGTTTTATGATACAGCATTATTTAAAGGTGATGGTTTTAAAGGGGAAGTTCACCCTGAAGAAAATTGGAAAAATAGCAGAAAAAATTAAAAAAAATATTGGTGAAGGTTTGAGGAAAATCTGTTAAAGAGTAAGAAAGTTATTACAGTTCAAAGTTTTGGATTTGTGACATCATAAACGAGCAGCTGCCCCATTTGTTATGTAATATAAAATTTATGAATTTCAAATTTTGTATGGTCCCTGGTGACTTAATTTTGTTTTCTATTCATGATCGGGTGTGAAATGAATTGTCTATTGATATACAGAAGGTACAGTGAAAACCATTTTCAATTTTCTGAGAAAATGACATTTCATTGATTTTTTACCATTCACTATGTAGGAATGCTGCTTGCATATGACGTCACAAATCAAATCATTGAAATTCTAATAACTTTTTAATTATTTGATGAATTTTTCTCAAACCTTCGGCAAAATTTTTCATTATTTTTTCTACTATTTTTACATTAAACTTTTTGTCAGGGTGAACTTTCCCTTTAAGGTTTGATTTTAGAATGCATGAAAACTGTGTACACCCTACTACAGACAGAGGTCTACATTTGGGGTTTCTGCAAGAAGGTCCTTAGTGCAACAAACATAAATAAGGAATTGAATGTAACTGGGGAAACTGCAAAATGTTCACGGATGTACATGTATGGTGTATGTAAATATGGGCAATGCATTTCAATTTGAGATTGACTGACCTGATCTACCGTGCTACATACATTGTAGAGGACATGTTCAGATTTAAACACAATAGAAATGATGCAAAAGTGGTAGCATTTTATTTTTCAAAAATACTTTAAATCAAATCATACATGTACATATAAAAGAAAGCTTTGGAGGCTGAATACAGAAAGTTTATTGCATAAAGTTTTGATCGATAATATCACAATTTGATTTTGGTCCGAACGATCATTGTAATCCGTCAACGACAAACAATTATCCACTACAGGTCAGTACTATACAGTATCCTTAGACCATAACCAAGTAATCATTGGTATAAAGCCAAATGAGTTATGACTCATTGAAGAAAAATGCCACAATATTGAATTTAATTTTTTTTTGCACCATTAATAATTGGTTCACATCTGAACAGGCCATACATGTATCTTACAGAGGTATTCAAGTCTTGGTGTTCAGATTTAGTGTTGTGTTATGTTTCAGTGTTCAAGTCACACAGATAACCTTCATGTTTATTTACAAGTACATGTACATGACAACACTACAGTCATCACTACCTTTTTCACAATATCTGATGTGTAAAAGACTAGTTTAATAAAATCAGTTTCATGCATACACTATACATGGATAAAATAATAAAAATAATGTAACAAAATGATCCAAGCTCATCTCAATATTTGCAATTAAACCACGCTTTGATTCACTGAAATAAATTCTAATATTCTTCAGAATTCATTCATGAATTTTCCTTTATAAAAATGAATTCTCAGGAATCAGTTCCTCAAAAATTTCTGCATCGCAGACAAATCTTTTATTTACATTGTACACATTCAAAGGGGTTCTAATTTCAGTACATTGTAAAAGTAACAATCTAGTTCCTCTTTAATACAGATAGAGAGATTCCCTTTGATTCGCAACATTGAAGGTAATAAAGTACTGTATGCATAATCTATTCACATACATGTACACTGTACATTGTTGTTTTTTTCTAGATAAAATACACAATCTACATTATATATTCAGGGCATATTGATATTCATATAAGCAAGATAATATTGCTACAAAAATTTGGTAGAATTTTAGAGGAATAATTGTTTGGATTCTCTTTCCAAAATCTATATCAATATTCTGGCTGAAAACATTCTAAACAAACCTTGGCTTTAAAGGGGGTGTCTGAATGAATTCCTGAAATGTACCTTCAAAATGGAACACATCGTTTTTATTTTGCATGCTTCAGACTCTGTATTTATCTTCACATGTTGAATGAAAATTATTCAAGATATTGAATTAATTTATTGTGATAAGACTACTGGTACGTGACAGCCGTTTATCAACCTTTATACTAAAAATATGAACAAACGTTGTTCCTCTCTGTTTAATTCTCTCTGGCCAAGTTTCATGGAACCAAACAACATGTTACTCCTGATCCCTTGAATCCATAGATTGCATGTACGAACTTTCAAATATATTTGTTATTATTGTTGAAATAACAAATAGCCATACTTTTATAGTGCTTTAATCTTCGGGACAAGTTCATTATTTTACAGGGCACGTATATTACAGCACAAACAGGTTCAAATATCACAAAAAACAATGAATGTCCAATGGTTTATCATACAGAGATCCAAGTACATTGAATATGTGTATCTGTCAACGCGAACACTGAAACTTAACACCACAATGACACCAAACACCAAACTTGATTCCCCCAATGTTTGTCTCTTGATATATAATACTTACTGCTCCTGAAGCCTGGGAAATATAATGTAAAAAAGAACAAAGAATGAGAGGGTATAATTACTTGTACAAGTTATTTGAGCTGATGTCTGTTGGTAATGTTTGACAAACTTTTTTCTCTCTGGAATTTTGTTATGAGCTGCGAGGATACGTAGAAAGATATTAAATGTCATGTACTTGTATATTTCACTCTATGCTTTGGGATTTTGAATGTACATGAAGAGAATAAGGAATATAGGCCCACACAAAAACAGTATAAAATTTTAGTGTTTAAGCATGGAACTCTAAAAGCTCCATGATTTAAGCTTCACTTAATATCGTACAGTTCAGCATCAAACTTCAATGCTTTAAATTTTTAGCTACAAATGCCCTGTGGTACAATGCACACATTGCCTAGTCCATTTCTGCACTAGGAGAAAATATTTAGGACTCCACTTCATATAATATATCCACAAATAGAAAGTCATGTCTGGAAATGGTTAGGTCTACATAAGCCCTTCACCAAAGTGGAAGTTTTGGAAAATAAATTACAGGTCCAAAGTCTACATACACTGTACACTAAGTACAAAAAGAACTGTTCATCATTCCTCTTCTTTAATAACTTTTATGCCAACTTGATTACAGACCAAACTACATAGACATCTAACAAGTGTTTTGTGTACATTTTAGCTTTGAGTGTTATAGTGTATAATGGCAATGTCCTGCATGAACTCATCTGCTACACGTGGATGGTAAATTGCTAATTCGTCTGTTACCAACTCTTCCACTCTTCCATCTATCAACCATTTGGTCCAATCATCACTTCGTCTAATCACCAGTTCCTCTATGACCATTTTGTTTCATAACCAGTTGGCCTAAAACCTACATGTACAGTAGTACAGTGTATTTGATTTTCATTCATTTCACCTAATTAACACTAAGTCTAATTACACCAAATGGTATACGGACTAAATGGCTATTGGACCAACTGGTTATTAGACAAAATAGTGAGAGGACGAAATGGCAATTAGACCATGTGGATAGTGGATGAATTAATGGTAGACAAAATGATAGCAGACAAGTGGGCGATAGGACGATATTAGACCGATTGAAAATAAACCATGTGGATCTCCCACCTTGCTCACTTTATAGGGATTCGTTACAATTGTTGGGACTGGATTTGAATTTATTTTTCAGTTTTATACATGCCAGTACTTTTATCTACTATTACCGGTAATCAATTATAGTGAGCCACTGCAGGAAAGTTGAGTTGAAATTGAACGGAAATCTAATTCAAAAAGCAAAGGATATATACTTGATTTTGGGACCAAGTGAATTGAATGTAAGTATTGGCAATGCCCCATTTATAGTGTCTATAATATACAAAAATATTTTTAAAAGGGAGTTGCTGCTACACGTACATGTATGTGACTGAAGATCTTTGGCTGCTATTGCTCAAGCATTTTTTTTGCTTATATAGTGTGCCACTGCATTTGTTTTTTTTTCATTACTTTGTCATCCTTATTGTATTCATGTCTAAATTTTGTTTTTGATACTACTATAAATCTGTCACATTACAATGTACTTTCATGTCATATTATGATTATGTTTTATGTATTGTAAAATTTATTTTGATTTTACAATAAATGCAGAAACTCCTGCAAAAAAAAATATATATCTTAATCATTTCACAAAGCATGTTTCCATCTACTAGATTTAAAGCCTCAGGGAGGAAATAAGGCTTCTGAAGACCCTAATTTGTCTATCCATTCCTTCTTGTTATTTTAAAGCGAAGGAAGCACCGGTCGGAAGTTACCAGTAAAACACCATATTACATAATACATCTTCTAAAAGCATACGCAGGTTTATAAACAGCCAAACAAGTCATACAGTATGTTTAAAAATTCTCTCAGTGCTTTCAAACATTGTCTGGTTACAGTGCCCATACATGTATTTTGTGGTTAAATGGGAAGTTTCAGCACGCTGGCAAACTCTGTAGTCTGACCTGTATTATTTTCTTCACGACAATAGCCAATTCATCATCTGAATAGGCAGAAATTCATTTCATAAATCAAGTCTGTTATATTTAGGGTTGCAATACAACATAGACAGTATGTATTGTAAGGCACTATGAGCTACATGTCTGTATACAGGGATGCTATGGTACATGTATTCACACTAGAGAAAGGGCCCCTGAGTTTAAAAGTCATTCCATATCGCAAAAAATATGTCAAGAAAGAATTACAACTTTTTTCCGAAGAGTGGCATCCTTTGAACATACATGTACATAGCTATGTAAAATTTTGAAAGGTGATAATAGTGCCGATACTTGCACATTTTTAAGTTTGTACATTGAATAAAAGTACAGTTAGTGTCTCTCAATGTTTCATGTACATTATTTCTATCAGTCATTAATGTACATGGAGAAGTCAATCTGCCATTTAATTTCCTGGTTATGGCATTAAATCCATATTACCAGTGGTAAAGTTGTCTAGACATATGTAGACCCTACACTGGATGTATCTATACAGCGTACATGTACTCTGGGAAGTTTCAACAAAAGCAAAACATATCCACATAGTATTGTGTATTTAACACCCAAGTCAAATATGCAATATGAAGTGGGTAAACAGATAAAAGAATGTAGATTAAAACTCTCCCTCCAATCTACACTGTATTTCCTCTTTCTATTCCAATCAATGTATTACCAAACACAAAGCTCTCTGTTTGTACAAAAAAAACCCTTCAAAGTTGTAGCAAATTTCCAGGACTTTTGGAAGACCATAGTATATCGCACTGTTTTGTATATACAGGTATAATAGCTGATTTGGGGTCATCAGGAGCAAAAAAAGGGCAACCTAAAATACCAAACACGTGTTTCAAATGAGTGCTTCCAATTGGTAGAAAATCAGGTTACAATTGAGCATTGAATTGAGATATTAGGTATACATGTATGTATAGTAAGTAACATAACAGCAATCATTTTTCTCGCAAATTCTTGACATTCTCCTCCCGGTTGATTTTGGGCCTCCGTCTTGGACTAGGTCCCTAGAGCCACTCTTCCCATCAACACACATCACGTGTGGCTTTAACCGGTCTTTGGTGTCATTTACATGTGTGGCCAATATTTCTAACTTTCTTTCTACATGTATCCCTGCCAGTGTTTTGTGTTCTACCATATGCATGAAAATGTATCTGTCTTCTTTTGTTTAACCCTACATAGCCCGGGCTATTTTGAAATTGCATAGCCCGGGGGGGGGGGGGGCTATTAGGCCCCCCTCAGATCTCGGCCGTTTATCGACCGATTGCGACCAAATTTGGTGTGTGGGTGTCTCATTATGTATTTTACAAGAATGCGTTGTCAAATTTGTGATATTTATTATCATTTTTTATTTATCTAATTAATTATGCAAATATTCAAATTTTTTCAAGGAATTTTCATATTTTTGTAGTTTTCCCCCCATTTTTTGAGAAAATGCAATGGAATCAAGCATGTTAGTAGCCAGTCATGTAATCTAAAAGACAGCTCACTCAACTGTATTGAAATTGTATAATTATTAGATTATAATAGTAATTAATTATGCGCATATGCTAATTTTTCTCGATAATATTCTTGTTTCCTTCCGTGTTTCCAAATTCTTATGTATTTCTTTGTTTTTAATTTATTATGTATTTCTTTGTTTTAAAATCTCTATTTTTTATTGTTTTTTTAAATCTAGAATAGTTGGTGATAGCCCAAAAGAAAGTTATGTGAGGAAAAACAGAAAAAAAACATTCATCTGACAACACTTCTTGTAAAACCCATACATTGTACACACAAAAGTCAATGGAAATTGCCATTTTTGGTGACATTGGTCACGAATATGTGCTATATCTCCGCAAGTGTACCCCCGATTTTCGCAAACAGGGTCTCAAAATGTGCGGGAGATGTGAAAGAAAAAAGTCATGAAATTTCAGCGTATTATTTTTTTGCATTTAGAAATTATCGCGAAAAATGTCGAGGGGGGCCTTTTAGGCCCCCCCCCCACGGGCTATATAGGGTTAAAGATTCTAGTGTCCGTTTAAAAAAAATCTTTTCCATAATAACCTGGAAATTCCATTTTTTTTCATAGAAAATGTACATAAAACAGACATGAATTCCATTCTGCAAATTTATGTAAATTCACAGAATTTTCACATGAAAAGTTAAGACCCAAAACAGATTTTTTGTTTTGATTTACTGGTACAAGTCTATGGCGGGGAGCGGGCAAAGCCGGCTCATGCCACCACCCCCCCCCCCATTTAAGAGGCACAACTAAAGTTTGGAATTGTAAAAATGCTGTTAAAACAGAAGTGTGCCCCCCTTTTGAAAGTGAAGACCTTTTTTTTTGCTTCTATTTTTCTATTTTTTTTTCCGTGGAAGAAATATCCTTAATTTTTGGTAAATTTTTTTTTTATTTTGCTTGTCAAATTTTTCCTCAAGGAAAATGTGCCCTCCCTCCTTTTTTTGAAAATCCTGGATCTGGCCTTGGTACATGTACAAGTAAGCAGAAAATCGCTGTCCCTACCAGATATTAAATCATACTCATCATTTTTTTTCTTAAATCAACATTCTGCTTAAACTGTACATTTCATTGATAATAAACTATGATGTTTACTATACAAAATGAAGAAAAATGAGTGTGAGTCTAATGTTACCTCTTTTCTTGTGCCTCCTTCTCTGCCAGTGACCTAGCCTTCTCCTTGTTCTCTCGTTCTAGAATCTCTTCTATCGTCAGGTCATCTTTATGGTGCCCCATCACCCACACCCATTCACATCCATCTCGACCCTGAAGCCAAACAACCTTCTTATTGCCTGCAAGAGGGAGAGAAAGAAAATGTGAACCTAGAATTGATGTACCTGTACCGATTCTGTCATTTTTAAACAAAATCTCCTTTCCATTTTATTCTTTATTATAACACTCTCTACTTTCTTTTTGTCCCTCTCTCTCTTTTCCCTTTCTTTCTGCCTCCCTCCCTTCCTCACTCACATCCCCTCCCTCCCCTCAAAGGTAAATGCTAGTTTTGGTAACGATATCAAAATGAGTTCGTACAGAATCCAATGAAATGACCACCAAAGTGTCTGTTTGTATAAATAAAACGCATGTGCCAAAGGATTCTGGAAGAAATTGTGTAATTGCTGAGAAATCAGCAAATAAGCACAGGATTCGGGTAGGGCGTCGGGCCCGACGCTCTAAGCAATAATTATACATTGTCCCACGTGCGCTTATCTGCGTTGGGGATCTTCGGTGTGAACATTTTTCAGCGTAGATTTCAAGATTTCACAAAGTTCAGTTAATGTAACTGTACCAGATCTAGATCCTCGATGATATACTGACAATTAAGCCTTGTTTTACAGACTTTCTCATGAAATCAGTGTTTACTGCAACTACTGGAATTTCTCTTTAAAACAAAATCTCCTTTCCATTTTTTTTAATTTCTGCCTCCCTCCCTAGATTCTCCTCCCTCCCTTCCCATCTCTCTTTTCCCTCCCTCACACACATCCCCTTCCCTCCCCATCTCTGTATCTTGTTTGATTTCTCTTCCTCTCTCCCCTTCTCTACATCACATTTCTTTCTTCTCACCATTCACCTCCCTTCTCTAAACCAGTCCCTCACCTTTAAACAATCAAGACAGTGTGCCAACAATTAAAGGAAACCAAAACCCAAGAAAAGATGCAATCTTGTTAGAAAGTGTAAAATGAGAGGAACAATTTAAAACAAGTTTCATCAAAATCGGCAATGAAATAAGCAAGTTATGGATGTTTAAAAGTCATGTTGTACTTTCTATAAGGATCCTCAAATTGGCCACCATACTTCAGAATTGCAGATTTTGTGGACAATTGTCCACTTGTTTTGTACACAAATTTTCAAATTGCATCTTGCCTCCTTCTGAGCATAAAATATGTCATGGGGGAAATATAATTCACACAACATATGTCAAGGTCAAGAAGAGATAATGTGAAATCAATATGTTAAATAAAAGGGAAAATCTGAAGAAAAAATTACAAACAAATGGAGAGTTGGTCATACATGTACATGTATGTAAAATAAGCCATTTTGACACGTGTTTGCCAATTTGAGGATCCCCATAGAAAGTACATCAAGGCTTTCCAACCTCCATAACTCATTAATTCTATAGCCGCTTTTGATGAAACAAGTTTTAGATTGCTCCTATCCTTTTATTCTTTCTGATATTGGATTCTCTCCTTGTATTTTGGTTTCCATTAAACTCTATAAAAACAAATCCAGTTTTTGCCTCTATGGCCTGTAATTTAAAACCACAGTTGCTGCAACCAATGTTTATTTGAATGAATTTGAAAAAATCATTGGGATCAAACCATGGCCACAAGGATGAATTTAGTGCCATTCAGGAGGCAAAAGCATGAATTATTATTTATTTTTTTAAATAGATGCAGTTTTAAGAATAATTTTCTACATTATCCTGTGGTTTCAAAACCATCCTTGCAAATTCAGAACAATGCACAATTCAATTCACTATCATCACATTGATGAAATGTGATTAACCAAAAATTGCTAATTATTAAAGGTCCTATGAAATTAAAACTAAAGATGTGTTAGTAGAGGTATTTTGCCATGAAAATTGCGAATCTGTGACCTATTTTTGCGTACGATTGATAGTTTCAGAGTTATTCCCTGACAAAGAACTTGACAGGGAACGCCCACCTTTTTTCCGGCGAAAACCTCGAATAGAGCTGTCAATCATAATGACGTCACTTTCAGAAGTCGGCTTTCGCTAGCGGCTCGCGTTCGGCTTTATTTACTGATGTTTGCATGCACTTTGACAGAGCTGAACTAACTTTACTGAACTTGAGATTGACCTTTAGTCTTTACTAATAGTAATGGCGAATTCCTCCCCTTCGGATGAAGAGTCAGCATCGGAGTGGTCTACTTCTCTCTCCGAAAGATCTAGCTTCGAGTCTGATGATGGTAGAAATGGAAATGATGGAATAATTAATCCATATCAATTTGAGCCTGCAGCCAGTGACGGAGCTGACGAGGAAGATGATGCCAAAGGCAATGCCAATCTGGATCAACAAAGGCTGGTTGACAACTATTGGTAAGTTTATAATTCCAGATTTCTATTAAAAAACAATCTATCTGAGTTTTTGTATAATAAATAGTCCCAATTTGTATGTTTGATCTCATTTAGTTCTCTTATTTTCTCGCCTCCACTCGTCTGTGGTGTAGAAAATGCGTCGATGCTCTTGCTTTGGGCGAGCTCCTCGATTCATTCATGCACGGTGCACTAGCGCCAGTGATCTCTATGCCGGATACGCTGCTCGCGCTGCCGCGTACTCTGCACTGAATCGAGGCCCATAGGCTCGAAATTTATTTGGAAATCACGATTGTCTGGTATGCCTTAGATTCTGTAAAGATCGAGATTTGCATGAAATTAAGATTCAGAAAACAGTTTTTGTAAGAATTGTAAAAAGGCTGGTTTAAATTCCAGAAGAAAGTTGAGCAAGCTCGAGGACCGAGTCAAATAAAAAATCACGAAATTACGTTCTGATAAGTCTTGTGAGTGATGCTCTAATAAAAAATGAGAGCTTTTCGGAGAACAATATCCAGATTTTGAGTATGCTACATAAAAATATGGTTATTTATCAGGCAGGTAAAAATTGTGTAATGTGAAAGATCTGCTTGTATTACATTCAATTCAAAAATACAATAACATCACAAAGCGAATCCACACGTGAAACCTATGGACCGAGCAGCAAAACAAACCACCAGCGCTGGTGCTGCTTTCTTCGAGTGACGTCACTGGTCACGCGATACTCCGAAAAGACGTTCTGCAGAATTTTTGTGGGCGGGGCGTATTGGCACAGAAAATGGGCAATTTTCCACTTTCATTTGGCTGTGAAATTAAAATTATATTTTTCTGAAGAGAATGGTGCAGAGAATTGCGATGTGGGAACACTTATTCAACGAAAAATTGAAAGTTTTACAATTATTTCATAGGACCTTTAAAAAGATGTTTTGTACCACAAAATTTATGAAAAACAATAGAGAAAATTGATGCAACAAGCTTTTTTTTTACTTACAGATTAAAAGAATACACGCTAGTGACCAGGATCAAACAAAGGGGGGGGGGGCATAACCAAATATGTTTTTTTTTACAATTACATGGCAATATTTCCAAGATTTACTCTGAAATTATTTACCTTTCTTTGGTACTTTCTTCGGTGGTTTCTTCCTCTCTTTCTCTTCCCAGATCTTGTACCTTCTCACTTGCTCCTCTCTCATCTTGACATAGAGCAGCTCCTTCTGGTGATCAGACAACTCTGCCAGGAGCTCAGGATCAATGTACATATCCTTCAGTATCTGTTGCAGCATGGTTATTTATAGGTGGGACTGTCTAAAAAAAGGGAAAAATCTGTGAACAAAAAAACACGAAAGGACATCATAATTCACAGTTTATAATCATGGTTTTTAATACAAGCGGTAAATTATGTAAGAAACCTGTAAAAAAGTTGCAAAGATCAAATAACTAAAATTCTGGGGATTTGTCTGCTTTTAGTTCAAATTTACTATGTAATATACACTTGTAAACATTACATACAGTACCATTGGTGGGGCTGCATCAGAAGGATGCATCTACTCAGTGTTTTTTTTACAGTAACGGCTGAAATTAGGTGATTTTTCTAAAAACAAGCCAATATTTTCTCAGACGATTTGTTGTAGAAGAAATGTTTACTGCAGATCTCAGTGAAAATGAAAAACCCATATGTACATGTATGAGGTAGTAGGTCTACCTAAACCTATCCACATGTATCCTTAAGTTTGATCGGTGTTCTTTGTTTACTTAAAAACTGTTAGGCATGTTGAGAATGCAACCAGTATCTGGGGACTTTGATCAGGGCAAACAAATTGTTTTCAAGACTTCCATTTCATTCAGATGATTACTTTGAAATTATTACATTTATTACAATTTTGGAAGTAATAGAATTTAGTATTCAAGTGTCTCATGAATGTTTGATTTCAGAGGCACAATGAATAGAATATTATTCGGAAGGACCACATACATGTAGTAAAAAAAAAGGTCCTCAGACAATTCAAAATACAAGGCTCTGTCCAAAAGCTTGACGGCAAGATTGACTTCATTTTCAAAGTACAAAACACAATCCGACAATCATTTTTTGTTCATAATATTGACTAGGATTAAAGAGAAATGCCAGTAGTTGCAGTAAACACTGATATCATGAGAAAGTCTGTACAACCAGGCTTAATTGTCAGTACATGTATATCATCGAGGATCTAGATCTGGTACAGTTACATAAACTGAACTTTGTGAAATCTTGAAATCTACACTGAAAAATGTTCACACTGAAGATCACCAACACAGATAGGCACACGTGGGACAGTGTATTATCATTGCTGGAATAAAGACCCGACGGAAGTGACCGAATCCACGCGTATTTTGCTTATTTCTCAGCAATTACACAATTTCTTCCAGAATCCTTTGGCACATATTTCTTACTCATACAAACAGACACTTAGGTGGTCAGTATATTAGATTCTGTAAAAAGTCATTTTGAGATCGTTACCAGAACTGGAATTTATCTTTAATAAATAAATCCTTAAATGGGAGCTTCTAGGAAAATACCTAAACATTAATCTTGTGATTGTTGCTAGTAAATGTTCATCGATGGTATTAAGCCAACTGAGCTGTTTTTACTTTGAATATAGCATCATAAAATAGTTGTTAATCAAGGGGCCTCATTTGCCCCATTTTGATGAGGCAAATACACTGTACAAGGCACCCTGACAACAATGTTTAATGCTCATTAATATGCAAATGAGATTGATTCGTTCTTATATTTCTATTGGATATGTACATGTAGGTCTACTGTAGACGTAGTATTAGACACCTACATGTACTCATGTTTCTACTGATATGATTGGAATATGATATAATTGGAATTATGAAAAAGGGTGCCTCATTTACTCACAATCTCCCCTAATTACATGTACTATCATTCCACAATATTCTGCATGATTGTACATGTATAAGATTTTAAACTGAGTAAGCAATTTTAACATTAGCCAAGGGAATTGCTGTGTGCACAGGCCAGTCAAATAAAAGGGTGTGATCAAAACTCTACATTAACAGGAACTTTTTGAAGAAAGAAAATCCCATTTTTTTTGCTTAAAATCATAATTATTATTATTTGTTTGGCGTCACCCGTGCCTGGGAGGCGAAAAGCGAACTGAATCACTATGACCCGCAGGTCTCTCCTCCCGATATAACTGATTGGGGGGAATGCAGGTGGACCACTACACCGGGGTTACCCCCTACTCTTATACGAATAGTGCAGTGGGTTCTTAACGTGCAAAGGTGGTGACTCTCCTCTACACGGGGCCTCCATTTAACATCCTATCCGAGGGACAGAGTGTTTTCCATCGTAACATAGCCTGCATCTATGAAACATGGGAGAGACGTTTACACACAACGCACTGGCTTCAGTCATCCGCCCGGGGTGGACTCGAACCCACGATCTTTGGTTCGACGGGCAGACGCGTTACCGACTGAGCCAACACCGCTCTCTTTGCTTGAAATCATATTTATAATTGATTTATCTTGAAATTTTATGTAACAAGGCCAAGGAATCACTGTTTGTTAGGCATTCCTGAAATCTGATCAAATCAGATGTACAATAACTAAGAAAGACAAGTTTTGCTTATTTTTCACATAACAGATACAATGTACATGTAATTTATATAAAGAACTTAGCAGTTATCAATTATAATAATATGTAGAAATTGTGACAAAATGATGTGAAAAAATAATACAGATCTATTAAAAATTTACAATAACAATAAAGAGAAGGGGAGAGGAAAATGAGCATATTACAAAAAAGGATAAAGATTAAAGTGCAATGAAAAAGAGCAGTAGTAGTACCGGTAACAGTTTTATATTATAATCATAATGTTCAGGAAAACATGAAGTCCATTCTAATGGACACTTCACCTTAACATTCAAATCATTATCAATGATCATGTTCAAATTTAAAGAAATGAATTGCTTCTACCAAAACATCAACTTCAGATCAACACCACATCAACAGACAACTAGACCATATTATAACCTCGTTCGTACTTAGGATGAGTGAACTAGACCAATGTCAACACCCTACCACTGCACTGCTCAGAACAGTCCAACCCAGCGTGCTCTCACACGTGCCTCCCCCGGAAGTCTCGGGTACGGTGTTTCGAAATCGCGCTAAGCTCCAAAGCAATCCAGTAAACAGCGACTCCCGTCAAAATAGAATCAAAACAACAGCCAAAGAAACACACTCAATTAATTAACATTCCGGAAATCCAACATATAATCACCTATTTATAATATTTCCAAGAATAAAGTCGTCGTGTTCAGCATCATCCGTTGAAATTGCTGTGTAATTTACGATGAGTAATGACCTTCTAATTCTTAGATAGCCCAGATAGAAAATGACCTCAACAATATTTCAATGCACTTCCGCATTTTTGTTTTTCAATAGAAGAGCGCGAGAGGGATCCACCGGCGCGGCCGGGGCGCCCGAGCTAGCTAGGGAAGGGCCAGGGGGAGAGCTTGGGGGAGTCCTATAAAGCTATATGATCCCGCCTCATTCTGAGATAGAAGGATGTTGCGGGATAGAGAAAGTGGATTGATATAGCTGGATTGTGAGGTTATTTGATTTTAACAAAAGAAAGAGCCTCATTAATCAGATTTTGATTTATTTTACCGTCCATCACTATGGAAGAGAGAGGACACGAGATATAGACCCGGAGGGAGACAGAGAAATTATAGAAAGAGGCCATCATGTGTACTTTAACAGCAAATCTTGAAATGATTTTTTTTACAAAGATATTAGCTTAAAATATTTTATGGACCAACTTTTAAAAGCCTCTACCTCTTCAGAATATTACTCTACAGTGCTGCGAAGTATGACGAATGTGACCTCGAGTGGTGTAGAACTTTTCTTTATGAACAAACATCACGCATTTTTTCCTGTTTTTAAAAGCACATTAATCATGTTAATTGCTCCAACAAAAGTGCTGATAGTTTAAAAACAGGCACATGAACCCCCACTTTTTAATCTTAAAGGACAAGTCCATCCCAACAAAATCTTGATTTGAATAAAAAGAGAAATCGGATGTAATTAAGAAAGTTTCGCTTCATTTCACATAACAGTGATATGCACATGTCGGTCGGTATGCAAATGAGGGAACTGATGACATCACTCACTATTTCTTTGAAATATGAAATATTTTGCCTTTCTTGTCATTGTCATGTGAAATGAAGTTTCATTCCTCCCCGAACACGTGGAATTCCATTATTTTAACATTTTGTGCTTCAGGCAAAGAGGTCCTAATCATCAAATTCGTAAAAATTGAAATATAATTAAGTTCAAACAATAAAAAACAAAAGAAATAGTCATTGACTCTCTCACTTTGAGCTTTGTGCCCCGGGGGGGGGGGGGGGCCACTTCCATACCATGCGCGACCATGGGGTCTCGAAAAGCACCCTAAATACGTAATTTCCATATTCTGAAAATGCACCCCTTAACAAGTATTGGCGTATCGGAAACCCTACCAACAAGTATTGGAAACAAAACGATACTCTTGGCAAATATTCCCTGAAATGAACCTCTAAACAAGTACAGGAATGTTATGATTGTTAAGGGTCCTTCGGTCGTCGGCTTTACCTTATTTGGTTTAGTACAACCCCACTTCTACACCTCGCGCAAATCGGACTCTAAACACGTAGTGTTGGGGCAAAAAGGACATCCTATATAAAACATTTAATTTTGTTCCATCAGCCCCGCAAATTCGACCCTAAACACGTAATTTTCCTAGCGAAATAGATACCCTTTTTTTCATTATTTTTGTGTTTTTGACACCCTTATCACGTTACGTACGTAACGTGTCCTATCGTGAAAAAGACATCCTTTTTACGTGTTTTTTGGTCGCGCATGGTATCCACTCGTCAATAAGTGATGCCCCCCGGGCTTTGTGCTTGTCTGATTTTTCTCTATTGATTCAAATCAACATTTTTCTGGGGTGGACTGGCCTTTAAGTATACCTTTCTCTACAACCATGCAAAATTTGGTGAAAATATGACATGGGTTTTGAATAAAGTACAACATTTTTTTTACTTATTTTACCTCTATATAAATATATAGGCTAATTTATATAGGGGGTAGGACTGGTTACCAGGAAATGGGTTCGTGTCAGTGTTACTCTCTCCAAAACCGTGTACAAAAACGTAAAAATGATCATATGATTGTGATTTTTGCCATGGTCAGCCCCCCCCCCCACTTTTGGCTCATCCCCCCCCCCCACTTTGAAAACCATTCCGCTGCCCCTGTTTTCCTCATTACCTGGGAGGTGTTTCATGGAAAAGGACTTGTCAGACAATTTATCCGACAAGTACCAGTTTATCCGACAGTTACCATAGGAACCGTAGTGCCTCTCAGCCAATCAGAATGTCAGATCCGACAACTTGTCGGATAAAAATATTGATTAAACGCTTCCCACGTCCCTCGGAGAGGATCTTAAGCCGTTGGTCCCCTGTTTGCTTGCTCACAGGCATTCGTTATTTCTTAACAGTCATGTAAAACCCCCCCGGGGGGGGGGGGGGGGGGCCACTTACATTGACGAGTGGATACCATGCGCGACCAAAAAAACACGTAAAAAGGATGTCCTTTTCACGATAGGGCACGTTACGTACGTAACGTGAAAAGGGTGTCAAAAACACAAAAATAATGAAAAAAGGGTATATATTTCGCTAGGAAAATTACGTGTTTAGGGTCGAATTTGCGGGGATGATAAAACAAAATTAAAATGTTTTATAAAGGATGTCCTTTTTGCCCCAACACTACGTGTTAAGAGTCCTATTTGCGCGAGGTGTAGAAGGTGGGGTCGTACTAAACCAAATAAGGTAAAGCCGACAACCAAAGGACCCGTAACAATAAAACATTCCTGTACTTGTTTAGGGGTTCATTTCAGGGAATATTTTCCAAGAGTATCGATTTGTTTCCAATACTTGTTAAGGGTAGGGTTTCACACGCCAATACTTGTTAAGGGGTGCATTTTCAGAATATGGAAATTACGTGTTTAGGGTGCTTTTCGATACCCCATGGTCGCGCATGGTATCCACTCGTGAATGGAAGTGGCCCCCCCGGGTAAAAACCTCAGTAAAAAAAAACAAACTTGTAGGGCCTTCTAATTTTGAAGGTTGCATTGATCAGCCCAAACTGTGCAATCTTCAATTTCATTTTGATTTACATACCGGTAAAAGTAATCAATCTCAATTTTCTTGGTCATACATAAAAAATTAAGAATTTTCACCACTGGTATGCCCCTATGTAAGTGTGCCTTTTGTTCATATTCATAAATTACGAAAATAATTGGTTTTCTTTCTTTTTTTTTTGCAATTGGACGTTTCGGCGATACGCGACATGCATCACGACAATTCGGCATTTTCGGATACGGTACTCATATCATTTCCACTGCGTTTTAATTCTAAAGTTGTTTTTTGTGTAAAAGATAAACAATGCCGAGAGAAAGCCGGTAAGTAGGATTCACTCTTAAAACATATTGATTTTAAAATTTTGTCCAATATTTCCCAAAATGTTGAGAGCAAGACATCCACTGCACTGTTGCATGTTGAACGTTACAAAAAAGTCCGATTTCACTGCTAAATACTTCACTTGGCTTCGGTCCCACATACCGTATTTAATGCCACGTTTTGGGTCATGTGGGGTCGCCTTATCGCTATCGGTGCCCACTCATTCAATGAACAAGGTTATGATATAACCTTGTTCTCAGTTATATCTCCATGTGTGGCAATGTTTGGCTTATTTTCTCTTTTTCTTTGGGGCAAATGTTTGATTTGTTGGCACTGTCAGGTTCCATTACACCTATTATTAATACAACCTGGCTCTTAATTTGTCTTATTTAAATTTGATTCTTTAAATCATTTTTTTCTTAATTAAAAATAGAGATCAAAAAATGAAAATTTTCTTGCCATATTACTTTCCACCAATAGAGGGCGTACACAAAAATATGCCCAAAATTCAAGTTTTTGAGTGCTCTGGTGAATACAAATATTATTCCCAAGTTACTTATGAAAAATTAATTGCAACTGTAATGGAAATTAGTAATTTTGGTCACAAAAGTGATATTTTAATGATTTTTTAAAGTGTGTGCTCTGTACAACATTGGCATACCATAGTCCTACCTGTAGATTCCCCACAGCCACAGGCAGGGTGGTAGCAGTGAACAAGTGTCGGTGCCAATATGCAGTTTCGAGCCGGCTGACTATGACCAAATTTCCCCATCAGTAATTGTTTGCAAATGTCCTAGCAAGTCTTACGAATGCCGACGATTAGTCAGATTTGTTCTCGGATATAATTGATCTCCTCAAATTAGCCACATCGGACAAGTCGGTTGCTGTGATTTCATTTTTAGGTCACGTATTGCTGTCGTTCAAACTTTATTTAATTTTTGGTTTGAACTTACTTAACATCTATGAAAACAATGTTTCTCAATTAAAATGACCTTTAATGAAAGGCTATTATCTTTCTTGCAGGCAATATCGCAAGAGGTCAAGATCCAAATCCCCCGAAGCTGATGACAGCTCCAAGAAGAAACGATCTCCAGAGAGATCAAAGGATAAGGACAAGGAGAGAGAAAGGAGGAGGTCACGTTCCAGGTCTAAGAGCAAAGACAGGTCACGGAGGTCACGCAGCAGAGAGAGAGATCGTAGGTCTCGCAGCAAAGAGAAGGAGCGTAGGTCACGAAGCAGAGAGAGGGAGCGTAGGTCACGCAGCAGAGAGCGGGAGCGTAGATCACGCAGCAGAGAGAGAGAACGTGATAGGTCCAGAAGGTCAAGATCCAGATCCAGAGAAAGAGACAGGAGAAGGTATGAATCCACCTGACATTTGCTCAGTACTGCGAAAAAGTACTCCTGGGGCCCGTTTCACAAAGCACTTGCATCTGTTGTAACTTTGCCATCATGGCAACTACATGTACCATGGTAACCTTGATTCTGATTGGCTGCTGAGCCTTGTTGCCATGGTAGTTGCCATTATGGCAAAGTTGCAAGTCATTTATGAAACGGGCCCCTGATCCTTTCTTTGTTGTTAGCCAGAAGACTTATGGTTATTGTTAGGATTAGGATTGGGTTGTTGGTATATGGATTAGGATTAGGGTTCGGGTTAGGATTTATAATTGGTCTGATGTTCCTATTTTATCAAAGGAGCAATTTGTTGACTAAGCAAAGTGTGATTCTCTGTGCAGACTAACTTCTTGGGATAAAGCAAAAGGGTTATCAATATCTTTGTCATACATTGAGAACACAAGAACAAGTTTTTTTTATTTTCGAAATCAAATATAAATTAGTTCAGGAGGTATTTATGATGTATGCAATTGGTCTGATGTTACTATTTAATCATCTGAGCAATTGTCAGCAGAGCAATAAATAGAATCATTGCTATCAAAAGTGATCCTCTTGGCAGAACTAGGTTGCATCTTTGGAAGAGAGAGAGCTACAATGTAGAGATATTGGGTTCTGTAATAGGCCTTTTTCATATTATATTGATGTAATATGAACAATTATTTCCATGATTTTTATTAATTGGTTAATGAATGGTTATTCCATGATACGTAGTGATGATTGCCCTTGTGAAATATCTGAATTTAATTTAAAACCTGACTTCAAACTTAACCATTATCTGATTCTCACATGATTTACCAGTAAGTCCCCTATTTTACCGTATCCTTCTTCCCGGGGCCGTTTCATAAAGCTGTTCGAAAGTTAAGAGCGACTTTAAGAACGACTGGTGATCCTTTCTTGGGGTAAATGATATACACAAAAACCTTCATTGGCGAGGGTTTTGCGCACAAGAAAGGATCACCAGTCGTTCTTAAAGTCGTTCTTAACTTACAAACACCTTTATGAAACACCCACCTGATATATATTTTAATGGAAATGCAATTCTACCCAAAACAGATTTCCCATCTGTTTGAAAATTTCTAGTTTTTGCTTTTTTTCTATTTCACTAATGTGGAAAATCATCATACAAAATTTTCTGTTGCTTTTACATACTGACTTCTTATATTTGTAATTCCAATAGCCTTTATATAGGGACCACTTAGTTCCAGTAGGCAGAGATTTAGTCTTTAAAGGGGAATGAAACCTTTGGAACAAGTAGGCTTGTGTCGAAACAGAGAATCAAAGAATAAGAACAAAGAAAAATCGGACAAATAATGAGAAAGTGATGAGCATTTGATTACCTTCTCTAATGCTATGGAGATCCTCCCATCGGCAATGTGACAAGAATGTGTGATGTCACATGTGAACAACTTTCCCTTCGTGGGACTATAAAATACCCTCAAAATGTCCCTTTTGCTTTTTCTTATGGTGATACAAACTCTTTATCCATGATGTATTCTTTAAAAATCTGTATTACATGCCCTCCTATAGAAAGAACACATGATCTACTGATAGATGTGATAAAAGAGGCAATTTAAGTGAAATACATACTTAAGTAATGGGGAGAGTTCTTCACAAATGACATCACACATCTTTGTCACATTGCCAATGTGAGGATCTCCATAGCATTAGTGATCGCAATATTCAAATGCTCATAACTTTCTCACTATTTGTCTGATTTTTTTCAAACTTTCATTGATTTGTTTCTATGATTTTTCTGTTTTCACACAAGCTATCTTGTTCCAAAGATTTCATTCTCCTTTTATCACATTTCAGAGATAGAAGAAGTCCCCCTCGAAGAGACAGGGATAGAGACAGAGATAGAGACCGCGATAGGGACCGAGACCGGAGATCCAGGCGCTCAAGGAGCAGGGACAGGACCAGGAGACGGAGGTCCAGGTCTCGCTCCAGGAGTCCCAAGCGAAGCAAGAGAAGTCGGAGCAGGGGTCGGAGGTCACTGTCTGCCGATCGAGCATCTAGGCGAGTTCCTGTCTTGCTTTCCTATCTTTTGAATAGTTTTGATTACATCATGAAATAGTAATACAGTTGTAGGCAAGAATTTCATCTGTTCTATATAATGTTAGTGCCAGGTCGTTTTTGCCCATCCAAGCTTTCTCTTTGTTTAAGGTCTGCAATGAATAATAATAATAGTGATAATAATGTGGACTTTTAGAGCATACACACTATCCAAAGGTTATCATGGTGCTAGATCAGCAACAGTATTCTTGTTCGTAGACGTGCTGAAAATATGATAAAATCTACATATTCAACTGGTATCCCATTATGACACTATGCAAACATTACAAATATTTGCTTGTAGGATATACAAGAGCTACAAGGGTTAGTTTTTAACATTCATTCAAGAAGTTTCTAAACTCTATCCATTTGTGTCTCAAAGAAAAAATTATATTCATGTTAATTTATGATAAAAGCTCTTTGTTCCCCCTTTTATTTTATGTATATTTATTATTTGATGTATATTTGTGATGGGAATGAAATAAGTTTCTTGAATCTGGAATCCTTTAGGTCTCGTTCGAGATCTCCAAACAAGGACAGCAAATCCAAAGGATCATCATCGTCCGGTGTGAAAACGGAAACAGCGGTCAAGGTTGAGGGGAAGGTAGAGACGGAGGTGAAGAAGGAAGCGGAAGTAAAGCAAGAGGTCAAGGTCAAGGAAGAGAAGAAGGATGAGAGTAAGGAGGTCAAGGAAGAGAAAGGATTGGTTTTGGTAAGAAATTGACCTGGGTTCTTCATGATTTCTCTCGAAGCTTTGTACAATTGATTTGTATACTTGATGGCATTTAATGATCAGTGTGATCACGTGTAAAAATAAGCCCTATAATCAAGCTCTTAAGCTTTTAGTTAAGTTACGGGGGCCCAGGTGATTATAAGGATGATGATGTATATGATGATGGTGATAAAGATGATGATGATGATGGTGATGATGATAAGGATGATGATAAGGATGATGATGTTTATGATGATGATGGTGATGATGATGATGATAAGGATGATGATGTTTATGATGATGATGATGATAAGGATGATGATGTTTATGATGATGAGGATGATGATGATGATAAGGATGATGATGATAAGGATAATGATGATGATGATGATGAGGATGATGATAAGGATGATGATGTTTATGATGATGAGGATGATGATAAGGATGATGATGATGATAATGATGATGATGATGCTGATAAGGATGATGATGATGATGATGATGATAAGGATGGTAGATAGATAGATAGGCAGACAGATAGATAGATGGTATTTATTGTGATAAAAATTAAATTAGCAGCCAAAGGCTTAATTACAAGAATTTGTACAGAGTAAAATTTCAGTAAACAAACAAGCTAAACAGTAAAAAAAACCACAACAACAAAGTATACCAGCGTATAATATTGGAAGGGGATACAAAAAGAAATGTATACAGAGGGAGATGTAATGTTTAAAGAAGGAATGGGGACAGGTTGGGAGTAGACTAAAGGTATATACCTTTAACATAAACATTTTAACATGAACATTTAACATAAATATATATTTAAAAAGTATTGAATGAATAACAATAGATTAAAGAGTGGATTGTATGAAATAATACTTGCTTTTTAAGAAAGGAAACAAACGAAAGCTTTTAATTAGGGTCAAATGATGATGATGATGATAACATCAATACAAATTGCAATAATAATAACATTGATGATAATTATGAGAAATGATGATGATGATGACTATGAAAATGATAACTTGGCGATGTGGTGTGCTCCTGTAATCCAAGCTACATAGGGAATTAAAAAAATTATTGCAGAGGTTTGAGCCCTGGTCACATCTTTCAGATAGTGATGTTAAAGGTCTGCCCCAAATGTACGTGTAATAATAATAATAATTATAATGATAATATAGATATATTTACCCAGGGAAGCCACTTCAGTTCTGAAAACTGTTCTCCCAGCGGGCCCTGCTATTATTACCCCGGCTTTAGCTGGGCTACCTAGGCACTCAAAGCATTCAAGGAATGCTAACCCCAACCTTATCTTATACGAAATAAAGTGTGGAGGAACTGTCGCCGGAGCGAGTGTTGTGTCACCCTGTAAATAATCATAATACGATGGATGCACATCTGAAAAAAATCAATACCAGATACACACACACATAAAAGGCATTGTACAAAATGATGATGATATTAAAGTCATTCCATGATTATCCTTGGTTTACTTTCCGCTCAAACGACAAACACAGGAGCAAAGACGACTGGAAGAGGAGATGCAAAAGAGAAGAGAGCGAATCGAGAGATGGAGAATGGAGAGGAAGAAGACGATGGAAGCCGCTGCAGGACCCTCCAAGACCGAAGGGGAGGAGGAGAAGGTCGACGCCCCTCCTCAGAAGCCAGGCAAGAAGTGGAGTCTGGAGGATGATGATGATGCTGATGACGAAGCAGAAGCAGAGGATGTGAGTTTGTAGGTCTATGTGATTGGAATTTTTTCTTCAATTCAATGAATTATATTTGACATAACACTGGGGTATTAGGTCAAGGAGAAAAATACGTTTTTCATACAAGTGTTTTGTTAAAAAAATAAAAAGGAGGGACATCATAATTTCTAGTTTTCTAGATGGCTTCCATTTGAGATTTTCATCCATCCAGTATATGTCTTTCCATCCACACCAAACCTAAAAATAACGGAGGGAACGTATCATATCACAATTTTTTTCTAGATGATGATATAGATAGACTCATGTTACACATTGCCATGATGTTCAGTGTATCTAGATTAAAAAAAAAAAGATATGCTGTATAACAATTCATAGTGCATTATACCATGTCTATTGTGCTAATTACTGAGAAATTTTATACATGCAAACACCTGGTTAGTCATTTCAATGGATTCTGATAAACTAAATTTTGATTGTTACCACAATGGAGGGGTGGGGGGGGGGGGGGTCTGAAAGCATTGAATCTGATCAAAAGTTATGCTTCACTGCCAACATACACAGTGGGTGATTTCAAGTTCAGTGTCGATCTTTTGGTGTCGGTGTTAGGTCAATTTTGACACAAGTATAACACCAAACATAAAATAGAGATGGTCCTGAAAAGCCACTCGCTAGTTGTTGAGATGTAAAAAGTGTGATCTGGATCAGTTTTACAAACTCAGAATAGGTTTTGGAGCTAGGGGAAGCAATTCAAATTCCAACACTGACACCAACGCTAACACCGGACTTGAAATCACTCATGGTGTCTCTCTGATGAGTATTCAATCTTGAGTCCCCGGAGTATGTTCTGAACAACACATTAATGCACCATATTTCACACGCAACCTAGAATTTGAAGGGAAATCCAGCCTTTGTCATAAAATGTTGTATTGGAATGAAGAAAAATAAATAAGACAGAATGGTGAAAGTTTGAAAGAAATGGAATAAACAATAAAAAATACGGCTGTTTTGAAATTGAGATCCCTAAGACTATGTAGATTTCAAATTGGCAACTGGTTAACTAAATTATGACAAGGGGCAAGGACAACAAATAGGCCATGTACTTGAATATAAGGGATTTGTGGTTTTCTCCTAAGTACCTATTCCCCTGGGGCTGTAATCTGAATATAACCCAGGTAGAATATTGTTTTATCTCCTCATGATTCAAAAGTAAAACTTTTGAATGAAATAACATTTTAGCCATTTATGTATTGTAGTACATCGAAGAGTAGTCCTTGCCTTACATCACTATGACATCACATATGCAGCCAATTTGAAGTCTCCTTGTATATAGTGAATACCAATATTTACAACTTTTAAAAATTCATAACGTTCATATTGTTTGTCCGATATTGGTGAATCTTTAACTTATCAACTTGTCTGATTTTTCTTTTTCCTCTAGAAACAAGTTTTTATTTGGATTGGATTCCCTTTAAAGTGTGATGTTTAGTCAGACTTAAATCTTTGTGAAAGACCCCCGTGGAGTTTGTCTTTGATTCTATAATGCACACTTCTATCCGTTATCTTCCAGGAATCCAAAGAAAGTAAGCCACCCCCTGGAAGTCTGGGTAAGGACGACGAGGAAAAGATGGACGTCGACAAGAAGGAGGATGAGAAGAAGACGGAGGAGGATGACGACGATGACATCGACCCTCTGGATGCGTTCATGATGGGTGTCCAAGCGGAGGTGAAGAAAATTAGCAGTAAGGACAAGAAGCCCCCTCCACCGGTTGAGAAGGCTGTTAAAGCAAACAATAATGGAAATGGTACAGGAGAGGTAAGATATAGTTCAGGGATCTTATTAAAGCTAAACTAATTAATGTTGGAGATGTCTTAAAATCTGAATTTACCACTCTTTACCAAGGTGTAAATGGTTTTTGACATGAAAACTTTGTGAGTAGTACAGCTTTGTAACTGGGGATGATATCAAAACACAATGACCAATTTTTCAATAGATGTGTACGCAATGTGCTCATGTAATATGAAATTATGAATGTACAATAGCATTCTTATTATCATTACCATCATTTCCACCAACACCACCACCACCATCATCATCATCGTCTTCATGATCATCATTATCATCATCCTCGTCATCATCATCATTATTGTCGTCATCATCATCATCTTCACCATCATCATCATTGTCTTCATCATCATCATCATCATCATCATCATCATCATCTTCACCATCATCATTATCATCATTGTCTTCATCATCATCTTCACCATCATCATCATCATCATCATCATCATCATCGTCTTCATCATCATCTTCATCATCATCATCATCAACATCATCATCATCTTCACCATCATCATTATCATCATTGTCTTCATCTTCATCATCATCATCATCATCATCATCTTCATCATCATCATCATCTTCACCATCATCATTGTCATCGTCTTCATCATCATCTTCATCATCAACATCATCATCATCAACATCATCTTCATCTTTATCATCATCATCATTAGTATTGCTATTACAATTAATCATTTCCCATTGAAATATTTATTTTCTTCTGAATTATGTTTCAGGCTCCTAAGTTCAGCATAGTGACAGGAGTAGTGAAGAAGAAGAGTGTTCCGGTCCCCACACCGGTCGTCACCACACCCAGGAGGAAAGGGGAACTCATGGAGAATGATCAAGATGCCATGGAGGTAGGGTATAAATCAACCTTTACTGACTTTTATTGACTTTTTGGTATCATTTCTTTGAATTATTCTAATCCTTACAAAAATGAGTCATTTGTCTATTGAATTTGCGAATAAGTTATGATACACAAATGATAATTTTGGGGTTTTTTTGTGTGGGACGTGCTGTTTAGTGCAGTTATTTATTTTTTCAGGTCTGCCATAAAGATGGCATGCAATCCACGCAAAAATATCTGAATGGGACTACACGTTAACCCACCGCCATGAATATTATATTAACAACTAATATCTTTTAAATCTCTTGATAGTATTCTGCAGAAGAAAAAGAGAATAGCCTCATGGACACCTTTACAGTCATTGGCCAGAAATAGAAAGTTTATTTTACCGATTTACAAGGGCACCTAATTAAAGTGGAATAATATTGACTATTGCCCTGTCACAGAAGAAGAAATTGACTCTCTAATGGAAAGAATACTTAATGAAAATGGAATATTATTGACTATTGCCCTGTCACAGAAGAAGAAATTGACTCTCTAATGGAAAGAATACTTAATGAAAGTGGAATATTATTGACTATTGCCCTTATATCCACTGGTAGTGGTAGTATTCTTCTGAGGAAGAAAAAGAGAGTACCCTAATTTAAACCATGGTAGCAATTGAGCATGGAAGAAAGAATTTTTACCGATCTATAGATTACTTCATAAAAGTCAAATAGTAATGACTATATGCCATTTTACTGAAGAAGAAGAAAGAGACTTTACTGATGTAAAGTGCTCTTAATGAAAGTGGAATATTATTTACTATTACCCTTTTATCTCCTGATAGTATTCCTCTGAGGAAGAAAAAGAGAGTAACCTGATGGACACCATGGCAGCCATCGAGCAGAAGAAGAAGAAAGAATTAGCCAAGGTAGATCATTCTAAGATTGAATATCAACCCTTCAGGAAGGATTTCTACATAGAGGTACCGGAGCTTGCCCGTCTTACCCCAGAAGGTGAGGTTGAAGGCTGGAAAACAAGGTTTTTCTTCGCTTATTATCTTGTCATCATTGTGATTTTATGTAAAACACACAACAAAAGGGCATTTCTTGACAAAAAAACGCCATTTGATCTTCAGTGTAAAAGCAGATCTAAAGAAAACAAAAGTTGTCCTATTAATAAAGGGCCTTTCAATAAATATCCTATGAAGTTTATTTCATGTATATTTATAGAATATTGTAAAAGGTCGAATGACCGTGTAGTATTTAAATCTGAGCATGTTGGAGCATTGTAAATAAATCATTTTGGTTTCTAGTTCCTGGGTAAATTTGTAATGCTCTCAAATGATTATGTCTTGAGCAGTTTTTAAAGTGAAGTTAGATTGTAAAAAACTTATGTCCGACTGAGACGTAAAAAAAGTTTTATAATTTCCTGGAACTCTCCTGAATTTGAATTTGCTCTCTTTGTATTTTTACAGAGGTTGACAAGAGACGTTCTGACCTGGAAGGTGTCAGGGTCCGTGGTAAAAATTGTCCTAAACCGGTAGACTCCTGGGTGCAGTGCGGCGTCTCCAAGAGAGTCCTCACAGTCCTCAAGAAGTAAGTACTCCCAAGGTTGTCACGTGGGAAGTGACTTTTTGAAAAATTATTTATCTACTGCTGCTTGACACCAAATAAGGAATACGTAAAAACTGAGGATTACAGTTATGAAAGATTTAATCAAACCTTTTCAATATTTCTTTTGGTTTCTTTGACAATAATTGTAAACGAAATATACATGATGTGGGTTATGGATAACAAAATATAACTTAACTTAAACGGTAATCGTTGATGTGAGCCCCCATCATCCTATCTGGTCTGACACGCCCCACTTGGCCCTGGTGGTCGGTCCAGTTCCTGGCCTCCGCAGGTTGCGATGTCTCTTCCACTCGGCCTCGGCCTCCGCAGACTGTGTTACCCCTCGATGAGTAGCCCCCAGATAAGAGAGATGTGGCTTCAACAAATTAGTGGACGAGATCGAGCCCCCAATGATGACATGATTTTTTGACCAGTCATGTCGGTGGAGAACCGGCGGCAGCTGGGGTCGTTATCTCGTCACCGACGTAGTCCCTCAGTTTTAACTTAAAACTGCCTACACGAACATCTGTAGTCTATTCTGGCTTAGGTGGTTCTCTCTGAATTACTCAAATTGACTTCCTAATATACCCTACCGTTACTAGGACTAACTGTAAAATTTCTATAAAGTAATTCAAAGAATTGCACTGACAGATGAGTGCATTAAGCAACATGTTCTATTAATAAAAGACTTCCTGTGTTATAAACTATAACCGAGACACATCAGTAATTAAATTTCTTTCCTGACACCAATGTTGTCCCTTAATTATAGACCCATTATTCTCAACTAGATGTGAATTTCCTTGTGAAAGGTGTGCGTTGGTAATATTCATGACTTTGTAACAGTATAATAGATTAGTTGTGAGTTTGTGTAGTTATTCCTTGTGACAATATTAATGATTTATGATATCAATCTAGGAACACCAAAAGTGTATACTAACTCCTAGATAACCGTGTATGATAATAATAATAGTAGCCTTGTAATATAGACCCATCTGTGCTGACAGCACAGAAATATTGTCAGCGAAACACAGCGCTAACAGTAAGCTCAGTCACATCTTTTGGATTGTGAAGTCAAAATATTTATTTCAATGTGTATTAAGTAATGCATTGTTGTAACATTAGGCATCACCGCTACATCACTGGTTGTAACAGGGCCTCCGTTAGTGCACTGTTAGCACTGATAATATTTCTTTGTGGTCAGTACAGAATGATAACACACCAATTCACTATTGAATACATTAACACTGCAATGATTATGTAACTTCGTAGTGAAATAGGTTCTGATCTTCTCTAAACATTTTAGTTTCTCAGTACAAATGTAATCATAGGAGTATTCATTGTCTGTTTTATCAATTATCTCTAGAGGTGCAGTAGAAGATGCTATAAATGCAGAGAACATGTGAGATCACACTAGTATGCAAATCCCTCACTTGAGTAAAAGGGTCTGAAGGGCAGCCTAAAATGACATGTGTGCTAAAGGTCCTCTCTTGCTTGAAGCAACGAGTTTTCTATGTGCTAGTCTTCTGTGAAGACCCATTTGTTTATCAAAGTTTTGATTAAGGTCTTTACTTGCAGACTAAGATCATACACCTTTTGCTCCCCTAAAAGGATTTTCACAAAGACATTCTTCTTTCCCCTCGGTAAACCAGGAATAACTATGAGAAGCCCACACCCATCCAGTGCCAAGCCATCCCGGCGATCATGTCGGGCCGCGACCTCATCGGTATCGCCAAGACCGGGAGCGGGAAGACGATGGCGTTTCTATTGCCTATGTTCAGACACATCATGGACCAAGACCCTCTTGAGGGTGACGATGGACCTGTCTGTGAGTTTTGGGTCCAGTAATACAAAGCGTAGCAATTGATTGTAGAATTGATTATTGCGATTGATTGCCATGACAACAATGTACATTTTATCGTGAAAATCAATCGTAAAGTCAGTCACTAAGGTGTGTGCTATGGGACCCCGAATATTGGTTAATTAATTCTGGCAATCTTCTCAGATGCAGAAATGCTTATCTTATTCTATAACTTGAGCCATCTAAGGTCAAATCTTTATTAGGAAAGCCAAAATAATCATTCACTTATGAGTTATGGTATGGCTAGAAATATAATTTCTACTTGAAATCTCATTATTGAACAATCATATTTTGTTTTATTTTGGGTGTCGGAGGATGCAAGTACAAAATTCAGAATCATGTGCCTGGATATTATGAAATTGGTGTGAAAAATTGTGCAAGATGTTAACCCGCCCCCACCACCACGAGCATCTTAAGAGAAAAATTTTTTGCGAGGTCATTTCTTTCTAAGAGATGAATAAAGCCATTATCATGACACCTGTGCCCTGTCTTATGAAGAGTTACGGTTGATCTGATCAACCAAAACTATGGAAAGCAAAATGCAATTTGAAAGATGAGGAAAATCTGAAAATTTGTTTAGAAATCAAATGGAGAGTTGTCCACAAAATCAGCCATTTTGGAGCACGTTTGCCAATTTGAGGATCCCCATAGAAAGTACAACAAGGGTTTTCAAGTTTCCATCATTTGCTTATTTCGTAACCGATTTTGATGAAATTTATTTTTAATTGTTCCTCTCATTTTACTCTTTCCAATAAGATTGCTTCTCTTCTTGGGTTTTGGTTTCCTTTATTAACTCATCATTGACAGTATACTTTGCAACAATATCAATAACAGTCAATAGTTAGCAAATCAGTTTCCATTAATCACATCATTTACTTTCGGTATTCATTACTGGAAAACCTCTCATGATAGATTTGCACACGTTTTTGCCAGGTTTGCTACGACCATGATAAAAAACAATCTTTAAACTAATCCTGTTATCCTGATTGAACATGTCTGAATGAATGAATCAATAGATAAATAAATGTTTAAACTTCTCTGGAGTTCTGTATTTTCAAGTATAAACTGGTGTATTCTTTAACTTGCATAGTTCAAGATAATGATATTTCGATTTTTCGATTTTATTTAGCACTGATAATGACTCCTACCAGAGAACTAGCCATGCAGATTTTCAAGGAGTGCAAGAAGTTCACCAAGTCCATGGGATTGAGGGCAGTATGTGTATATGGCGGTACAGGCATCAGTGAACAGGTACGAAGATATCACGATAACGTGCCATGTTTGCCCAATTGCTTTGTCAAGCCTGAATAGGGCAATGATTTTATAGTGGTGGTGATGATGGTGGTGGCAGCAAGGTTGGTGGCAGGTATGATGATCACTCTGGTGATGATGATGATGATTACTGTGATGATGATGTTGGTCATGGCGGGACGATGATGATAATGACAAGATGATGATGATTATGATGGTGGTGGTGATGATAACGATATTGATGATGATGAAGATGATGATATTGTGTTGATTATGATTATGTGGATGTGGATGATGATGATGCTGATGTTGGCTGTAAATAATGGTTATGATGTTGAAAATTTTGGTTTTGACAACGAAGGAGGTACTGATGACTAAGATGATGATGATGATCATTGTCATGAGGGTGATTATGATTTTAATGAATGACTTTGAAATGATGACAATTGGTGGCTTTTGAAGATGATTCATATGTTGATTATGAATGAAGATCATGTATTAATGTTGAACTATTCCTTTCACAGAGATGCCAACCAGTACGATTTTATCGTATTTAGTACGATAAAACAAGTAAAATACGACAGTACGATTTTGGCCATCAAAAATACGATTTCCCGACTTTCTGTCATTGTCCTGTTTTTGTCCCATATACGTGTGCTGTGTATGTATAAGCACAGTTTCAAATTGCCAAGTGCGTCTTTTTTTCAGTATCATAAAAAGTGAGCTACGTCCGTCTTTTTTTCCTGTAATACATGTACGCGCGTGCTTCCAGTAGCGGTAACAGTTTTTCCCTACTTCACCATGTGCAATTTCTAATGCACACATTTCCAGTCGGGATATCACAATTCTGTGATATAGTAATTTGAATTGCACAGGAGATACATCCCCGTTCACAGGGTTGCACTGGTCATGTTGAGTTTTCATGAAAATCTGATTTCCCACTGAAAAATATGATTTTTTAGGATATTCAGTCTGATTTTTTGTGTCAAGAGGTTGGCATCTCTGCTTTCAATGAATGCATCGAAAAACAGTGTTTCTATTTTCTTTCTCCCCTTCTCCTCTTGTGTCATCCCTTCCTCCCACTCTCTCCCTCCCTCCTCCTCTTCTAGATTGCCGAGCTAAAGCGTGGAGCGGAGATCATCGTCTGCACTCCAGGGAGAATGATAGACATGCTTGGTGCTAATAATGGTAGGTTGGCAGATTGGTATCACATCTCTCTATGATGAAATAGATTTTTAATTTATAACCTTCCATTAAGTGTGGTAACTTTTGGTATTGGTAGCATTCTATGAAATACATTTTGAAAAGATAGTATTCATTTGCTTCTTTACAGTCAATAATTCATTCCTTTATATCCTTTTGGAAGATAAAAGCATCCAACCGAGTTCATCTTTGTATAAATAACAGTGATATAAGGTATATAGAATAGAAGTTAGATTCACATGTAACATATTAAGGGTCTTATGATTATTTTACCTACCTTGCCATAGGCTCGAGTCAAGATGATAGCCAAATCAAGGATATACATGTATGTAATACATATGTATGCTTGTTTAAAGAAAATGAGCTGTAAATTTTTCTATAATCTTAACTAAGATGGCTATCATTGCAAGCATCTCTTCTTCTGCTACGACAGCATGAAGAAGAAGAATGAAACTCATAAAATTGTGATTGGTAGAATGGCTAAAAAAGTGAAATGATGTGTGCTGGAGAATAGTGTATAGCTTTGATAACACAATTTTATGGATATTGGCATCCTTTTCATATCTTATTCATTGCCTTAAAATGTGGAATATGACTCGGGTAAATTGTCATCCTACTAATGAAATATTGTTTTCATTTCAGCGCTGGTGTAAAAAGAGTGATACAGTCATCATGGGAACCTTTCCATCTTAAAAAATAAAATAAAAAAATAGTTGATCTTTTCACTATTATGGTTTACTAGCCATAGGAATTTGGAAATGACAGGTTATTTGGGATTTAGTCAGATGCAATTTTATCTATATTTCAGGGCTTAGAATTAGTCTAGGGATAAACATTACAAACAACACAATTCAGAAAGAATTAAACTGGCTTTAAATGAAAATAGATTAACTATTATATTTAATTAAACCAGAAACTAATTGGTTGTAGCATATTTAGGCAATGTTAAACATTTCTTGTTTTCATTCAATGATTTTTGAAAACATGCTTTACAAATCAACACAAAGTGTCACAAGCAAGCTATTTTATTTCCACTTTTGTTAAACTACATGTTTTGTAAATCTTTAATATAGTATAATCATATTTTGATGATGGGTTGAAGAAAATGAAAATGTTATTATGACCTCTGGGTTGAGACATTTAGATTGTCCATTTTAAGGTGTATTTTTAGTAAAACATTTAGAGTTGGTAATCTTAGCTCTAACTAAGTTCTTATTGTCCACACATGCGAGGAGTAATGTTTCTCTTGCGTTTCCCTCCTGAAATCTAGATGATGGCGATGACATCGATGATGCAGCCGCTTATAAAGGTCAAAGGTTAAGTGCCCAAGGGCACTTACCTGCAGAGGAATAGATCGTCGTCGGAGCTCTTTGGTCATGTGACCTAAAGGCCGGAGCACTTATAATTATGATAATTTGTGAAGTACGATGATTAAGAATGACTAGGTTGAATTCGAATACTTTTCCTTTGCTTATTTTTACATATATTCACATGGAACAACTTTTTGTGATATTTATGCATTAAAGCATGCCATTGAAAAAAAATAGACTGCTTTCTGAATAAATACCACGGTAATAGAGTGAGTTAGACTGTTAGATGAATAAGATGTTTAATACTCGTTTGAAAGATTATTTACATAATATGACAAAAGTTCTGCTATTTTTTTAGGGGGGGGGGAGAAGGGGTCAGCCCACACCTTGCATGTTGCAAGATTTGATACTGATGATGTATATTTTTTCATTGCATACATTTCAATTATTACTTGAGGAAGTAGAATATTATTATGATTTTTAATCTTTTTGTATTGCCTTTTATTTCTATCTTTGACATCTGTAAATATTTGCAGGTCGCGTCACAAATCTTCGTCGGTGTACCTACCTTGTCTTGGATGAAGCTGATAGAATGTTTGACATGGGATTTGAACCACAGGTATAGAATAACCACTACATCATTTTGATCATATAGGTGTTAGATGTAGTTGCATAATAATATGATGATAATAATATTAATAGTAATATTGATAATGATGATGATGATGATGATAATAATACTAATACTTACGATAATGATAATGATAAGAAGAATATGCAACATTTATATAGCGCTTAATACAATGTTGTACATCATCATGTGTAAAGTCCTTCAAGGATTGAGATAAAAGTGGATACAGCTAGAAGTGAAATAGAAAAGTGAGAAAGTGGAGGTTGGGAAGTAGAGTATTCTTTTCAGAATGAGTGTCGTCCTTAAAAGGATTGTAAACCAGAAGGAGTGGAAAGCTGAGTTGTAGGCAGGATGAGAGGCTTGAGTAGGAGTCTGGTTTAGTTGGAGAGGTGATAGAGGCTTGAGGAGATGAGAGAAGGCTGGCTTGAGTCGGTGAATAGATCTGTAGAGCAGGAGCAGGAGAGGAGATTTGAGGTTTCGGGCAGGTTGACTGTCCGAAACATATTTTTGTCATGAATATTCATATAATCATGTTGTTAGTTGATACTTACATGTTTATATATCATTATGTCAGGTCGTAGTGTAAGTCTTTAGTGGAGAATATAGGAAACTGCATGAAGAATAGCTGCCAGGCAGTTGATGAATGGCTTTTGAAAATAGGATGAGAGTTTTTGTCTGACTTCTTTTATTATTACTTGGTAAAATTTGAGATCTTTATCTGTTAGTTGTTTGCCAGAAAAATGACTGATAATGAACATGTTTGACGGAATGTAAGAAAGTAAAACAATGCTTTTTCTTGGAGGATAACTAGTCAGTGAATATTTTTTTTCAAAATTTCTTCTTTTCCAGGTGATGAAGATTGTGGAGAACATCCGTCCTGATAGGCAGACAGTCTTGTTCTCTGCCACGTTTCCCCGTCAGATGGAGGCACTGGCCAGGAAGATCTTGACCAAGCCTATTGAAGTCCAGGTCGGAGGTCGTAGTGTGGTGTGCTCCGATGTCACCCAGCATGCTGTGAGTTATAGGCCCGAATTCACAAAGGTGGTTTTGAAAACCCAGGGTTGAGTCCATGGTTTATGCAGATATCCTGTATAAATTACGCTTAATTTAGCGCGTATCTGGTGCGTGTATAAAAAATGCCCAATTCCGATGCGCGCTTTTGTCACAGTGCGCCAAATTGACGCCTGTTACCATGGTTAGATACGCTATTTTATTCATGAGTCCACTGTTTGAAGAGTGGACTTTTTAATAAAAACAGTGGACTCATGAATAAAATAGCGTATCTAACCGTGGTAACAGGCGTCGATTTGGCGCACTGTGACAAAAGCACGCGTCGGAATTGGACATTTTTTATACCCGCGCTGAATTAAGCGTAATTTTATACAGGAAATCTGCATAAACCATGGACTCAACCGTGGGTTTTCAAAACCACCTTTGTGAATTCGGGCCATAACGTTTAGAAAGAAGATGGAATGGTCATTATTAATTGTTTGTACTGATTGGTAAACCCAGCCTCCTATCACAAATTGGTTTCGTGGTGATGTGCTCTGTCGCTTTTATTCATATTGTGAGTGTATGCAGCGCTACAGCGAACGATAAAAGGATAATGGCTCACTGTCAATGGACCAATTTATGTTGGATGGCTGAGTTCACCAATATTTATGTCATTGAAATTTGTGTATGATGGCCACCGAAGGCAAGCAAAACTGTGACCTTTATAGACAGGTGGCCACTAGAACAGGTTTGATTCCATTATAACCTCAATTTGTAGTACACAAAGTAACTCCTCGAAGGATAATTACTATCCATGCAAAATGATCAAGGTTCTATAAACAAAGGTTAGCATTTATCGCTTAAATGATTTCATGATTGATTGTAAATCCAAGCAGTCATACAGATTGTTCTTCGACCAATTGCTGAGCTTTGTATAAAAAGCCCTGACAAAAATAACTTGATAGCAGTGCTTAGAGTAGAACAATGCCTCTGAGCAAGCACTAGATATTGATGCTTTATCAATTTCTTGACTAGACTGGAGGATAGTTCTAAAGATATCATGAAAGTGAAGGTGGTCTTCTGGTGTTTTGAATACCATGAAGATATTTATTTTCTCATGATTCATCAGCAAGGTTGCTGGACTTTTCCACAACTGTGGAGCTTCTCTTCCTATTATTAAGAAGCAAATAAAAACATAGAATTTCATTTTCTCATTGTCCTTTCGACTGCAGTTGATTCTTGAGGAGGATCAGAAGTTCTTGAAGCTCCTGGAACTGTTGGGCTACTACGACGAAGGACAGATCCTAGTCTTTGTGGAGAAGCAGGAATCTGCAGATCTTCTACTCAAAGACCTAATGAAAGCATCCTACCCCTGCCTTGCCTTACATGGTGGTATTGACCAGTATGACAGAGATTCCATCATTCAGGTATCTTTTTTCCCTGATTTTGTTTTTAAAAATGATGTACAAGTCAACCTAGCTTATCCGATATGCGTCGGGCTAGTGGGCAAACTACTGATGGGCGAGGGCGAAGCCCGAGTTCGTCAGGCGAGGGCGCAGGCTGAGCGCCTATCATCACTGGTAATTTACCTTGTTCTGTTCGTAGAAATTCTACGAACCCCCAACTAAGCTTCAATATAAATATTCATAACTGTCAGTGAACACGGACCAATAAGCGACGAGGCTTGAACGTGACGTAGACTGCGATGATATTTTGGTTAAAAAATACAGTTGATATTTTGGTTAAAAAATACAGTTGATCGCCATATAAGGGTTATCTCATGAATGATGCATAATAAAAAGTACATCAAGCATGTGATAACAATATATGCATTTTGATGACTTTACCAGTGATGATAGGCGCTCAGGCTTCGCCCTCGCCCGTCAGCCTGCTTCTCGCTACCAGTAACTTGCCCACTATAGCCCAACACATATCAGATAGGCTAAAGTCAACCCTGAAGTGTTGTTTTTGAGAGTTGATTAGACCCATCAGGGAGTTATTTTTTCTTAACAAATTTGATTAGCATTTTTAGTCATAAGAGAAAAACTATCAAACTATTTTGGAGCTTATGTTGCAATTTATTCTTCTAATGAAAATCCAAATATTATTACTCTTACTTTACTAAAAATCTAAAAAAAACTAAAAGATTAAAAACTGCGCACAGATAGATATATGCATTGCACATAATTAGGCTCTAACTGTGCGATGTCACAGTAAGTATTTTGCTTAGGTTTGGCTGGATAAATGTAAATACTTAGATGAGATCTGAATACAAGTTTAAGCATTCTGATTAGCCTAATAAAGTGTGAAGTAGCATAATTACTTAACCCTATCTTAACTGGGCTATTTCAGACCAGTATATACTGGGGGGGGAGGGGTCGATTTGACCCCCTCAGATCTCGGCCGCTGATCGCCGTGAAAATTTGCATGCGCGTAGAGCCAGATGTAAACTACAAGACTGTAAAGTAAAATTTTCAAAAAAATTAATTGTTCATATTCTTTAATTAATTATGCATATGAAATTTGCCCTAAATTTGTTTTTTGTGTATGTTTTTTGCCTTTAACTCGATTCATATAGCTAGTAAAATGCTCATTTTTGATGGGATTGTCAATTATTACTTTTCTAACAAATACCCAGAAAAAAATGCAAAAATATAATTAATTACTTATGTATTTCATTGTTTTTTAAACTATGTATTTCTTTGTTTTTCAAACCTTTGTTTTTTATTGTTTTTCCAATTAACTTTGTCGTGGACCCTTTTGCGATCATAAACAGCATGAAGTGAATTCATTGAAACCAACAAAAGTAAAAATAATCATACATTTACACAATTCGCATTGACTTTGTACAGGGAATCACGTTTTTGAGCAATTTTGGGTCTGACATGCACTTATGAAATGTTACGTGATTTCGGAAAATTTGTCGGGGGGGGGGGTCAATTTGACCCCCCAGTTTAATAAGGGTTAATCAATACTTTTAAGTAAATACTGGCACATGGACTTCGGCTGAATTCTCAGTATTTGAAGTGATGTAGGCATAATAATTTCTCTTTTCACGTCATTTTAATTTCATTTTCATTCAGGATTTCAAAGCTGCTAATGTGAAGATCCTGGTTGCAACATCGGTGGCAGCAAGAGGTCTGGATGTGAAGAAACTTGTTCTTGTTGTCAACTATGATTGTCCTAATCACTACGAGGATTATGTACACAGAGTCGGGTAAGAGGATAAATATAGGTTTTCATAGATATATAAAAAAAAACTACATGTAGTTACTTGAATCAAAGGATGGGATGTTCCAGTTCTCTTTACACGGATTCTTTAAAGGAAACAAAAACCCAAGAAGAGAAGTAATCTTATTGGAAAGAGTAAAATGAGAGGAACAATTTAAAAAAAGTTTCATCAAAATCGGTTATGAAATAAGCAAGTTATGGGAGTTTGAAAACTCTTGTTTTACTTTCTATGGGCCTCCTCAAATTGGCAAACGTGCTTCAAAATGGCTGATTTTGTGGACAACTCTCCATTTGTTTTGTACACAAATTTCCAGATTTTCCTCATTATCTTTCAAATTGCATCTTGCCTCCTTCTGAGCACAACATATGTCATGGGAAAATATAATCCACACCATATATGTCAAGGTCAGGAGGAGATAATGTGAAATATGTAAAATAAAGGGGAAAATCTGAAAATATGTGTACAAAACAAATGGAGAGTTGTCCACAAAATCAGCCATTTTGAAGCATGTTTGCCAATTTGACGATCCATATAGTAAGTACAACAAGATTTTTCAGTCGTCCATAACTTGCTTATTTCATAACCGATTTTGATGAAACTTTTTTTAAATTGTTCCTCTCATTTTAATCTTTCCACTAAGATTGCTTCTCTTCTTGGGTTTTGGTTTCCTTTAACCATGGTGTGGTTTGGTAAAAGGGTCTGGTATAAACGTGGGTATAAACTTGTAGTTATATTGATTCAGTAAACTGCTTGGATAAATTTCAAGAGAGGTAAGATCAATTCTAACAGAGATGAGATCAATTTTATGAGATTTGATTTGTCCTCATATTTAAGAAATTGATTTCAGCTTGTTAGAGATGTGCCCTCACATCATTGAAGCTCAGTAGTTGCATTGTTGGAGGCAAGATGCAAAAAGACTTGCGATCAAATGCATCTCCAAAAATCAAACACAAGTTGATTTTGAACCAATCAAAAGCGTGCATTAAAACCTTGGTATTTGATTTTGCACTCTCTGCCCAGGATCAACTCTTTGTCTTTCAGTCATTCAGTGATTATGATAACAATGATGATGCATGCCAGTGAGCACTTATCACTCACTTTACCAGTGTCCCGTCTTACAAAAAGTTACGATTGATTCAATCTCAATTCTTTGGAAATCCATCACTGTCATGATATTTTCTACAGGAAATGTGAACAATATCCTTTGTAAACAGAGAGGCACACTGAATTTTCAAGAAAACAATAAATGTACATCATAGTTCACAAATATTTTGAACAGCTTTGCATTCTAGATGTTGACGTTGCTGGCCGTCCATAGTTTTGGTTGATTGGATCATTCGTATGTTTTTGTAAGATGGGGGCCATAAGTCTCCAAGGAATCTGCATTGATTAAACGCAGAATATTTATCCTGGTTTAGTGGTGCAGTTTTTACACGCTTCTGCATTTCGAGGAATAAATAAAAGTTGAGTGCAGCACCAAGTGGATAAATTTCTTGCTGTAGGAAATAACACCATGTCTAGGATTTCATCCCACACTGCAAAAACTCTGGTGTTGATTTAACACCAGCCCAGAATCTATGTATTTCTACACCAGAGAAGTGTTAAACAACACCAGTTTCATTTTGGTCAAACACCAGATAGGTGTTAATACAACACCAATTACGGTTTGAATCCAAAACTGGTGTTGTTTTGATACTTCTCTGGTGTGGACATATATAGATTCCGGGCTGGTGTTAAATCAACACCGGAGTTTTTGCAGTGCAAGGCCCTCTGATTGAAAGGCGAGAGTCAGAACCACTAGACCAGGATACTCCCACTGTTAGTAGGTTTCAGATGCAGTATGCCTCAGGGATGTCCGTCCATCCGTTCATTCGTCTGCTCCATTGTCGTTCATCTTCAAACTTGGCTCCTTGTCATCTTATTTGCTTCAGGCGCACAGGGAGAGCAGGAAACAAGGGATTCTCCTACACCTTCCTGACCCCTGAACAGGCCAAGTATGCAGGGGATGTCATCAAGGCCTTTGAGCTGAGTGGTTCCAAGGTACCTGGAGAGCTTACAGAGATGTGGAGCTTCTACTGTAATCAACAAAAATCTGTGAGTAGTAGATTCAGAAGGCATCCTTTCAACCTTAAATTTTCTTTGAATAGATATTGCATCTGATGTGGATTGGATATTTGAAAGAAAGAAAATATTGTCATGCGCAATTTATTGATATTTTATTTCATATTTTGATAGAGAAAGATTCTGCTATATATTCTTCATTGGAACTTTCCATTTTCCATGCACTTTGTATGTTGAATTCTTATTTCTCCCTTTCTCTATATTTATATGTATTGTAATCTATATGTATTAAGTAATCTGTTCCCACTCTCATAGTAATATGTCCAACCAAAAAAAGGACCTTGTGAAGCTTAAGAAGAATATAGCACCACATTCCTATCCTGACAGTTAACAGTATTAAAAAAAGAAATTCTTAAGAACTTTAATTCTGCTGCTTGATTTCTGCTTTCAAGTATTTTAGATTTTATTATTGATTATATATAAATGCTTATATTTTATTATTGATTATATATAAATGCCTATTATTATTGATTTAATTTGAGTGTAAAAGAATGTATACTCTTAGCATTTTATCATCATCATTGAGATTGATTGTTTAATATCCTTATTTTATCTCTGTAGGAAGGTAAAGAAGTGATCAGGAACAGTGGTTTCAGTGGGAAAGGTTTCAAGTTTGATGATACCGAGAGAGAACTGGCCAATGAGAAGAAGAAGCTTCAGAAGGCTGCTCTTGGTCTTCAAGATTCCGATGATGAAGATGCTGGCATGGACGTAAGAATAATCTTTATTATGCAAAAATTTGATATCTCTTCAGATGTGACTCAGCTATGAAGAATTATTGTTATAGAGATTTAGGTTTTGTAAATAATTTTTCAAAATATCTCTCATGTGACCTGTATAACTAATCCTGAATGAACGAAATAAGCTTCATGTTGACAAATACTTGCATGTTGTCAAAATAAAATTTTACATAATATCCTTTCAAAACACTTAAATGTTAAGTCACTGTCCAGGGCTTCGTAACACAAAGATTAGCGATTAATTGCTAAATGAAACGACCTATCAAAACCATCGTTGTATGTGCATTTTGCATAGTAGACTGACTGGGAACCAACTTAGCGATTAATCATTAACCTTTGCGTTACGGAGCTCAGGACACATACTGGAATCCCAAATCTACTTGTATGCTTCACTTTCATTGATCTGCAGATTGACGAGAAGATCGAAACCATGTTTGCATCGAAGCGACGCGTCAAGGACGTCACGGCCGACGAAATGCCTATCATCCAGCAACCCCAAGCGAATCCTGCCACACCCCAGCAACCGGGGGTGGTCCCGGGCGGTGCCGCGGCTGTACCCGCTGGGGCCAACCAGGCCATGTTGAGCCTGGCTAAGCGGATGGCAGCAAAGATCAATAAGAACCTGGAGAGCGAGAGGAACGTGGATATGATACAGCAGGCTACCCAAGCGGTGATGAAAGGCGCTACGCTTGGGCAACCTTCTGTATCAGTAAGTTATTCAATTCAATTTAATTCATTTATTTGACATCCTTTATAGCTATACAAACACATGTACAAGGGTTATATTATGCAACATTTAAAAGAGTAAAAGAATCTAAATAAAGATGTAAGCAATAGAAGAATAGTAGAAACATAAAAGAAATGAAAAGAAAATGTAGCAGATTTAGGAAGACGGAAAGGCCATTGACCTGTCAAAGTCGACTCTCTTGATTACAATATTATGGTACAATTAAAACACAAATATAATAAGAATAATGCCAAATATGATAACCGACACGAACAATACCGAAATCAACCCCCTTCCCCTTTAGACAGGCAGTTGGAATTATATTTAACTATAAGGAGATAGTTGGTTTTGTTTCAATCTATGTTTCAACGATGAGAATGTAACAGACGATTTTAAAGTATCGGGTAACTTATTCCATATGTTTGATGTAGGGAGTAACATGGATATTTTAAGAAAAGAGAAAGGGGTTATAAGATAAGTTTTCAGTATTGAGCTGATGTGATGGTGTGGACCTGGAAATGATGGGCACTGAGAGATATATATATATTGAGGAAGAGTAATAGAAGTTGATTGAAAGTGTGGGAGAGGTGTTTGAGAGACAAAGAGAGGTGTCAGGGAGGGAGAGTGGAAGAAAAAGTAATACAGATACCTTTCCAAGTGTAGAGAAATATATATGCTGGTACCCTTTTCCTGACCCCAATGATATAATTCTTGGCTTACGTGGAGGAAGTGGTGCGAACAGTAAGAGAGAGAGATGGGGTGATTGGATTTTACCTACAGATGTATATTATAAAGCACAATGATAACAGCAATTCAGCTGTAAAAACTTTTTTTTTAAATCTTGAAATATTGAAGACTTCAAGGAAATGCTTAATGTTGAATGAATGGTCTGATGACGTATTGATGAAGCTGCACTTGTCTATCTTTATTCATTTATTAATTACCTTTGGCACAGGCATTCACGAGGGCCGAGCAGCTTGCAGGTAAACTCAATGCCAAACTCAACTACATTCCAAAGATTAACGAAGAAGAGAAAGAGGAGGAGCAACCCAAGCCAACCTTCAGGAAATACGAGGAGGAACTGGAGATCAATGACTTCCCACAGACTGCCAGGTGGAAGGTCACATCAAAGGTAATGTATGGGACTGAGTGTTCCAAGTTCACAGGCCTCAATTTTGTCAATGTACATGTACGGGACTTACTGAATAGTTATTGTTGAATTGATTTCATGACGTGTTCTATTCTGTGATGTCAGATACCTTGAAAAATTGCACTGTGGCAACTCAAAGATGTTTAAGATGTTTAACTTATTCATGTGATAGTTAGCTAGCGAAACATGCATTGTTTTTCCCGGGAAACAACAAGAGAACTTGATGAAATATTTGCGCTGCGCCCTGATTCACTCGAAAATTATCCTGCCTAAGTTCTTTTGGTGATTTGGGTGAGAAATTTTCATGAAAAAATTGTTGTTGTAGGTAGACTTATATTGGAAAATATATGTTTAATCAAAGAGAGTTTGCGTATAGGATGAGTTTAGATTGAATCTCATTTCCTCACGTGATAGATTGAATTGAAAAAACAACAACAAAAAAAAAATCTCGGCAAGTGTGCGTCCGGATAATAGAGAGATCCGGATAAGGGAGGCCAGATAAGAGAGGTCGGACTGTATTTTTATTCAAATTTCAATATTTGTGATACGATTTCTAATCCTCACATGATTACACACCATGTCCTCTCCCTGTGGACCATTATTTTCATTCAAAACTGGTCATACTCCAGGAATATTCATGGCAAGTACAAATTTAAAAGTCACATTGGATTTTTTAATCCTAAAACATATCAATATGCTCAGTGTGGCAAGCGTACAGTTATAATGTCTTGCACAATGATACAAGGGCACCAGCGGAATTTGAAACCTTGATCTCAAGGTCCAAAGTCATGAGATTTATCCACTGATCTATGTCTCATTTTGTCCTTTGTAGGAGAACCTTGCCCAGATCCAAGACTACAGTGAAGCAGGGATCACCATCAGAGGCACCTACTTCCCACCAGGCAAGGAACCCAAGGAAGGAGAAGGAGAAAGAAAGCTCTATCTGGCCATCGAAAGTAAGATTCCCCTACCTTCATCCTAACCATTAGCTTCTATTCTGAACTCTGGTTCAATCTAAAGAGATGTGGCAGTTGTGGTAATGATCTAAACATGAATTTGAACTGATTCGAATAAAATGAATTTTTAAAAATGTGCCAAATGGCTCTGGAAGAAATGTGTACTTGCTGAGAAATGAGCAAAATAAACACAGAATGTTATAAAATGTCTGGTGTTTTGCCAAGCAATATTAATACACTGTCCCACATATGCTTTTCTTTGTTAGTGATTGTTAGTGTTGTTCGGCTAAGATTTCATGATTTCACAAAGATAATTTCATGTTAATGTACCAGACCTAGATCTATGATAATAAGGTGACAATTAACCTTGATTTAAAGACTTTCTCATGAAATAATACCTTTTAACACTGGGCCCTGTCTGACAAAGAGTTGTGATTGATCCAATTTACATTTGAAATATATGTTTGTTCACAATATTTACTAGATATGATGTATGTTCATACATTCACTGTTTTTTGACAGTTCAGTATGCTTTTCTTTGTTTCCAAAGGACACTGTGCAAATTTCCTAAAGAAAAAATATGACATTGATGGATTTCCATATACTTTATATTGAACGGATCAATCGTAACAATGGAAATCCATCAGTGTCATAATTTTTTCAACATAAAATTTTCAAAATGTCCTTTGTAAACAAAGGCCAACACCAAATTGTCAAGAAAACGATGAATTATGTAATTAACGTCATATGTGGGAAACGTTTTGAACATTCATGCATTTTAGATGTTGACGTTGCTGGTCATCCATAGTTGATCGGATCAATCGTAACTCTTTGTAAGACGGGGCCCTGGTCTTAAGTTGTGGTTTAACTATTGAAAGTCGACTGAGACAATAATCTCTAAAAGTACAGGACTTATTTCTCAGGATATTTGACACTCAAATCAATCACCCCTGTTGGGTAATAATAACTCAAATTGTTTTCTTCATCATTAAAGCATGAGGAAGGAGCAAAGTAAAAATAAGAAACAAATTATGAAAATAAACTTTCGACACTTCCGGCTTCCCATGATTTCATCACAGAGTTAGACCATGGTCTAAGCTAAACCAGGCTTCAAAATATGGGCTATTGTGTTCATGTTTTATATATACAGTGCGTCCCAGAAAAAACGAAACCGAGATTTAGCGATCATTTATCATAACTTAATCATAAATAAAATAGACAAATGACCTACCAATTTAAAGCTTAGAATCTCCTCTTTCATCTGATATTACTTAGATTATTTCTCATTCACGCATGAGTGAGCAAATACAATTTGAAGAAAAGATATCAAAAACTCATTTGGCGGGGGCTATCTGGGTTTCAAAAAGAAAACCACATTTTTGAAAAGTTCAATATCTCCTCTTTAATTTGATACCTAAATTACAGAAAATGGTCAAGAAATAACAAAGTTCTGGTCATTTGAAATAAGGCTTGAATTTCAATAATTTCATAAAATGAAGAGGTTCTCCAGGCTGGCTTTCAAACTCACTCGACACTCTGTTTTGTTGACGATCAGCCATGCATTAAATCTTTTGTTCACCATGCGAAAGCTTCTGTGGGAAACCGGTGAAAACACGTTTATCTCATGAAATTTTAAGAATACAAGCCTTATTTCAAATGACCAGAACTTTTTTATTTCTTGACCATTTTCTGTGATTTAGGTACCAAATTAAAGAGCAGATATTGAACATTTCAGAAATGTGGTTTTCTTTTTGAAACCCAGATACCCCCCGCCAAATGAGTTTTTGGTATCCTTTCTTCAAATTGTTTTTGCTCACTCATGCGTGAATAAGAAATAACTTAAGTAATATCAGATGAAAGAGGAGATTCTAAGCTTTAAATTGGTAGGTCATTTGTCTATTTTATTTATGATTAAGTTATGATAAATGATCGCTAAATCTCGGTTTCGTTTATTCTGGGACGCACTGTATAGACTTCATGACATGTTCTGGTCTGTGATGCCAAATGCCTCTGAGAAATGTGTAGTGCTAACTCGATGGCTCCCATTTAGTTACAGCTGATCAAACCTAAGTCAATTACTTATCCTAGTCTTATTCCTCCAATTATTCTGGAACAAGAGGCTCTTCCTCAACCTCAACACTGTTTTATATCTTCAGAAAATCAAGACAGGAACAATACTGTCCTTCTTTGGCCAAAGTAAGCAAGTGACATACTCCTCCTTGTTGAGTATTCATTTGTATTTTACAAACAGAATTTACAACTGATTAGGTTAAACTTGATTCAGAATACAAGTCCATTCTTCTTTCAATCCTTTATATTCCTTTACAGGTGTCAGTGAAAGAGCTGTTTCTAAGGCCAAGGCAGAGATCACAAGATTAGTCAAGGATGAACTAGTCAGATTGGTAAGAATACAAAAATAAATATTAGACCCTCTACTATGAAGTGACCTCTAGGTTAAAAAAAAGAATTTCCTTGGTATTCATCATTGTTCAGAATGAGATATTCTGAGTTTCAAACTTACATGTAACCTGCTTTTTTGACCCTCTATCATGAAAAAGACTCTAGTTTGAAAATTTATTTCTTTCTTATTCAGCATGGTTCAGAATGTTAGCATGCAGTGATATGTAACTTGCTTTATTTACATGTATGTTGAAACACCAACATGAATATTAGCAGGTTGACAAACTAATTTTGATAATAATAATAATAATAATAATAATAATAATAATAATGATAATGATAATGATAATGATAATGATAATGATAATAATAATAATAATAATAATAATAATAATAATGATAATGATAATAATGATGATAATAATAATGATGCAGTTCGTGTATAGCGTATATCACATTATGTCATAACATCCCTATGCGTTTCCAAAGGACTTGGATATTACTACCCTGGCTTTGGCCCCTCAGCCTTTTACAGTGCGGTGGCATTTCAAGGAATAAATTCCTTGAACCATTCAACTCACCTTGGTGCAGCACAATGTGGATGAATTTCCTGCTGAAGGAAATTACGCCATGGCTGGGATTCAAACCCACGACCCTCTGTTTCAAAGTCAGAAGACTAATCCACTAGGCCACAACGCTCCACAAGGAGATTAAACGAGAAGATCGCTAACAAAAGGGTGACCATTAAATCATGGATCTGTATCTTGTTCTCACAATACAACCAAATTTTGAAATCCATGAAGAAGTATGTTCATTACAACCTCAAAGAAAATATCAGAATGTAAATATCTTTTGCAGACCATATATCTTACTCTTAGATTTGAAGAAAAAAAAATAATATGAATTAGGAAATACAGATAACCTGAATTTGTTTGCATTAACTCCCATTTTTTTGTTGTTGTTGATAAATACACCAATTGATTTCAATTACACATAATATATTTACTTCGCGATTATTTTGTTTTCTTTCAGCAAAACTCATATCAACCTACCAACAAAGGAAGATACAAGGTTCTTTGAGGTACAACTGGTCTCCATCTACGTCGTCTTTTTCAGTGGATAATAAGATCATCCCCAAAACTGTGTATTTCATCCTATTGCTAGCAATGTCTTCATTTCATTCGAAGAATCAGCATTTCATCTTGTCTCTGGCTGCTACTTTGTTTCAGAGGACAATAATTACTGGTCTTGCAGAGTATTTCTCAAATTGCCCATTTTCAGTTCTGCTGAAGTGACTATTTTGCAGTTAAGGAATAACCCTTTAACAGTTTAAAAGACTTGTCCTTTACTTCTTATGAAACAAACTCTGTTCTTATTTGTATTGGAAAAAAATGAATAAATCAATGAGTGAAAGACATCAGAATTGAGAAAAAATATATAAGGAATATATATTTCACATTGATTTTTATCGTCTCACCTGCGAAGCAAAGTGAGACTATAGGCGCCGCTTTTCCGACGGCGGCGGCGACGGCGGCGGCGGCGGCGTCAACATCAAATCTTAACCTGAGGTTAAGTTTTTGAAATGACATCATAACTTAGAAAGTATATGGACCTAGTTCATGAAACTTGGCCATAAGGTTAATCAAGTATTACTGAACATCCTATTAGAGTTTCATGTCACATGACCAAGGTCAAAGGTCATTTAGGGTCAATGAACTTTGGCCGAATTGGGGATATCTGTTGAATTCCCATCATAACTTTGAAAGTTTATGGATCTGATTCATGAAACTTGGACATAATAGTAATCAAGCATCACTGAAAATTTTGTGCAAGTTTCAGGTCTCATGATTAAGGTCAAAGGTCATTTAGGGTCAATGAACTTTGGCCGAATCAGGGGTATCTGTTGAATTACCATCATAACTTTGATAGTTTATTGGTCTAGTTCATTAAACTTGGACATTAGAGTAATCAAGTATCACTGAACATCCTGTGCACGTTTCAGGTCACATGACCAAGGTCAAAGGTCAATGAACTTTGGCCGAATTGGGTGTATCTGTTGAATTACCATCATAACTTTGAAAGTTTATGGATCTGATTCATGAAACTTGTACATAAGAGTAATCAAGTATCACTGAATATCCTGTTTGAGTTTCAGGTCACATGATCAAGGTCAAAGGTCATGTAAGGTCATTGAACTTTGGCCATGTTGGGGTTTTTTGGTGAATCTCTGTAAGTTTATTGGTCTAGTTCATAAAAAGTGGACATAAGAGTAACCATGTATCACTGAACATCTTGTGCGAGTTAGAGTAGTATTCAAAGTCAGCACTGCTGCTATATTGAACCGCGTGATGCAGGTGAGACGGCCAGAGGCATTCCACTTGTTGATACACCTTTTGGGTTAGGGACGAGATTTCAAGGTATTTATACAGATGTACAATAATTAAGTTTTTATTTGACAGTTTGTTAATGTCCCGAGAAATGAGTTTTGTAGAATTTAAGCCATTGATATCTTATCATTATTCTATGGCACTGTGTCCTTTATTGTGTTGCTAAATTAAAAAACCATACCAACAGACAGAGAGAAAAAAAAGAGATACAAGCATTTAAAGTTTGGCTTTTGCTTTGTGTCTATTTTTGAGGGCTAAATGTTGCCGTTTGATTTAATGTTTGATTCCATGATAGTATATTATCTGAGGAATCAAGTTGGACCATTCTAGACTTTAAACATTTGCCAGATTATATTCATTCAAGTATCAAGTTCAATATAATATGTATATTTTATATATGTATATAAAATATATATTTTTGAAATATTTCATCAATAATTCATTTGTTCGGGACTCCTCATGAAAATTGTGATATCCTCTTTGTGCAGTTTCATTGATTTAATTTCTGATTTCTTTGAAAATCAACAAGGGGTTCATTAAACTCAGTGAAGATCTCTGTAATGAAGAAATCACCATTCAAAGTAATGTATGGGTCCTTTAAAATGAAAAGTAGTGACAAGTAATCTTCACATTGCAGTTTTCATTTTAGTGGTTTGAAACGGGGAGAAGTAATAGCTTGAAATTTCTTTTTATACAATCATTTAACTTTTGAAAGTATGCTCACAGTATGTCAAGCAGATCAAGTTTAAGATCCCTTATTTCAACCTTTAATTCCGTGCTTGGAATTATGTTGCTGTAAATAAATTGTAAATAATTTCTCTCAACTCTGCTTGAACATGACTAGTTATTTGTTTCTGTCATGTATGAAATCTCATTATGTAAGAGAGAAGGAGTTGGGAATCTACAAGTGGATACTTGAAAGAGAGAAAATATTATTTATAGAAGGGGTAAAATGATGAGTGTTAAAATGGTTATGGATGATAATAGCCGTAAGAAGATGAAAGAATGGGACAAATTTGAGGAGGAGGCAGATGAAATATATCGAAATCAATAGAGAGAGAGTTCACTACAACAAAATGTTTGGGTTAAAGGTCAGAGACAGAATTTGCAGTAAACAACTATTTCATGAGAAATGGTCTTCAACCCTAAAAAGACTGGGCTATTTTGGAGGCTAGAAAAACTGGGGGGGGGCCTTTTGGGCCCCCCCTAAGATCTCGGCCGTTGGTCGTCCGATCGCAACCAAATTTGGCACACACATCCTTTGTCATGTCCTCTAAAAGAAAACATAGTCAAAATACTGATATTCATTGTATTTTTTAATATATGCATAATTAATTATGCAAATATGCAAATTTTTATCAAAAAATTGAATTTTTCATACTTTGGTACCTATTGCGGTCCATAAATTCCTGTTTCAAGGTTTTCAGCTGTAAGAAGAGGTTGTTTATCATGGAATTGTGTTATTTCGTGCTTGAATTATTAGATATGCTTATGCAAATTAGTACTCTGCACGCGTTATGTAGAGAAATACAACATTTGGCATGTTTTATTGCATTACACTCTCTTGCAATGAGCCAAAGCAATCTTGGAAGATAAACAAGTGATGTGTTACATGTACACTAGCTGGTGAAAACAAAGCATAAGAGATATCACATAATTTATGCAAATTATATTCATAATTATGTGAATATGCAAATTTTTATCAAAAAAACTTTAGGACATTAGATATTGCATATTGCAAATTCTTGAGTATTCTAGATATATTTTGGGTTTGTGTAATATATAACTTATTCAATATCAATTATAGCATAATCAACTAAAGTGTGACATTACTTGTCTATTCAGTGTTTCCTGCACCCAAGAATATAGTTGTGCAAGCGATTCTGGTATTTTGCACTACTTTTCTTATGTTTTTCTTTGATTTTAATTTCTTATGTATTTCTTTATTTTGCATTTCTTATGTATTTCTTTATTTTTTTATGCAATGTTTTTCATTATTTTCATATCCTAGAACTGCTACTTGAATTCACAAGTGACATAATATAGAAAGAAACAAATAAAAATGTAGTTAGAAAACAATGTGTATAACATTCATTCAAATACCATACACTTTACACACAAACGAATACAAATTTCAATTTCTTACGTGACATGTGATACGAAAATGTTACGTAACTCCGCAACCGCGGCATGGGGGTATACAAATTTGGTATCAAAAGTTGCGCAAAACTCAAGAGAAAAAAGTCATGAAATGGCGGCGCGAACGCTTCATGCGCAAAAAAGTTATCGCGATTTATGTACAGGGGGGGGGCCTAAAAGGCCCCCCAGTCTTTTTAGGGTTAAAATCAAGGTTAATTGTCACAATATCATACATCAAGATTTGTTACATTAATATTAACCTATCTTTGTAAAATCATGAAATCTTAGCTCAAAATTGATATTTCTGATGATCACTAACACAGAAAAGCATATGTGGGACAGTGTATTAATATTGCTCGAAAAATATCTGACATTTGATGATTTCCGTGCTTATTTTGCTCATTTCTCAGCAATACAAATTTTCTTCTAGAGCTATTTGACACTTTTTTCATGTATACATACAAACACTTTGGTGGTAACTCATTGGATTCTGTTCGAACTCATTTTGATATCATTACCGCAACTGGTATATATCTTTAAAAATGTGGAAAAGAGATTGATATAGAGAGTAAAGACAGTGAAATATATAAAAGGAGAAAACTTAGAATAAATATGGGTTAGTGAGATGTATATGAAAATAGGGAAGAGAAGTGTGAGTAGATATGGGATTGATAGAAGAGAACTAGAGATGAGAAATGTATAGCAATGTGCAGGGATATATATGTAAGAAAGAAGGAAAGAGGAATATATTGGAAAGGTAAAGAAAATTATATAAAATGATGAAAGAGAGAAATATATAGGAAGGGAAAAGAGATAAATGTATGTAGGTACGGAAAAGGGGAATATATGGGAAAGGTTAAGCGAAATTTATAAAAAGGTAAAAGAGAAATATGTAGGAAGGGAAAATGAGAAGTACGTAGGAAGGAAAAAAGAAATATTAAGTAGGTACGAAAAAGAGGAATATATGGAAAAGGTAAAGAGAAATGTATAAAAAGATAAAAAGAGAAATAAGAGGGAAGGTAGAAATATGTAGCTACCTAAAAGAGGAATAAATGGAAAAGGTAAAGAAAATTATATAAAAAAGTAACAAGAGAAATATATAGGAAGTAGGGAGAAAGAGAGAAATACATAGTAAGGGAAAAGAGAAGATTGGGAAGGGGAAAGGATAGATGTAAGAAGAGTGATAAGGGAAAAGTGAATTAGATATCAAGGGAAAGAAATATATAGGTAGGGAAATAGAAAGGAAGAGAAAAGAGATAAATATGTAGGAAGGGAAACGAGAAATGTGTAGGAAGGGAAAAGAGAGAAATATGCAGGAAGGGAAAGAAAAATATATACAGGAAGGGAAAAGAAACAAGTATGTAGGAAGGGGGGAAAGATTCATATATAGGTTAAGGGAAAAGAGAAATATATAGGAAGCAAAATGGTATGTAGGTTATAGTAGACCGGCCAAACCTCAAAAAGTGCTCTAGATAAGGATTCGACGGCAAAATTTGTTAATGCTTGGCATCCCAGCTAATAGTCTTGCAAAAATACCCAGGAATAGCGTACGGGCGGATGCCAAGCGCAATTTTGCGTGAAAGTGTCATTTTTAGCGTAAAATCCGAAAGACTGTCGAAAATCACGCATTTTGATATTTTGACGGATTATCATCATATTTTTGATTATCTTTGATATGAAATTATTTTTATTCAGAATTTCAAATTATAAGTCTACTAAATATGCATTTCAAATTTGAATATTACACACACACATATGGCACAGGGAAACATAAAACCGCGATTTCCTCGAAATAAAAGTTTGTGAAAACTATCAATAGTTTGAAGTTTTTTTTACGCAACATAAATTCTTCGATTTGAATGCGTTTATCCATCGAATGTATCGCAAATGTCCTAGTGCCACAAATATTAAAAGAATTTTCAAGTAAGATGGTAGATATCTCATTTTATGTTATCCGAAAGGAGACAATGTGCATTTTACCAGGTGCGCATTTTGAAAGAAAAATTGAAAATACCGTACATTATGTACATAATTACATGTATAAGTACATACTAAAGCGAGTTTTTATTTACATGTATAAGTCCATAATAAAGCGAGTTTTTAATTGCATAGCACAATTTGTCAATTCCTTGCATCCCAGCTAAAAGTCTTGCGGAAATACTGAGGAATAGCGTACGGGCGGATGCCAAGTGCACTTTTGCGTGAAAGTATCATTTTTAGCGTAAAATCTGAAAGACTGTCGAAAATCACGCATTTCGATATTTTGACGGATTATCATCATATTTTTGATTATCTTTGATATGGAATTGTTTTTATTCAGAGTTTCAAATTATAAGTCTACTAAATATGCATTTCAAATTTGAATATTACACACACATATATGGCAATATGAAATATAAAATCGTGATTTACTCAAAATAAAGGTTTGTAAAAATTATTAAAGGTATAATGTTTGTGTTCCGCATCTCAATTTCGTCAAGATTTAGTGCTAACCGAATAAATACTTAATAATTGTTGTCATGACACATATAGTGAAAACAAATATTGAAATAAGATGCAAGATATATATCATTTTATGTTATATATGCGAAATATAACAATGCACATTATTTTATCAGATGCGCATTTCTGATAAAAAAATAAACAGCGCACAATATTACATCGATATTGCACATAATTATCTTATATCAGTGCGATACTCGGCATGATATTATATAGGATTATGTTTGCTTTTGTAGAAATCGATCTCCTTGCTATTTCCACGAATGAATTGGTGCTGAACTTTATACCTATGTGGCGATATTCAGAAATAGGTCTGATATTTAATTTGCCGTTACCATGGTAGCATTAATTTTACAGGAATATCTATCTATCTAACAGAAAACAGAAACAGAAACAGGAATATCTATATCCAAAATCATACATACATGTATGAATAATGTATGTATGTATGTATGAATGTACGGCAAATTAAATATCAGACCTATTTCTGGATATCGCCACAGGTAGATTTAAGTTCAGCACCAATTCATTCGTGGAAATAGCAAGAAGATCGAACTCTACAAAAGCAAACATAATCCTATATAATATCATGCCGAGTATCGCACTGATATAAGATAATATGTGCAATATCGATGTAATATTGTGCGCTGTTTATTTTTTTATCAGAAATGCGCATCTGATAAAATAATGTGCATTGTTATATTTCGCATATATAACATAAAATGATATATATCTTGCATCTTATTTCAATATTTGTTTTCACTATATGTGTCATGACAACAATTATTAAGTATTTATTCGGTTAGCACTAAATCTTGACGAAACTGAGATGCGGAACACAAACATTATACCATTAATAATTTTTACAAACCTTTATTTTGAGTAAATCACGATTTTATATTTCATATTGCCATATATGTGTGTGTAATATTCAAATTTGAAATGCATATTTAGTAGACTTATAATTTGAAACTCTGAATAAAAACAATTCCATATCAAAGATAATCAAAAATATGATGATAATCCGTCAAAATATCGAAATGCGTGATTTTCGACAGTCTTTCAGATTTTACGCTAAAAATGATACTTTCACGCAAAAGTGCACTTGGCATCCGCCCGTACGCTATTCCTCAGTATTTCCGCAAGACTTTTAGCTGGGATGCAAGGAATTGACAAATTGTGCTATCTGCAATTAAAAACTCGCTTTAGTATGTACTTATACATGTAATTATGTACATAATGTACGGTATTTTCAATTTTTCTTTCAAAATGCGCACCTGGTAAAATGCACATTGTCTCCTTTCGGATAACATAAAATGAGATATCTACCATCTTATTTGAAAATTCTTTTAATATTTGTGGCACTAGGACATTTACTATACATTCGATGGATAAACGCATTTAAATCGAAGAATTTATGTTGCGTAAAAAAACTTCAAACTATTGATAGTTTTCACAAACTTTTATTTCGAGGAAATCGCGGTTTTATGTTTCCCTGTGCCATATGTGTGTGTGTGTAATATTCAAATTTGAAATGCATATTTAGTAGACTTATAATTTGAAATTCTGAATAAAAATAATTTCATATCAAAGATAATCAAAAATATGATGATAATCCGTCAAAATATCAAAATGCGTGATTTTCGACAGTCTTTCGGATTTTACGCTAAAAATGACACTTTCACGCAAAATTGCGCTTGGCATCCGCCCGTACGCTATTCCTGGGTATTTTTGCGAAACTTTTAGCTGGGATGCCAAGCATTAGCAAGCATTAACAAATTTTGCCATCCAAAGTATAAAAAATCGTTTTGGCCGGTCTACTATTAAGGGAAAATAGAGAAATACATAGGAAGAAAAAGAGAGAATATATAGGAAGTGGAAAAGAAACATATAAAGGAAGCAAAAAGAGAAACATATACTAGGAAGCAAGAAGGAAAACATGTAGGAAGGCAATATAGAGAAATAGGATTAGAAAAGAGACATAATATATATGAATTAAGGAAGATGATGATGACGACGATGATCATCATCATCAAGAATCGCTCTTAAGAGGTAATGCATTGTAGTTCCAACAAAGTTTATTTCCAAGTATTCTCCACATTTATATATGTATGAAGGGAAATTATAGAAATATAAAGGAAAGGGAAATCAGCATAAATGATTAAGGGAACAGATAAATATTAAGTAGGAGGGGAGAGAAAGTTTATGCAAGAACAGAAAGGAGTGTGAAATGTATAGTCGAGTACAGAGTATAGTCACCAAGAATATGATGCCCAAGTCAAGAATATAATCCCAGGCCTGTATAAGCCGAATGGATAAATCTTTAACTCCAAAAGTATATAAGAATTCCTTCATTCCTAATCCTAACCCACCCTTGCAACTTATTGGAATGGATGTGGGTCGGGTGTGTTTTATTTGCATCATAAACGAAAACAAATGGGAAATATTTCACATGACTTCACTTATTGCACTTGGTACTAGTTTCAGGTCAGGCGCATTCCTTTTCGCCGACCAATCAATACTCTTGTAATAGCAGTGAATGAAAGGTAATAAGCCAATCAGATTCTGTGTACAAAGTGAATCACATTCAGGCGCCCCGTCTCTGAATCCTCGTCATGTGACTTTTATAAACAACAACAGCATCATCATGCATGCATCGCAAACGAATTTTACTATTATAGCTGTACGTACCGGTATTGCGTGGAACTCTATATCAACTTGTACATGTAATCGTTAAACCATACGGGAAATTTTCATTTTATTATACCTTCATGCTTCGATCATGTGAAAATGGCTTTAATTCATCGACTTTTCCAACATTCCCGTGAAAAGAGGCGCTCCACTTGGGGATGCGGAGCTTCAAGGAAGGAGAATTTAGAGTAAGTAGACGGAGATCTACCGTATCTCGAAATATCAGCGTGCATGCTCAGCATAAACTCGTCTCAAGTCAAGCCTAGAGCTCTGCCGCCGGAGCCGCGGCGGCCGGCGGCGGAGCTGAGCTCGAGATGCATCTCACTTTCTCATTGGGGCCGGGGAATTAGATGAGTGAAAACATATCACTGATCATCAGTTAGAAATTAAGCATAAAACACAAGCCTACCTTGCTGGTTTACTCCATTATCATGACAATCTTTATTCTAGTTGAATAATTGATGACGGTAGAACGTAGACTTCCAAATTCAAAATCCAAATCAATTTAATTATCCCAATTTCCTTTTCCAGACTGTCACCATGTCCATGGCGCATGGCATGAATAAAAAAATTGCTTCCATTTCCAGAAAGACCCCAGAAATCTTGTAATTGTTAATTGTTAGACATTTAGTGCTGCAGAAATTCTAGCCTAGCAACAATGGGCGGCAGTGTTCTAAAAAAAAGGCAGAGAGAGAGATTAAGGGGAAAGAGCCAAAAAGGATGATTCATTGCTCGATCTTAAGCTTAAATTAAAGCTTTTTGTCTTGTCCTTCCGCTGATGCCCACAATGCCCAATTGTTTTGGCAAAGGATGAAGGTTCAGGTTTAAAGTCTATTCCACTATTTCTAATTTGTACTGGACAACAGAAATGGTCTTGATTTTATGAAAACAAATTATCATTCTGTTTTGGTCAGACTCACAGCACAGATTATTTGGATTTCTTGAAATTTTTTATTTTACTTGTTTTTATTGCAGATCACCAGAAGTGCTGGTTTCTCATAAATGGTAAGTTAAATATGTGATTTCACACCAATGCATTAATTATTTTTTATTTCCATCCAGTAATTCATGGCTCATTCTCCAGGATATTCTTTGATTAAGTTACAGTATTGCTCGGAATAAAGTTGACACATTACCGCGCTGTACCGCGTAAGTCGACGGGAGATCGGGTACCGCGCGATTACCACCAGCAAATTCCCATCGGCGGGAGTCTCCTGCCAAGAGAAATTACGGCGGTAATTACCACGAGATTTTTTTAATAAAAATCTCGTGTATTACCGCGGTAATACCGCAGAAGGAGGGACGATCTTATGTTGATAATAAAATGTCACAATTTAGACAACTCACATGGTTCAAATTAGCCCTCCTGACTTGCCGCGATGTCTCTCTCGAAATTACAATACAGCAACTTATTGCCGTAAGATGCCGTCTCGATCTCCTCGAAACCCAAACAAAAATGTCATGGCTTGATGTTTAGCTTTGCGCCAGTGCACAATTTTAATGCACGCTCGTGTCATCGCCCTCAAATTGTCATCTTTCTGAACTTCTTTGAACGAAAGTCGGGTCGAGATGAGATCATGTACTTTCTGGGATAAGTTGTAAATAGTTACAAGAAAAAGGGAGCACCCAATAACGGAGGGACAGAGTCGAGCAAGAGGAGAGAGCGACAGATACGAGAGACGGGGAATGATCAAGAGAGAGGGAGAGAGAGCATTAGATAATGGATAGAGAGGGCGTGGGGGCGGGGTGGTTAGATTGAGCAAGAGACACCGAGGCTGGAAAAAACAGACCTATCGTCTATTTCCTTTAATTTCTTACATTCCTTTATCGTCATTCTCTCACTTGTTCGCAACTATAATTATTTAATTTTAATATTTTCAGTGCATTATTGCCCAACAATCCTCCTGCCGTTATTATGATATAAGGAATGATAAACTACTTTGTTTCTCCCACCACTCGATCAAGTCACAAAAACACAGCACGTACAAGGCATATTAAATGATTGCACCACGAATTGATTACTCATGCTTAATTATAATCAGTGTTGTTTTTCCCTTGTTTCCTCATATTCTATTTTTATCGTTTTTTATGTTGATATATTTCCATTTGACCCATGTCTCACTCATTAAATTTTTACTGAATCAATATCTCAGGTCACTTCTCCCTCGATCCCTATCTTTTTTTCCTCCATTCTTTAATCCTTTTGACTTTTTTGGTGTAATATTGCAAAGCTCTATATTCAATATTATCCGACGTTCAAGCTGGTGTTAATGGATGAACAAAGATAAAATATTTTTAAGTGTCAATTTATTGTCACCGGATCGTCATAATATGCATATATCTTCTTAAAGTTTAATTAATCTTTCATTGTTTGAATGATAGTTTTCAGAATTGTTTTTATATTCTCTCCTCTCACTGATTCACGTCACCTCTGTCATTGTCTGCTGTCATCTCTCTTGCTCGCAGTGGCGTACCTCAGATTTTCCAGCAAGGGGGAGGGCAAATTCGTCCGCCCAAAAAAATTGACAAGCAACCAAAAAAAAAGTCTACAAGAACAAATGAAGGATTTCGTATCAGGAAAAATTTTGGCCAGCCAAAAAGTCTTCAACCACAAATAAAGGATTTCGTATCAGAAAAAAAATTTACAAGCAAAAAAAAGTAAAATTCAAGACCAAAGTAGCAGGCCATCTGTGTGTCGCTCGTCAGGGGGGGGGGGCACTCTCTCCCATCTGACCCCCCCCCCCGCCGTAGGTACGCCAATGCTTGCTTATACCATGGTCACATTTGTTCCACGGCGGCCGTACGGCGAGTCGAAAACAGCCGTTTTATCCATTTTGATTCAAACCACCAATATGTAGTTGGACAAAAAAATGTTAAAACGGCTGTTTTCGACTTGCCGTACGGCCGCCGTGGAACAAATGTTACCATGGCATAATGGCTCGTGAGGTGCTAACCAGCCTGAAAGGTCGAGCGAAGCTTCTGCAGCCTCCGTAGACATAGTCTGCTATGCAGACTCGTTGAATCAGCTGAGGTACACACACTGCTGATGTGGGTCTACATTTTTAGACTAATGTTTGCTCGACTCACTTTTCCCTTGCCTTATCGTTCCTTAGATACATGTATTTAATTTGATATATAGATATTAGTTTGATTCGTATAATCACAATATTTATCTACCGTCTGTTACCAAGTATTGTTAATGTTATCTTTGTCTTTTTTTGACTTAGATTTTGACTATATTTTCATGTATTATATGATGATTTATAGTTTTTATGTTTTCCTTTGGTCATTGATGAAAAACAATTTTATGCTGATCTTTTGTACCTGAATGTTCTAATAAACAAATAAAGGTGTATATTTGTCAATAAGTAAATATTTGGTCTTAACTAAGACCCAACGGTGGATCATATTATCCTGAAGGCACAAAGATGAACCACTGAAGTCAGACAATGAATTAAATTGTCCTGATTAACATCATGACAATTAACTGTAAGTATGAATGTCTTCAGTTAAGTTTTAGTGCCGGAATAAACATTTGCTTGTGCTTTGTGAAGGCTTGTTTGTGCTTATCCCTCACTCGGCGATATCTGCATTGCGACAACGACAGAGTAAGCCCGAGAGTAAGCACATATGGGTATACGATCAACGTTAGGCCTAATTTGGTAAAGTCTTTTGAAGAAGTGTACAAGGCTAGTACTAAGTAACTACATGTAGCTAGCTACAATCACTGTCAGTGTCACTACGTCAAACCACTAGTACGAGTTTAGCTAGCTACTGTACTACTAGTATACGGTACCGGTTACCGTACATTGTGAGCAGAGGCCGAGAAGACAGTGACAGTGCATAATATTCCGATTTTGTCTATAAAATGGACGTCCATCATTAAAAAATACAATACCTGTATCATTTAACTGAAGAAAATGAGTTTAGGTTCAGTAACAATCACTGGAATAGCACAAAAGCACGAAATACTTTCTATTTGGTGATTTTGTTGTAACTTAGTTCGAGCAATTTTCTTTCGAGCTCGCTGGTATGGTACGGTATCTGCAAAAGCGCTAACGAGTACTCGCACGAGATGGGTTTTTCTCTTAATTATGGTATGATTTAGGAGTAGACTGAATAGATTATGCCTAATATCACTGAGAAATACGACAAAAAAAGTTCTAAGAGGCATAGCGAGAGCTTTTAATATAAAGGATGGGAACAATTACTAAGGAAAATGTTTCTGAAATTGAAAATCCCATTTGAAATCGAAACAAACTTCGAGATAAAAAAAAGTGAATTTGAGCTGTAGGGGAAGGGGGGGGGGGGGGGGGGGGGGGGGTAGCACCCTCCCCCTCTCCATCGAGAACCATTAAAACATTTATTGTGGTAAAATAACGGACATACGTAAGTGACCTGACCCTTGGTTATATGCAGAATTTTTTTTCGGGGGGGGGGGGGGGGGGGAGATGCATAAAATAAAAAAAAATTGAAGTGAGAAAAGCGACCGAGCTTGTCATTGCGTGTTTCCGTTCTGTTAAGAATGTTCAGACTTTTCGTGGCATATATTACCTTCATTTGGGAGTGAAACACATTTTTTTTTCAACTTGTAAGATTTTACTGAATAAGCATACCCCCCCCCCCCCCCCGTTGAAAAAGTTGGATCCACCCCTAAACTTCAATAGTGATGCTGTGATTAAAATGATTGACGGAGCGAATGAGGGAAACCAAGCAATAAAACAATGGAAACGAGTCAGGAAGTGGCAGTATACATAAATTAAATAAAGAAATATATCCAATGAAGTGACATTAAATTTCGCAGTACGTTTTTCATGAATGTGTAAGAATGAAAAAAATAAAATAAATCAATCAGCTAGAAATGTGGAAAGATAAACTTACCTTATTAATCTAATGCACAACATAGTTATAGTTTGAACATCGGGTATAGTCGAGGACGACCTGGCATCATCATGGGTGAGGGGTAGTTTGCAGGCACAGACCCTCATTGGAACAAGTGTGCCTCCACGCAAAGACTAGCACATACAAAACTTGCTGTTCCAATCCTGAGCGAGAGAGCCTTCAGTACACAAGGCATGAGTAGGCTGCACATTCAGACCCTTATTTCGAGTGAAGGGTTTGCCCAGCAGACTAGGTGAGGGGTGGGTTATTTCTATTTCTTCAATCATCAGTTCTTCTAATTTATCCATCATTTGATTTCATCAGTCAGTATCAACCTCTCTTGTAACCACACGTACAAATACGCCTGCTATCTATATCTTAATTTCTCTTAATCTCTATTAAGACGATCCCTTTATTTTATTCCTCAATATCAATAGTTCCTGTCCTCTTCTATCGCTCTTAATTTTTGTTGAATATCTTGTCTATCCCCTATTTTATTCACTATCAATTATGATACTTCCAAAAGAACGGCACGATACCAAATTGAAGACAAAAATAAAGAATAGAACATAACATTTTAATAAACGAACATGTTCCGAGGTGTCGCACCTCATCCTCAGCCTGAAAATTATTAACAGAGTCATTGCTATTTATACTGTTAGGATGTCAATTATAAATTTCAAGAATGTAGTTACACAGGATTATAAGGTGTGAATTCAATTGTTCAATGGAATGCAGTAAAAAAAAGTCTATGGATTCATCAGATAGGGACGGGTTAAATTAAATGGATAACATTATTTGGAAATTGCACACCTGTTGGTTTAGTTGAGGTTGTTTCCATTTGATGAAAAGCCCTTCTTTTCTTTTTAGTTGAAAATCTGTTTGAGCAGTATCGAGAATTTTGAAACAATGGGTATTTCATTCTAACTAGCATTGGGGTGACGATTGCAAGTGTCTCCAGACATGGTAGACAGTGACTGTGTAACTACATGTACATTCTTGAAATTTATACTTGACATCCTAACTGTATAAATACCTATGACTCTGTTAATAATTTTCAGGCTGAAGATGAGGTGCGACACCTCGAAACATGTATGTCCTATTCTTTATTTGTGTCTTCACTATCAATTGTTATTGTCTTGTATTCGTCTACCGTTCTTGTTCTATCTCTTTCAAGCATATAGGCCTGTACCCTTAAGTATTGTATTTATTCAGATCATTCTTTCCTCTCTGATCTCGCCTTTTCTTCTCTTTAACTTCAATCGTTTCCATCAGTCACACATATATAATATGACGGTACAAGACTCTTACATTGTTTTGTTTCTTCAGCATCAATAAGATCAGGAATGATGTCCTCGTACATGTATATTAATTCCTCTTGAAACGTGGTTAAATTGAACAACCCTAGCTGTATGTGAACTTAACTGGGGTCAATTAATTACACCGTCTCGCGCATTTTGTGGACAATGAATAGAGGTGTGAAGATTATAGAACAGCTAACAATGAGAAGGCTGTAAGTTACACAATGATCTTTTGTGTGACTGTTTGAATAGAACATGTATTAAGCCAATTAAGTCAATCCCGTTATTTTATTCCTCTATATCAATAGGTCCTGTCCTCTTCTATCGCTCTTAATTTTTGTTGAATATCTTGTCTATGTCTATCCCCTATTTTATTCACTATCAATTATGATACTTCCAAAAGAACGGCACAATACCAAATTGAAGACAAAAATAAAGAATAGAACATAACATTTTAATAAACGGAACATAGTCATTGCTATTTATACAGTTAGGATGTCAAGTATGTAGTTACACAGGATTACAAGGTGTGAATTCAATTGTTAAATGGAATGCAGTAAAAAAATACAAATTCTATGGATTCATCAGATAGGGGTGGGTTAAATTAAATGGATAACATTATTTGGAAATTGCACACCTGTTGGTTTAGTTGAGGTTGTTTCCATTTGATGAAAAGTCCTTCTTTTATTTTTAGTTGAAAATCTGTTTGAGCAGTATCGAGAATTTTGAAACAATGGGTATTGCATTCTAACTAGCATTGGGGTGACGATTGCAAGTGTCTCCAGACATGGTAGACAGTGACTGTGTGTAACTACATGTACATTCTTGAAATTTATACTTGACATCCTAACTGTATAAATACCAATGACTGTTAATAATTTTCAGGCTGAGGACGAGGTGCGACACCTCGAAACATGTATGTTCTATTCTTTATTTTTGTCTTCACTATCAATTGTTATTGTCTTTGTATTCGTCTACCGTTCTTGTTCAATCTCTTTCAAGCCTATAGGCTTGTACCTTTAAATTTAAGTATTTTATTTATTCAGATCATTCTTTCCTTTCTGATCTCGCCTTTTCTTCTGTTTAACTTCAATCGTTTCCATCAGACACACATATAAACCCCTCAAAAAAAGTTTTGCAACTCGTTTTGGGGGTGATATCTTTTTGGTTAATGAAGTATAAAAGATGAAACTGGTATCTTTGGAAAGCTGAATTATTCTTCTTTACAATGACATGCCATTTGCTGTGATTATGTAATCATGGAATATGCAGTCACCCTGAACATCGAGAAAAGTCAGAAGTGAAATGTTGCAAAATGCATTGATTTCCAACAAGAGTCTCCATTTCTATAGAATTTCCACCATGCAGGTGACAGTGAATGCACTCGGTCCATCCTCGAAACAATTGGAAATTCGCTATTGCAAACGACGCATTTTGCAACACTTCATGTCTAACATTGCTGCGTATTATCATGTCTGTGTATTTCATGATAACACTAGCATGACAAATGACACATGATTGTAAAGAAGAATAATCATGCTTTCTAAAGATATCACTTTTACACATGATGATGGCACATTAAGAAATTTATTAGCACTAAAATTTGCAGTATGAGTTGCAGAACTCAAACATGACATGGCAACGAATTTTGCAACATTTCATTTTTTACATTGCTGCATATTAATATCATGTCTGTGTATTTCATGATAACTCTGGCATTACAAATGACACATGATCGTAAAGAGGAATAATCATACTTTCCAATGATACCACTTTTACATATGATGATGGCACACTAAGAAATTTATTAGCACTCAAACTTGAGCTGCGGAACTTTTTTGAGGGGTTTATAATATGACGGTACAAGACTCTTACATTGTTTTATTTCTTCAGTATCAATCTTCCCTATCGAACGTGTACATTATTTATATAGACAGATAGATAAGATCAGGAATGATGTCCTCGTACATGTATATTAATTACTCTTGAAACGTGGTTGAATTGAACAACCCTAGCTGTATGTGAACTTAACTGGGGTCAATTAATTACACCGTCTCGCGCTTTTTGTGGACAATGAATAGAGGTGTGGAGATTATAGAACAGCAAACAATGAGAAGGCTGTAAGTTACACATCTGATCTTTTGTGTAACTGTTTGAAAAGAACATGTATTAAGACAGTCCATGAATACCCACCCCCAAATTGTCCAATATAGTTGGCATTTTGGGGCCCGGAGTGTTGATGAGGGTGACGATGATGGTCATGAGGATGATATTGAAAATCTATCATATATTTTGGATAAAAATCACCTGTTGTCGATAAAAAGAGAAACAATTGCAATAATTCCTGGTTGTCTGTTCTATATAGACGAACAATACACAGGGCAACATTAAAATGAATATACATAAACATATTAGCAAGAGATAATTGATATGCACATGGATTTAAACGAGTCAATTCATAAAAAGATACCATTGCAACATTTTATTAATATTACTGAAATACATTTATAGGGAATTATGTTTTAAATGTTTTTTTTACGTTACAGCTATAACGTAAGTGAAATGTTTTATAGTAATGAGAAAACCATTTTTATATGATTTTAACATTTCCCATAAACATTTTTATGATATTTTGTCAATGTTTTGTGCCACGGAAAATGGAGTATATTGGTAAAGCAAGAAAACTGGAAGGTAGTGACTTAATTGACCTCAAAAGGAATAGAATTCCCGGATCATATACACACCAATAATATAAGCCTCGGGTAAGTTGAACTGGAGTTATCATGTTGAGAAGGAAAAGTTAACGAATGGACGGACAGACGGACACCGAGTGTGTCCTTCATACGGGCGGGCGTAAAAAGACGATATAGCCTACAGGGGCAGGCTGTTGCTGGAATGATGAACGGGGAGAAAGGGAACAGAGTAACACTAACAGGCATATAAAATATTTAAGGAAGATGCAAGGGGGGGGGGGACTGAATAAGATTTTTCAGAAAGTGCTGATGCTAGGCATTTAAAGCAGGGCCACTTGCGGGTTTTCTTTTTCCGGGAAGGGGGGTTCAAGATGGCCGATCGAAGAGAAAAGAGGGAGAAGTAGGAGGAAGAAGACGACGGCGAGGAGAAGGAATGAAGGATAAAGAAGATAAGGATACAAGAGAAGCAACGGATGAAGGTGATAAAGGTAAAGAAAGAAGAAGAACAGGAAGAAAACAAAGTGAAAGACATAAGAATTGAATGAGAATAAATAATATACGAATGATGATATTGAAAAGTAATCTTTTTGGGGTATAAAATCATGTGTTATCGATAGCGATAAAATGAAATATGATGGGAAGTGAATAATCTTTGAATAAAAGACGTAACCGATAAACGTACAGAATTTTACAGAAAATGATGGAAATCAAATTTACTAGTTCTTCGAATAAACAACTAATTAAAACACAGAACTGATGAACAGGAAAATGGAAAGCAAATATACTCGTCCTCTGAACGTCGGAATGATGGAAAGTGAATCTACTTGTTCTTGGAATGAACGATGTAACAGATAAAATAAAAATACAGAATCGTTGAATAGAAAAATGAGGGAAAGCGTTTTTTTTTTCTTTAAATAAAAGACGTAACTGATGAAACAATGAAAAGAATTGATGGAACTAAAAAATGATATGAAGGTAATCAACTCGTTCTTGCAGTGAACGATGCAATTAAACTATACAGAATTGAACAGAAAAATGATTGAAAGCGAATGTTCTTTGAATAAAAGACGCAAGTGATTGAATGAAAAAAAAAACACAGAATAAATGAACAGAAAATGATTGAAATCGAATCTTCTTTGAATAAAAGTCGTCAGTAATGGAAAAACACAAAAATATTGATGAACAGAAAATGATAGTTAGCAAATCTAGTAATCTCTGTTCCATTCTGAGTAGATCTCGTATCTCATAGGTTGTTTTGTTTATTTAAATGTATGATTATTTTGACTTAATTCTAAATCTCTATTTCATAACTTCATAATAAAACTCAAATCTGAATTAAACTCGTCCTTTGAATTGACTTTGTAACGATTACATGAAAAAAAAGTCAATCAATGAACAGAAAAATAATGGTAATCTAATCGTCCTTTAAATGAACGACGTAACAGAAAAATACAAATACAGAATTCATGAACAGAAAAATGATGGAAAGCGAATCTACTTTGAATAAAAACGTAAGTGATGAAATTAAAAACAAAAAACACAGAATTGATAAACAGAATATGATGGTTAGCAAATCTACTCGTCCTTTAAATAAACGACGTATTACTGATTAAAAATAAAAAAAAAACAATGAACAGAAAACGATGAGCATAGGCGGCGGGGGGGGGGGGGGGACAGATCCCCCTAAATTTGAGGTGGGAGGATGGTTCCCCTCTAAAATTTTAGTTGATAACCTTTTTTTTTCTTGTCAAATTTTTTAACTGTGTCCATCACAAGATTTCAGGTGGACCCCTCCTATTTTTGTTGGCTTCCGCCGCCTATGATGGGAAGCGAATCTTCTTCTTTGAATGATGAATAGAAAAATGATGAAAATATTCGTTCTTTGAATGAAATACGTACCTGATTAAAATTACAGAATTGAAGAACAGGAGATAAAAATAAAAGACATAAATTATTATCTACTCCTTTTAAACGGAAGACGTCATTGATAACATATACACTGAAAAATAAACCTTTAGCTAGCTTCATAAATAAACAGTGGAAAGGGAATCTACTCGTCCTTTAAGCCAAAGATGTCACAATAACTGGGTCACTCGGTCAGGAACTGGGCACATGGATTTTTAGCGGGAATTTTTCTGATGCGCGCGCTCGAGGCAGTTTTTCAACCTACTGTCTATCGGGTTGATATTTTGAAGTGCAAATGACTGGATGGTAGATTAAAAGAGAATTGAACAAAGTGGGTTTAGCCATAATGTTGTTAGCCCATCTGATAAATAGACCAAGTGACAATAGAACATCCGTCAGTAAACTGACGGGATCGCATCGGGATCGCTTGAGATTGCGTCTTGTTTTTACCAAAAAGTGTCTAGTGTTGAGGCGAAAAGTACATGGACAAATGGTGATCAGATCTGACTAAAATCTCGTGTTTGACGTGATAATTGGGCCTCTCTTCAGCCAGCGGCCTGCGGGAATTACCGCGGGAATTTCACACGTGAAATTGGCTGGCGGTAATTTTTTGGTTCACGCCTGTCTCGCGGTAGGTGCGTGACCCCTCGGGAGGGTGTCAACTTTATTCCGAGCAATACTGTAACTCAAATTCATTGATAGAGTTAAGACTTATAAAGAACAAGAATTATGACACTACTGAACCCCCTAAAAAAGCCCAGCAGTTGTGATGCCAATTACTCTGCCTTCTTATATCAATTAAAACTTGAAGCTTGAAGGGAAGTTTGGGAACATGTTAAAGTGATGTAAAACAAACCCTGCAATTTAAAAGTCCACCCCAGAAAAAACATTGGTTGAATCAATAGAGGAAAATCAAACAAGCATAATGCTGAAAATTTCATCAAATGGATGTAAAATAATAAAGTTGTGCCATTTTGAAGTTTCGCTTTAAAAAAAATAGGACTATTTATAAAAATGCAAAATTCAGTGACATGCAAATGAGAAAGTCAAGAATATTTTTTTTTTAGAGATTTGACAATATTAATGACCAACTTGAATGAACCAGATAATTATTAAAACAATGGTAATTCCATTCAGAGAGGAATAAACCTTTGTTTCACATGACAATGAGAAAATGAGAATATTTCATATTTCATGTAGTAATATACTAAAGAAGTGAGAAGGCCTGGGATGTCATCACTTTCCTCATTTTCATTAAAACCAGGATGTAGATAACTGTTTTGTGAAATTAAGCGAAGCTTGAAATTGTCTTACAATACATGTGACTTGATGAAATTTTCAGTGAACATTACATTGTATGCTTGTTGGATTTTTCTCTTATATTATTTCAAGTCAATTTTGTATTGGGGTAGACTTGTCCTTCAAGTGATTGCATAAGTGGGATTCTGAACATTCATCCTTGGGCTCTTACCGCTCTATGAGTTCATTGAAGCAATAAGTCTCCACAGGTTATAAAGAATGAAACCCTCTTTTTTTATAATGGAGGAATTCACTCTTAAACAGTAGTCTTGATGGATTTCTTGGGCTCTTGTGTGCTCTTTCGGGTAGTCCAGTCAAGCGTTCAATTCTTGCCTCCCGCACGGAAATATTGCCTCAATGCATGCTATCCAATAGACATTGTATTTTCTGAGGATGAAATGGTTAATTTTGGATTCATTTTGGATTCATCAAGTGTTCTTCAGCAGGTTTGTCCTTATTTTGTCAAGCATGAAATGTACATGTATGATGAAATGGAGCATCAATGAAGGATTTCTTAAAGATATTGTGATGTGTTCTTCTCATGAAAAACATCCTATATGATTGTGATGTCTGTAAAAACGGTGATACATGGACCTGTATTCCAGGACTTGGCTTAGAGAAGGTGTATTAAAATAAAAGAAAAACAGGAAAAAGAATGTTCACTAATAGCAAATCACTCAAATGATTACTTTATAACTAGCCTTGGATTGTGGATACAGAGCTACAAAATTCTGATCATTGGATCAGATAAAAGGCATGATAATCCCTACCCACACAGCCATCATGTGACTTCACAGTACAAAGAGCTTTCATAATAAACTTTCTTAGACAATAGTGAGGAGTTCATATGGAGTTTGTTTACTCTTTGAGATGAATTTAAACATCAAAGAAAATGTAACTTGAAAGTGTTCTGTACTAGTTACAATGTTTCAATCTAATGTGTCAGAACTACACGAAGGAAAGGGTTGTCTTTACTTGCAGTAATCGGGTCTTAATTTTTTGGTATCAAATGTCAATTTTCTATAGGGCAGGCATTTATTAATTACTGCACAAATAGGAAAAATGAAAGGCCAATCAATGAATGATTTGGTCACGATCATACCTTTGATGGCCATGAATCGTTCGGCCCTGTATAATCCAATTCTAGCTGGGCGCTGTCAGTCAAGTCAACCATGATTATGTGTTTAAATATGTAGTATTAATAATGCCTTAACATTTTGTCTAAAACTTTCATTATACTGGGACAAGTATTATTGATTGTATGTGTACATGTAGGCCTACACTAGGGAAAGTAAATCTCATAATTCTATCCTACGAATGAATACGTATTTTCAACAAATTTTGTTCATTTTATAGGAGATGGTGAAATTTTTAACATCTTGTTCTTCAGTTAACCTGATCACTGTCATGTCTGATCAATGACCCCCCCCCCCCCTACACTGTATACTTGGCTTTTACACTACGAGTTTTTACAATAGAGAGTAAACTTGCAAACTATTTACACATTTTGTCATGTGGTATAGGATTGGTACAGACTGATGGGATCTATAGTTTCAAGGCAAACTGTCTTTTACAGGGATTATCCCACTCACATGACTATTGAAAGTAGTGGTAACTAAATAACAGAATCCAACTATTGTAAATGACCAACAAGATCTATGTACAAATCTACAAATTATTCTGGCAAGGGCCAGGCTTTTCAATGAAATATCCAAGCGCCCCCCCTGCCATGGCCCGTGGACGCTCCATTGAAAGGCCTCAATGCCCCTATCACTGAATTGTCCTCTGATATTTTTGTGCCCTTTTTAATTTTTCCCATTTGTGCTATAATAAACAAGAAATTTGCCCCATAGAAATGTGGCTTTGCCCAGTTGCCTTAAAAATATCCAAACTAAAGTCTTGCCCAGTTGCCCTAAAGATATCCAAACTAAAGTCTTGCCCTGTCGCCCTAGAGATACATGTCCATGTAACTAAAGTATTGCCCAGTTGCCCTAAAGATATCCAAACTAAAGTCTTGCCCAGTTGCCCTAAAGATATCCAAACTAAAGTCTTGCCCAGTTGCCCTAAAGATATCCAAACTAAAGTCTTGCTCAGTTGCCCTAAAGATATCCAAACTAAAGTCCTATGCTGTTGATATACATGTACATGTACAGGTACCATACTATATAAAGCAAAATAAACATAGCATTTTGTTGATAATAGACAGCCCCTTTCCAGGTTTGATGTGATCCCTCATAACCTTGTGTACACTCTACATGATATTTTAATAGCTATATCATTATTTTACAATGCTTGACTTATAATTGCCCTTGATTTATGAAAGACTTTCTCTTGTGTGCTGTCTGTGAGCAGCATGTATGTGTACATATACATGGAAGTTATACTTGAAAGCTTTTTGGCTTTTGTCTTGATTTGGTTTTGAATAACAGGTACATACTGCAGTAACTACACACTAATGCACATATACATGTAGTAAATGAGTAAAACTTTTATTTTGCTTGCATTTCACAGATTTTGTTTACAGGAAATGTCACATGGGGAAACTTGAATATGATTCAATGGTTCAAGGCCATATAATTATACTGAAACATATATTCAAACGTTGGAATCCTTAAACCGAGTTTTATTTTTATTTCATTAAGAAATCAGACATATAAAAACATATTTGTGTGAAATAATATGGATGATAATGGATATTAAAGTTTTACATTGGTGTAATGAAATGAGAAACATTTTAAGTGCTCATGAGTTCAAAGTTAAAAATGGATCATGCCCTGTTCCTGCTGTGACTTCTTGCATAAATTGACGTATCTCCTGTACATGTAATAGTTTCATGATTTTCTGGTTGCCTCTTGAGAGTTGAGGTTACATCTATTTTCAGTATCCTGTTGTTGGTATAAGATCACTCCTTTTAATAAGAATTGATTCATGTGAGATTTGGAGAGCATTTGGTGAAGAGTTTTGCCATTGATTGTAACGGATCAAAAACAGTAATAGAGACAGTGATTTTCCGTTTCAAAAATTGGTCTTTTCCGTTTCTGAAAATCTGTAATTCCGTTTCAACTTGATCTAAAAATGAAAATTCTGTGTTGTCACTGAAAATATAGACAGCAAAAATCTGAATTCCATTTTGCAAAGGTGAATTCCATGATTTTCTGCATGAAAAGTATAAGAATCAAACAGATTTTCTGAATCTTTTACTGGTAAAACAGAAAATCACTGTCCCTAATAATACTACATGTACATAATACTACATGTACAAGGACATGTATAAAGCTAGCTACTGAAAATCTTGGCACCTGATTGGCTGGGAGCAGGTTAGTCAATGAAAACCACTAAACAAAGCTTTGTGAAATGCTCCCCAAAACTGTATATTTTGAAAATGTTCTTTTTTCACTGGATTCATGATGTACGAAAGTGCAATATCCTGTATCTATACTTTAAAAGATTGTTTTGAGTAAATATGAGACAGAATCTGATTCTGATCGTGTGAAAACTACATGCTGAAAGGATATCTTATGTGGGACAAATAAAATGGAAGGTTATTTCCTTCCTTTTGGAGGCATTTCTCAGGGAATCTGACCGATGGATAATAGACTTCTTTGTATTGAATTTCATTTTTAGAGTGTAGTCATGCACAACATGCAATTTAAAAGGTCACATGGTTCTATTGATCATGGATATTTCATTTGAATGCATTGATTAATTTAGATAGAAAAGAAATGGTTTATGGTTATGATGATGTTTTTAAAAATGTAATTGTCTTATGTATCAATGAGGCTTGTTGCTATTTTTACATCATACCGATAGGCTTGAAGCCAAGTTGCATTTTATACTACAAGCAAAGATTTTAAAAAGGCCAATTCATTTTAAATTCTTTAACTTTTTACTTGGCTCAAACTCTGAGACCATGCAGGCCTATCAGATGTACTGTAGTAAACAGCAGTACATACAAGTACGTACATCACGGTACATGAAGGCCTATTCTTAAAAACTCTTGACTAATCTTTACCTATTTTTGCCACTACATGTAGATATGAAATACGGTTACGTTCTATCTCTGTTCCAAACAATATTTTCTCATGATTGTTTACAGTATTACAGGATTTAGAGCAAAACTACAACTGTGTACACACCCACAAAATAAGGGTATCCATTGGCATTAATCACAGACATTCCCAGCCAAAGGAATTGTTTTGATGAGTCAGAAAAGCATGAGAAATGATCACAAGATGTGTCGTAATCACCACAACTCGCCAAGCTGTGCCAACTTTCGTCATCGTACGGTCCTGGGATCGGGTGTCTTGTTATGACGAGGAAGGAAGAAATCATTTGTATTGCTTATTATCTGTATCATGCGGTTGATCCCGTCGGGAGGGTTGATCGGAAGTCTAAATCTTCTTCAGTGAAAAATGGGATTTTTTTTTACTTGGCTTTAAAATGTCTCTATGTCTTTCTAATCCAATTATTACATGTTTTTAAAGGTTATAACAAAAATTAATTGATGAGAAGAGTCCATGATTGATGTAAAAAACAAAATATTCCATTTATAGTGTGTTGACCTTTTATTGCTGAACTACATAAGAGTTGATCAGGAAAAAATAGCAAAATGAAAGTAAAATATGACTCTGCCTTTGTTCTGCAATGGTTACACTGGTGTTACTCACAGATGAAGTTATGAATATTGATACACAGGACAGTGGACTGGCTTACATTTTTATTCACGTTTATATGATTTGTTGGTTTTTGTTTCACTTTGGTTTAATCTGTTTGAACAGCACTCCCGAAAACAGTATGCGTTTGCTTTTCGATGAGAGGAAAGGTTTAGCTTGGCTCATCAAGCGTAGCAGGATTTATTTAATCTTATACTTATCTGTTCTGTTTGTGTTTTGCTTGAGCTGAATGCTTTTCACCACATTAAAGCAGCACTCACTTCTCATTTGCACTCACTTCTCATTTAGAGTTCACATGATTTTTTCTTCCGTGAGTCAGAGATATGTGACACCCTGTCACTTGATTTCTTCTAAAAGGCAGTTGTAACTTTGTCCAAGATTTAAAGTAAAAATCACCTTTCCAGCTATTATTGTAGTTGTGATTGCAAATCCTTAAGTCTTGATGTACTTGCACTAACACTCAGAGAGAGGAATCGGCTGAGCTTTATAGAATCAAGGACAGAAAAGTGGAAATGTATGCATTGAAATTTAACAACATTAGAATTTTAAGTGTACCACCATGTACCAGTAAAGAATTCTTTTTGATACTACATAGACACCGTTCTCATTACACTTTCTAAAACTAGTTTACTGAAAACCGGTTCAGGAAACCAGTTTGGAAGATCACTTTGCTATTGTTCCCATTTGATCACCCGGAAGTGGTTTTGAAAATCACTTCATATAAAGCGATCTTGTTGCTATGGGAATGCTCTCAGTGGGGTAACACTTTTTGGGCGAAATTTGGAACCGCATCGTAGGCATTCTACAATCAGTGCTCAAAATGTGCGAAGATCGCTTCCTGAAGAACGGTTATATCCTCATGCTAAAACCAGTTTAACGAGGCAAAGCGATCTTGAAAACTACATGTACATTGCCAGGTGGTTTTATGACCCGGTTTGGAAGATCGCTTGAACCATTCTCATTACACATCAAACTAGTTTCCAGTAAATTAGTTTAGGAAGGTAGTGAGAACGGTGTCATATATTTTCTTTCTGTTTTAGACGAACTGCAATCTGTCATGCAAAACTCTCACTCTGCAGCGGCAAACGTCAATTACTTTTTAGAGAACTTTAAAGTGGCTCCCATTTTGTTTGTCTCTCAGGAATTGTAAATTTAATTCTGTCCAAACCAATTTTTTCTACATTTTGATGAGAAAACTTACAATGGTAAGATTTTGGGGTAGATCTCCATGTAGGCATATCTAGACTATTTGGAACATTGAATATCAGTTTTCTGTAAGTCTTGGTTTTTCCTTTAAAAAATAAAGATTTGCATTTCTTGTAAATTACTTTTTTTTTTGCAAAGTGCAAACTTTGTTTCATGCCAAGCATGCAGGAGGCGCAATTTTGGCATTGCCATGGTCCCCGTCCTTTCCGGGAAAAATGTAGAAAGATTTGTGCCAACAATTTGTCGTACATATTTTTTTCATTTGCACCTTAAATGTATCTCTCAGACCCTCAAGGGGAATGTTAGTGTTTACATATAGTTTTGCACACTCTGAGGAAACCTCAATATATTGATGTGTAGCCTGTAGGCCTATTCTATAAGCTTGTGTGTGTTGCAGCTGTTGTCCATCTACAAAATGGTCATATCTTATGTTTTTCACACTGCACTTTTTTTCCTTAAACCCAGGAAATTGGTGGGGCTAAGGCTGAGCCCCACCAATTTCCCGGGGTTAAGTTAGTCCACTTTGTTTTCACACTACATTTTTAATAGCAAAGTGGGCTACATGTGTAGCACAGTAAATAGTACGGTACTATCTGGCCCTGCAAAAAAGCAGGGTTAGCCGGCTTATTGTGGTGCTAGCACCACAATTGCGGTGCTTAGAGATGCAGTGTGAAAACGTAACAGGGCTAAGGAAAGTGGGGCTAAGCATTAGCCAATCACAGAAGTTGAATTGCACTTAAATCATGCTCTGTATGGTAAAATCATCAATATTCATGAGCTGAGGGATAGTCAGGGTTCAATTAACCCCGACTGAGCAGATAGTATGGGGTTAAGAAAGACAGTGTGAATCGAAAAAGAGATAGTATGGGGTTAAGGATAGTCCGGGGTTAAGGATAGTATTGGGTTATTAAGGAAATGCAGTGTGAAAAGCATATTAAAAGAACACTATTAATCTAAAGCCTTTTGTTAAAATTTCCTTCATTGCATGGTCAGTGCACCAAACCATCAATAACAATTCCTTGACCAAACTATTCCAGGAATTTATTGACCAGTGCTATTGTACAATTGTAAATGAATGACTAAAGGACATGTATACATGTACATGTGCATGCAATGTATGTACCATAAAGGGGGATATGGTACAATGTACATGTAGTTCTTGTTGAAATTTGATTTATTTATTTTCATGTACTGCATTCATGGTTAAAGATATTTTCTATCGGCTACATTAGACTTAAATTTGATAGAATTGTAGGAATCAATGAAAAAACTCTTTGAGCAGTTAATATACGTTTCTGGTATTTAATTACAGTGTATACCACACATCTACATACATTACCTTCAAACCATCCTTATTCAATTTTTTTTATCAGTGTTCACCATCGTATCATTAGAAACCGAGTCATGTGATGCCCGATTTGTATTGATTTCAGAATTTCCTACAACGCAAACCTAACACTGGCACAGTGCCAACACACTGTAAATATGACCTCCAGTTAAGTCTGACTTCCAGGCTCCATTGAGTTCAGTCAGGAACATTTTATAGTAAATTATTTAGTCTGATTATTGTTTTACATGTATTTTCCTTCTTGAATTTTCCTTTTTGATGTTTTTTCTTTTTCATTTTGCCTCTGACGAGGATTCTGCTAGGATCGAAAGCTTAGGCCCCTTTTGATTCTCTGTTTTTCTTTCTGTAGCATTGTTATATAAGTATGCCTAAATGTACAACTACATGTATAAGGCCAAGTAAAAAAAGATAGTAGTTGATCGTCCGGGTTTTTTGAGAGCGGTGATGAGGGAGGTCCTTGCTATTTGCTATCTTACTATTTTTTTTAAGAACACGGAGGCATTTTCTCGGTCCGATTTTTGACATCAGTGATGAGGGAGGTCCTTACTATTTACTATTTTTTTTGATATTTTTTATTCAAATGATTGTCAGACCATGTCAAGCTCGAATTATGTGATCGATGTATGCTCAATAGTAATAATAAATGATTAGAAATATATATATACATATTATTATATATGTATAAATATCTACGATTGATTGGAAATCTATGGAAAATAAAATCTATTGATGAATTATTACTGATGTATACTGGTACTGTATTGTTGTCAAACAGAATGTTCATGTCAAGTGAATAATTTAAACATTTTAATTTATGTAAGGGTAAAAAAATGCATGGGGGTCTTTTTTATTGTCATGGAGTCTTGTTCAATTTTCCAGAGCCAATCTCATTTGTAGCTCTGGGTCTGATTTCGCATCGCAGTTTTCGGGTGCTTGTTCGTTTACATAATGTTTAATACTACTGCTCAATTTTTATTCATTTTTAAAATTGATATTGAATATTAAATCCCTCATTGAATATTCGATGCATTGCCTCCTGACATTACAAAACTCGCCAGAAAATTGAATGCATTTCACAAATTCACATGTCACGCCAGCACAGTCAATCACATCATCCAAGCACACATGCAGTTCTCCCAACAGAGTCACAAGCACACAATCACCGTAACACACATCTAAGTACAGGCGCTATCACTCACCAAAAAACCCCGCTGAAATACAAATTACGTCATTAGAATTGATTTATCTGCGCCATATTTCAAGAGCATGCGACGGATTAGTTCAGATTCAGTAAGCGGGATCCCCGAAAATGCACTAAAAATGAAGAAATCCGCGATCTTTTCCGAGTTTGCAAACTTTATTTCCTCGCTAATTTATGATGGTATCTTCAAAATCCAATAAAAAAACAAATCAGAATTTTTTTCTTTCTTGCAATTACGGCGATATCGGACTTTGCAATTGTTTTTGAAGTTGCGAGAGAGATCCCAGAGTAATCTTGTGAATTTTTTCGTTATTCAGCAGCCATAAAAATAGTTAATAACAAGAAAATTGATGCTGCAATTAAAAAGGGAAGATGGCGAGGACGAGAAACAACACAATTTTTTTTTTTTTTTTTTTTTTTTTTTTTAGAAAATAGTAAATAGCAAAAATTTTCATGCGGCGGCCAAAAGTGATGCGCGCGAGGACGATCAACTACTTTCTTATTTTACTTGGCCTAAAGTAAAACATACAAAAAATTCAATCAAAATTGTCAGTACACACACAATGATACATTATTATTTTCTCTATTTTGAATTTTATATTCCTCAAGTAATTTCAAGATGAAGGGATGTTTCTACATGTACATGTCAGAGATGCCAAGTTCAAAGACCAGCTATGCGTGAGATTTTCTGTCAATCTGAGTGAGATCACAGACATTGTGTACAATATATATGGGGATAGGCTGTGATAGTTGCGTGAGACAGAGATTTGAGGGGATGAACAAGAGTCCAAAATGCTTGAGTCTCACGCATAATGCGTGAGACTTGGTAGCTCTGACATGTATACACATAGGGTGTTCGAGTGCTGACATATCATAGACTCACTGTTAAAGGTAAATGCCAGTTTTGGTAACGATATCAAAATGAGTTCATACAGAATCCAATGAAATGGCCACCAAAGTGTCTGTTTGTATAAATAAAACATATGTTCAAAAGGATTCTGGAAGAAATTGTGTAATTGCTGAGAAGTCAGCAAATAAGCAGAGGATTCGGGTCAGGCGTCGGGACATTCAAAACAATAATTATACACTGCCCCACGTGTGCTTATCTGTGTTGGTAATCTTCAGCGTAAACATATTTCAGCGTAGATTTCAAGATTTCACTCAGTTCAGTTTATGTAACTACCAGATCTAGATCCTCGATGAAATACTGACAATTAAGCCTCAAGTGTCTTACAGACTTTCTCCTGAAATCAGTGTTTATTGCAACTACTGGCATTTCTCTTTAAACTGTATCTCCTACCCGATACCAGTTTCGGGACTTCTCGAGACTTGTTTAAAAAAAGTTGACCTAAAATTTTGACCCCCTATTACACCAGAATAATAACGAGTCTCAGGGCACCCCGAGATGGCTTTCTGTGCATTTACTTTGAATTACCAAAGCTGTTCGAGACAGGGGGGGGGGGCGGAACTGGGGGGGGAGCTGAAGCCCCCCCCACTTTTTTCCAAAACTGTGTAAAAAAATTAAAAAATGACCATATGATTGTGATTTTTTAGCATGGTCAGCCCCCCACTTTTAGCTCAGCCCCCTTACTTTGAAAACCGTTCCGCGGCCCCTGCGAGATAGGTTAGGCAGGGCGCAAGCAGTTAGGCAAGCGGTTAGGTTTGTGTGTTCACACTGGATTAGAACCCGGCTCGAGACTGGTCAGAGCGCCTCGAGACTTCTTATGAAATCCGGTGTAACAGGGGTCTAAACTCTAATACTTCTATATGAAATGTGGTAATCTAGTTTCATAAGCACATATGTAGCCCCTCACATGTAGGCTTACACATAGTATCAGGTGATTCTGGTCCAAAGTCCTAGACCCCACGTGCTATGCATTGTGAGGGTGTACCATCAGATAAGTATGATAATGAAATTTTAATGAATACCGGGAACAGACATGATAGTCTTGTCTAAACAGACATGTTTCTCTGAAGTTTGAAGGCAATGATTACTTTGCTTGAAAATCTCCTGACATGGCACCAATTTCTACATTTGTTAGGCCTACATGTTTTATACAAATGTTCAGTGTACATGTTACATGTATACCACCATTGCCATTCTACTGTACTTTGTGCAATTTTATACATATGTAAGAGCCCTGGTGGGTATTTCATAAAGCTATTTATAAAGCCTTATGAAATGGCCCTCTGGATATCTTCATACAGGGTATTGCAAATAATTACATGTAGGTCTTCTTGCAACCATCTATCCTGCAGCCCCTCAGAATAAATTGAAGAAAAAATGCTTGATAGAAGCCCCCCTGTCCCTTATCTTTGATTTATATGAGTATTGCATGCAACTGGTAGATGATGTGAATCTTAATTCTCTGCCAGTTGACTTTGGGCAAAGACTATTCGTCAGACATTGTGATCTTCTCTTATCTTGTGTTTTCCCAGTTTTCAGCACATGATCTTTGTTGACATTGTGGGCTTGCTCTCAGCAAGTGCAGCAGAAGAGTTCATTCATGTGCTTTTCACACTGCATTTCCTTAACCCCTTAGCCCGGGACTTTCCTTAACGGCTTAACCCCATTTTTTTTTATTCACACTGTCTTAACCCAATACTATTTGCTTAGCCGGGGTTAACGCCTTAACCTCGGACTATCAAACTGTATATGAATATTGATGATTTTTACCACACAGAGCATGATTAACATGCAATTTAGACTTTTGTGATTTTCTAATGCTTAGCCCCACGTTTCCTCATTTCGTTTCACACTGCATCTCTTAGCATCGTTTTGTTTCACACTGCATCTCTTAGCACCAGGAAATTGATGGGGCTAAGACCCCCCCCCCTCCCTTAGCCCCACCAATTTCCTGGGGTTAAGGAAAATATGTGCAGTGTGAAAAGCATATTACTGGGTATCAGAATTTTAATTTCTGCCTGTCATTTGTGTCCATGTACATGTATGTCATTATGTAAATTAGCACAACTCATTATCATTTCATAATGCTCTATGAGGCGGTACAGCTCTGTGAAGTAGTCCTTATCGAAGGAAAAAAATAAACACTATGTTAAAAAAATAATATCATAGTGTTAAATATAATTGCTGATACATGTATTGATACAAGACAGGCCTGCAAACTATTGCTCTCTCAGTCTTGATTTTACATGTATGATTGGTCAGTAATAATCTGAGTTATAGTATACAAATATACAATGACACTCGAGGATCTGGCCAAAACTATTCACATTGAAGATGGCCTGAGGGAGAATAGCACTATGTGATGTTCCTGAGTGCGGATAGTTTTAGCCTGTTCCGAGAATGGGTCATTGTATATTTGTTTTATATCTCTTCCACTCGTACCATTTTACAGCGAAACGATTTTTAATACTAGTAAGTCGATATAGAACAATCGTTGAGAAGTTGAGAAAATAAGTCTTGCCGTATGGATCGTCTGTTCAGCGAGCGCACCTGGTTTGTACAGCTCGCTGAAAGTTTCCCGTGGCATGCAGTGGAGAGTACCGTTCAGCTGATCAGTGCTCTGCTTGCATCGCGCCGGACAGCTCGCGAATCGCGAGGTAGCTATAGGGGGGGCAAAAAAAACCTATAGATCACTTTTTCCTAGGGAAAAAATGGACTATGCGTGACGTCAGCAAGGAAAATTAACTATTTCATGGCAAACGTTTTTTGTAGTAAAACTATTCTTTTTCTCCTTGTGTACACTCTCAATACAACAATCTTTAATAAGTAGGGATATAATATGAAGAAATGCATATCAGAGAAATTTAACTCATTTGGCTTGAATTGAATTTGTTTTTATACTCAACATGGACTCAAATAATTGCAGGAAATAGAAAATGCAGTCCCTTAATCATAATATTCATTTGATTATAATGAAAATAAATAATTGGGTTCCTTTCAGAGGAAAACACTTCACGATGCTGTTTTTTCTCTTTGAGTTGAAGTGGCATTTCACTTTATTTCTTTGTTTATTTACATACCTCCCCCTCTTTTTTCTGAATGGAGGAAGAGTGATCTTACTTTATAAAATTGATGTAGCAAAATGCTGATGTTCCAGTGATTGGCGGTCACTCACTTCCATTGACGACAAAGGAAATGGCCCTAATCGCAATTACTGGCCTAAAATCAGCCTGAACTCAGCCATCTGGGTTGACTCACGCGGCTTTAGAGGCATTAACGCAAGTCTATTGGTTCCTGCCGATTAAATTTAAAGAGGGCACCAACACCCTTTTAGCCGATCGTTCGATCTAATGATAGAAGTTTAAGGATCAGGGGAGCATTTCATGAATAGAGTTTTGTCAGTGATTTTCACTTGCTAATTTGGTTTGGGCCAATCAGATGCAAGGATTTCAGTAGCTTATAACTATTTGATTCATGAAAAACTCCCTTATGACTGTGAGTTTTAATATTGGCCTTATACACAAAGATGGACCAAACAAGTGCGTTTTATTTTAAATGGAAAAACTTTTGTTGTTGTTGCAAACTTGTACAATCCAAAAGCCTACACACATATATTTGGCATACCTGTATGCTTTAAGATTATTTATATGTTGTCAGTTATCTGTTTTGATTAATGAAGGCCTTTATAGTTAAAATACTTCCACATTTTCAGTAAAGCCTGAATTCTTGGCCCAGACAGGTTCACATTGTTATACATGTAGTTGATAGTTCAAGGTTTGTTGTGAAAGAATAGGGCCGTCTGCACCATCCTGGGTTTTCAAATTAGTGCGCTATTTCTGTTCCCGCAAATTATCCCGATCTGAACAATCTCGAGATTATTTGTAATGGAGACGCAATTATCGCGCTAGTTCCTAGGATTAATCTCAATATTGCAATCCCAAATCAACTTGGAATTATTTACAAAATAGCGCGCTATTTTACGATTTATCCTGCTAATTCGCAGGTGCAGACGCACTCAGGATTATTTATTCATGGCATCAGACCATAATGCATCGATGCCTTGCTCGAGCAGGAATCACTCTACTTGCAATGGTGGAGACGGGGTTACTTGAATCTTGAGACTAATCGCGAAGAGGGCCGATCAGGCTAAAATTTTGAGATTGAGCAAACTCGGGATGGTGCAGCACCACCTAATGATAGGCAGTGTTACTTGTGCAGGGCCTCTAACACCCATCTTTAGGCCCACACATTTGTTTTTATGTGTTCTCAACACCACATAAAAGCCAGACCCAGACTGTCTTGATTCCCATGAGCTTTAGCCAGTCTAAACAAAACAATGTTATCAGTATAGGTCAGATGCAGTGTATTCATTATGTCTGATCCTGATCACGCCCTATGTCATGTGATGGTTTGAAAACTTGACAATCGGATAAGGATGTTTCCTGTAACCTGCTGGTGTGCTGTGGTCACATGTGGAGTCCATCAACCTCTGTGGCACAGAGAGTTCGATCATTCTCAAACTATAAGAGCTGGATGGTTGTTTTCATGGTCTTTCAATGGGAAAGTTACTTTCTCTGGTATCCTAATTTAGATTTCCACACTTAACATATATTAAATTCATGATCGTATTAATCAAGAAGACACTTTCAATGAACTATCCCACCGCTGCCACCAATAATGCTCCAGCACATTTTTAATGCCTGTATACACACATCATTAGTAGCACACAGCTACGTGTACCCTGATCAGGTGCTCAAAACATAAAGCATTCCTTCCTACATTCATTACACCTGGATGGGAAGAAGCAAATGTAGAAAAATGCCTTGCCAAAGGGCGAGAGTGCTTTAAATCAGAGTCTAGCATAAAATTGTATCATCACCTTGGCTTTGTTTATAATAGTGCATTCATCTGAATGGAGAGTGGCACAAGTGGGTGAAATTACAACTACAAAAAAAATGTTTCTAACTATCGGTATAAATCTAATCGTTGCTTCCTGAATTTTAAATTAAAAAAATATATCAATTCACATGTCAGACAATGCCTGGATTTTCAAAATAAGTGATTATAGGTATTGTGACAAAATAAATCTGTTCAACTTGGGCAAAATACATGTTAAAATATGGCCTGTTTCATATACTCTGGTTTTAAATAATGCATTTAGTTTGACTTCGCTGGTAGCTTGAGTTATGGAAGATGGAGTCTTCTGTTCTTGATTCTAACAGCACATATAGGTACAATCTAGCCCTAAATTTTGGCAGTCAAAACAAGGAAATAATGTCTGAAACCTTCAGCTAATAGTTTGCCTTGATTTATGGTGTCCTCAAAGAGCGAATTGGAACACATTTCCTCTTGTGAAAGAGTCTAGATCAAAGTAAACAAGCCCACATCGTGTGTTTTCCACCAGCCCAGGTGGGTCTTTAATGAAGTCTATAAGTTATGAATGACTTTATGACCGACTGGTGGCCCTTTCTTGTTGTAAATGATATATGCCTACTAAGCCTGAGTCATATCGATTATTTTGAAAACCGGTGTTCGACAGCTCTAATTCGATCGAACATCGATGCATCGAATATTGAAGGCGGGGAAAATTTAGTCTTGTTTTTGCGTCGATGCGATGCGCTTTGCATAATATGCACTACGCACTGACAGTATGCGCTGGCGTTGGCCGGGTGAGCGTTGCACAAGCAGATGACAGAGCAAAGTTCGTTTGTATTTTCCATGATCACAAAACACACAAAAAAGGCCGGGGACCAAAGCAGAATTCTCCCAAAATATCTTCAACAATGATATTTGCAGATGACAACATATAAGTTTAAAATGAAACAATAATAAAGACATGAATCACGCAGAGTCGATCCGAATGATTTTCAGTCAACTAGCATTCGCAGTCCATTCACCAGCCCCGTCCGCAGCTAGCTCCGTACACTCACTCTCCCGAAACGACAGGCGTGCTTGACGTCAGCGCCAGCAAACAATTGCAATCAACGGAGAGCGCTGTAACTTGCCTGAGATTGTGTAGTTGGATCCAAAATGAGCTCCAAATAAATTTATGGGAATAAATACGTAATTTTCTCTGGATGGTCATTTGAATTGCTATTCAATGCTGATATAACGATTGTGAGGAAAGATTGTGGAATATGAGTTATGACGATGTTCGAGAATTAATCCTGATGACAATCCAGTTTTTTAGACGCAATTGAGCATGCGATCAAAATAAATACGAATGTTTCGAATCGAGCCCTAAATTGATCTAAATTATTACGATTTAACAAGATTTTATGGTCATACTAAGAATATTGACGATGTCAGCAAAGTATGTTATGTTCATATGGAAGAAATAATACTGGGATTATTTCTATTGTTCCATCTCTGGACGTCTCCTCCAAGCTCCGAGAAAATAAGCACAATGCGCATGCGTGTTTGATGACGTATGACATATTTTCCCATTCATGAAATCAGAGCCCAAAGTTGGGCACAAACTAGCTTCAAATTGATGGGAAAAATATCAAACGCAATTTTCTCTGTTTTGTCATGTAAAATGATATTATATGGTGATATTACGAACTTGAACAGAGTTTTTGAATGTAGACAATGTTCGAGAATCAATCCTGACGTGATGATTATTTTTTTTAGACAAGTGCACTAGCTCGACTCAAGAAGTCAAGTCGATCGTCATGAGATGTCCGCCATTGAAAATTGAAACGAAATACAAACGTTTCACATCAAGCTCTAAATTCATATTAATGATTATCATATGCAAATTATTGTTAAATATTACGATTAAATAATGTTCTATGGTCATGATTTTAATATTGTTCATGAAAGCAAGATTTATTTTACGTTGATCGCGTCAATTTCCGGCCATTTTCTGGTTTGATTAAAGAACAGTACTGCGCATGCACGATCAATGGCCATGACTTCCATTCATGAATTCATCGTGCATAAATTATCTCGGCACGAGCAGACGAGTAAGACTCGAACTATGATCGAAATAAACTTCAAATTAATGGTGAATAGCATCATAATTACTCATTCGGTTTCATTTTGGGGGCAATAGAAATCAAGTAAGTAGTAGTAAAGTTGGACATTACTGATATTTTGATGATTGATTGTGTAAACCAAACGAATCGGCCGGCCGACGTATTTTTTTTTTTCGATGCACCGATTTTGCAAAATCTGCACCGGTGTTCGATGACATCGATCGAACACCGATTTTAAAATCGATTCGACTCAGGAATAATGCTTACACCAGATATCCATAGGTGTTGATTTAGTTCCTAGTATGTAAGAAAGGGTTACCATTCATTCACAGATTTGCTCGTAAATATGAGCAGTTTTGTGTTTCCATTAAAAATAAACTTGAGATTGCTTTAATACATTGGGTGAATTTGCCAAATAAGAAAAACACTGTAGAGGGATATTTTGAAACTTTGCAGGAAGGACCATTGATCACAAATGGTGCTTCATAACGAGATCCTAGCTTGTTGAATATTATGTAGTACAGTAGAAGCATACATCCTGAACATTAATTATTTGATTAGGATTCCATAAAACTAGATAGATATCTACTTCATTTGGTTAAAGTAAGAAATCTTTTTTTTTCTTCTGCACAAAAGCCACTATTTCTGGAAATATTTTTTGAAAAACAATTCAAATCATGCAGTACCCACTTGTCACAAGTTGGAATACATATTTGTATGTTCATGATTTTCCCATTCTCTACACTGCAATGGCCACCAAAAGTGGAAGTCTTTGTAATGTTGGACACACGAAATTCAGCAAAAATATATATGTAAACCACAGAAATTTCCTGCCCACAGAATTGTTTCTTCATGTGTTTGTTTAAGAAAATATATGAAAAGCACATGATGTGCTGGTGTTATCACCTTTTGCCCTTTTTACACAGGATTTTCTTAACCCCGGACTATCGCTAACCCCGTACTATCCTTAACCCCGTACTATTTTTTTTTCCTTTTCACACATGCCAAATTGTTATTGCTAACCCCGGATAAGGAATGCTTGCTTTTTACACACGAAACTCGCTAACCCCGGACTAGTGGTTTTTGTCGATCATTCGTAGTACAAGTGCTTCACTCGTACACTTTTTACACACGCTACAATTTCCTTAACCCCGTACTATAGGTGGGGCCAAATTGCCATTTAGCCCCACCTATAGTACGGGGTTAAGCTTAGCCCACTTTCGTTTTACACATGCGATCTTAACCCCGTACTATTGCTCTTAGCACCGCAATTGGTGGGATAACCCTGCTTTTTTGCAGGGCCAAATAATCCCGGACTATAGGTGGGGTTAGCCCACTTTGCAAAAACGCTGTGTAAAACGAAAGTGGGCTAAGCTTAACCCCGTACTATAGGTGGGGCTAAATTGCCATTTAGCCCCACCAATAGTACGGGGTTAAGGAAATTTTAACCTTTCTAAAAAGGGTATTTGTGAAATCAACCTTTCCCTTTGCAGCATTCTATATTTGCTCTAATATTCTTTGCATTAGCTGAATTTGTTTGAATGGAAGCATCCATTATCATGATAAAGCGCAGTTCTCTTTCATATTCATCTGCCTTGGATGTGAATTATCCCACCAAAGTACAGATGTGACCTACATGTACACTGTACATGCAATATGTACATGTACATATACACATGTACCGAATATTGTTTTGTTTCATGCTATTGGCAAGATTTCCTGCTCTTTTTTGTTCATTTTTTACTGTTTTGTTTTATTTTATTTTTTTTATAGAACATATATCTATACAACTGGTTATGTGTAGGCTTACATGTGTCAATCTAACACACAAAGCCATTACAATAACAGATGAAATGAATGTTTATTAATGATTTTGGAGGGAATTGTGTTGTAATACCTGTAGATGAATGCAGGCCAACAAGTGCATTTTCCCATTGTCAGATTTGTGAATGTAAAAATGTTTGCAAAAATAAAACCATTTGAATAAAAATAAAAGTTCATCGGCTAAATGTACTATACAGTAAAGAAACTTATAATTTTAGCTATTATTACAAGAATGCTATGAAAAGCAATCTATTATTTTTTTGTCCTGGTCAGTAGATAAAGACTTCAAAGGGGAAAAATATGTCCCTAATTTTCAGACACACGCTGCAAGGCAATTTGGCTGTCACAGTGTGTGATAATGGTACCGGGTCGACGGTCCTAGTTTAGTAAAAGTTGCTGTCGGGCTAGTAACTTCTCAGAAATTTACTGGTCCGACATGACCAGTAAAAAATATATCAAACTGTAAATGATATTTTCTCCTCTTTTGTAACTTATGAAAATGGCTCTCTAAAATTGCAAAATGGTTTTCCTGAATTATAATGTTGTGTGTAAATCTTTTTTTAAAATGTTTTTTCTTTATTGGGGGGACCAGTACATTTTAGTTTCAGACTAGTACAAAATTTAAAAACTGGGTATGTACTGTTCTGACATAAACAGGTTGGATAAGTGGAATAAAAGGGTTAGACATGTGGAGCCCAGGGTTTCAGTGTTAACCTGTTGATCTTCAGGGAAGCATTTCATGAAGAAATAGTGATTTTCACTAAATATTGTTATAGCTTCTGAAATCCTTACATATAATTGGCTCAGATCAAAATGCTCTCTAGGAGTTCTTGTTTAGTTTCTTGGCACACTCAAGACGCCATACATTTGCAAACCTACTTTTGGGAGATTTTACACATTGAAATGATTAAATTTTAACCTAATTAAATTTAAATCATATCAGGTTTGAACATGAATTGGAATCGTAAATATCATAATTAGGAATCCTTATGGATTTGTGAAAATTAGTAGAATTCTGTACAGTGTATGCTTAAAAAGGAAGTGAACAGCGTTTGACCTACAAAAATTGAAATTGAATAAATTATGAGTAAGTATTCATATCATAGATATTTAAGTTGGCCATCAGTTTAAAGTTTATGCAAGGTTCAGTGTGGTTTTGGGTTAGGTGTACATGTAATTGAGAGCAAGCCGATGAATGTAGCTTGTAACAGTAAAAAGTAGGGTTCATTCACCTTTATTACGAGATGTAGTAATTCTATACAAATTTATATTCTATTTCTTTTTCTATTTCATTTCAATTAGTGTTTACATATACTTGTTAACACTTTGCACACTGAATTAAATTTGGGGGAATAATAATGGCAAATGTTTCCATGTTATTTTCTTTAATTCAAGATAAATATTGCACCATTGATACTTATTATTATTATTATTATGTAGATGTAGAACTTTTGCCTTTTATTCTCATTTGAAGGTAGGGGAGAAAACGAATTATTACAATTGTTGAATTGAATTCGACGAATGTGCAAGGTTGCAACATCAGCACGCGAAGTTCCTGAAACGCCATGAGTAGGCCTACTAGTACATGTAGCCACTTTTATTGTTATTATGGGTTTTTTTATTACTTGTCCTTTTCTTTAATAATATGTAAAGTAAAGCCTGTTCTCTTGCCTTCCAGATATACTACCAATAAAGGAAAGCACAACAGCTATAAAGCTGTATGCTATCAAGTCTTGACATTCGCCTGAACCAAATCAAATGTATTCAGAGATGATGTGGGGCGACTGGGATGCTGCGTTAATGTACCGGGAGCAACCTACATCCAGTCATGTCACAAGACAAGGCATTAGATAGGAACATAGTAGACTGGTTTTAACAAGCTCGGTTGGGTATTTCGGATGACACCGTTTCTGAATAGTTCACGGTCGTGTTGCATTATGCTTGGTTTGCGTATCCATGTGTCTCAGTTAGTCTTGCAGTTCAGACAGAGTACTTTCTTTAGGTCATGAAACAATCTTGGAATTTTTACAGTGTAGGCCTTTGAAAATGATTTGTATTCAGTTTATTCAGGGAGGTTGACTGCCACCTCCCTAGTTTATAAATACAAATTTTAATTGGATAACAAAGTGAGAAATACAATGTACGTGTGTCGTTCTATTCACTCTTACTTGCATCCTTTTGAGCTTTAACCTTTCTTCTTATTGTATAAAGGGGGGGGGGGGTTGGTTTGCTTGTCCCATTTTCTTTCAGGTTTAGCAGGGGTGCATGTATGTTTTGATATCAATCATTGTAAAAAGAATGACTATTGACATGTTTGTAAGCTTTAATCATTCAAGTCAAAATCAATCATGTTTAAAATGCATCTTTGCCACGTTAAAGGTCAATTGTACATTTTAATGCAAGGCACATCTTTGTGACAAACACTTCAAGTGTGTGAACTGCATGTAGCGTATTTGCTTTAAAGCCAAAATGTTGGTTAGAATAATGTTGAAATCTAAAGCTTATAAAACACAAATCAAATTTCATTTATAGTAAAACTGGTTCTGAAGTGGCCAAGAATTTTTGACAATGAGTTTTGTGCATTTAAAATAAAGCTTATACACTGCTACATGTACATGTACGTGGAGAGCTTTAGAGTGCTAGCAAAATGCAGACCGTTATGTTTTGCCAAAGCGTTGCTTGATGATGGTTGGTAGTGATTTTTTAAATTATTTTACTCAAAACTAAAAAAGTCACCAGAAATATCAGGTGAAGTCTTGCATGGATTTTATTCTGGAAGTTGGATAACATGAGAATCAATTTCATTTTCCTATCGCTAAGTAAAGTTGACCTTTGAGAGGCTTTATTCGTATTGCCTGAATGAAAATTCCAGTATTTTTCATTCACTTTGAGTCAACAGGTGGTTTCAGACCGCCTCGAAGTTCGCCAGTTCCAGGTATTCTCTGATCGGGAAATTTACCCCGATCAGAAAATACCAGGTATTTTGGTAATGTGAAAGCAAACTACGCGTAATTTCCCCGAAAGAAAATACCCGCTAAATAGTAGGTACTTGGCGAAATTACGAGAACTTTCGTGGGGATTTTTCCAAGGTCGCAGGTATTTTGGCGATGTGAAAGCAAATTACGGGAACTTTTAGCCCAGCGTGTCGTTGGGCGCGGCGGCGTGGGTGGCTGCTGGGCTAGTGATTTTGAATTTCGCGCCTTGCCTGCTTATCAGACCATAATGCGCATGCTCGTAACTTCGGGAACTTATCCCGAAGGATGTGTTTCGGGGCGGTGTGAATGCAGGAATAATTAACGGGTATTTTTTAGCCGAAAACAGTTCCCGTAATTTAACGGGGATTCTTGTGATCGAGGCGGTTTGAAACCGCCTAATATCTTCAACATATGACCATTGACCAGTCCATGTGACACTACTCCCAATGCTTGAATAAGGTCTGTCATTGATCTAGGCTTGAATGTGAACAGAGTCACTGTGCCACGTTGTGTAACTCACCTCACAGTGACCCAACGTTACATGTGGTGTGTTTGCCAAGTTAAGCGAGTGCGATTAGATATCATGCATGCCAGACGGATTGTGCAACCATGGAATGTATAATGATCTGTCTTCTGGGTGTATTGATGACTGTAGCGAGATGGGAGCCGGTTGGGAGTAAGGTGGGAGCGGTATGGGAGGGGTAGGAGCCTAGGAGGAGCTTACTCGGAGGGGAAGGATGATTATTGGAGGGGTACATACAGGGTCAGGAGGAGGATGAGAAGGTATAATGAAGGGGAAACATGGAGCAAATGAGGATGAAAGATGCGTGCCAGACGGATTTTGCAACCCTGGAATGTATAACGATCTGTCTACTGGTGTATTGATGATTTGAGCGAGATGAGAGTGGATGGGAGGAAGGTGGGAGGTGTATGATGAGGGTTGGAAGGAAATAGGAGGGTGCGAATGGGAAATTGGTGCAAGAGAAAATTTACTACGATGAAAGATTGTGGAATAGAAGCAATGATATGGATGAGAAGACGGAAGTATATTAAAGATCAATTCAATTATGATACATGAACATTATGGAAATTGGGATTAATAGGGAGAAAAAAAGATACACATTATATGGGTGAGTGTAGGAGTATAATAAATAGCCTATGTGTACAGTTAGCAAATATTTTTTTGTTGAAATTCTTTATCTTTTTTATCTGCATGTTCAACATGACATCTTACATCTTGCCATTTTGTGATGTTGATATTCTTTTCAATATAATGGAAGCTGTCTCCATGATTCAACTCATCTAGAAAACAACATTGCACCAGTAATAAATTACTTCAGATCTATGTTCATGCTTTGTATATTTGTTTTTTTTCAGCTGGCAGGCTCCATCATTAGAAGAGAAACAGATCCGACTGGTTGTCATCAAAGAGTGTGATGTGAAGGGCAAGAAAACTATCATCGATTCAAAAGCCATTCATAAAGTGGACCCCCAAACCACAGAGGTAAGTACATGTATATTTCATTAGGGCCCCCTTCTTACAAATACTTGTGATTGATCCGATCAAACACAACTACATGTATGGAAAGCCAGCAACGCCAACATCGGAAATGTATGTGTTCAAATTTGTTTTCTCCATATGATGGCTACACTTACATTTCATTTTTGTTTTGACAATTAAGTGCCCTTCCTTTTTGTTTACAAATGGCATTAGGGCCGTCTGCACCATCCCGAGTTTTCAAATTAGCACGCTATTTCTGATCTGGCAAATTATTCCAATCTGAACAATCTCGAGATTATTTGCAATGGAGACGCAATTATCGCGCTAGTTCGTAGGATTAATCTCGAGTAAGCCTGAGTCATATCGATTATTTTGAAAACCGGTGTTCGACAGCTCTAATTCGATCGAACATCGATGCATCGAATATTGAAGGCGGGGATGCGTCAATGCGATGCGCTTTGCATATGCACTACGCACTGACGGTATGCGCTGGCGTTGGCCGGGTGAGCGTTGCACAAGCAGATGACAGCAAAGTTCGTTTGTATTTTCCATGATCACAAAACACACAAAAAAGGCCGGGGACCAAAGCAGAATTCTTCCCAAAATATCTTTAACAATGATATTTGCAGATGACAACATATAAGTTTAAAATGAAACAATAATAAAGACATGAATCACGCAGAGTCGATCCGAATGATTTTCGGTCAACTAGCATTCGCAGTCCATTCACCAGCCCCGTCCGCAGCTCCGTACACTCACTCTCCCGAAACGACAGGCGTGCTTGACGTCAGCGCCAGCAAACAAGTGCAATCAACGGAGAGCGCTGTAACTTGCCTGAGATTGTGTAGTTGGATCCAAAATGAGCTCCAAATAAATTTATGGGAATAAATACGTAATTTTCTCTGGATGGTCATTTGAATTGCTATTCAATGCTGATATAACGATTGTGAGGAAAGATTGTGGAATATGAGTTATGACGATGTTCGAGAATTAATCCTGATAATGACAATCCATTTTTTTTAGACGCAATAATTGAGCATGCGATCAAAATAAATACGAATGTTTCGAATCGAGCCCTAAATTCATCTAAATTATTACGATTTAACAAGATTTTATGGTCATACTAAGAATATTGACGATGTCAGCAAAGTATGTTATGTTCATATGGAAGAATTAATACTGGCCGGATTATTTCTATTGTTATTCCATCTCTGGACGTCTCCTCCAAGCTCCGAGAAAATAAGCACAATGCGCATGCGTGTTCGATGACGTATGACATATTTTCCCATTCATGAAATCAGAGCCCAAAGTTGGGCACAAACTAGCTTCAAATTGATGGGAAAAAAAATCAAACGCAATTTTCTCTGTTTTGTCATGTAAAATGTTATTATATGGTGATATTACGAACTTGAACAGAGTTTTTGCATGTAGACAATGATCGAGAATCAATCCTGATGTGATGATTATTTTTTTTAGACAAGCTCGAAGTCAAGTCGATCGTCATGAGATGTCCGCCATTGAAAATTGAAACGAAATACAAACGTTTCACATCAAGCTCTAAATTCATATGAATGATTATCATATGCAAATTATTGTTAAATATTACGATTAAATATTGTTCTAAGGTCATGATATTAATATTGTTCATGAAAGCAAGATTTATTTTACGTTGATCGCGTCAATTTCCGGCCATTTTCTGGTTTGATTAAAGAACAGAACTGCGCATGCACGATCGATGGCCATGACTACCATTCATAAATTCATCGTGCATAAATTATCTCGGCACGAGCAGACGATCGAAATAAACTTCAAATTAATGGTGAATAGCATCATAATTACTCAATCGGTTTCATTTTGGGGGCAATAGAAATCAAGTAAGTAGTAGTAAAGTTGGACATTACTGATATTTTGATGATTGATTGTGTAAACCAAACGAATCGGCCGGCCGACGTATTTTTTTTTTCGATGCACCGATTTTGCAAAATCTGCACCGGTGTTCGATGACATCGATCGAACACCGATTTTAAAATCGATTCGACTCAGGCTTAATCTCGAGATTGCAATCCCAAGTCAACTTGGGATTATTTGCAAAATAGCACGCTATTTTACGAATTATCGCGCTAATTTGTGGGTGCAGACGCACTCGTGATTATTTATTCACGGCGTCAGACCATAATGCATCAATGCCTCGCTCGAGCAGGAATCGCTCTTCTTGCGATGGTGGAGACAGGGTTTCTTGAATCTCGAGATTAATCGCGAAGAGGGCACATCGGGCTAAAGTCTCGAGATTAAAGAAACTCGGGATGGTGCAGCACCGCCTATTGTGCAAATTTCCTGTTTGAAAACTGATGACGATGATGGATTTCAGTATATTTGAGGTTGATTGGGTAAATCACAACTCTCTAATACCCTTTTCATAAACCTATCCTCCAATTAGCTGCCTAAGAGTAATGCGGATAATTCAATAAAAATTGCGTTCATAAACTCCAAAAATAAGCCGCATTATTTTAACGAGCGCCTGTCCTGAAAAAGGCGGAAAATCGTCATGACAACTGGACACGCCCCCTCCGATGCGGTTGTGTTGGAAAAGGGTGACCTTGTGACCCCACCATGGCAATTATCCTCATTATTTGGAAATGCGTTCATAAACTCAAAATCTTGTCCCGATGCTGCTATTATGCGGATAATAGCAGCATCAAAATAATGCGGATAACTCTTGTCCTCCAATTTTACGACCAAATTATGCTGCTATTAGCCGCATAATTGGGTTTATGAAAGGGGTATAAAACAGGACCCAGATGAGCAGTGTCTTGAGAGATTCTGAGATAATTGGAAAAGAAATAGATGTAGGCAGGCTTAATAGTTTGATGCATAATGTTTTTTTATTACCGGTATATCTAAATTGACATAGAAATTCATGAAAATGAAAATAAATTACTTTACAAAGCACATTGTGTCTGAGCAGTTTTTAAAGAATGCAAAAGTGTTTTGTTGTAGAGCAAGAATATGCAATAGGGTCATTATCCTTTTTAATCTAGCAATGTGACTGCCAGATCATTTCCTCTGTTGATAATTAGTACTAATTGTCAGGCCTTCATTTGACCTTTTGGCCTAGATGCAAGTTTGTTCTGGTCAGACCAAGTTTTAATGGAGAAAGGCAAGTCCCCTTGCTCATGAAATTATAAATACAGTGAAACCCTATGTACATGTAAAATGTTATTTATAATTAAGTTATGCCATGTGGCGCAAGCTTCATTGAGAAACCATATTGAAGGGAAACGGACAATGTTATACAGCCTCTCTTCATGAAATTATAACGTGAAACCTTTATATGTAAAATAATTTTTAACTTGTAAGTTATACCTATACAAAGTACATGCTTCAGTGAGGAATCATATAGAACTTGAAACTGGACAACACAGCCTCCGCACAGCCTCTACAGACAGTGATCTTGATAAAAGATAATTCAAATTGACTTCACAGCACCATTCTTCATATTCACATTGCTATCATCTTGCAACCAATCTCACTTTTCTCACTCTATACTCTTTACAAAATTTTCAGACTACTGCCAATAGATGTTCCAGCCGATCCAGCCATAATGCCAACACTGATGTCAAGAATAACAGCAAACCAATTGGTTCTAATATTGTGGATGGGTATCAGGTAAGACGAAAAGAAATCATTATATGAAATAATTTAAAAGTTATTGATTAACCTGTTGCCTATTGGATGCTCTTAGGCCATGTATAAAGCCGAACAGATTTATAGAATTGTCTGTGGGTTAACAAGCCTTTACTCAGTTTTCTTTTAGTACACTATTCCAGGATCTGGCTTGAATATGTTGGGTGACATGCTATTTGGGTCGATTCTGATGAGTTCCAATGGTCCTATTATCAAGGTCCAAACCATTTATGTCCATTCTTTATCCAGATCTGATTAACGACATTCTTCTCTCTCTCTATATATATATATATATAGTAAGTAGTGGTAGTAAAATACGAGCTGTGATTGGCTAGATTGGCACCACGTAACGTCTCTTTAAAAAGTTATATTGTACATATACGTACAATGTAATTTTCAATTTTGGAGGGTAAAACCCATGTTAAATGAATGGGGGGATATCGATTAATGGCACTTTTGTCCTCACCTTGAAAGGTAAATTATGGACGGTACATGTACGTGTGCAATGGTACAAATTTTGATATGCAGCCTCCCATTTGCTCGCTTACAACAAGCTAAGTAGGCATTCTATCATACAATATTACTGGACTATGTAAACTCCAAGTATAAAACTATCCCTCGTGCAGGTCTTTTTCACCTCGGCCTTGGCGTCAGTGAAATATATTTTTCGTACATCTAATCCAGTATATTATACAATAGATTGTACACTATATATATAATAGATCTTTCTCTCTCTTCTCTTTCCTAGTACACCCGTCCAGGATCCGACGTGAAGATGTTGGGTGAGATGCTGTTTGGGTCTATCCCAATGAGTTCCAACGGTCCTATCATCAAAGTCCACACCTTCAAGATGCCGCCTAAGGTGATGCTGTCGAGGGTCTTCCAACTCAAACCTCCAAATGAGCAATTGTAAGTCGATTCCATGTTTTTATGAAAATGTATCTATTCCTGAATTTTTTAAAGAGCACACAAATGATTTGTTCAGTAATTATGGGCAAGTTTTCAAACTGTCTGCTTTACAAGCTCTATGAAGCCAGGGGGTGATGCCTTCAGAGTCTAGCCATTGTGCCTAGTGCTCAAACAAAAAATTAAGGAAATTTGCATTATTCCTTGAGGCATATCCATAGTCTTTTGAGGAAAATTTGTATGTAATTCTGATAGTTTGGATTAATTTCAGCCCTGCAGAGTCTTAGTCATGATATTGAGAAAAATCTGTCACCAGTGTATTATGCTCCTCTTTGAGCACAGAATTCACTTTGTAATGCATATTTGGGGATTCAATTTTATTGACATTTATTTAGTTTTTGTTAACCAGTTTGTGTATTTGTTTATTTATCAGAGAAACGGATGGAGGAGACAAGGACTCCATTAGCCTCTACTGTGCGGACATGACCATCCCGAGGAGTATTAGCGCTAATAGCCTGCCCTCTGTTGAGATCGGTGAGTCATTTTTCATACAGGATCCACAGGATTATATCTGTCAGAATGTCAGTTTGAATACTCTCTCCTGTCCAAGCATGCAGATCCTAGTGGATATGCAGGAACAATGGTTCGGTTAGCAACTTGGACCGTGTTTCTTTGAGTCACTTGGATTCTGGATTAAATTCTGAATGAACAATGAAAGAAGGGATTAGTCGTGGTCAATACTTGTTATTTATTATGTGTAATCCTTAGATTATGACAAATCTAATTGACAAAAAAGGTTTGAATTGCGATAAATAGTTAAGGTACTTTAGGCAAATGTCTGCTACTGCCCTTTGACAAAATCTGGCTTAGTGTCTTTTCAGTCTTCAAATTTATGCATTAACAAAGGACTAGAGGATTGGCAGAGATGCTGTGAAATCCAGCATTCTGGGGCTTGTTTCTTAAAAGACTTACAACTGTTGTAACTTTCCCATTATGGTAACTACCATGGCAACAGGACTTGGCAGCCAATAAAAATCAAGGTTACCATGGTAGTTCCCATAATGACAAAGTTACAACAGTTGTAACTCTTTATGAAATGGGCCCCTGGTGTGCTAGTTCCCTTTGATAAGGCATTAGTCCTAATGACCATGTCCTGTGTAGATGATGTATAGCCATCAGTCCTATGGTCTTGAAGGAGCATCTATGCTTCCTTAGGGGTGTGGTGGAATAACCAGTCCAATCCAATCAATTTACTACGTTTATATCTGGGTTGTGTTGATCATATAAGTTGTCAGTGTGACTAATAATGATGTTTTCATGTGCCATTGCACACATGATATTTACTGCACAATCTCCTTGATCAATTTACACTAGTGCACGTTCCCTCAGCATGATCTGACCACTGTCTTGATGCTTCCTATATGGCATGCATCTGGGAAGTTCAGTTAGACTTTTCATCACACTTAAATCTTTATGAAACACCCCCTTGTTGACACATGTCTGATAGGAAAGTTAAACTTAAATGTATCTTGTAACACACCGACTATTTATTTCCTTGTATGTTATAGCTCGTAGTATGCCCATAGCGATGCCCACATCACCCAACAAACTGGGTCTGGATGATGAGAGTGGAGAGTTCTCAGGTAAGTCACGTGTTTATTATATTCCATTTATTCCTTTTTTATCAATGGTATGTGATATACCCATTGGCCCGTATTCTGGACTCAAGTTTAATGATAATAGTGATAATAATACATATGATTTGTATAGCGTCTTTTCCATTTTGATTAAATGCTCAAGGCGCTTTATAGAAGAAAGCCAAACATAAAGAAAAAAGAGAACTAAGAGAAGACAAAGAAAGGGTACATTACAAATGAGGAAAAATGTATATCTTCAAACCTATTACCTGCTGGTGAACAAATGCGATTTTTTGTTGCCCTTAAAGGATATTGCAGAGTTTGAGTTCTTCAGCTCCTGTGATCGTGAATTCCAATTAAACTCTGGTTTTAAGTTGTGGTTTAACAGAGGAAAGCCAGTTGTTACATAAATCTCTATCAGTAGAGTTTCAGTGTATCAGCTCATTAGACTCTCAAATCATCAACTGCCAGGGAAGGAAAAGTATGACAGTTGTATTCACCATTAAAGAAGTAGTGAAGAGCACAGTAAACACGAGAAGCATTCACTGTTGCCAAAATTTTGAAACGTTTGGCTTCACATAATTTTAGCACAGAGTTAGACCATGTTTTAAGTTAAACCAGACTTCAGAATACGGGCCATAGTGTTCTTTTACATTCACCATCGAGCTGTTAGAAGAAAGAGAAGAAGAAAGTGCCTTTTCATCTATTGCTCCATGCCTCTGGAACTCCCTTCTTTGCTCTGTGAAATTGACAGCTTTGAACTCTTCAAATTATCCCTCAAAACCCACTTATTCCAGCAGATGTGTAGTAATTGGCATAATTGGCATAATTGAATGTTTTGCACAGAAATATGGGGCAATATACACGCTGTTGATCATCATAAACCATCATTATGAATAAGAAATAGTAACTGTAGAAGTAGGATCAGGGGCCCGTTGCAGAAAGAGTTGCAATCAATCGCAACTCTAAAAATCATGCGCAACTTGATTTTCAACCAATCAACGGCGCGCATTTGGGACTTAAGATTGATATTTTTACTCGCGTTTAAACGCAACTCTCTTTCTGCAACGGACCCCAGTAGCCTCTATTCACTTGGTCTTCATGTAGAAGCAGTTGGTGTACTTCTTAGATAGGCCAGACCCATTTCGTCTGTGATCAATTTGGTCTATGCCAAATAGGGTCAAAAAAATTTCCACCTAGTCTAATTCTCATTTAGTTTTATGCCCAGGTGGTCTTAATTCTTAAAGTAACAGCAGCTGGGGAAGTAGAATCAGCATTGGAACAGTTTTTTTATGGTGTGAAAATGACTCCAAATGGACTGATGATATGTCATTCAAAACAATATTAAAGCTTTATGGTCATTTGTGTAATTGTTGCATATGCCATAGTACATTGTTACATAAACTAGAATGACAAGAACAGAAAAAATTCCTGTTAAACATTAAGGTTCTATCAATTATATTACCAGCTCAATTAGAAAGAAGATCGGATATTGCTGTAACATTCAAGGAAGCACATTGCAAATTCTGCGATAGTGTGGCTAATTTGGTGTGAATTCGTCAAGCAATAGCAAGATGTAAGCGTATTTCCATATTAAAAACAATTGGAAATTGAATCGCATTTGCAATGACATGATTGCAGTAGCAGAAGAATATTGTTAATCATAGAAGAACTTGGTTATCAGGAAAAACATACCACTGCTTTCTACATGAGTGGCCCTGGTTATCCTATTAATAGCTTTTACAAAGTCGAGTTTTGAAAATCACCTGTTTTACGATCACATGTTTATTTTCACTCTATTTCCTTCCTCGCTGACTTCCTATTCCCGACCATTGTCACGGTTGTGTTTGGTTTTTAGTAGTGCATCTGTACCTGCTAATGATTGGAAAGCAAACACCTATTCTATTCATCTTTCTGCATGCATACATGTATTACTAGTCAGTCAGTTTTTCTATGGTGCCCTGTTGCATTCTTGTATTAAAGGGATGTAGACAAAATGAAAGATTTATCACAGTGATCTTGGAAAGAAATCACTATATTCAATTAATTTTTCTTTTGCATCTAAATATTCATATCTAGCAAACCGAAGCAAAATTTTAGTTTTCATACTCTAGGTAGATTGAAAAACAATCCTTAATTACTAGGGGCCCGTTTCATAAAGTTGTTCGTAAGTTAAGAGCAACTTTAAGAATGACTGGTGATCCTGTCTTGTGGTAAATGGTATATTCATTGGCGGTGGTCTACCTCAAAATTACTACGGAATGAAAGACGTTTCAGCTATTTAGTTGTGTAAAAGTCAATCATCTTTTGCTGAAATATGTTGTGTAAGAATCAAGCAGGTACCATCGTTTGGGCCTCATTACACAATGGTAATGGTTTATTGAAAATTCATTCGCAGCCAAAGGCTGAATTGCAGAATATTTTACAAAACAAGTACAAGAATGTGTAATAATCAATTGCATAGTGACACAATGCTTAAGAAATTAAGGTCTGATACTAAATCAAAAAACAATCTTGCCTAAATAGATGAAAACAGGATTTTTTTATCATGCATTCTCAAACTTAATATAGACAATTGGCTTTATCATATATACATTTTTTATCATTAATAAAATGTGTAGCATTTGATTGTAGGGCTGGCTTTTACTATCGACTACCTTTATCATTATGTTCAATCAAGTGTACGGATCAACTGTATGATCAATCCTAAGGCTTTGTTTTTGAGCCCACTTACTATAATTATATTTTGAACATTTTGTAGCTTTAACCATACCCTTGGTTTTGATTTGATTTAGATCATATAGTGTGACATATTTTGATGCAGAAACATGTGACCTGTCAACATCAAGATATCAAACTATCAAAACAGAGTAGACTTTAAATCCGTGATGTGGTTTACACTTTTGAATATCACATTGAAAATTAGACATGGTCACATGATTTTGGGTAGGAATGTAAAATATGAGTATGGTTAAACTATAGCATACAGGGTCATCTTCAAAAGTTTAGATACTTGTCATGTTGATTGTAAAACAGATTAAATTGATTGGATTACCGCTGGATCTTGTGACATTTAATTGATCTGGTAATTGAAAGACCAAGGTCCATTGTGTCATGTGTTCAAAATGTCATTTTGGGTAGTAATTAACAGTATGAATCACAGATTTGTTTTGATTATCACTGTGTATACATCCATTATTATGTGACCACATTCACACCATTCATGTTGCAAGATTCCTACCACATGGGATATGATTTAAGGTGATATTTCTGTGTGACCATTGAAGCTTTTGTTCATTTTTGAAAGTCTTAACATGATTTGTGATTCAAATCTTCCAAACAATAATAACGATGGTAATACTATAATAGTGTTTGTGCTGAGTAGTGTTGTTTCTAAGCACGCATTGTTTTTTTCTTAACTTATAGATTGAGTCTAAAAATAAAAGTACATCCAATTGAGGTCTAAATCCTATAAATAAAATGAGTAATGAAATAGACAGAAAATAACAATCTTGTAATGTTCTTCAGACATCCTTTTTTTTTCATTTTTAACACCTATTTGTTGATAATTCAATTGTTAACTGTTAATAACAGCAAGTATTTTATCACATATTGAGGACCTAGAATAACATTCCTCAACCTTCTATCCTTTTATTTACAGCATCTGGAAGCTTTTTGGCACCTTTCTTGCCGTCATCCCCAGGGAGTGTTTCAAGCTCCGCCTCCAACGGCAGCCTCCACAGACGATGGTTACGAAACCAGGTCACGAGTATGGAGAATGTTGCTAGGAGAAGGTCATCAGAAAACATTTCCAACGTGGAGGAGGTTGGTTTTACCTTTAGATGGGTTTTGTACAAATTAGATAAAAAAATCAAACAATATAAACAAATGAAAATGGTAAATAGCCTTTATAAGTTTTGTTGCCTATAGCAAGGCTCCACACTAACTTTTTTGCTTGGTGGCCCGATCGGTTCACCAAAATCATCAGTTTCATATTTTTGGTGGCCCGCAAAGCAAATAGAAAATAAACAATAGAAAAGATTACAATTTATCAAAATATTGGTAGCCTGACCGGACCACCAAGTGAGAGCTTAAACAGAAATTTGGTGGACCGACTCTCAATTTAGGTTACCCCGGGCCACTGCTAATGTCGAGCCCTGCCTAAAGTAATATCTAGATTGAAATGTTTTCCATAGTTATATAGATAGTACTTGTGGACCAATCATTTGAAGAGATTATGTGCAGGTGTATCATTCAAATCCGTAGAAACCACATGCCCACTACCATCACTCTTACACAAAGAAAGAAAAAAACAGAACAGAATGGTTACAGTGGGTGATTTCAAGTACGGTGTTCGGTGTTGGTGTTGAGAGCGTAAAAAGTCCGCTGAACCGAGCTCCAACACCGAGCTGAGTTCAGAGGAACGATATGTATTAAATGTATTAAATTCTCATTGTACAGAATACAAATGCTTTAATTAATTTAAGAATTCAAAAGAGTGAACATTATTCTTCATCAAAATATATAAAGCTCAAATGATTTGAACTAATCTTAACTGTAAAAGCAAATTTTACGGGGATGTTTTATTGTGTTCGCCGCCTGTTCACGAGCTTGAGATTGCCAACACCGAATTTGAAATCATGATTTTCCCAATCCCTGGGGGTTGGTGTTGGTGAATGGGGAAATTACACGTATATCATCAACACCAGCCGCAGTGCTGGGTTTAGCAGACGATATTCAACACCATTCTTCAACACGAACTACTGGAAATACGTCATATTTTTCGAGATCAATCCCAACACCAGCCTGATTTCAAGTACGGTGTTGTGGCCGGTGTTGGTGTTGTCACAACACCAACACCAGATTTCAACACCATACTTGAAATCACCCAGTAAGATGAGATAAATAGAGAAAATGATTATCTTATATTCAGATTCTTCAAGATATTAATTTAGAGAGGACTTTTCTGCAATGTATGTCTCCATTTTTTATGAGATCTTTAGAGAGATTTTTTATAAAATTAGGACCATGGCTATTTGCCGGAACATTGATTATAAAAACTTGAAGTGAAATTGGAGAGTATCTTCTTATTAGGAGAAAGGCAATTTTGTCAAAACCATTTAAGTTGTTGAATTCATTTAAATCAAATAAACCTTGCAAACAGTAATAATGAATATCATGTGATCTCTAGCAGCCTATCAGACGGAGGAAGCGCTACCCAAAGATCGGTGTCGCTATTCTATTCAACCTGCCGGAGCAACCCTCTGGAAGGGAGGACGAAGAGTTCAGACGGTTTTTCTTCTCCCACTTCTCTCTGCTTGAGGGACACTTCCAGAGACTGGTGTCTTCCATTGAGAAAGCACTCAATTATCATCGCAAGAGCTTCATTAGGCCTGTGATGGAGGTAGGTGGAGAAGGGACAGTATTCTCCTTTTTATGTTACATCAATTGGTGCTAAGTAACAACAGAATTGGTGCATTCAGACAGTACAGCACTTTACCCACTTACCGTTTTGAATCAAACAAATTTACTCTCCAAAATGTGAGTTGTGATGAAAAAAACCTGTGATATTTCAATATATATCTGAATGACATGCTTCCAGTTTTTCCACAATAGTGATTAATATAGCGAGCTGTTTTGAACCCATATCACTGAGCTAAGGAAAGAAGAGAGAGAAAAGGGAACTCCAAAGCGAGACAAGAAGTTTCAGAAAGCTCCTGCATATGGTGTATTTGACATTTTATGGAATTTTCCGAAGGGTATGGACATTAATTAGCACATGAGTTGGCCTCCTTCATGACTGAGGTGAGTCATTCAGCTCATGGGTACAACCTTCCAGTTAGGAATTTATTAAGGGACTTATGTTTCAGTGGTGTTATCTTCACAGGCCCTTGATCACTTCAAGCTGAGTGTGATCCAGCTGTACACCTCTCCTAGAATACAACGACCCATCTGGCTTAACCTCATGACCTACCCCCAGCAGAGAGGTCACCTGTGCGAGCATCTCATCCGAGAGTTGGGCAGGGTCCTCGAAACGCACAACAGCAAACAGAACAACTTGTAAGTGATTTGAAAGACCTTTGTAGGCGATGCTAGGTATTTCTCTTTGGCCAATATTTAGAAGGAATTATGCATTTAGAAGTATTACATAGAAATATTCTGATTGAAAAAAAAATAAAAATTTAGTAATGAGGTTATTTGTAAACATTAAATTTAACATGATGTATGATTTGATAATTTTTATGTTTATTCTAGCGGTCAAATGTTATTCAATGGCATTAGGATATACTTATATCTGCACAGATTGTTCTAAAATGTTGCACTTTAATAATCGATCAACATATATCAAAATAACTTTATTGGTATTTACAAATTTTGATGATTTATATGAACATTTCCTACAAAATTTTCATAACTTATCGGTTTGCAAAAGAACCTTCTTTTTTGTCGGTTAACATGTTGGTTACAGAACAGAGTGATCCTTATAATATAAATATACCAATGAGTTTGTAAGATTATAGTAGTCTGTGAAACAGATTTAATTAAGCTTTTGAGTCTCTTGAGGACTAAATATATCCTTTTACTCTTATACAGTTTTATGAGTCGTCTGATGACGGGTGTTCTGATGTACCACTTAGCTTGGGTTCCTACAGTGATGCCTGCTGGTGCCACTCCAAGCCGTGCCTTCCTTGACAAACATTCTTCAACAACTGTAAGTTTAGTTTATTTGACTATTTATGATAATAATAATAATAGGCATTTATATAGTGCCATCTATCTAGAAATATTCTATTCCGAGGCGCATTGTTTATTATTATTACCCCGGCTTTAGCTCGAGCTGCCTTTCAGCGCTCAGTGCATTCAAGGAATTAATCCTGCTGGGTACCCATTCACCTCACCTGGGTTGAGTCAGCACAATGTGAATAACTTTCTTGCTGAAGGAAACTATGCCCATGACCATCTGTTTCAGAGTCAGAAGACTAATCCACTGGGCCACAATGCTCCATCTGGTCTTGTAAAGCATATATCTCTATGCGCTTCCAGAGAACTTTTAATGTTGTTACCTTGGCTTCAGCTCACCATGGCTTCATACAGTGCTTAAGCATTTCAAGGAATTTATTCTTGTCAGGTTTTCATTTACCCGGCCTGGGTCTAGCACTTTTCAAGCATTGCCCAAGGAAATGAGTGCTGCGGCAGGGATTTGATCATGGTACCTTATTATGATTATTATTATTTGTTTGGTGTCATCTGTGCCTGCGAGGCAAAAAGAGAGCCGAAAAGCGAACTGAATCACTATGATTCGCAGGTCTCTCCTCCCGATATAACTGATTGGGGGGAATGCAGGTGGACCACTACACTGGGGTTTTCCCTTACTCTTATACGAATAGTGCAGTGGCTTCTTAACGGTGGTGACTCTCCTCTACACGGGGCCTCCATTTAACGTCCTATCCGATCGACAGAGTGTTTTCCATTGTAACATTGCCTGCATCTATGAAGCATGGGAGAGACGTTTACACACAACGCACTGGCTTCAGTCATCCGCCCGGGGTGGACTCGAACCCACGATCTTTGGTTCGACAGGCAGACGCGTTACCGATTGAGCCAACACCGCTCTTCATGGTCATTTTCACATAGTTTAGAAGGAAGGAAGTATTACTTTTAGAAGGTTTAAAAGTTTATTTATTCTGCACTGATTTTCTCATTTTGTTACAGCTCGATATATTAGCCAAGTGTCATCCGTACAACCCACTCTGGGCGCAGTTGGGGTGAGTCTTCCGTTTTAATTTATGTGTATTATAAGGTGTCTTCTTAATTCAGCTTAGCTTTTATATTACAGTATTTTCTAGGAAACAAAAAAAACGTGTAGTTTAATTAGGTGAAATATGAAGTGTGGTAAATCTTTTGTTTTCATCCAGTTAAAAAACAAAGTCTTCCTTTCCACTTTCTCAATGTTGGGGACTTGAATTTTGATTATCGGATGATGTTGTTCAGTTGTATTCATTTTACAGTTTCTAGATACCAACTTGCATTATGCAGTTATTCAATGGATGCTCTATTGATTGGACCTTTTCAGGTAAAGAGAAAGAATGTCTGCTTCACTTTATAAAGATATATTAATAGTAGATATGGCAAATGAATGTGAGTAAAGAAGCTGTTTATTGCACCATTAGCAGGAATGTTTTAGAAAAAATTCAAGATCCAATTTCTTTTGTTTCATATTTCATTTCATTATTTGTTCATTAATTTGCAGGGATATGTATGGCAACATTGGCCTTCCAAACAGGGTAGCCAAGACGGTCATTGTTGGAAAGCGTGCGGATGTGGTCTGTCGGTTGCTTTATGTGTTGTCCTACTTCATCCGATGCAGCGAGGTCCACGAAATCAACGAGAAGTGCGAAGACATCATCATGGAATGTACACAGCTAGCACTGTCCGAATCTGATGATTCAATAGATCGTCGCAGAACTTTGACCGAGGACATGTTTCTTGCCAAAACAGAAGACAGTGGGATTGAGGATGTAGGAGGCTTGACTCAAAGCGAATCAAGCAATAAGCCAGTGTTTTACATCCAGGATATGCCGAAGCATGTGGAAACCTCTAGTGATGATGGGGTAGGGTTGGAGGGCGAGTCACAAGAAGGTGTGGCGGTGAGGAAGTTGAGATGTATTCAGGAGCGTAACAAGAACAGAACTAATGTAATACTGTCCAACAACAGCAATTCAAGAACTCACAGTCGGTTTGAGGAGAGCGATGATGTTTTCAGGGACAGCACTGATTCTAGAACTACTCAATTAAATAAGGTTGTTGGAGGAGGGGATACTTGCAAAGTTGCTGAAACAGTTGCAAAGTCAAATTCGCAAAGTGTTCAGCATGATCAGGAACCTTCAATAGTATGCAAGACTCTAGACAACAGTTTGCTTGTATCTAAGTTAGAAGTTGCAGTACCTGTTGGTCGGGCTTCAAGGAACATTGAGGACCTCCTTAAATTCGACATTGATGAACCTTTAACAGCGATAGATTCTTCAAAGGATAGTAATGATAGGACGTTAAATAGCATTAACGATTGCAATGAAAATGATAAGTTTGTGATCTCTAAACTTGCGAATGAGAAATTTTCAAATTCTCATGAATCAGGAGAGAGTGTATCAAAACCAGATATTGTTCTTTCAACTGAACACAATGCAGACTCAAACCACCATGTCCTGAAGTCACACAAGGTTTCAGACTCCATAGATATCACCACAAGCCCTTGTCAAAGAACAGTATCACCACCAAGCAAGGAACATGTAGCGGATGCAACACAGCATCGGCTCACACCAAGTCATACCTCAAGTAATCACTCAGGCCAAGCCATTGGACAGAATCAACATCAAATGTGTAGACTCGAGTCGATAGAGGATAAAGGACGCTATGAACGATCGTCTGATTTATACAAGCGATCTGTCTCGAGTATGTCGGCTGTATCTTGTGCCTCATCGGCTCTTTCGGATCACACCTGTCTGGAGCACGAAGAACTTCCATTGGCTTGGTAAGAATGTAGCAATTGCAATCAAACCAATTTATCTCTCATGTTAAAGGAACCAGGTAACTGGGAATTTTCTATTGTATATTTGGAGATAGTAACTTGGAGAACAATCCATTTCCAATTTGAATGTTCCTTCTGTACTTGAGGGAACTCTAATGTTCACTTAATAGTCATGCTAATTAATGACAATACAGAATTCATTGCTTTAGAGACATGAGGCCCAGTGGATTAGTCTTCTGACTTTGAAACAGAGGGTCGTGGGTTTGAATCCCAGCCATGGCGTGTTTTCCTTCAGCAAGAAATTTATCCACTGTGCTGAACTCGACCCAGGTGAGGTGAATGGGTACCCGGCAGGATTAATTCCTTGAATGCATGAGCGCTGAGAGGCAGCTCGAGCTAAAGCCGGGGTAATAATAACAATGCGCCTCGGAATAGAATATTTCTAGATAGATGACGCTATATAAATGCCTGTTATTATTATTATGAGAAAGAACAGATGTAACCTATTTTTTTTTGTGGTATGGTGTAATGAATGCCTTTTTTAAAAACAGGATTGGGTATTTCAATATTTTCAATCCAATTCAATACAATTTCAATTCATTTATTCAACCATCATCGGGTACAAACAAATACATACAAATATAACAATAGAATGATGGTTTGGTGACCACAGAGAAAGCAGAGCTTATAAAAAGGGGCCACAGAGTTATAATTTACACTGAAAATGTACAATAAATAATGATAATTACACTAAGTACACCGATGCAGCAGCTGGGAAAAAAAAGTGTCGGGGGGGGACTTTGAATGAGATAAAAACAAATAATTGACTGAAGGTTTTTTAAACACAGGTTGATAATTTTCTAATAAGTTTCTTGAACCTAGAAAGAGAGGGGAGGTTATTCCATAAATTAGGAAAACAAGTTTTAAAGGAATTTAAAGATATAGTTGATCGAAATAAGGGTAGTTTTGTTTTGCTCTTTTAGAAAAATGCCATTTTACTCTAGAAATTGGCTTTAACATGCTCCATAGATATTCAGTTTCTCTATCTGAATTACTCTGTCGATTCTTCCCTCTTCCTTTCAAAGGTTAATTGCTGACTGTTACTACTTCACTCTTTGGTGTTCATTAAAAAGTTATTTTTTGTGTCTATGTTCTCATTCCCCTCCTATTTTTGAATACTTTTTTAAATGACCTTTTTCTTTTAAATTTCTTTTATCTTTTTCTAGCTCTGAACAGATGTTTGAACTGGAGTTGGAGAAGAACAAGTCCCACGTCGATAACTTTGGTCGCTCCCTTCTCGGAGGATACTGTCAAAACTTTGTGCCTGACTTTGCCCTTCAGGGTGTCCCTAAACTGGACAACAAACTGGTGGAGAAGAGCCTCATCGATTCTTCACAGGTATTGTAGTATTTGTTGTTTTCTCATATTTTTCATAACATTCATGGCACTGACGCCGTGAGAACCGAAAGAGTGGATGCGTTTGCTCTAAAAGTTGCATTGCTGTTATTATTATAACAACAGAATGTTAACTGGCTCTATGGAAATAAAGAACCAAAAATGAATTGGGTTGAGGAGATTCATCCAGACATCTAGCTATTTTAGAGAAAGAGGGGCCAATGAATAATAAAGGAGTGAATTTTCATGAGGCAGGTCCCTTAGTTAGGCGAATTGTTACAATTGTTATAGCTTTTCTTTCAATTTATTTTTTCCCCAATATTTTTAAAGATTGTGGAAATATGTTACCAATTTGAGTAGTGACAGTATACCTCTTTGGGTGACATTAGATATAACTGCAAACACTTCCTATCCTTCCACCAACAGCACCCAGTCCTGGATGACTCTGTCTTGGAGGATGTGTACCTAGTGGCTGATACAGACAACTGGTCAGTTGAGACGGTGTCTTGCGAGAGGTATCAAGGATGCAGCAACAAACCTGTCACTCAAGATGTAGGGATCTCAGGACTTGTTGATCAGCTCTTGGAATCAGTCATGCAGCTCCACCGCATGAAACTCTCATCAGACTTTGTGAGTTGAAGCAACTTTTGTACATTTAATCTGTGAATATTGTTCATTTGGTTTATTTGTGAAGTTAGCTGATTCATGGATTTCGAAATACCCACCTTTTAAAAAATTGGTTCTTATATTTGTTGGTATGTTAACATTATGACCAGGGGAGCAAATAAACTGATTTTTATTGACAATTGTTATTAGCTACTGTAATCCTTCAGTTATAACATCTGAAAAAATTAGATAGTGAAAATCACTGCCAAGACTCTTCGTGATGTGCTCAAGCGATATTTGTTATATTTGAAGAACAGAGGTTTTGAAATTGTTCTCTCTTATTCTTCCCTCCAACAGTGTCTAATGCACCTAGAGGATCGTCTGCAGGAGGTGTACTTCCAGAGTACTTCAGTAGCATCCTACCTAGAACACAAGCCTATGATCAAGGCTAAAGCCCTGGCTGGAGCAGTGGGCGTTGACTGCACAGATCTACCCTTACTCCTGGCTGTAGCGAGTGTCCATTCCCCGCATGTCATTGCTAATGTTGTGAGGGAGACCATTGAGCAACAGCGGCTATTGGTTCAGCAGGACTCGCCCTGATATTCCTACCTAGAAGATAAGCAGATGATCAAGGCAAGGTCAAGCTTGTGTAGGTGTGGACAGTAACTGTGCTGATCTTGTGCCTTTGAAGGTAACAATTCCTCGGGCCTTTGAGCAACAACATCTTGTGCTTCAGTAGGACTATCACTGACCACTTAACCAGGAACACAAGTAGAGGATTGAGGGTTAGGCCTATTCCGTTGAGCTGTGGGCATTGATTCTGCTGATCATACTTCAATATGACGCTATACCATTCCTCAATCCATCGAGTAGCAACAGCATTTTCGGCGTTATGCAACTCTTCGGGACCTCTTTACCCAAAGGACCAGCAAAGTATTTAGGATAAGGCCTATCACGTGGAGCCATCTACATTGATTGCATTGATCATACTTCAGTATTAGCCTTTAGATCATTCCCTAGACATTTGGGGAACAGCCCTTTTTTCCAGCGGGACTGTCTTCTATCTGCCTACCCAGAATGCAACCCTGTGGTCTATGCTACTACTCTTAGGGCATTTCTGATGGAGCTGTAGACATTGACTGCGTACTGCATCCTTTGTTATCGACCGTAGCATATGATCACCCCCAGACCACTATACAGTAACACCTCACTGTTGGCTTTTTGAATTGTCCAGAATCTGTCCATCGATTAACCATACTGGTGACCATCAAACAACACCATCTTTTACTTCAGGAGGACATACCCTGATGGGTTCTCATTTTAGCAGATGTTCTTACCTCTTTCTTCTGACTGCAGACAGCCATCTTTTCCTGTTACACACTCAGTAGCTCAAGGGAACGCTATTTTCATGATTGCGGACGACATCATTTTGCTAACATAGCGTGATTTTTTTGTTGCAGTCGCGCTATCATAGGCAAGTTCTGTAGGGGACATAAAAGGCAATCCCCAACCTGGCTGTACTCAAAATACCCGAGACTATGAGGGCTAACTGATGTCAAGATTTTGATCTTAGCTTACAAATACAATTCAAAGGATTTTTTTTACTATTACAAATATATGAAAGTTAAAGTTTAGCAATTGGTAAATATTCATGGAAGTGAAATTGAAAATATTTATTGATATCCAGTGATAAATTCCAAATGTTTCAACTCTATATGGGGGAATTTCAAATTTACCTAATCGCACATTTAAAACATTACAAGATACACTGTATAAAAGGAAGTCAATTTTAGTGCCTTTTTAATCTTTGCAGATGAGTAGATTTGTGGAAGGAAGCTTGCTAAAGATGAGAATTATTGATTGCTGAAAATGGAAAATTATTCATTATTAGCAACATATTTCAAAATGATTGTATGTACATTGCCTTACATTTAAATTAATCTATATACATTGTATAAATGCAGTAATGAACATGTAATTACAATGTAGGATCGTATTTATTCGCATTGTGCAATTTTTGTTACAATTATGTAGACATGATAATATTTTCTGTGTAGCTGAATCACCGATAAGAATCTTATTACCACATTGGCTACCTGTATCAAGTAATCCTCTCCTAGCCTGGTATTCAATTAAAAACTTTGAATTTCTTACAAAGTATACTGCTTGGCAAAGGATTTGTCTAAAAAAAATGATGGTAATAACTAGCAATACTCCACTTTTATGTTGCACTTATCTTATTGGAACCATGTCTTGTAAGTGATACCTCGATATGATATTGCTAAGAATTCTCTTACCACTGATGCTGGCTTACTACTCACAGTGTACATGTACAAATCTCCATTTCCTTGTTGTTTTTCGCAATCCTCTTTTTTTCTTGGGTCATGATACAAGTCCTGTCCAGGGTAAAGTGCAAGATCTGGCTTTGATGTTCACAGTCTCTAGGGGGCCTGTTCCATAATACTTATTACAGTAACAAATTTGGAGTAACAGTTAATAGGTACTGTCATCCTGAATTTTGATTGGCCGAGTTGTAAACGTTAAAAAAAAATGGATGGAACCGGTATTTGTTATTATAATAGGTTTTATGAAACATGATCCGGATGGTCATGGCCATGGGCAGTCGGGTCGCTCAAATTGTGAAGCCAGCAGCATTGATATTCCCATCTTGCAAGATACCGACCAAACACCTGGGCGGATATTGATATTCTGTTCTTAGAATCTCACTTTGGTCAAAAGACATGAAGCCCTAATTCTTGGATATGAGAATCATAATGCCTCAAATTCATAATAATTTAATGTGCAATTTGTGTGTCGCATCCAGTTTTTGCTCTCTTTTGCACAACTTATTATGGTGAAGACTGCATATAAAAAACCTATACCTGCCGATCAAGGCATTCAAAATATGATACACGAATTCAGTCACACCTATGTAGTATGTTTGTATTTATTGGAAACATTGTATATGCAAGAAAGGCATTAACTTGTTAAATCAGTCAGGAATTTTTGCTTTCATGAGAAGTAGTCATGAAAACTGCCCATTCATTCATATTCTCAACCATATTGTGATGATTGTTCTAAATGCGAGAGAGAGAAATGGTTAATTGTAAACTGTTATATGTGGTGAATTGAAGACAAAAATGTACACATAAAAGTCTGCCTTGCTAGCAGTGAAGCATATGTCCTCTTAATTTCAAGGGGGGGATGTATGAATAAAGACAACTGAGTCGCAGGGAGAACATTGCACAGTGACTGGGGGCGATGTAGCCCCTAAAATGATCAGAAGAGCGCTGGAAACTATAAAGAAAAGGGGTCCTGGGGGGTGTTTCACAAAGATTGAAGTATAACTTAGGTCGCACTTAAATGTCGACGCGTACATGATATGCAACTCGCAATCTTATTGATCAATACGCAGTAGTGCGCGTCCTCTTGGCATGATCTGACCAATGATGTCAATCCTTTCATATCGTACGCAACTCAGTATTTAAGTGCGACTCTAAGTCATACTTAAATCTTTGTGAAACACCCCCCTGGAAATTTCCCATTCACTGCAATGTTAAACCAGGGGGGTGTTTCACAAAGATTTAAGTATGACTTAGAGTCGCACTTAAATACTGAGTTGCGTACGATATGAAAGGATTGACATCATTGGTCAGATCATGCCAAGAGGACGCGCACTACTGCGTATTGATCAATAAGATTGCGCGTTGCATATCATGTACGCGTCGACATTTAAGTGCGACTTAAATCATAAATCTTAAATCTTTGTGAAACACCCCCCAGTAGATTTAGGACAGTAGGTTGCGAAAATAAGCCACCAAATTTGTCTTACCATCTCTCCACCTTTCCCTTTCATTTTTTTCCTCCGACTTCCTGGGGCATGGGGGTGTGTGTGTGTGGGGGGTCCTCCTTTGTGATGTTAATATTTCTATAAAGAAACGTTTCTATAAAGAAACCAATCATATGTATGCTTGAAGTAAGCAACCAGTTGGGTGTTTCATAAAGCTGTTCGTAAGATACGAATGACTTCGCGCACGACTGGTGATCCTTTCTTATGCTATGTGATATCTCTGTGTAATTGAGTTATGACCTAAGAACATGTTCTAGTTGTGCGTAAAGTCGTTTGTGACTTTATGAACAGCTTTATGAAACACCCACCAGGGGACTGGTAAATTTAGGTCCTATCTCAGGGACTAACTGAAGATATTGGATACCATATTTAAAAATAACCAGAGATTATCTCTTTGGTGTACTGATAATGATGATATGACTTATAAGCATTTCTACTCTGATTTTAGATAATGCAACTCCTGCTACATGAATGTAACCGAATCCTACATGAATGTAACAAAATTTCCTTGTAACACTCTGTAAAAAGGAACTTTTATTCACTTGACTGAATTTTTTTTCAACAATGGGTGCTTCAATAATGGCTTGTTCTACAAAACCCAGTCCACATTTGTGAATGCCCAAATGCCAATATTCTTAAAGGATAATGAATTACCAGTACTATGCATGCCAGTCAATGTGACCTTAGATTTGATGTATACTAGTAATTGAAGATTTCTGAAATGATTTCAGTATTTGAGTGGGAAGTCTGAAATGACTATTAACTTATTAGTATGTATACTTGTGTAGATGGTTAACTAATCTCCAATGTAAATGAACATTTATTTGGCAAAATGAATGTATAACTTCTGGGCCCCGTCTTACAAAGAGTTACGATTGATCCAATCAATCTCAACTATGGAAAGCCAGCAAAGTCATATGAAATGCATGTTTGTTCAAAATAATTCTAGATATGAATGCATATCCATAAATTCATTGATTTCTTGACAATTTGGGGTGTTCTCCTTTGTTTACAAAGGACATTTTGCAAATTTCCTGTAGAAAAAATTATGACACTGATGGATTTCTATAGAGTTATGATTGATCGGATCATCGTAACTCTTTGTAAGACTGGGCCCTGATTTACAAGGACATGAGTGGTATTGTAATTCCAAAGTGCATCTTCACAAATTTATGCATTTGAATCTGTAGCAATCGAACATTTTTTCCCCTATTTCCTAGGCCAATGCATGGTTTTCAGTGTCTAGAATTTTTATTCCTTTTTAATTGTTTTCTTAGAAAAGGAATGAATATCCACTAGGCTTCATGTAGAAAGGCCAAATATGTAGATTCAATAACAAATGTTATAAATTGTAATATAATTTAGAATTATTGCAGATTTTTCTCCTTTAGTTTGAAAAAAAAATCCCATCAAAACGGAAAATGATTTTTCACTGTCTTTTTACCGCAACCATGCTTTATCCTTGTTTTGCTTTTATTTTGAAATATATACAGGCCCATATTGGATCAGCTATTGACTATTCATTATATCCATTTATTTCTTTCTCATTACCCCCCCCCCCCCCACGTCGATATGAAATTTCATTAGCAGATGAGCAGTTTTGAAATACAAAGTGAACTGCTGAAGGTGTTAGATTTATTATCTTTTGAATGTTTATTATTTTCCTTGTATTTGTTTTTATAGTAATCTATTATCAATTAAGAATTCTTTCAATATTTTTCTTTTGCTTGCCTCTGAATGTCACACTTTCATTTCATCTATCTATCTGTTATCTATCTATCTATCTGTCTGTCTGTCTGTCTGTCTGTCTGTCTTCTATCTATCTATCTATCTGTCTGTCTGTCTGTCTGTCTGTCTATCTATCTATCTTCTATCGATCTATCTATCTTCTATCGATCTATGTATACCTCTCTTAAATTTAAGGGCTGCTTGAATCAAAGTGAGTTATTCCCCTTCACATAATTTGAAATTTACATTACCTTATATTTTCCTACAGCTAATTTCTTTACCTTACTTTTACCTTACCTTACCTACCTAGCCTAGCCTTATATTACCCTACCCTTACCTACCCTTCCTTACACTGATGTGAACCTTACTATAGGGTAATTCCATAAAATATTAAACCTTTTTGTACGTCTGACCTCCATTTTTCTCAACTGACCAAACTGACCAACTGACCAAATCATGGTTATTTGAGGGCATTACAGACTGTCACAAGAACCATAAATCAGAGACAAAAAATTTCATGAAGGTCCCATATATTGGGGGTCAGACGTATATATTTTATGGAATTGCCTTGTACTTAACCTTTCTTCTGTTGAAATCTTATTTTATATTTGACCACACAAAGTGGTTTTGTGGCCTTGTTTAACTTATTTAGACAGACAAATATTTACAGAAGATTAAATAGATTTAACCAGATATTTTTGCAGGTTTCAAAAATATTCTTGTAGAAAATACTAGAAACAATACAGTAGACATTAATTGCATATTCTGATGTGAATTATAGGGGGAAATGTTCATTAGTTCTATGGAGTAAATTAAACTTATTAAAAAGTGCAAATCACCATTTGGTGAATTATATGAAATATTGATTGTTATGCGTCTCATTCTTTTTAACATTCTTGGTGGTTAAAATTATTCAATGTTGGAGAAGCATACTCCACAACGATATATGTATTATCATCATCGTCATGATCCTCCTCATTATCATCACCTTCATCATGAACATGATCATCATCACCATCATAACCACTATCATCGTCATCACCATCATCAGGATCATCATCATCATGATCATCATGATCATCACCATCACCACCACCACTATCATCATCATCACCATCATGATCATCGTCGTCATCATCATCATCATAATCTTCATCATCACCTCTTCCTCAACCTCATCATCACCATTGTAGTCATGAAACAGAGAGTGGGGGGGGGGGGGTAGGGGAGATTGTGTGAATGTGTGTGTTTATTCAACATTTTTTTTATAGGCCTATTATAGGGCATTGATGCTTCGAATCCACAATTCGTTCAGCATAACTGCAAAGACAATATACAGCCTCCGCCTACATATAGTGGCTCTACATTGAATTTCAAAATCCTGATTAAAATCTGAAAATTGAAAAGAACACAATATTTGAATATCATACTCAATTGTGTGTTTGGACAGGTTGTGTGTCTGGACGATCCATTTTAGAAAGTTATTTTAGAAATTCATTTTAAAAACTTTACAAGCAAAGTTTCATAAATTGTTAGCGAAAAATGTTTGGACATATTATAAATCTAGAGAACAAAATAGAAGATGACAATATTGCTGAATTCACATTTCTAGCGTAATCCAAAGACAAAAAAGAAGGCTTCAAAAATATAGTTTCCAGACACCTGACCTCCCATAGTACACAGGTCTGCTTTCACCATAGTACCAAGGAAGTGTTGTAGACACTTCCATGCTTTCACAAAGGTGGATTTTGCAGAATCCACCTTTGTGAAAGCATGGAAGTGTCTACAACACTTCCTTGGTACTATGGTGAAAGCGGACCTGTGTCTCATCATATTTTACCCCCCCCCCAAAAAAAAAACAACAACATACGATCCAACATATCATCAGTGGAAGATGGCGCTAATTGGGGCTCTGCTGTGAGATCGTGATTAGAAACAAGATTTGGTAAATAAATCACATTTTAGTTTTTACAATGCAAAATACTTTCTCAGGTAATTAAATAATGATGGTCTAATAAATAAACAAAAATAATATGGGTAGTGTTATAAATATAAGCTGTTTAATCATGTTACGCTGCCGAAGTAAAACAGCTCTGTCAACGGCTTTCTCGGTGGCCGCGGTGCCGCAAGGGTAGGCGTAGCCGTAGCTGATCGATCCGCTCGGATCCCAAGCCGAATGCTGAGGCTGAGCTCGCGCTAAAGTAAAGCCGTTAGCTTAATTTAGATAGGACCTAGTTGGCAGCCGTCTGTTTCGAGTTTTTTTAAAACATAAACAAAAATTCTCCTCGTACACAGACGGCTCGCTATCATGCAGCTGCTTTTAGTTTTAGGGCATAAACAATGCAAAATCTCGGCATTATCCCTAATGCCAAATGGGACTTATCAATTTGGTAATCATAATAATACTAATAGTAAAGCCAGGATTTTCACTCTCTAGAAGCTGCCTGGCTAGTACTGGTGACAGTATACACCACTTAGGCCTAATGCCAATTCCTAAGTGGTGTATACCGTACTGTATGTCACCAGTACTAGCCAGGCAGCTTCTAGAGAGTGAAAATCCTTTACTAACGTAAGGCTACTCTCAATGAAGCCAGGTATTCCTATCCATTCATGTGTGTGTAGACCGCCAAAACCTGAAACTTTCGCCCCCCGAGATTTCTACTTCTAAAAAAGATCTAGCCCTAAATCATGTACATGATGGGATGTAACTTCATTTCCGACATTTCTGCGTCAATTTTATTTTTAAACAATAATTCATCAAAAAATGAGAAAAATATCAAAAGACGGAAGAGACCTGCCCGATGTTTACGCCGCTATCTTGTTTCCTAGTAGTATTATTGTTCTTCGTCAATGTTACGCGACGCACACGTCTGTTTCTGGCATGTCTGGAACTCTTGCCCAGTCCTCCCCTAAACAGATGGAAGACTCCATAGGACTTGTAGTGATGGTGGTTTTCTGCGCGATGCTAACGACATATGGGATGCATCAGTCTATGATGGGCATGGAAGGAGGAGATTGCCGTGAAGCAAGACAAAGTCTTGGTGGAGCATATCCTGACCGAAGTGGACAGATTTTTTGATCTAGATCTGTAAGTTCTTCAAGCTACACTGACCGCCTCCTTCAATCCTGAATGAAGATTCTTGCAGTATTGTAGTACTGGGGATCGGCAGGTGAACACCCTACTCTTTGACGAATAGTGTATTGGTTTCAACGTGCATATATAGGTTACTGGTTGATTCATGCCCTCCTTTTGAAAGAACATATGATCTACTGATAGATGTGATAAAAGAGGCAATTTAAGTGAAATGAATACTAAAGTAACGGGGAGAGTTGTTCACAAGTGACATCACACATCTCTGTCGCATTGCCAATATGAGGATCTCCATAGCAATAGTGATTGCAATATTGAAATGCTCATAACTTTCTCATTAATTGTCTGATTTTTCTCAAACTTTTGTGGATCTGTTTCTTTGATTTTGCTGTTTTCACACAAGCTATCTTGTTCCAAAGGTTTCATTCGCCTTTAAGTACAAGTTTTGATATTTGGACCAAATCATTTTGGAAGAAAATATTGGTATAATTCACTCAGAATCTTACAAATGCCATGCAAACAAAAAATAAAAAATGGAAATGGTAGATTAAAGAAAATCAAAATACAAGGAGAGAATCCATCTTATAATAATAGGGGGGTAATAATTATAATAAAGGATATTTATATTGCGCACATATCCACCTTGTTAGGTGCTCAAGGCGCTCCTATATACTTGGCTAAGCTAGGCGTTCATAGCGCACACAGCTTCTAAAGAAAATACTTCCAACCGGTACCCATTTACCTCACCTGGGTTGAGTGCAGCACATTGTGGATCATTTTCTTGCTGAAGAAAATTACGCCATGGCTGGGATTCAAACCTACGACCCTCTGTTTCAAAGTCTGGAGACCAATCCACTGGGCCACAACGCACCAGGGAGAATAAAATGAGAGGAACAATCTATAAACTTGTTTCATCAAAATTGGCTGAATCAAGTAAGCGATGGAATTTAGCAAGTCTTATACATTCTATGGGGATCCTCAATATGACAAAATTGCTTCAAACTGGCAGATTTTTGGACAACTCCATTTGTTTTGTTCACATATTGTCAGATTTTCCAATTTATTTTGCATATTGCACATTATAATAATATAGGATTTGTATAGGGCACATATCTACCTTGCTAGGTGCTCAAGGCGCTGCAATATTACCCCGGTTAAGCTAGTCTACCGATTCTGGTGCGCACAGCTTTTTGAGGAATTACTTCCTGCAGGTACCCATTTACCTCACCTGGTTGAGTGCAGCACAGTGTGGATAAATTTCTTGCTGAAGGAAAACACGCCATGGCTAGGATTCGAACCCACGACCCTCTGTTTGAAAGGCGAGAGTCAGAACCACTAGACCACAACGCGCCCACTAATTATCTCCTGACCTTGACGTACATGTATGTGTTGTGAATTATAGTTTCCCATGACATATATTATGCTCAGAAGGAGGCAAGATGCAATTTGAAACTAATGGGGAAAATCTGAATATTTGTGTACAAAAGAAATGGAGAGTTGTCCACATAATCTGCGATTCTGAAGCATAGTGACCAAGTTTGGTGATCTCCATAGAAAGTACAAGACATTTTAAATGTCCATAATTTGTAAAAGTAGAAATGACCATCTGATTATGATTTTTTCATTTTTTGCTTGGTCAGAGCCCCCCCCCCCCACTTTCAAAACCATTCCGTGGCCCCTGTATTATGAATAGTAATCTGTTAATGACTTTGCAGTTAGCCATAAAGATGATACATCAACAATCAAGTAATGAGAGCATGAAGCGCGAACTGAAAATATTTGAAATTCCGATCTGAAAAAGGGTAAATTTCCCCTCATCTTAATTTATTCACTCATCTTCCTCTCTTTTCCTCTTCCTTTTTCTTCTCTCTTTTCCCTCCTTTTTTCCTTTCTCCCCCCCCCCTTTTTTGCTCTGCCAGTAGGGGCCGGGGCCCTTGGGTCCCCCTGGATCCACCTATGAATTCACAACTGATTATGCTGAAACTTATTTTGAATTGTTCCTCTCATTTTACTATATCCAATAAGATTGCCTCTCTTCTTGGGTTTTGGTTTCCTTTAAATGACTGTTCCGAACTTTGGGCACTAATATTTAGAGCCGTTGACTCCTGCACCCTTTGGGTAATCATATAAGGAACTCGCTTTTTTGTGAATAATGTTAACGGCCTGGAATCATTTCTCAAACATTCTCAAACAAAGTTCAAAGCCAAGGTCGAAGAAAGACACCTACATTTCGACTAAACTCAACTGTGCAATCTTCTAACCTGGTGCGTTAAACCAAAAAGTCTTGCACTGTACTGTATTACTGTTTTTAAAAAGAAGTTCATCTAGAATCAGTAATAGGGGTAATTTGTTTCTAACAACAGCACTTCTTGTTTTTCAGAATACCAGACATAGGCCTTTATGCTTAGCTTTATTTTGGATCCCTTTGATAAGGGCATGACTTGACAGAGCAATAAAATTTTCACACAGAAACGAATCAATGAGTGGTCAAACTTGTTTATAGTTAAAAATATTTAGGGGACTTTTAGAAACAAAAAAGAAAAAAAACTTTTTTGTTGTGCTTATTTTAACTGAAATTTAGTAACCTATTTTATTTTCATTTTAGGCGAACATTGAATCCTTTTCTACCATGCCGCGTGTCCAGTACAGCCGACTGCCAATGGCGGACAGTGCAGAGAGCAGCCCAGCCAAGGATTCGGTGGCTTTAGACTTCAGCTCTGTACACAACTTCAAGTCTGTGTTCTCATACAGCAAGGCTGTCCCACCTTATCTCAATGAAGTGAAAGGTGAAAAACTGTCCAATCTTGATACTTGTAGTGAGAATTCATAAAAGTGGTTTTGAGTCGAGTCTATAAAAGTTTATGCAGATTTCATGAATTAATTAAGGTTATAGCATTGTTTTTTTTTTTTAGAAAGTCCATTGACGAATATTTTTCACAGTTTGCTCAAAGATTTTTGGTATAGCTTGAGGATTATTGGTTTAATGTTCCCAAGGAGTTCATGTTTTATTACATACAGGGTGCTACATAAGCACTTGCCCGATTGCCCGGGGCAAGTAAAAGTTAAAGTTGGGCAAGTGTTTTGAAGTAAAGACCAAAACTACTTGCCCAAACTGGGCAAGCAAAAATTCTCACAGTACAATGACCCTAAGTAGGGTCGATATGATATGTCGATCCTAAATTTGGTCATGGCGGACAAGATAAAATCACTTTGGCAAAAGAAATGTAAGAACAAGGTACATCAGTTCATGTCAAAAGAGATTAAAAAATGTCAATGGTTTATAAAACCGCAATATTTTCTTTTGAAGAGGTACAACTTTTTTTCAAGGATTTTTTTTGGCAATTGAAATAGATTTTAGGGCAAGCATATTCCCACTATTTAAAAATTTATGTAGCACCCTGAGTCATAGATTATGTATTTTACAGTTGGCTCATTCCATAGCAACCTTGTGAATTTAGTGCCTTTTGACAAAAATGTCCATTGAATGTTATACCCTTTGTCAATATATGCATAATAAATTCATGAAATATGCATAGAACATGGTGTTGAGCCATGGTTTTAAAAAAACTTGTGAAGTTGGGCCATATTTTCTCTTATCCATGATAGTACTGTGCTAATGAATACACACACTTAAAAACCCTCGTAGAGCGTTGCGAAGGGTCAGTGATGAGAATAATATTTGCCTATCAGTTCTAACATTCCAAGCATGCCAAAGTGTAGTGGATGTAGAATCTTGATTTTCTGTGAATTTTGATTGCTTAATGTAGCAACCTCTCTCAGTACTATTTTCTAGAGGAACCTTTGAGCTCTTATACAAATTTGGATTGCAGAAAGCCCATATGCTGGAATTTTTATCCCATTCCAAACTTGAAAAGTGGTTTATAAAAAAAGAAAAAAATATGCAAACATTTTGTCTTGATCAGGCACCCTATGTTAACAGTATGTCATATGTTATCATTTTCTGCAGAATACAAGCCTCCAATCCTATCCTCTGTATGCAGTACTGTGGTTGTTCTCTTGAGTTTTATTTTGCTTCTCTTGACCTTTCCTGTATCAGGATGGGTAGCCATAAAGGTAAGTACATTCTATCTTAAGGACACCGCACACCTTACGACTGTTCATGTTCCGATTTTGGAACAAATCGCATTTTGCTCATTTTCAGAAAATGTGAATGGAACATATTCTATTATAGAATACTAATGTAACAATTTTGAACGATTGCAAGCCCTTATTTTGGAGTAAAGGCCAAATTAGTTTCAAATCGTAGCCAATCGTACGACTGCTATGACGTCATTACGGCTAGATATTAAATTCGCTTTTATTCTTAGAAGGATGATAGCATAGTCACATATTTGGACATAGGTATTCAAACGATGATTTAGAACATTACACAGTAAGATATTCCAAGTCTCAATATTAGCATCAAATTCTACTACATTTTATTCTGAAATCGGGTCGCAGACCAATTGTAGTGTGTGCGGTCGCCTTTATTGATATATAAGATGAGATTTAGATTGTGTTTAATTGAGAAGATCTCCAAAATCTTTCAAATCCTCCCTTTAAGGCAAATATTGACGAGGGCAGCTCTAGATTTGTACAAATATCTAATAACACCATAAAATAGACACATACATGACCTGTATGTGTTTCTCTACCCCAACATATTATACAAATAATGAATGTTTATGAGTGCAATGGACAGAATACTTAATGAGGTGAAAGATGTATTGATCCATTCAATGAGGATACGCCTCGTTGAATGGATCAAATATTTCATCTTTCACCGAATGAATCTGTCCATTGCACGAATGAAAAGAACATTCATTATTTGGTTTATATGACACCTAAAAACAGATTCTTTTTCAAATGAAATTTTTGAATTTTGATGCAAAATATTCTCATGCAGTGCAGTGCGAGCTCTGACTTTGACATAGGTCTTTGATGATCGCATACACAACGTCCAAAACATGCGCGCTGCACAGTCTCGGGAGCGCGCGTGCAATGGACAAAATCGTATGGATCCCAAATTGCACGGTTGATGACGTCATTGTAAAATGGGCTGAATGATTGATGGCGAACAACCAATCAAATGACAAGGATCTATCTAGGTGTCATATAATAAACAATGTATTTTTCTTCATGTTTTTCAGATGGTTCAGCAGTTTGAGAGGATTGTTATTTTCAGACTGGGTCGAATGAAAGCACCACAAGGACCAGGTAACAATCCTCCCATCTTCATATTGTGATTTTTTTTCCCTCCATGGCAAAGCTCAGAAACAAAACGATATATTTCTTTGTGTACAAACTCCATGAAAGTTCAATAAGAGGCAAACAATATTATATTGGAGATGTATTTTTTGTTCCTTGTGATAAAAAAATGCTGTGTGCAAAATAATCTGTTGAACGTTCAAACACATAGAATTAATTAACCTAAGTCATGAAGTAATATTAAATTTTAATGATATAATAATGACATTAGTCTTTAAATCATTTAGAATCATGATGTCATAAGTTTGCCTGTCCAACTTCAGACAAGTTAGGGACTTTAAGGATGTATTGCATGTTTATTGGCATAAGTGAGGTCATCTGTTGAATCACAATGTTCGAGCACTATCAATTATGTTGCAGAGTTAATTGAGCAAGGCTTCAAGCTCTGTAAAGATGTATCAGAAATTTATCATTATTTATTTGGTTTGATATTTTATTTTCAGGAGTGGTTCTTGTCAATCCTTTTATTGACAAGTGGCAGAGAGTTGACATGAGAACTAGAGCCTTCAATGTTCCACCGCAACAAGTGAGTCTCAATCAAAGTAGTGTGTCTCTACACAGGCTAAAAAGAAAAAAAAAGTAACTTTGTGAGAAAGTTGTCAAATTTTGATATCTGTGTTGTAGTATGGTGTACTGTTGGATGAAAAAGACATCCAGGAATTCAAAGGTTTTGAAATATTTTGGATTTTTAAAAAGATGTTCTTGACTGGATTCAATCATTCCTTTAAGGAGCATCCTGTTCGTCTGCAGGCGTAGACCCTGGTAGGTGTTTCATAAAGTTGTTTGTAGTTTAAGAGCGATTTTAAGAACGACTGGTGATCCTTTCTTGTGGTAAATGGTATATTCATTGACAAAGATTTTAGCGCGTAAGAAAGGTTCACCAGTCGTTCTTAAAGTTGCTCTTAACTTACGAACAGCTTTATGAAACGGGCCCCTGGTTGCATCTTTGAAGAACAGGTTGGTCTTCACGCCAGATTAGCAAAAGTGGAACTTGATGTTCCATGAGATGGGCCTTCTGTGCACAAGTCCCTGTCAGGATCTAGAGTCTGCATTTTTGTCTTACCTGCATAGCAGAGTGAGACTATAGGCGCCGCTTTTCCGACAGCAGCGGCGGCGTCAACATCAAATCTTAACCTGAGGTTAAGTTTTTGAAATGACATCATAACTTAGAAAGTATATGGACCTAGTTCATGAAACTTGGCCATAAGGTTAATCAAGTATTACTGAACATCCTATTAGAGTTTCATGTCACATGACCAAGGTCAAAGGTCATTTAGGGTCAATGAACTTAGACCATGTTAGGGGAATCAACATCAAAATCTTAACCTGAGGTTAAGTTTTTGAAATGTCATCATAACTTAGAAAATATATGGACCTAGTTCATTAAACTTGGACATAAGGTTAATCAAGTATCACCAAACATCCTGCATGAGTTTCTTGTCACATGACCAAGGTCAAAGGTCATTTAGGGTCAATGAACTTTGGCCGATTTGGGGGTGTCTGTTGAATTACAATCAAAACTTTAAAAGTTTTTGGATCTGATTCATGAAACTTGGACATAATAGTAATCAAGTATCACTGAACATCCTGTGCAACTTTCAGGTCACATGATCAAGGTCAAAGGTCATTTAGGGTCAATGAACTTTGGCCGAATTGGGGGTATTTGTTGAATTACCATCCTAACTTTAAAAGTATATTGGTCTAGTTCATAAAACTTGGACATAAGAGTAACCAAGTATCACTGAACATCTTGTGCGAGTTATAGTAGTTTTCAAAGTCAGCACTGCTGCTATGTTGAATCGCGTGATGCAGGTGAGACGGCCAGAGGCATTCCACTTGTCAGATAACTTACCTTGGGTGAAGAGTATGCTTGAATCAGACAATGCAGTCGTGTGGTGGGGGGGTGGTGACTTGCCTATCCCAGGGGCCCGTTGCAGAAAGAGTTGCATCTAAACCCAAATGGGCACTTTTGATCACCAATGAGTACTGAAAAGTTAGTACACTACTGATGGTTTCTTGCGACATAGTCAGTTTTATGTATTGTTTCTTTGGTAATTCATTGAAAATAATGATTTACTGGCCAAAATACTGATTTTAAGCTTTTAATATCTTTCAGTGCTCTTCTTCATGTTGGCAGCTCCGCTTGCCCCTGATCTCCCAATCATTTTGATTTGGGAGGAAAGTTCGGTTTTGTAAAGTTGATAACTCTTGTTCCCTTGTACTTTCACTTGTTCCTGTTGTCTGTCCCAGCTGTTGACGTCCAATGGCGCTGCCATCTCAGCGGGTGCGATAGTCTACCACCGCATCATGGACGTGGCGCTGTCGATAGCTTCCATCCAGGACATGAACCATGCCATGCGGAACCTTGGGCACACCATCCTCCTCAACCTACTCAGCTCCAGGGAGCTCTCTGCCATCGAACGGGACAAGGCCCTCATCAACGCCGAGATGCAGGATCTCATGAACACTGCCACGTTGAACTGGGGCGTGGAAATCAGCAGAGCAGAAATGTGAGGGTTTTGATTGGGGTTTGTATGGATCACCTAAAATCAGGGAATTAAACAATATGCATTTCCAGAAAAAAAATTCTTGCCTTTGGTGTGGACATTAAAAGAGCAGAAATATTAGCTTTGTTAGGGTTTATACTAGTCACAAACTCTCTAGAAAATCAGAGATTTTATAAATGCTTATTTCTTGAAACGAAAAGTTACCTGATTTGTGGCATGTAAATGAGGCAAGCAGAAATGTGAGCTATATTCAGCATGTTTACTTGTCACAATATTTTTGTTGAGTCACAATTAGATAGTCATTTCCAGAAGCAATAATTTAGGGGAAGTCATAGAATTAAATAATATCTTCTGGAAAGTCGTGAATAATATTCTTTTTAAGCCATTTTTGCAATCTACTATTTGGGTTGAGCCTGTGTGCTATTTTAGTTACTTTGCACATCATTATATCAGCAGGTCAATCATACATGCCATAGGCATGTGCTTTCAGGTAGTTGATCCGTCTTTCTTTCCTTCCTGCTTTCATTCTCTTAAAACTTATAAATGCTTGATGGATCAAAGTCAGCTCATAGGAGTGATGATTGGATTAGTTTTAACATTATTGAGGTCAGAGGTCATAATATATATACCTAGAACTTGCTTGTTCTTGTGATAACTAATGATGAAGAACTGTAATTTCTATGTTCCTATAGTTCTGAGATCACAGTGATTCAAGACGCTATGCCAGCTTCTGTAGACTTCCAGAAGGTGACTGGAGTCCTGGGCCAAGTTGCAGGCCAAATGGCAGGACAGATGGCAGGTATGAGAACAAATTATTGCTGCATCTAGTAAATTGGTTATTTGTACGACAGTTCTTGTAAAGACATTTTGATGAACAGTTTCTGTGTTGCCAATGCTCTTCCTTGTAGAAATGAATGTTGTAAAGACTGTATTTAGGGCAGGTAAATATACTGGTTGTTTGGAGAGATTGACATGAAAAAAAGATTGATAGTAAAATATGGAGATGGAATAAAAAATGTTCATCTAGCATTTATCATGCAAAAATTACATTTATCACTTTTCTTTTCATCAATATTATGGCAATATTCTATGTCATTGTTGATTGACACTTCCCAGTCTAAAATAGCTTACATTCATTTGCAAAATTTTATGAAAATGGAATTCGTATAAAATGCAATGCATGTGCAGTATCCAGTACATGCAGGGGTGTATCTCTTCACTATATTTACTAATTTAAAAGCTTGTCTGCTCATCAATTCATAGCTGGAGCCAAACCTCAAAAAGGAGAGCCGCCGTCGGCCCTTGCATCCCTCCTCTCCATGGTAACCGCATCACCAAACCAAACCCCTGCCCTCACCATGGCATCCTCCCCTAACACCTACCACCAACCACGCCTTACCGTACCCCATTCTGTACCCGTCGCATCAAACCTGGTGGAGCTGGGGGGTAATGCTCCAGCCACGCCCGAACAACTCATCCAGCTGGTCCAACCGGTATTGGACGAGCAGCTAGTGGAAGAAGTAGGTGCGGTCTTCAAGTTCAACGTGACCGGTGCGAGCGGTGGAGTTTATTATCTGGATTTAGCAAGAGGTATGTGCCGTATATCTCCCCCTTATCTATTTATTTTAACATAAGTCAAGTTGTGGTAACCGTCACAAAATAAATTCCAAGATAATCCAACAAAATTAGTATTAGAGTGTTTGTAAGTTGGAACTTTTATGTAGAGACATAATTTCCAAAGAATTCTTTTTCAAAAGGATTTATTTCTCAATGATTAGCAAATGGAATTCTATTCATTATTGTTTTTTTCCCTTGTATGCATATTTGTTTTGGTGATCTTTAGCTTGTTTTCATTATTCTGGTGATTTTCTTTAACAGCTTGGTGAAACAGTGTCAGACTCTGATCCTTTATGGTCATTATGGTCATTCTATATCAATTTAACCTTATTTGAAAGCGTAACTGAGCTGTAACATAGAGTGAATGTCTTGCCATGCCTTGCCATAGGGCCATGTGCATGAGGATAGACTTCATAATTACTCCATTTCACAAAACAATCAGAAATTTTTTGTTAATTTTGGTATAAAATTATGATGTTACTCTTTATTGAAAACTCGGGGGTTCTTGGTAGAATTCTGTAAATATTTTAATATTTGACAAATATTGTGATACCCCAAATCGTGTATATTTTTGGTGGGTACATGTTTATATTATAAGACTACATATCAAAATATTGCATCCTGGGTAAGGATCCAGGCTCCCTATCAGAAGTTTGAGTATTATGTTTTTTGCATAACTCAATTTATAAAGCAAGTCGAATGCTAAATTTTTGGCGAACATATAGATTTTTACATTACTAACAAAAATCTACAAAAAAATTGCTGAAAAACAATTTATTTCTTATCATGTACATTATTGTTTTTTTCAATTCTTATGCATTTCTTTGATTTTTTCAAATCTGTTTTTTTAATGATCTTTGTTGGGGATACTTTTGCGATCATATGTAACAAAATGAATAAATCTAAACCAACAAAAGTAAAAATAATTATACATTTTTTATTTTTGGTTGAAAAACACAATTTGCATCGACTTTGTACACAAAATCATGTTTTTGAGACCGGCATGTGCTTACAAAATATTGCATAATTTCAGAACCGCGTACCCAGGCATCGCAAATTTGGTTTCAAAAGATGCGGAAGACTTGAAAGTAAACAGTCAGTGTGCGACGCGGTCAAAAGATTTTGCACGGCGGCGAAATTTGTCGAGAGGGGGTCAAATAGGCTTAATCCAAATATTCTCTTCTTGTGCTGTATAACAGGTGCAGGTCAGGTAGGTGTTGGACTACCCCCTTGCACACCCGATGTCACCCTAACCATGTCTATTGAGGACATGCGGGCCATGTTTGAGGGAGAGCTACGCCCCGCTGTGGCCTACATGTCGGGTCGCCTGGAGCTGGAAGGGGATAGGAATATCGCCATGACACTGGAGAAAGTCATCGGTAGAATACGAGAGGGCCACAGGTGATTGGGGGAAGCTCTGAATGAGATCAAAAGTCAGTAGCTTCATTGGGATCAAGCAGCCTTTCGTCAGACTCCCAAATTAGTGACAATTACTTGTCTGGTTTTAACTTGAATTTGTGCTATCATATTTTGTTGTTTAGAAATGATTACTGTACATGTATGCACATGCTTTTTCTCTTCGAGGGAGTGAGATTGGAGTGGTAGCTATTTTCTTGTTTACTCCTCCATATCTGTAATGGTGGATATCACATTTATTGAACATCTGATGGAAAAAGTCATACAAACTGACAAAGGTCACTTTTATTGGTGATTAAGTTGAATTGATTTATAAAAAGAAAGAATGTGTAAAAGGTTGAAATCTATAGAACTTTGATATTCAGAGAACTTATACTTTATAATGATAACAACAGTGGATTCTTGTAGATATATCAAATATTACAGCAGACCTAAGCTCTCTGTGTATGACATGATGGCACTAGATGGGACACAGTAACCAATTTTTTTGCAAGGACTACTTTTTCTTTGTGGAGGTGCTTGGCCAAGTGGTCTAAGGTCCCTGACTACACACCGGAAAGTCCACGGTTCAAAACCTAGCCATGTTACCCATATCCCTGAGTGAAGCATTGTTATCTGAATTTGCTCCATCAGTTGTTGATGTCTTTTGGGATTATTACCTTAACATGTAATTGATACATGTCTATAAAAACTCAATTACACACACCTAGACAACAAGCAATGTGCAACCGGTGGGTGTTTCATAAAGCTGTTCGTAAAGTTACGCACAACTTTACGCACGACTGAAACATGTTCTTGGGTCCTAAATATCAATTACATATGGATAACACACAGCACAAGAAAGGATCACCAGTCATGCGTAAATTCATTTGTATCGTATGAACAGCTTTATGAAACACCTACCAGGGCGATGTTATAAAGTGGACTTACATTAATCCAAATCCTATTTATTGGCATCAATCCTCGCTCATTGGCCTTGGTCGTTCTGTGTTCTCTATAGCAATATCCCATTTGTGCTGTAATATGGAATTATTCCCTATCAATAGATTACTTTTTAAAAATATTGGAATTTTAGGCCTCGATATCTTGGATATATTATTAAGTGAATCAATTTATATCATACTGAATTTGTAAGATTTGTCGTACACAAATATTTTAAGTCATAGCAAGAAATGTGAATATTGATCGAATGAAGAATAATTCCTCCTTGAATATAAAGATATGTGTGCGAGATCAAGATAACAAAAAGCACAAGTAAAAAGGAAATGACAGTTTAATGTGATTCACATCAAAGATGCTGAAAGGGGCAAATGGAAGGGAGGTTGGAAATGTTATTTTCTCCGAGATATGCCGCTATCTACAATAATAAGATATTGCTATGCATGGGAACGTAATGGTGCATGATTTTCTTGGAATGCTAATTTACTCAATGCATTACAGATCATTTCTGCTTTTTGCAATGTAAAGTTATGTATCGTGTTTATTTATGCAATTATTTATTTAGCAACACATTGCAAGTGTTTCCCTCTTTGATAATCATAAAAGTGTACTTTCTGTCTGTCAATGGAAATGTTATGTGTATATTCTAGATTTAAAGGGATGGTCTGGGCTGAAATTATTTATATCTAAAGAAATCGAGTAAAATTTACAAAGCAAAATGCTGAAAATTTCATCAAAATCGGATAACAAATAACGAAGTTATTGAATTTTAAAGTTGTTCAATATTTTGTGAAAACAGTTATATGCACATTATCAGGTGGGCTGATGATGTCACATCTCCACTTTCCTTTTTTCTTATGCTATTAAATGAAATCATAAATGTTTCATTTCAATACATGTGTAAATGATGTGTCTCCATTATAATGAAATAGGTTGCAGCAACAAATATACTTAATCAGTTATATACTTAATCATTTGTCAATGCTTAATCAGTTGTCAAATATACTGAATCAGTTGTCAATGCAATTGTTTTAGTTCTTGGTAGAAAAATTTTGAATAAACCTAATTTCATGTAATAAAATACAAATGAACAAGTGGGGATATGACATCATCATCAGCCCACCTAATGAATATTCATAAAGACATGCCTAGAACTGTTTCACCAGAATAATGCAAATTTTTAAAATTAAATAACTTTGTTATTTGTTGTCTGATTTTGATCAAATTTTCAGCATTTTGCTCTCTGAAATTTACTCTATTTATTGAGATATAAATATTTCCAGCCTGGACCAGCCCTTTAATTTGCATGCCAACTCACATTACACCTATTGGTTTTGTTTCATAGTACTCATGTTGTGTTTGTGCTGTAAATAATTGTGATGTAAATTATTTATGTGTACGATAGATTTGTAGATAATAAGAAATAGTTTTATTGTGTAAATACATGTACATGGAGACAATATATATTTTTAGTATACTGTTATTGTTAATCAACTATGATGCCAAAATCAGTTGACTTTGATCATTGTAAAAAGGGGGATGCTACATAATTGACCTGTGATTCATAGACTAGATACAGATTCAGATTTATTTCCAACAGAACATAATACAAATTATTTCCTTACATTTATAACGGACATTTACAATCCAAATCATTGTCATTATAATTATTTTCAATAACATCAATGATAATTAACATGAAATATTTACAAAATACGGTACATTTTGTAGACAAATCAAAATATAGTATATAAAAAAAGGAAAGAGTGGAAAGGCCCAAACCAAGGCAAAGGCACACTCATTCCGTGCTGGGCTTCAGTTCCCAGTGGGATGTGTTGACCGATTTCTTTGCAGTGGAAACTATGCTAAAATGATATTTGCATTAAGTGTGTTCCAGCCAACCTTACCTCAAATAGAAAATCGGCATGTTGGGTCAAAACACCATTCTGAAACAAAAAAAATCCTTAAAAGGACAAGTCCACATCCAACATTTGGATGTAACTGGCTCGTTCATATAACTATTTTGTTGAAAATAAGCGAAACTTTGAAATGTCATAACTTTCTTATTTTACATCTGATTTTGATGAAATTTTCAGCATTGTGCTTGTCTGATTTTTCTCTATTGATTCAAATCAACATTTTTCTGAGGTGGACTTGACCTTTAACATCCCCTGTTCTTTGATTCATAAGAAATTAGACAAGATTACTGGTACATGTACCCTTTTATCAAGGCCTCCGTTTGATAAGTGTATAGGGTCTGATGCTAAGACTACACTCATAAACTGCGAACTACCTTGCCAACTTTTCTTGGCATGAAAACGCATAATGCATGTCATCTGTGTCAAGAAAAATGTGTATGATATCATTCAAATAAGTTTTCTATCAAAGCCTGTACTTATTTAATCTCATCAATGTATTACCAAAAAGAAAAAGAAAAAAAGAGTACTTCTTGAAGATGATGCATGTACATTACATGTAATTTCGTCTTCGTCTCGATGAGTCAGTTGCCAAAACACAATGTACAACCAATCTCAAAGACATTGTGGGGATTAGAATCAAGAACAAGGCGGTTTGTGGATGATTGTAAATCATTTTCTATCTCATCAATGTTTGTGCAATAGTAAATTGTATTGTGAAAAAAATTGTGACTTTTTATGAGGTTTTTGTCTTGTGGTGAATATGGGATACCTCTCAGTGGAGGCTTTGGTGCATTGCACAGTGGTACAATGAGAAATAAGTGAAAGTGGAAACGAAATATAAGAGGTATAAACCTGAGGAAAGGAATGAGAGGAGGGAATGATATTTGTGGGGGACGGGGGAAGAAATATAGGGGAAGAGAGAGAAGGGGGGTGGCTGAGCATGGGTGAAGAAGATCAGATGAGAGAAATGGGAAGAGCAATATTATGTTATTTGGCCGATGTGTGGGGTATGTTCTCATTATTCAATATGGTTACATGAAAACATTTTAAATGAACTCGGTGTGAACTTGGGTAAAGGCATACTGAGGCAAAATATCTGAAAAGGATGAAATTCTTAACAGCGCTGTATTTCTCATAATTTGTGAAAAAGCAAGCGAGGCCAAAATATTTATTTGGTCATAGATTTGAATGTAAACGGTAATGACATCAGACAGATATCCTTGCATGGAGCGGGCTTAGTTAAAAGGAGGGTCCTCGGAACAGGCTTCGGAACTATAAATGTTTGTGAAAACGGGGGTCCTGGGGGTCCTTGGAACGGATTGCCAGTATGTGAGTGCGTATGCATCGATCCCGATGGAACGGGCATGCAGGCATGATGTAGATAGCCCAGCGGCATGGCCGCAAATGGCATTCATGCACCCTCCCATCCAACACTACCACTATTCTCAAGCTACAAGGTTATGATCTTTTGCTCTGCTACCAAGCCTTTAAACCTGGGGAGGGGGATCCACAATTGACCAGAGGGGTGGGGGGTGTAAAATAATGTTTTACCAGGCAGAAAGGTATTGTTACGTTGTCATTATTTTCGTACACGTTTATTCCAGTTGAATTTTTAATTTCAAGTTCGATTCCCTAGATTTTGGTGTTATTTGCCCCCTCCCAAACGCTGAAAAGGTAAAATTCCTGAAAAAAAAGTGAGTTAAAACGATGAATGGTGGCAAAATAATTTTGCCTTTTTGAAGTGAAAATCTGATAGATTTGGAAATTATATTAAAAACAACTTTTGAACCCTTCCCCCCCTATCCTATTTTTCAATTTATCTTTTTTTTCCCTTGAATCTTAAACTTTTGGAAGTCCAGTGATCCTGAACCCCCCCTCCCTGCCATCATCTCGCATCATCTACACCTTAGTATCTTGGATAGTGTACTACCATAAGAGAAGGAGCTTCTGCATGATTAACAGGCACACATGCTTAAAAAGGCTAAACCATCTTGGGATTCCCTGAAGAAAACTTTGTTGTAAAAATAGCAGAAAAAATAGTAAAAATTATTGGTGAAGGTTTGAGGAAAATCCGTTAAAGAGTAAGAAAGTTATTAGAGTTTAAAATTCTGGATTTGTGACGTCATAAACGAGCAGCTGCCCCATGTGTTATGTAATATAAAATGTATGAAATTCAAATTTTGTATGGTTCCTGATGACTTAATTTTGTTTTCTTTTCATGATCGGGTGTGAAATGATTTGTCTATTGATAAACAAAAGTTACAGTGAAAACCATTTTCAATTTTCTGAGAAAATGACATTTCATTGATTTTTTACCATTCGCTATGTAGGAATGCTGCTCGCATATGACGTCACAAATCAAATAATTGAAATTCTAATAACTTTTTAATTATTTGATGAATTTTTCTCAAACCTTCGGCAATATTTTTATTATTTTTTCTGCTTTTTTTTACAATAAACTTTTTGTCAGGGTGAACTTCCCCTTTAAGAAATGAAGGGGGGGGGGAGGCACCTTCGGCCTACACCACGGGACACCACCCTCCTTCCAATTGGCTCCATCCCTTCAAATACCCTCTGTGCATGTGGGCCACAGCAGTGCACGACGGCAAAGACCCCTGTTACATCTGAGAGATTCCCTACCTCGGGCCGGCCCGGGGCCTACCTCGGGTCGGAAAGAAATCAGATGTAAACATCCCAAACCTACCTCGGGCCACCTTTTAGCGAACCTACCCGAGACCACATCCAGATGTAGTCTCGGGTAGGTATCGGGCCGGCCCCGGTCCACCGATTCGTAGATGTAAACGCACACAAGCTTTCGAACCTATCTCGGTCCGTTCGCCAGCTGTCAAATTACGTCATATAGTGCGTGCTATCCCCTCCCCAGCCCCGTCGTTCTTCGAATGTTTTTGCGGCATGCGACATGTGAATTGTGATTGATAAAGTCTTTGATTTGAGTGAAAAGAAGCATTTTAAACGTATCCTTTTCAAGTGGATCATATCTTCCACGACTGCTGGGATCATCAGCATTCTTTCAGAATCTCGGGTAACTTCAATTAGCGCGCGCGAATTATTCGGAGCCTAGATCGAGAGCGCCTTTTAAAGGTGTCAGCAATCGGATGCCGCTCGAAACAGTAGGCCTACAGATAGGGTGATAGGGGAGGGAATGAACACTGTGATGTAAACAGACCACATTTCGGACTCGGTCCGTTCGCGAAGCTAATCCACCAATAATCCAGTCAAGGTTGCAAGTGGACTCGGTCGGGTCTCGGGTAGGAAACTTTCAGATGTAACAGGGGTCAAAGTAACGGCGCTGCACCTGCCGCTAACTCAACGTGATAAAAACTTTCAACCAATCAGCTGCAGCCTCGCCAGCCTAAGGTAATCATTAATTTCTATTTCCATGTGATTGCAATATTCATCACTACTTGGATGTGGTGCAATGTATTATTTTCATTTGTCTTTGTGTGTCTTGATGGATTGTTTCATCGTATTTCCGCGGCGAGACTGGAAAGAGCTGCGGCCAAATGGGGCCAAATACCCCGCGATGCAGCCCGATCACCGGGATGCCGACGAAGACGGATGCATTACTCCAGGCCGCTGCGCTCCTTGCAGCGGATCGCCATGCATGCAGCCAGCCGCACTGAGTTTCTTGTGCCTTGAACATATAACAGAGGCGTCGATCCTGGGGGGGGGGGGGGGGCGATCGCCCCACCAATGAAAATATTGGGGGGGGGGGCGATCGCGCCACCACTGAAAATATTGGGGGGGGGCAAACATATTATTTTGCCCCCCCCAATAATTCCGGATATGCATTAAAAAAAAGATTGTAATGTTCAGCAAGCGAGATGGTGATACACAACTCGTTCTTAATTTTCAGCTCGCGCTTCGCGCTCGCATCTATTGTTCTTTTAGATACAAATCTTAATCACTGTTACCAAAAATGCTTAGAATATCAAGTTTTCAGGTCAGAATATAAAGAAATTTCAGCTCACTCTCGGCACTCGTACTACCTGTGTAGTGAGATATGTATCCTCCTCATGAGTTACTACAAACAGTCCTAAGCAGGCACGCTTTTCCTGTCTGTATACTAAAAAAAAATCTGCTCGCGCTTCGCGCTCGCATTAATTTGTTGGTGAGATACGTGTCTGGGTCTCATGAGTCATATATATATATTGTCCATGTATGTTCTCTTTTTTGAGTTTGAGAACATTCCAATAATTGTGGCCTTTATATTATAATCAAGGTGATCTGACTTGAGCAATGAATGGTTGAATGAATATAGTTGCAGATTAAAGTAGCACAAGTCACTCCACTGATATCTTAAAATGAAAGACAGGCATACTGGTGAATTAAGAAGCAGGTAAAAAAGATATGATCTCAGAATGAAGATAATCTTCACAAAAACTTGCTAGAATATCTTAACTGTCAAAAGAATGTTGGGGGTCCATTCTTTTGTCAAATTCAGTTCATATCAATCTTCTATTGCTTGTAGTTAAAAATCCAGCTACCCCCCTCCCCTTTCATAAAAAAAATCGTTCTTTACAAGAAAAGGATATGCTGGATCTCATACATGTACAAAGTTTGATATGTTTTATTAGACTCAAGTGCAGCACAAAGGTCGACTGTTTGCCATTAAATAATCGTTTTGTTTACTGACAGAAATTGAGCAAACAGTGTTTTCTGTGCCTTAATAGATGCATGCTTGCTTTTGATGTGGACTGTGGAGTATGATTGATCAGATATGAATTAAACATGATAATCATATTCAACATAGATTTTGCTGGGAGTATTTATTGGTGGCAGCAGTGGGATTGAGCTCATTGATTTTATGAACATGAATTCAATATACGATGTAATATGTGTACATGCATTTTTATGCAATGAAACTGCTAAGGGATAGAGTGCATGATAGTCCAGTCAAGATATCAGATAACTCAAAACAAATTTCAACAATTTTTTTTAAACAGAATTGATTAAGGCGTACCAAATATCAAAAGTGTAGGAAGATAAAAGCTGTGCAAAGGTCTCTAATTTTCATTTTCAAAATGACCACCATTCAATTATTGATATTCTTTGCACATGATGGCCCATTATGAAAAATACGAGACATTTGACTTCCTCCTGCTCGTACGCACGGGCGTCCGTCGATATAATACATAATATTTTTATGAAAATATGCACCTTTTTTCTTAAAAGTTGATGGAGAGGGGGAAAAATTAATCGTATCAAGTCGGGGTATTCAGTAATGAGTACAGGAGAAACTATATTTCACTGATTTTCATGATTCATCCCATTTGATTAACTCATCTATTCGTGTTTTGGGGCTAATCTTTCCCTTACGCATTGCTTTTTGGCAGAAGTTCTATGGAAAATGCACCTTTTTTCACACAAACTTTGAGACACTCTGTATTCATTCCCCCATTGCTCGAGAATGAATGGGCAGTTAACGACGGGGTTAAAGATTTATTGAGGAACGGAATGTATATTTCATGAAAATGAAAGCAATTTCCCCATTGGATGTTATCTTCAATACGTGTTTTTTAGATGAAGTCAGTTATCGAATAGGCTCTCCTGGCATTTGAGGTCTCTATCGGTGACGTCACTCAGGATCGTCATGCCTGGACCATCGGCCAGGCAGGGGTCGCAATGGTATATGATTTATGCATAATGCACTCGATATATACAATAATCTTGTCCTCCCGTTCAAATGAATGTGAAACTCATATAATTTCCATCAGAGCATTCAACAGGAGTACTGTAGTACACATTTCTTTGTTATAAGTGAATTAAAGTCCCTCCAGTGAGTTTGCCTCACCCCTATTGTGAAAATGTATCACCCCTAAGTTGTAACACAGTCAGCTGTTTGCACTCAGGGTCACTCCGTGACCTGTGTGTGCGTTCAAGAGTTGTACACGATTTTCTGTCTCATTTAGGCAGAAATCTTTCATAATGTTAAGTTGTTATTTTCACTTGAACATAAGAGATAAAAACATAAATTTGGCAAGAAAATTATTAAATTAGAATGTAATGGAATGGAATAAATTTAGTATCCATAAAGGAAATTCCTTTTTTACTGTTTTTCACAGATACACGATATATACAAAAACAAATAATGATGGCAACAGAAGGAAATTATTTTATCCCAGTTTATCAGGGTTCACATAAAAATAATACACAAGAATTAGAATTACCAGGAATAAAAGCTACTTTTCTGCTTTAGTATAAGAATTATTTATAGTACAAGTGTATTATTGATTCCTAACCTGTGAAACTTTAGAAGGGCGACAATACTCCTTATTACCAGAATTTATAAAGGAATTCTTGACAAACTGAAGTTGTGTAGGCCTAATTACTTCTTAATGTGACTAGTGAAATTTTAGTAGATCTTATTTGACATGTTGTTTTTACTAAACCCACATTTATATAAAAAGAGGGTGTCCTCATCGATATGGAACATTATTTTTCATTGTCAGATGTTATTGTTTATTTCTTAATTGGGGTTTGCCAATTGGACGATGGCAGCTGGCTTGTATGAGAAAAATAGAGCTTGGGGGAAAGGGATGAAAGAAGAAAGGAGGAAAGGTGACAGAAGAAATTAGTTTCAGGTTGTGGAACTACATAATACTACTATCATTTAGTTCAGGAAAAAGGTCACCTCCAGGCTGTCTGGCCACTCCTGCTTAGTAAACATATTAATAATCTTAAAGTGAGCTATAATCATAGCCATTTTTTTACATTCTCATAAAATTCATGTTATAAAAAAATCAAAGAACCAGGAAAAATATGAAGAGGTGAGGGAGAAATACCCTTTTTTTTAGAAAGAACATGAGATAACATGTAAATCCCTTCCTCAACCATGTTTGTTTTCTCCTTTACTGCAAATACACAATCATATGGGGAATTATAGAATTGATAGATCTATATTCCAAAGTGCAGATGGCGTGTGTATTTTACATTTTGAACTTTAGCGCTTTGTTGCAATGCCTTTCTGAGGTAATTGCGCCTGTAATGAAATGATACGTTGGGGTGTTTGCTTTCCGGCTAAGCAAATGTGATAGGGAAGCAATCCTCATTATTCAGAGAAGAAGAGTAGACGGCTATTGTTTCTCAAAGTGATGCAGCTATTAGATTGACACTTTCTTGCTTATCTCATTGAAGGGGAACAAACTGATGATGTGATATCCACCCATTGGACGGATTATTTTCCACTCTTAAAGGTAAACTTGACTTGATTTCAAATAGCGTAGATATAAACAGCATCACACTTTTGTGAGTTTCTTGCTTTTGTTCTGAACAACATACTGTATACATCTCTGCATCATTATATTGTTCAGAAAATGTGTTGAGGGGCATGGTTAGTAGTAAAAGTGGAGAAAGAACTTGACAAGTTATGATTTAGAGAATTAGATATTACTTGAGAAATGCATACGTTGGAAAAACAGAATGCCTTGTTAATATATTATTTGAAGGTGTTTGATTCTTGAAAATATTTTGCAAGTTGTTTCAAATCAGAGTTCTAGATTTGAATTTTTATTGCCAACATGATTGTCTATCGAACAATGTTATATTGTTACATACTTATATGTATAACCTGCAAAATTAAATTACGATATATAATATAGAGAGAAAAATTAGTACCGGTAACTTGTATTCAAATTAGGGCAGACTTTTCCATTTTACTTTGGTTTAAAAAAGTAAAGATGTAGGCCATTTGTGATACCATAAATTGCAATGTCAATTGTAACTGTAAATTGATGGAAAAACTAAATTCAATTGTAGGTGTCAATCATATTCCTTCATCTTACAGCCGTAGAGCCTTGGTCATTAAACAAATAAGATATTTAAATCAATTTGTTGCAAAATTAAACTGTTAAGATGAAAAGTTATGTAAAAAAGTTAGAATTATTTGATAAATATTGATCAAATTGCTGTATATTACAAGAACATTGTGCATGTGTACCCAAATTTCATGTGAAACAGATCTTCCAATGTGGAGACTGACCATTCCAAAGTCTATTAGTAATGTATCCTTGATTCTAATTCACCTCATCAGTCAAAGGAGTGTTATGTTTCAATCTATGAATAACATCCAGACTGGAACAGTCCTACAGACAAAACATGTTATTTCCAATGATATATCAGCGGTCAGTTTGGAGGGTAAATTGCCAATTCCTCTACTGCCAACTCATTCACTCACCACATGGTCAACTTTCAATTATTCCAATCAATTTTAATTCAATTCAATTTTATTTATTTCAATCACCATTTCGTCAATGACCATTTCATCTAACAACCATTTGGTCCAACCGTCACTTCGTCTAATCACCAGTCCGTCTTTGACCATTTTGTCTCGTAACCAGTTGGTTTAATATCTATTTAATTTTCGTTCATTTTGCACAATTAACACTCAGTCCAATTAGTCCAAATGGTATATGGACTAAATGGCTATTGGACCAACTGGTCATTAGCCGAAATGGCAATTAGACCATGTGGATATTGGACGAACTGATGGTAGACCAAATGATACTTAGACGAGTTTGTAACTATGCGAATGGGCATTAGACCATTTGAAAATAATCTGGTTTGGAGTTGGTTTTGTTGGTGTATGATTTTAGCATGATAAATAGATGATAAATAAATATAAATTCCCTCTGAATGAAAATGGCATATAACTTTTCAACTGAAAGGATTCAAGCAAACTTCTCTTCATCAATGCTCCTACACCTTTTGACAATTTCTTCTTTGTAAAAAATATTAGAATTAATCCCTTGGGTCATGAATGAATGAATGCATGTTAAACAGGAAAAATTGTATCTTTTCAGTTGTCAAAATAGAGTTTGTTTTGTCAATTTCTTTTTTTTCTGGTGAATGTTCAAATGATGTGGTGGTTCACTTTCTTCAACAGTAAACCCATTCAAACCTATCTTGACTATTTGTAGTTTGCACAGCTTGTCGAACCTATCTTTGGGAATATTTCTAATTTTCAGCTATCCTTACTTTGATATCGTGATATCCTTTTAGGTTTTGAAAAAAGAATATGACTGATCTTCCTACAAAAGTGTCTTCAGTTTGTTGTACTACCATGAAAGATCACTTCAATATCTTGGTCAAATGAGCACAATTTGAAAGAAATGACACAAAATTTTGGGATTCGCTCCTAATTTTTTTATTGATAAAGTCTCCTGTCGTCTTTGAAAAGCAATTATTACGCCTAAAATTTATGCTCACACATTCATGATTTGAAGGATCAACATCATTTTCACACAGAAGTTAATAGTCAAATGTAGAAATAACCCATAATTTTGCTCCGAACTTGTGTAATATGTTTAAGAACACTTTGTAACTTCTTGTTGTAAAATGTTCTCAAGAATTAAAGGACAAGTCCACCCCAACAAAAACTTGATTTGAATAAAATGAGAAAAATTCAACAAGCATAACACTGAAAATTTCATCAAAATCGGATGTAAAATAAGAAAGTTATGGCATTTTAAAGTTTCGCTTATTTTCAACAAAATAGTTATATGAACGAGCCAGTTACATCCAAATGAGAGAGTTGATGACATCACTCACTCACTATTTCTTTTGTTTCTTATTGTTTGAATTATGAAACATTTTTATTTTCTCGTCATTGTCATGTGAAATGAAGTTTCATTCCTCCCTGAACACGTGGAATTCCATTGTTTAAACATTTTGAGCTTCAGGCAAGGAGGTCCTAATCGTCAAATTCGTAAAAATTGAAATATTGTATAATTCAAACAATAAAAAACAAAAGAAATAGTGAGTGAGTGACATCATCGACTCTCTCATTTGGATGTAACTGGCTCGTTCATTTAATTATTTTGTTGAAAATAAGCAAAACTTTGAAATGTCATAACTTTCTTATTTTACATCCGATTTTGATGAAATTTTCAGCATTGTGCTAGTCTGATTTTTCTCTACTGATTCAAATCAACATTTTTCTGAGGTGGACTTGACCTTTAAGCAATATCAACTGTTTTTTAAATGTATTGTCACTTTTTTTTGTTTCTTTACAGATTGTAACCAACCAATATGTCTTGCCTATTTACCATTTTATTGTTAGCATCTTCTTTGTCCTTCGGTAAGAACGTCTCATTTATTTCCTCAATTTATAGTTTTACTTTCTAAATCAATGTGCCATAATTGTTCAATTGTAGTAGGCAGTTTTGCTGTTTATGAATGTAAGTGGTTCTTTGAGAAAGGTAGAAAGTTTTAATGGGGGGTGTTGCAAGAAACCTGTGATAAATTGCAAGTCTATTTTGGGTCCCAGGGCAACAAGGAGTATGAAATTGATGACATTGATTGTAAAATTGCTACAGAAATTTTGGATTGATTGCAAGTATTTTCTTGCAATGCCCGCTAAGAATGTCTTGAGAAGATATTGATAAATTTAAAGGAAAGAAAAGTAGGCTTTGTCTTCAACTTTATTAACATAAAAATTGAAGATTAGAAGTACCTCCATTTGCATACTCAAATGATTGAAAAGGCACACTTACTCATTAGATCCTGTCATGATTTCCCTCTACAATACTAAACAATAGCAATAGATTCATGAAGACACACTGTACAATAAACTGATACTTCAATTAAAGAACTGGGGCCCGTCTTACAAAGAGTTGCGGTTGATCTGATCGCTCGCAACTTTGGAAAACCAGCAAAGTCGACATATAAAATGCATGTTTGTTAACAAAATTCTAGATATGAAGGCATATCCACAAATTCATTAATTTCCGGACAATTGGTGTGTTCTCCTTTGTTTACAAAGGACATATTGCAAATTTTCTGTAGAAAAAGTTATGACATTAATTTCCATAGAGTTACAATTGATTGGATCAATCATAACTCTTTGTAAGACGGGCCCTGGTCTCATGAATTCATGTCTTCAAATCATCTAGATAAAATGTTTCCTTTGATCCTTTGATTTTAAGACTTTATTGCGCACGGTAACTATTTACAATATTTGTCTTTCGGGTTTGGTTCAATTTCTCGAGGTGTTATTTGATTACCGGTAATCTAAAGTTCACATTTATAAGCTCTAGTGCTATATGAGCCAACCTCAAAATCCTGTACATGCACATGAGTGCATAATATAGCCACCTGAAAAGTTCTTTGCTTTTCTGTAAATTCAAAGAAAAGCTTTCTTTCAACTGTCCTTTTCCTCATGCTTTCATGAGGAAAAGATTTTATTGTCATTTAACAATACAGGACATTACAACTTCAATAGCATATGAATTTTATGATATATATGCTCAATTTTTCATATATAGTATCCATTGTTTCAAAATTAAATTTTAATATGTTAAAATTGAAGTTCAAAGGTTGCATGTTTGTATTGAGAAGAAAAATTTGTGTTGTTTATTCTGTGATCAAGTTCTCCTATTGATATATATTTTCTTCTTTGATTTACCACATGATTTAGAAAGTGTAATTTTGACACATGTATTTCCAATCAGTTTCATTTTGTTTCTTTCTTTGACCAGGTCAGGGAGCTATAGAATTTGATGAAGACTTGGCAAATGAACAGATTTCTGAGGATCTAGAAATAGGTAACAAATATCAAAGATTCTCGTAAACACCTTGTAGTCTTATCAGTCCTATGGGCACATTGTGGTCTAGTGGTTCTGACACTCGCCTTTCAAACAGAGGGTCATGGGTTTGAATCCTAGCCATGGCATGTTTTGCTTTAGCAAGAAAGTTATCCACACTGTGCTGCAGTTGACCCGCGTGAGGTGAATGGGTACCTGGCAGGATTAATTCCTTGAATGCCATTGGAGAACTAGAAGCTCGACCTAAAGCTGGGGGTAATAATAGCAGTAGAAAGTGCTACATAAATCTAGCTATTGTTCTTTTTTACTGAGTGCTCATAGCACAATTGCAGCACAACATAGAAAATTTATATTTCTTTTCTATTGCTTGTATTTTGTTTTGAAATTTTAAATTAGCTGAAAAAAAATATTGCTAGAAAGAACCCTGGTATAGGCTCTATTGCCAATTATAATTATATACATGCAAATGTAATGTTAGTGTAATGTTGTTAAAAAGATCATTTTTATTGCAATAAATTTATTACATGAGAGATTTCAAGTGCAAACATGCATGGTAGGATACCTTCCTCACAATGACATATCAAAATTTATCCACATTTTAATTAATATTCATTGGGAATTAAAATGTTACATGTTACATCAACATTTCATAATCTGTTTCTCCCAACCCAGTGGAATGACCAATCTAATTTCTTTTATTGTCATTATTTTGCTACAGGTGCGTATGTAGGAACTATTAAGGCTAGGGACACTAATGATGAAGATGCAGTGTTCGTGTATGGTATTTATGACTTGTCTAGTTCTCCTGATGCCTATGACTACCTAGAGGTTGATGGAGCATCTGGTAATGTCACCATAAAAGCTGACATAGATTATGAGGTAATTATATAGAGGACAAGGAAAATGGTGATCAATGATGTCAGGTGATGATGATGAGAATGTGCGTGAAGAGGATATATCGATGTTGAAGTAAATAATGATAACGATGATGATGATGAGGATAATGATATAGTGTTAATTATATTAATGTTGATGATGATGGTGATTAAATATGTGATGATGATGATTATGATTATTATGACAATTATGATGATGATGATGACAATTATGATGATGATAATGATGATGATATGATGATGATATGATGATGATGATGATATGATGATGATTATGATTGTGATGATGATGATAAATGATGATATTGTGATGATGATGATGATTATTATTATTTATTTGACCAATATAAAAAAGTACATACACATTACATTAGAATGAAATTTACAGTACATTAACATGCAAAGAAATGCAAGAACGGCATGTGGGTCAGGGGGCTCCAGCGAAATACATCACTGTTGCCCGAAGGCATGATCCCCCACACATGCCGCTCCCAAGACATAAATAAAAATATATAAATACTCTTACACAAAATATTGCATGTTAAAAAAGGGAATACTAAAAAGGTGCCAACACAATCAATTAGAGAGTCTTGAGATGTATTAGAAAAAAGTTACTGCAAAATTGGAGAAATATAACATAGTCAGGGTAAAAAATTATCACATCGGTGCTAAACAGTAATGAAAGTGGCATTTTTAAATAAACTTGCAATAGAAATTTGGAATTTAAATATATATGATTAAGCAGATCTGGTGTAACTGGCGTTCTGAAAAAAAATATAAGGGGGGGGGGGTAGAAGTCCAAAGTAGAATGGAATTAATATCGAAAACATTTTCAGGATATAACCACTTGATATATCATAACAATACATGTACAGTGAAAACACATGATAACATGATAAAACTCATCAGGATAGGAAATTGGGATAAGAAAGCATTAATGATTAACGAGTCGAGGAGATAAAGAGAAAGGATAAGATTATCAATGTACTAGCCTTAAAATAATTAAGGTAATTTACAAGATAAAATACAAAATCTACAGGAAAAGCATGCATTAGTGTATAATTGCATAATTTTGATAGGAGAGAAAGAGATAATTTATACAAAGTAAAAAGGAGAAAAGATAGAGAGGGAGAGAGGCAGAGATAATGAAAAGGAACTTGTCTTCAACATGTCCAAGGCAGAACCGGAATCATTGTATTAAGCAGGAAAAGTAGAAAAGCATAAAAGTCTTAATCAGGAAATAGAATTGCTTGCTTTACAGAACTGAGGAAAGTAGAAGGAGAAAGAACAGCAACATCCTTGATGTCGTTGGGTAGTGTGTCCCACAGTCGAGGTAGTCTTCTGGAGGGGGTGCAGAAGAGGGATTGTGTCCTAGAAGAAAGATGTCGAAAGGAAAGAACTTCCATATGACGGGGGTTAACCAATCACTTTAAGGTCGTTGGGTGCCAGGCAGGAATGCCATATTCGAGGATTGGCAAGATGAGAGCTTTATATAATGCAAATATGGCATTGGTAGAGGCACCACGTGCAACAACTCGGATAAAACCAAGCAGACGGTTCGACCTAGAGACAATTGAATCAATGTGTGGGTTCCATGATAGGTCTGAACTAATTGTAATACCCAAGTACAAGAATGAAGATACGGATGATATGCATGCGTTTCCTAAATAGTACTGAGGAGTTTGGATTCTTTTCTTCCTGGTCACATGCATAACTTTAGTCTTGTGTGCATTAAAGGACGTACCATTGCTGGCAGTCCACTTTATCAAACTAAGTCATTTTGGACTATGATTTCGTCAGCATCAGAAGAAATAACACGGAATAAAAGAAGATCATCTGCAAAGAGAACAGCTTCAGAAGAAAGGGAGATGGAGATGTCATTAATGAAGAGATTAGATAGATAAAATGATGATATGATGATGATTATTATTCATTTGACCAGTATAAAAAGTATTAAAATGCATTGCATCAAAAAAACCATTATAAGTTTCCAAACATGCAAAGAAATATGGGAGCGGCGAGTGGGTCAGGGGGCACAAAAGTGAAATTCAGCACTGTTGCCCTGAGGCATGTTGCCCCCACACATGCTGCTCCCCCGGGGGGGGGGGGGGGGGCCACTTCCATTCACGAGTGGATACCATGCTCGACCAGGGGGTCTCGAAAAGCACCCTAAACACCTAATTTACATATTCTGAAAATGCACCCCTTAACAAGTATTGACGTGTGAAACCCCACCCTTAACAAGTATTGGAAACAAAACGATACGCTTGGCAAATATTCCCTGAAATGAACCCCTAAACAAGTACAGGAATGTTTTATTGTTTTGGGTCCTTCGGTCGTCGGCTTTACCTTATTTGGTTTAGTATGACCCCACCTTCTGCCCCTCGGGCAAAAATCGGACTCTAAATATGAAGTGTTGGGGCAAAAAGGACATCCTTTATAAAAAATTTTAATTTGTTTAATCATCCCCGCAAATTCGACCCTAAACACATACTTTCCTAGTGAAAAAATCGTGAAAAAGACATCCTCTTTACGTGTTTTTTGGGTCACGCATGGTATCCGCTCGTCAATGTAAGTGGCCCCCCGGGATATATATAGAGCGCAATGATGGATGATGCGCGCTGGGTTCGGGATACATGTTCGTGGCCGCGCAAACTTCCGAGCATTTCTAGTTATATTGTTGGCAAGTAGTAGAAACTTAGGGTTCTTTGTAGGTAGTAGATTGAGAAACACATGTTTTATTAATAAAAAGTAACAACGCACAGACTGCTGTGGAGAACTAATAAAAGTATTTAAGTTGGATCAATTCTGACAAGTGGTCCTCTTTTTTTCACCAGAGCTTTACCTCAATGTCTGCCCAATGGTTAGCAAATGCTATAAAGGTAAGTAAACCAAAAAGTGTTTCATTGATTCAGTCTGTAATGTAAAAAAGATCTTAAAAAAAAGAAAAATGCTATTTTTACCGAATGTAGGTATTTTCAGGGTATTTAGAAAAAATATTTATAAAGGCATGCGTTATTAATTGACCTTTCAATTTCATTGTCCAGTTGCTTTTCTAGTGTTTTGCACTTCTGTATTGCTATTGTTGAGTAAGCATTAAAGGATATCATAAATGATGCAGATGTACAGAATATGATATTTAATGTGATGGATAGAAAACTTTGTTTCCATGATAAATGTTGTTTATAATAGAATGGGAGTTTTTTTCAGTCCAAAGAAATCTTTACTTTTGTTTAAAAGTGATACTCAAATATATTTTTGCACATGTTAGGGGACATTGTCATTATTGACTTTAAGAATTTCAGTGGAATTATTTTATAACTATGTCATTTAATTCAATTTTTAATCAGGATGGGCTTGTTATTAATACTTATATCTCCATTGCAATCGGACAACTTTATACTGGTAAATATTTATTTTCACAGCGAATTAGTCAGTCATTATTTAAATTAATACTTCTGCAATGTCATGACTCTTAATGTTTTTATGTGAATTAAATCTATATTTCTATCTCTTTTTCTTTTAGTCTCCTGTAGTAACATTGTATATCACAAATGAGAATGATAATGCACCAATATTTCAGGATGAACCATATTCTAAAGAGATATCTGAGGTAATTAAGTCAATTCAATGATTTAAAAGAAGATGTTAATCATGTCGTTAATGGTAACAGTGCTATAATGATACTAATTATCATTATATACAATGCTAATGATAATGATGACAATAATAATGAACATAGTAATGATGAAAGTAATGGAGCTATCAATATGGTGATTATGATGGGAATGACATATTACCTGTACATCATCAGTCCCTTTTATTCATTTAAAGAGAAACTCCAGTAGTAGCAGTAAAAACTGATTTCATGAGAAAGTCTGTAAAACAAGGCTTAATTGTCAGTATATCATCGAGGTTCTAGATCTGGTACAGTTTCATTAACTGAACTTTGTGAAATCTTGAAATCTACGCTGAAAAATGTTCACGCTGAAGATCCCCAACACAGATAAGTGCACGTGGGACAATGTATAATTATTGCTTAGAGCGTTGGGCCCAACACTCTACCCGAATCCTGTGCTTATTTGCTGATTTCTCAGCAATTACACAATTTCTTCCAGAATCCTTTGGCACATGCGTTTTATTTATACAAACAGACACTTTGGTGGTCATTTCATTGGATTCTGTACGAACTCATTTTGATATCGTTACCAAAACTAGCATTTACCTTTAATGTAGATTGTTATACATTTGTTTACATTTATTTTTCATCTGTTGATCTCTTGAGGAGAAATAAATGAAGCTGAAAATGAGGCATGTTTCCATTTCATATATTGATATCGACAAGACTTATTTCATACATTACATTTCATGTTAAAGACAATAAGATAAGGATGATATTTTTGATGACTTCTATATCGGGTCATGTTTAATTTCATAACTGTTTCCCTTAGAATGAACCTGTTAACTCTACTGTTGCTACGGTAACTGCTACAGATGCTGATCCTCGGGATACAATAATATATAGTCTTTCTAATTCTGGTGCAGTGAGTATTGATGCATTCGTTTGGTTTGAGCATGTTAAAAATGTGATAAATTTTTTTTCCAGGCATTTCAGAGGATAGCGATTATTGATTAGTTATCATTACTGATGGATGTTTCATAAAGCTGTTTGTTAGTTAAGAGCGACTTTGCAAATGACTGGTGATCCTTCCTTGTGGTAAATGGTATATTCATTGACGATAGTTAAGCGCGTAAGAAAGGGTCACCAGTCGTTCTTAAAGTCGCTCGTAAGTTACGAACAGCTTTATGAAACACCCACCAGATATTGTGTATATGGTTACATGTAGGATTTCATAGCAGTGTTTACTTGCAGACAATGGAGAGTTAGATAGAATAAAGACGTTGAGTGAGATTCAGTTTGAATGTAGATTGAGGTGCAAGAAAACAGGAGACTAGATGGTACCTTCATGGAAACAGTTCCTACTGTAGTAGGCCTCGCTAAAATGATTCCAATGATATGTAATTCTTGAAGTTCCATCAATGTTTTCACTCTTGATTTGGAGTTTCTCTTCAAATTTCTTTCTTAGAACTGTGAAATGAAGGATTTCAGGCTGAAGAGCAGCACTTCAGGTGAAACTAGAACTGCAATCGTTTCAGAACGATGTGCATGCATTGACGCCTCTGATTTAATAGAGGGCAAGAAACAGAAAGAGATAGAAAGAAAACTGTAGATGATATACATTCTCAAAATATTAGAGGGCGCTATTTCTTAAAGGAATGGTCACTGATGCGTAAAACACAGTTAGATTATGTGAAATGATACAATTGGCAAACCCTGAAAATATGAGACAAAAATAAATTCAAAGGAAGTTATGGCAATTCAACTATTTTAAGACTTTGCAATAGAGGGCGCTATTTCTAAAGTTATGGTCACTAATTATGGATAACATGTCTACCAAATTAGAATGAATTTTGATGAGGAACGGTGGCAGGGGAGGACTAACAAATATTACATGTTAATCAAATTGGATATTAGCACATTTTGCTGTCCATAGGAAGTTACATTCTCGAGTAAAATTTTTTAGACCATATTGGCGGCCCATACGTGGTTGTTGAAAATGTGTGCATTGTGAGCAGTATACCATGTGTTCAGATTGACTTATCTTGAAATTTTCTGTTGTAACCTATGTCGTATTTGGTATCACTGGAAAGAGTATTCCAATGCGGTGACATTGATACCACTTTTATTTGTGTGGAAGCAATAGACCAGAAGTAAATGCCATATAAAGAAAGACATTAAAAATGAAGGTTTTGCACAATAATTTTAAGCTACCGTCAGCAATTTGTTAGTTTCTGTTACAAAAAATTAACGAACTGTTTAAGTATATATCAATACTCATATCTGCCAAGTTAAAAAGAATAAGCTTCAATAATAAGGAAATAAGAGCAAGTTGAAGTTGTGCTGGCAGTAAAGTGCATTTTTGGGTATTTTGCTGATTTTCGGGAGCATTTTTGAGATATTTCGTCAGTTGTAAGGTATATATTTTTTTAAATGGCATGAAAGGGCATATCTTGAAGACCCTAAATCCAAGAAAGGGTACGGGTTTGGCCATGCATGACGCAATGAGGAGCATTCAAAGGTAAGTGTTTTTGAAACTTTAGAGGGCGCTATTTCAATGACGAAAAATCAGTGATGCGTGAAAACTGAGTAGTATGTATGATATGGTATTGTAATCAACTCCTGAATATTTGAGCTCGAAATGAATAAAAACAAGAAAATTATGGCCATTTTACGATTTTTTGACTTTACATTTTAATAAATATGAAGTTTTTGAAGGAAGGCTATTTCGGATTTGAATTTAAGGCATGAAGATGGCATTTTGAAGGTCAAGTTATACGTCGCAGATGACGGAGCAACTCTTGGACTATCTTTAGCAATTTGTTAGAAGTCTTTAGCATGCAGGATAACTGAGATATGAAAGAATGAAGAATGGTATGCAAATGGACTTGAAATTGACAAAATGGCGCCTGGATGGTCATGCATGAGTGATTTTGGAAAATGGAAGACGAGAGGCACAACTAGGGATGCTGGACAACATGTCTACCAAATTTGGTTGAATTTGGATGAAGGACGGAAGGGTAGAGCTAACAAAACCATGTGTTAAACAAATGGGATTTTGGTGGAAGAAGAAGAAGAAGAAGAAGAAGATTACGGAATAGGAATATGGAACAAGAACAATGCATTGTTGCCATTGGGCGTCAATGCAATTATAGTTGCTGAAAAATCGCTATACCCTAATCATTTTTTGACCGACTGCATTATAAATGCCATTTTTTAAAAGTGTCATTGGTTAGCACAGTTCAGTCTTGACTGAGTTTCTTTTCAAATTTATTTCTTAGAATTGTGAAATGGAGGACTTCCGGGTAGAAAGCACTTCAGGTGAAATTATCGTCGCTAAGAAATTAGATTATGCTTCAGTTGTGCAGTATACAGTCTGTGTAAAAGCAGCAGTGAGTATATCACAAGTTTTATTAATTTCAGGAAGGGTTTGAGAAAACTGATGTAGGATTCTCTAATTAGTGAGCTTGTACTTTGTGAATATTTTTTTTGCATTACATGAACATCCTGTGAAGCTAGGCATTTGACTCATGTGAAGTTGTGTAATTGGTCAGCTTAATTAATGATGCTGATGATTGATGTAAATACAAATTGCTTTGTTTATTAAACAAACCAATTTGCACTTTATTCCCTTATGGCCTTGATTTGAGCTCTCCGGAAAGTTTCATGATAATAATAATATATAAGTAATAGTAGTGATGATGATATTAATTATAACAATATTTGAATGATAATGATTATAAGTATTCTGGACGACTCAAACTTTTGTAAATGGTTTATTGTATCTGCTTCATACCTGAGTAACTTATTTGTTTCTTTGTTTTATTTTGTTCATGCATGTCTAATGTAATATTACACCAGTGGAAAACAAGTTTCTTTGTAATCATAATGTTTGCAAAGACAAATTAATAAATATCTTGTAGCTCTAAAAATCAGAGTGCACATTGCTAGACATTAATTGCTAGAGTTGAAAAAACAGGTAACATATGAAGTATTAGAGTGATCATTGTTTGGAACAAATGGCAGTTAACGGACTGGGAATTGCATGTCATTTTTCGCTGTTATATCAAGTCCAGATTGGGGGGGGGTAGAAAGAGTGGGTGTACAGTATATATCTTCCACACTAGCATACCTACGGGGGGAGGGGGGTGTGCCGGGGGCAGACCCCCCTGATGAGTCACAACTGATCCCTGGCCCGCTCCTTTGAACTTGAAGACCTTTTTTTTTGGCTTGTCAATTTTTTTGGTAGACGAATTTGCCCCCCCTGTGGAAAAAAATCTGAGGTACGCCACTGATCTTCCACCATTATGATTAACATGGGGAGCTAGCAGTTGCTCCTTTTGAGAGAGAACTTTTTTTCTTTTAGAAATATTTAAAGAAGTCTTTCGGTGACATATACATTTTTTGGTGTTCTAAAAAATTGTAGAGTTGTACCTCTCCTATCCATACTCATGTTTTATCAAAATGAATCTATTTACTGTAGGATCAAGGGGGTTTGGAAGATACCACAACAGTTGTAATCTCTATCAGGGATGCACAGAATCAACCCCCTGTTTTCATTGGTCAGCCTTATGATAAAACCATCCCGGAAAATACTGCAGTGGTAAGTTATGATAATGTCCTAGAATAAGACATTAGATTAAATCAAATTTTGTTGGGACGTCGTGGGCTAGTGGTTATGAGTTTTGTCTTTCACACTGAGGGAAGTGAGTTCGATTACCAGCCATGACATGTTTTCCTACAGCAAGAAATTTACCCATGATGTGCTGCACACAACCCAGGTGAGGTGAATGGGTACCTGGTAGGAAGAAATTCCTTGAATGCTTGAGTGCCTAAATGGGCAGCACAGCTACAGTCGGGGTAGCATGAGCTTTGTATCCTGAGACAAAAAGTGCTACTGGTATATAAATCCAGCTAATATATAAATTATAAATAGTGTAGGGATTGATTTTGTACTTTTATTTCTTTCCACTTTTATTTCTTTCCACTCTTAGTCATGAATCATCCCTTTTTTGTAATAGAACACCCCTCATTTATATTCACCCTTTTCATCCTCACACAAGGTTCTTTTGTATTTATTCACTCCACCATCCTCCATACAGCTTTCTTCACTCCTCTCTCTCTCTCCCTCTCCCTTTCCTTCCACCTCTCTCCTGATTGGTTATAGTTGATGCACTCAAGCCTGGATAATAATTTGCATATAGTTTGAATATCTTTTGTTTGTATATATGAATATTCAGTTATACTTTGTTCTATTGATTTGCATTTAAATGAATATTGATATGCTTTAAAATAATTTGAATGGAATGTTGCTAGAATGCAACAAGGCTTCTGTACATTAAAAGCTGGGAGTTGGCCAGTAAGTTCTGAACATGATAGCATGTCTTGTCTGCTGGGCTGTCTGTGTGCATGAAGAGTGCTAGGAATGAGAATTGATAAGAACCCCGTACTACATTGGTGCCAGCGGTGTTTTCTAGTCCTCTTCTACCCCAGAGCTTCAGGCAGCTTTACCCACCAGCAGCTGATAGTTGAATTTTTCACCCTACTTCGAGTGATTTACACCCTCCTTCGAGTGATTTACTGCACCCTTCTTCTGTGGATACATTATCAGTACACCCTTCTTCTGTGGATACAGCTTCCATAAAGCATCTACTGATTGTATTTTTCATCCTGCTTCATGAGAATTCTTCATAAATGTGAGTTCTATTTTCATGATCTGAGCTTAATCTACAATCTTGCTTCCTATGTACATTTGTATCCATGTATGCAGTTGAAAACTGAATGTACTCTACATTCTATAGTGAGTTGGATGTGCATTCTCAAGTTTGTCAAGGCTTGTACATGTATCTCAAGACTGACTTTTGAATGTTGGTGAGTCACTTGCTTTAACTCCTGTTCATACATTCACCCTCCTTCATTTAGCAAGAGCTATTTCTGCTTCGATAGCTGAGTGTGATTATTATTGACTCTTGCAAGTTGATAGTCAATCTATAGTAATTTGACATATACATATACATATATGTAGCTGTATATATAGAACTCTGTTATACACATTTAACACCCTACCATCATGTTTCGACTTGATCTCCCTGAAATCTTCACTGGAGAAGATGGCAGAAATTTCGGTCAATGGGCAAGGAGATTAGAAGTTGCTGCTGAAGTCCTCCCACAGGCAGAGAGAAAGCTTCACCTTCTTCTTCCATCGAGACTTGCCGGTGCCGCATTTACAGTATGGGAGAGCATTTCAGCCTCTGACCAACAAGACTATAGTATAGTAAAGAAGAAGATGATGACAGTGTTTGGGAATACAAATTACCTTAATTCCTTCAAATCATGCATCGATGCAAGGAAAAGACATAGAAATGAGGCCCTAGAAGTGTTTGCAGCGGCGATAGCCACTCTCGTTGAAGAGGCCTTCCCAGACTATGATGCTGCAGGAAAGGATGGCGAGAAATTTCGCAGATTTCTTGCAGGTATTGACAAACCCCTTCAGATAAAGATATACGAGATGGGCGCTAATACTTTCGCTGAAGCATTAGACATTGCCGTACGGGTCGAAAGAGCCAATCAAGTTGGGCAACCGCTAGATGAGACAATAGCTTCAGTTTCACCGAAAAGAAGTGATCCAAACTCTGTATTATTGGAGAAAGTGATGAAACGATTAGACGATCTAGAACTGAAATTCGAAGGATACAAATCTAAGCCCAAACATCAATACTACGATGGGCATCAGAAGCAGTCTAGATCACCAAGCCCTTTACGCAATCGACATGAACATCAATCTAGATCGAGGTACCGAAACTCAGATGATCACTGGCATCGGTCATCTGGACATCATCGGTCACCCAGTCCACACTCTCCACACCATAGACGATTTAGGTCACCAAGCCCTCAACGCTTTCATCGCAGCCCTTCCCGATCAAGTCCACTCAGATATAACACTTATGATGACAGATCAACTAGCCCTCACCAACGCCGCTACTCAAGTCGACCAAACTGGCAACCTACATTTTCTAATGATCGCCATCCCTCTGATGTGAGAGATTCACCCTATCGTCAGATGAACAGTACTCAGTCGAGGAAAGTTCACTTTGATCACAACCAGGGAAACTATTCATAGTTGATGACAAGGGTCGACCATCAACTTCATCCCTCTTTGATAAACAGACCCAAACTGAAAATGAATGTCATCCTTCATCTATATCAACTGTCAATCGTAGGTCTTCATCACCTCCACCACCATACATTCCCACAATTGTCGACAACAAGTATATTTTAGCCTTCATCGACAGTGGTTCCTTTATATCGCTGATGAGTGCAGATTTCTACTACTCAATCCCAGAGAGCCAGCGAAGTCCATTGCACAAGACGATAACTTTGGCTTCAACGATAACCAGAGAAGGTATTGACATTATTGGAACAACCTCACCAACCATCCATCTTGGAAACAAGACAGTCAAGCATCTGTTCAGAGTAGCGAGAAACATAACTCACCCTTTCGTCCTTGGTTGGGACTTCATGGACCAACATGATGCCTCCATCTCTGCTCGTACATCTACATTCAATATGCCTGGTATGAGTATTCCACTTGTTGAACGACATCAACACCAAGTACCACTCAAATGTAATGTTTGTCTGATTGGAAAGACAACTCTCCCTGGAATGAGTGAGGTGCATGTTCAAGGTCGATTGATTTCACCACAACCTGATGTAGTTCCACAAGACTACAATGGAATATTTGAGCCCTCTATCGACGAACATCTCAATATTGCAGGTGCGAGATCCCTTTCTCGACCACAAGATGGTATCATCCTACTCAGACTGATAAACCCTACATCTGAGATGGTAGAATTGTCTGCTAACACTGCACTCGGGCAATTCTATTCTACTACTGGAGACAGAGAGGAAGAGTACGAGATTCTTGACGGTGTTGTAGCCGGCACACAGGAAAGCTCACCTCTTGACCTTTCTTCAATGCTCCCTACTTCGAACCTGTCCAAAACCGAGTATGAAAGCGCTGAACGTCTACTCAATTCTTATTCTGATGTTTTCAGCAGCACATCTGAGGATATTGGACAGACTAATTTTGCCTATCATGAAATCAACACGACAACAGAGACGCCAGTTCGACAAAGAGCATACAGAACTTCACCTACTATGAGAGTTGAAATACAGAATCAAGTCGATGAGCTACTAAGACGAGACATTATTGAGGAAAGCTTCAGTCCATGGGCCAGCCCAATTGTGATGGTGAGAAAGAAAGACAATACCTACAGGTTTTGTGTAGACTACCGAGCATTAAATGCTATCACAGTCAGAGACTCCCATCCTATCCCACGTTCTGATGATTCCATCGACGCTTTAGCATCATCTTCCTATTTTAGTGTTATCGACTTGTCATCTGGATATTGGCAGATCCCACTTGAGCCACAGGACAGAGAAAAGACTGCCTTCACTACAGGAACTGGACTCTATCAATTCAAGGTCATGCCTTTTGGCTTGGTTAACGCACCAATGACGTTCCAGAGAGTAATGGAAGCAGTTCTCCATGGGTTACATTGGTCAATATGCCTCATCTACTTGGACGATTGCATAGTACTTGGCAAGACATTTCAAGACCATCTACACAATCTCAAAGAAGTATTGCAACGATTCCGAGATGCTAACCTCAAGCTGAAGCCTTCGAAATGTCAATTCTTTCGAAAGGAAGTAACCTATCTTGGTCATGTGATCAGTACTGACGGAGTTCTCCCCGATCCAGTCAACACCAAGAAAGTGTCATCCTGGCCTCAACCAACGACTCCAACCCAAGTGAGATCATTTTTGGGACTTGCCTCCTTTTACCGGAGATTCATACCAAACTTTGCTCAAGTCTCATCTTCACTCACTGACTTGACACAGAAAGGCAAGAAGTTTATCTGGACGGCAGAATGCGAGGAAGCCTTCAACCAACTGAAGTCCTCTCTCACAAGCCCACCAATCCTTGCATATCCGGATTTTGCCAAGAAGTTTAGTTTGGCAACTGACGCTTCACAAGATGCTATTGGGGCCGTACTCTCTCAGTCACAAGACGGAAATGACCGAGTAGTTGCTTACTACAGTAAAAAGCTAACTCCAGCCCAACAGAAATGGTCGACATATGACAGAGAACTATGGTCCATAATTTCATCTGTTCGACATTTCAGACATTACTTAAGGGGCAGAGAATTCACAATCCATACAGATCATCGACCCCTCTTGGCCTACAACAAGGTTCCGATACAAGATGATGCCACAGGACGCAGAGCAAGGTGGATCGTAGAGTTGAACGCATATTCTTTCACCATGAATCATAGAAAGGGCACTGCACATCGTAATGCCGATGCTATGTCACGCATGCCAGACGAGACAGCACCCCTTGTTAGCATGGTAAACACACGCTCCTCTACGAGAAATCGATCTACAACTCAATCCGACCAAGCATCTACCAATCCAAAGTCATGTGACTCTATGGACGACAAAGTTACTGAGAACTTTATCCTTTCTAACCATCATGCTGATTTACAATACCACCAGCAACATGACATGGACATTCAAAGGATAATCAAGTACATCAAGGAGCACCATCATCCGACAGTGAGAGAAGTAAGACGACAATCACCCCGTCTTCGACGTCTTTTATGGCAGCTCCCTCGATTTGTATTTCAGAATGGTCTCTTATACCGACGACGACAAGACAACTTTGGAACATCCTCACTTCAGGTAGTTGTACCAGAATCTCTCATCCCTCGAGTGTTAGAAGAGATACATGGTAATCCATCTTCTGGACACTTCGGAGTTCAACGCACACTACACAGAGCTGAAGCTATGTGCTATTGGCCGTTCATGCACAAAGATATAACCAACTACTGCAGAACCTGCCATGCCTGTGAGTCGATAAGATCACCAAACCCAAAGCACCAAGCTCCGCTTCAGAACATCAAAACAGATCACCCTCTTCAAATTGTATTCGCGGATATAGCGGAACTTCCTACTTCGAGAAGTGGATACCACTATATTTTGGTTGTGGTTGATCACTTCAGTAAATATACCAACATTTACCCTATGCGTGACCAGACCGCCCAAACTGTTGCGAGACACTTATTTGAAGAATACATCAAAGAACACGGAGTTCCAGAGTCATTACACACTGACCAAGGAAGACAATTTGAATCTCGACTTGTTCAAGATCTCTGCAAGAAGCTTGGTATCCGCAAATCGCGTTCGTCTCCATACCACCCACAAGGAGCTGGTATCGTCGAGAGAGCGAACCGAGTTATTAAGGAACAGCTTGCAAAGTACATAGCCGATCAAGGAGGTGACTGGGACAAACATATACATCAACTACAACTAGCCTACAATACCAGTGTTCATTCAAGCACAGGTATGACACCCTATTTCGTCATGCATGGTCGTGAAGCACGGACCCCGGCTAGTATCACTTGTCCTATCATGACACAGTCATATGATTCTCCTCAAGAGTATGTCACCGATGTTTGTTCTCGGCTGAGAAAGGCTTTCCAACACGCCAAGCAGAAGACAGACCAAGCTCAACTTCGACAGAAAAAGGACTATGATGTCTCAACTAGAACCATCAAGTACACTCCCGGAGATCTTGTTTGGTTGCACGATCCCGTCAATGCTAGACACAAATTAGAGCCTAACTGGAAGGGACCTTTTGTCATTGTCTCATCCTCTCCTGATGAGCTTGACTACAAGATTGCCGACATCCATAATGAAAATGTGAAGAAACTGGTTCATCACAATAGGCTCAAACTTTTCAGGTCAAAAGCATATCTTCAAGGAAAGACTCCTATCACTCGTCCTACTTCAGACAGTCAGGAAAGACATCTTTCCATTCGTCCTCCTTCAAGTGCTCAGGCAAAGCCTGATATTCCTCCTCCATCTAACTTAGCATCTCAGTCTTCAATAGAGATGCCATGGTCAGCAAAATCTCAAACACATGCTGATCAGATCCCCATCCAGCCGGTGGAAAATCTTCAGGTTCCACCTCAACAACCAATCCACCCGGTGAGAAGTGAGACTGATCGACCTTCACGGTCAGATTCATTTTCTCAATCTGCAGACCAATCCATTCAACCCCAGAGGCTAGACAACTCTGATCCACCATCAGGGTCAGAGAAGTCTAAAGAACAGTCATCTACCCAATCCATACAGTCGTCTACCCAATCCATGCAGTCGTCTACCCAATCCATAAATTCACACCCTATGTTGGATGATTCTGACCAACCACCATGGTCAGAGTCTATGGGACAGTCGTCCACTCAGTCTCTACAACAGCAGGCTAACCAATCCATTCAAACTTTGGAACCAAACCAGGTTAATTCTCAAGGACGACAAGTAAACTCTCCTGACCAATCCAATATACCAGGACCCTTTAGAGAGAACCAAGGTGACAACCTGGAGGTCACCAACCGAGAACGCCCTCCTCAACCATCAACTGATGAATCTGTGAGCCAGCGTGTAACTCGTATGCGAGAAGATCCCTCTTCGACTTCACGAACTTCACGAACTCGTTCAGGCCGTTCTATACATAAACCAAAGAAGTATAGCGATTATCAATTATGACTCTTCCTGGAAGTGAGACATTTTGTAATTCATAGAACTGAAGATGTTATGATCGTCAATGTTAATTTTAGATTACTTCCCGAAGGAAAGATCTGAACATTTAATAAATTCAAATTTGACATCTTTATCCAAAAAGAAGAGAAAACCGAACACTACAATGGACGCGTCAGATACTGACTTAAACATGAAAAGTGAATATTTTGTATTGAACTATTATATCGGACAGAGACATCTACGAACCAAGATTAATATTTAGAAGAGTGAACGATTCGTCACATGCAAACTGATTCTTCATGATCCGATATTGAACAGACTCAAATTTCATTGATCTGCAAGTCCAAACATAAGAAATTTGAACTGACTATTTTTTTCAACACACGGATAAATGAATTTGAATGAACTTTAAATCATATGGATTAGTCATTTTGAAACAGAAAATGAGTTTTTTTTTTTAAATATGGACAGCATTTGAACATCAATCATTGATGTACAAGTTAAGAGTATCAGAATATTAATTTGAAAATCATACATGTACTAGGTTTATCTTTCATCTGACTGATTGACTATTAACATGTAAAGTTTGTAGACAGGAAAATTGAGCAAAATACTGTTATTTCTATGTCCAAAAAAAAAATTGCAAGTCAAACATTTTTTTAACATGATAGCATATAAAAAGGATAGATAGAAATGCTATTGAAACCAAAAATCTTTGACACAAAAAGTAATGATATTGTTTTCATATACTGTTATTCATACTTATTTATGCAAAACTAAGAGATTATTCCAAGACAGACATCACTCTGTTTATATTGTCAGTTGAAATAATTTATGATAATTGTAAATTTATCTTTATAGGAAAAAGATTACTATTTTGGTACATGTAGGTTTTTTTTTTCCAAACGTGAACCAAGAGGAAAAGAATTCCTTTCAGAATATAAGGTATTTAAGTATACTTCAATGTGATATGTGATGCTGAATATCTAAAACTTAAAGATATTATTGAGTTGATTTTAATCCTGCACAAAAGGTACTACTTTGATCAAATCGATATGTGTTTCAAAAAAAAAATCATTTTAAAAAAAAAATGAAATAATTTTGTGATTATATTTCAGATTTATTGGTACAATCACATATTTCAGTATAAAATATGTTTGGATAGTGATGATAATGATTTATCTCATTTTAGTGATTGCGTATAGCAGGATAGTTGGTACAAAAAAAAAAGTGAAAAATTAATCAGTTTACTTATTGAGTACAAGGATAACTCATAGGACATAGCTATTTAAAAGTTTTGATAATTATTGAAATTCAATATTAATGGTTTAATACATGTTAACAAAAAAGAGTAATTTTTGCACTTGATAATAGTGTCTAAATGATAAAATCATGGAGATCTGAAATCATTCATGTAACTTTGGAGAATTCAAAATTTTCAGATTCTTCATACCTATTTATTGATTTCATTTCATATTTGGTACAGACATGATCTTGTTTAAAAAAAAAGGTTGTTTACGTTGATGAAATTTTATATATTTTATACAAAAAAAAAAGAGAAGAAAACACAGAAATGGTGCTCGAAAAAAGAAAAATTGTTTTATTCTTTTATGAAACAAAAAAATAACAAAGGAAAATATAAAAGGTAATTTTCTTAATAGATCTTAAAGTTGTATCATCTGTTTAAAAAAAAAGAAAAGAATAGTTCCATCCAGGTGTATGGATAGTATGGTTGATACAAGTCAATCACTTTAGATATGTTTATATTTATGAAAGTACTCCATTTGTTAAATTCCATTGTTTTATAGCGACTAATGACAATTTATTATTAGTGAAAAGGATATATATATATATATATATATATATATATATATATATATATTTGTTGCTTGATAGTCATTTTCCAATTATTACAAAACGATGGTACATTTTTAACAGTTCTGATGTTTAGTAAATTTTCGAAGATAGATAACTACAAGATATTTCAAATTATAAAATGAGGACATTTTATTTGTGAAGGAAAGTCTAGTTTGTAGGGATTGATTTTGTACTTTTATTTCTTTCCACTTTTATTTCTTTCCACTCTTAGTCATGAATCATCCCTTTTTTGTAATAGAACACCCCTCATTTATATTCACCCTTTTCATCCTCACACAAGGTTCTTTTGTATTTATTCACTCCACCATCCTCCATACAGCTTTCTTCACTCCTCTCTCTCTCTCCCTCTCCCTTTCCTTCCACCTCTCTCCTGATTGGTTATAGTTGATGCACTCAAGCCTGGATAATAATTTGCATATAGTTTGAATATCTTTTGTTTGTATATATGAATATTCAGTTATACTTTGTTCTATTGATTTGCATTTAAATGAATATTGATATGCTTTAAAATAATTTGAATGGAATGTTGCTAGAATGCAACAAGGCTTCTGTACATTAAAAGCTGGGAGTTGGCCAGTAAGTTCTGAACATGATAGCATGTCTTGTCTGCTGGGCTGTCTGTGTGCATGAAGAGTGCTAGGAATGAGAATTGATAAGAACCCCGTACTACACTATTATCAAGTTGAGAATTATTGAAAAGAGGACTACTTAAGAGACCTTTGACTCTGGTGATTATTGGACTTATGCAAGTTTGACTTTGGCAAGGTTGAAATTTTACTAACTTTAGTCATTATTTTTTTTTTACATTCATACATTGAGATCTGCTTCCTTTTCCTTGTTTCGTAATCTAATGATGCTAATTATCTCAAAATTCTATTGCCAACCTTTCTTTTTTTATAACATTTTGTGAATCGGGTTTATCTGGCTTTAGCATATTGTCTGATATGGATTGGATTACACCTTTGTTCTTCATGTTATTTATGTATTTTTATTTGCACTCAATTGAAAATGATTTGTATGAATATTTGCCATGCAGGGTCATGTCGTTCTAACAGTTGTTGCCAACGATGGAGATCTTGGTGTGAACCCGAGGAACACAATAAATTACACTTTGATTGATGATGGTAAGGACTCGGATCCTTTATTGTGGCGTGAGGATCATTTGTAGGTTTGGGTAGTTGGCAAGAAATTCAAAGGTTGTACTATGTACATTGTGTAGGATCAAACCCGATTGTGAAGCTGTAATCACTGCCTTACGGTACGACATTCATTGTTCCATCTCCATTTTGAATTTGAAGGCCTCTCTGTTAACATTTCCTGTGACCCAATATATTGTTTAGATTACTTAGCATCCATAGTGTTTTCATGGTAGCCTTATTATGTACATACATGTATACCCATTAATAATGTGAGGATTTATCTGCATTTATTTGTAGTTATAATTATATTAGTAAAATCATGGTCTTTAGTGCACAAGTCATTATTTATTCATTGATTTGAAGATCATTTGAATCCATCCAACATTTCATTTCATGAATACCCTCAGGATTCTAAATTTTTCTTTTTTTTTCAGTTTGTTTCAGTTTCCTTTCAGTTTGGTTTATTTTCATTCAACTCAAGTAAATTTAACAGTAAAAGAAATCATTACAAAGATATAAATGAATATACAAGTACATGTACATACAGTATGACAATATGACATAGATAAATAAATTCACTTGGCATCAGCAATTGCACCCAAGGTAGGGTATAGAAGCAAATGGCTGAATGAATTATCGTAGCAATAATAATGCTTTCTTGTTATTGTACTGGTTAGCTGAAGGTAGATAAAAAAATATTATCGGGCCAACAACAGATCCTTATGGTACACCATATGAAAGGGAAGGTTTTAGTTACAGTCCACTCCAAATTTTGACATTCTTTGATTTTTGGTCTACCTCCTGGGCCCCGTAACATAAAAGTTACTATTATGGTATCTTTGCTATCCTATGGTAACTACCATGGTAATGATGATCAATAGCCAATCAAATTCAAGGATTCCATGAAAGTTACCATTAAACTTTTAGGCAACAGGGCCCTCCATCATGTTTTCTACAATTCTTTGTTGCCTTTTGCATGTTGAAGTACCAGCATTTCTATCCCTACCTATTCATTCCTACTAGTGTTGTTTGTTTGTGCCCTGCCAACATTTTTTGATTGGTCTTCATTTGTTCTGTGATATGATTGTAATTCTGCTTTAAGTGCATATATCAAGAGATGTTGTTTTTAGCCTTGCTTCTCATGATTATCTTGTCCACGTTCTCTTCCTTGCGAACGGTTTAACGAATGCATCTTGAGCACAACTTTCAACTTCTTTTTTAGAATAAATTTTTCATTCTTCCTCTCTGTTAATTTTCTTTTAACCTTGACCAACATAAATTTTCCAAAGTGGAGTATTTTTTTTTACTAGAAATGCTATTTATAAGTATTTCATCATAAATATGGGATATTGGCATTGTGACAAAAGTAAACAATCTCTACTCACTTCTGTTCTTATATTAGCTGATGGCACATTTTCTGTGCGAACAAATGGAGAAATTGTGGTAGAGAAGGAACTAGATCGTGAGACGGAACCAATAACTCAACTTTATACCCTGATCGTTCAGGTAATGTCATATTCAATCTCTCTGTACTCCTGGTTCATGAAGCTGTGGGTAAAAAGATTTGAAAGAGAAATGTCTTACATGTAAATGGCAAGAAATAGTGAAAGGAATGGTTTTTGAAAAAAACATTGACCAGACCCCCCCCAAAAAAAAAGCAAACAAACAAAAAAATAAAAAAAATGAACAAACAAATTAAAAAAAGTTATCACTATAAAAAAAGAACATATTCAGCTTAAGAAAATCTGACAAGATGAAAAGAAGAAAATGATTACAGATTTAAAGAACTGGGCCCCAATTGATCTGCCTGTGTTGTATATTATATCTTCTCAATGTAAAAATTTCACTTTCAATCAATGAACTGTTTATACTGATCATTAAAGGTCAAGTCCACCCCAAAAAATGTTGATTTAAATAAATAGAGAAAAATCAAACTAGCATAACATTGAAAATTTCATCAAAATCTGATGTAAAATAAGAAAGTTATGACATTTTGAATTTTCGCTTATTTTTCACAAAACAATGATATGCATAACTCAGTGACATGCAAATGAGACAGTCGATGATGTCCCTCACTCACTATATCTTTTGTTTTTATTGTTTGAATTATACAATATTTCACTTTTTACAGATTTGAAAATAAGGTCCAACTTGATTGAACCATATAGTATTAGACAATTAATGCAAATTCCACATTTCAGAGAGGAATTAATCGTTTCACTTGTCAATGAGGAGAAAATTAGAATATTTCACATCTCATATAATAAAATACAAAAGAAATAGTGAGTGGATGATGTCATCAGTCTCCTCATTTGCATACCGACCGAGATGTACATATAACTGTTTTTTTAAATTAAGCGAAACTTTAAAATGTTATAACTTTCTTATGTTACATTCGATTCTAATGAAATTTTCAGCGTAATGCTTCTTGGATGTTTTTATTTTTATTCAAATCAACTTTTTATTCGGGTGGACTTGTCCTTAAAAAAAGCTGGATCATCATAATTGTGGATCATTGAAAAAAAATGAGCAAACTATATTTCTTCTCTGCAGGCAATTGAAGATGACAATTCCGACCAGTCATTTGCACAGATTAATACAAACACATCAATCTACATTCGTCTTTCTGATGTTAATGATAACATTCCTACATTTAACCAAGACGGACCAATCGGCACAACCATCCCTGAACGCTCTCCACCTGGAACTCAACTTGATTTTGGTCTGGAGGCTTTTGATCTTGATTCAGTAAGCTTTTCTTTTCTTCAGTGGTTATATATATACTTCCCAGAATTCACAACTGTTCAGATTATTTTATGACTATTTGCTCTAAGAGTACATTATTGCCCCACCTAGTTATTTAAGAAATTGTGATTTTCTGTACTTATATAATGTATATCCTGACGCAAATGGAATAAGATGCTCCTTACCTTCAAATATTCAGAGCCTCACAATAATGCTTGAGATATTTGAGCAGCGGTGAAAAGTAGGTCCATTTTAAGCATTCATGAAAATAAATGTTGAGAATTCATGCAATTGTCATCATGTTATAAATATACGAGAACGATTCATAGTTCTTGAATTTGTGACAGAGACCTGCCCTATCAGTGCTTTTAATCTATCTGTGGTTATTATCATTGAGTAAGTTTTCACGGATGATAATTCCTTATAGGGGTTGCACTTATACATGTATGCATACAGACTGTACTCTATATTTATACATTTTCAATTGAAGTGTAGCAGGTACTTATGTTTGCTCTGTCTTTTGAGGTATTCAGTATGCACAGCTGCTATCCATATGCTATAACATGTATATACACAAGAAGATATTCCTTTCTTCCTTTATATGAGAAAGTTTTCAAATGGCAAAATTATTATTTTATTTGAGGAATGTGCGAGACCCCCTTCCTGTTCTGTCGTCTTTTCTAATCAAATTCCCTTTAAAGATAAATGAAAGTAGTTGCAGTGAACAATGATTTCATGAGAAAGTCTGTAAAACCAGGCTTAATCGTCACTTTATCATCGAGGATCTAGATCTGGTATAGTTACGTAGACTCAACTTTGTGAAATCTTGAAATCTACGCTGAAAATTGTTCACACTGAAGATCACCAACACAGATAAGCGCACATGGGATATTATTGCTTTGAATGTTGGCCTGACCCGAAACCTGTGCTTATTTGCTTATTTCTCAGCGATTACACAATTTCTTCCAAGATCCTTTGGCACATATTTTTTATTTATAGAAACAGACACTTTTGTGGTCATTTCATTGGATTCTGGAATTTATCTTTAAAACTAGATTGGATGTTTATATGCCTCTGTTTACCAGCTGGACATTTAAGTGCAGTATTTCTGACATTTTCTGACTTGGAGGTGTCGTGGTCTAATGGTTACGAATCTTGTCTTTCAATGAGAAGGACGTGGGTTTGAATCTCAGCAAGGGCGTGTTTTCATTCTGCAAGAAATTTATCCACATTGTGCTGGACTCAACCCAGGTGAGGTGAATGGGTACCTGGCAGGATTAATTCCTTGAATGTACCAAGCGCCTTTAGCAGCTGGAGCTACAGCTTGGGTAATATATAGTGCGCCATTGAATAGGAAACTAGATAAATTGGCGCCTCATAAACGCTATAATTTTTTATTATTAGTAGTATTATCATATTTGACATGTAACTAGTATTTCTAGACATATCATATTTATCTACATTGCAGGGAGATTCGGGGAAAATCGCTCTATCGCTTGAAGATGATGAAGATGTATTCTATCTAGCATCAGATACCATTTTCAACAGTGGGGTGGTTGACATTAGGGTCGATAATTCATCCGCATTGGACTTCGAAAGGATTTCCAACTTTACATTCCAGGTGAGTATGCTTTAAGTATGATTATCATCAATGTTACTGGTACAGACATCTACATTGGCATGGGGTATTTTTCAGTTCATTTTTCTCTTTCTAATTATGTTCTGTATGTCAGGGCTTCTCAAACGGTGGGCTGCGAAGCTCTCTCAGGTGGACCGCAAGAAGCCCCCCCCGGGGGGGTAGGAAAAAAACCTATAGTATATTTCACAAACCTGTCTGAACATGGTATGTCCGATCAGTCTATGCGGGTAAAACAAAAACTAAAGCACGGTTAGGTACCATGCATGTTGCATAGCATGCACATTCACAACAAGATGGTTCTAATGCAATTGTTGCCCATTTACTGGACATTTGCGAATGCAGATTAGTTCTCAAAATATTTTTGTTTTTAATGTGATTCAGAGCTTTGTGCTCAAATTTCACGAAACATTTTTTCATCTAAATAGATGTTTTCTTAAAATTTTGGTAGGTGGGCCTCGAAAAAATCTGAGAGTCAAAGTGGTCCTCGAGTAAAAAAAGTTGAGAAATGCTGCTGTAGGTACTTGCTACCATTCAGGATAAAAAACGAAATTAGTTTGTCCAAAGGAAACTTTAAAGAGACTTGGCCTCTGTTTGGATAGGAATTCTCTTGTTGTATTTCATAGAGCTGCTTGAAAAATTCCACATGAGTGTAAACATTTATCTAGGTTTTGCAAAACATATGGGTCTAACATTCATTCTGATATCCATCTTATTCTTATTGTAACATACTCATTTGGTATTGCATAAATATCTTAAAAGCACATTTATTTAGTGCAAAGCAAATTGTTTTGAACAATCCAAAGAAGATTGATAGAAAATATATTTGCACTTTGTACTGGATTATAGTGGGCGCGTCGTGGTCTTGTGGTTCTGACTCTCGCCTTTGAAACAGAGGTTTGTGTGTTTAAATCATAGCCATGGCGTATTTTCCTTCAGTCATGGCGTATTTTCCTTCAGTAAGAAATTTATCCACACTGTGCTGCACTCGACCCATGTGAGGTGAATGGTTACCCGGCAGGAGTAATTCCTTGCATGCACTGAGCGCCGGTGATGGTAGCTCGAGCTAAAGCCGGGGTAATAATAGCAGCACTTTGTATCCTCTGGCAAAAAGCGCTTTATAAATCCAGCTATTATCATTATCATTATTACTGGATGCCCGTAGTTTTTAAAATCATGTGTAATTTTAAGATCAGCTTCATGAAAAACCTAATGAAACGTATTCTCAAAAGGTGTTTTGATTTTACCATGGTAAAAAAAACCATGAGACAACGTAGGTGTATCACACTTCAATTATGCGCCCTTTGCCAAAATTCCACATTTATAATTGGACTTTTCTTACTTGATAGAATAGGTGTTATTAAGTACACAAATCTGCATAAACCATGTTCTTGTAACATGGTACATGTACATGCAAAATCTCTTTTGAGAATGTAAGCCAAATATGTCCTCATTTGATATCAACTTTAGATATTCTTTCATTTAAATATGTGTATGAATACAAACTTTCTGGCTTTTCCAGAATTTTGCCAGACAAATACAAGTAGGGCACCCTCTTTTGTCAGGAATTGGAGATTTAGGTTTCAGATAAAAGTGTAAGTATGAACAAGAAGGTTTAAGATCAATTATAATAGAATAACATAGGTCTACTTGATATCACTTCATGTTAACTTAGAATATCAATATTAATGAACTTAAATTTATAAATAAAATAGTCATTACGAAAATGTAAAAATAGCAAGGATGACAGCCATGATAACAGAATCCTGTGAGTTAATTATAAGTATACCTAAATTATCCCATAATCACAATAATATGATCAAGGAGAACCATCCGCTACCACGGGGTATTTTGCCAATAATACTCAGCAGTCAGCACATCGACTTACAAACTCTGCACAGCAACAAACAGTATCCTCCGCGGCCCGGTCCACGAATTATAGATATATCACAAAACATCAAAGAAAACAACAAATATATGAACTGTGAACTTCAACGTAAAAAGGATCTAAGACTATAAAATGGTCATTACTTATTTGCAATTATTACAACTATTACAAAATTAGCTGTTTAAATAAATGATAAACTCCTGCAAAGATGAATATGGTCATTCATTACTGGGTAAGCATAAAATTGTTCCTTAGCTCATTCGTCCACGAAATAAGTGAGTTAACAACCACCCCAGAGCGCAAACTTACCAGCAATTCATCCCAGTAACGGGGAAAAGAATTGATAGCTGATAGGTGAAGTCGATTTGTTCGCGCTCGGAGGTGGTTGAACTTCACGACCTCCAAATGCCGACTGTTAATCACAACGGAACATCTAACTGCATCACAACGAATAATACCATACAAAATCTCATTCATCACCTGAAACAATAAATATTGTTTGCCTTTTGGTTGTTAATTAGGTATTTGAAACCTGTAGGGTTTAATTTCTGAGTGAAGAAAAATAATGCCTTTTATCAATTCAGGATGACCATGTGACCTCACTGTAGTGCCCTCCTTATTCAAAGTTGGTAACATTTTTAGAAAATTTGTCAAAAGTCTCATTTTTGCTTTAATTTCAGGGAGCACATGTTGGTACAAGCAACTATATTTACTTCATATTTGCACAATAGTTCATAGTCAAATTAGTATTTCAACCATTACGAGGGCTTAGGTAATTTGCCAAAATAGTGCACCGAGTTTGATTAATAATCATTGGGTAATTTCATAATATAATCAACTGTTTGTATGCCCAACTATCAATTCGTACCATATACTTGCATGAAAATGTGAAATGCTATGTGAACTAGAACACAGACAATTCTCTTCATGAAGGCCATACATGGCCTTCATGAAGAGTGATGGTGGTGATTGGTGGTGATTTTTTACTTGATTGGTAAGAAAGCTTTAACGCGTGTAAGCAGGCAACCAGAGGACCGACAGCTTACAAGGTCCCCTCCGAGGGACTTGGTAGTGAGGATAAATGCCTTACCAAAGACCGGTAGTGCACCAAGTGGGAATCGAACCCAGGTCAGGTCACTGGAATCCATACTCCCCGCATTACCGACTGAGCTATTGCAATCGAGTGGACAGACATACTTTACAGAATTGCCCCATCGAATTGTTCTAGACTTCTATACATTCAATTGTCTAATTCCTGGGAGGATTATAGTTTTAATTCCAATTTTGAAATTTTATTAATTTTTTTCAGATAAGAGCTTCAGACTCTGAGACTCTGAACTCCAGTGTTATCACAGCTGTAGTGTACTTGACAAACATCAATGACAACACTCCGACATTCAGTACAGATCAGTATGATGTAGCCTTACCAGAGAACTCCCCTGAGGGCACCTTTGTTATCCAGCTGAAGGTATGATAGTGACATGACTTTCTCCATTTGTTTTAGACACTATCCTTCAAGATCTTGGAGTCCATATCCCATCCTAGTTTGAATTAAAAAAAACTCAAATATGTATGTGACATAGTCAGAATTAATTGCAATTATTAAATGTTCATTTGAAGATAAATGCCAGTTGTAACGATTTCAAAATGAGTTCGTACAGAATCCAATCAAATGATCACCAAAGTGTCTGTTTGTATAAATAAAAAATATGTGCAAAAGGATTCTGGAAGAAATTGTGTAATTGCTGAGAAATTAGCAAATAAGCACGGAATTCGGGTCAAGCGTAGCCGGGCCGACATTCAAGCAATAATAATAATACACTGTCCCACGTGCACTTATTTGTGGTGGTGATCTTCAGTATGAAAATCTTTCAGCGTAGATTTCAAGATTTCACAAAGTTCAGTTTACCAGATCTAGATCCTCGATGACAAATAAGCCTGGTTTTACAAGACTTTCTCGTGAAATCATTGTTTACTGCAACTACTTTCATTTATCTTTATTGTTGCCGATTTGCATTATAAAAAGATTTTGTTTGCCTGATGAAGCCAACAGTGGTTAGTGAAATGTTGCAACAACAGAGAATTGTGAATTTTAACTTTACAATTTTCACAAATTTTCAGTAAAAGATTAATAATTGTTTAATATTTTAAGATTACTAGATGAATCATAATATTCATGGATTTTAATAGCAATTTTATTGTTTATGATTGTCTTGCCAATTTAAGGAGTGTACCTTGATTAGCTTCATTTTAAAGGCTATGAGTTTATCTGCTACTTCTCAACCATTCTTAATTTGGAGGAAATATGCATTTGGGCCAATCTGAGCTCTCAAAATACTATGATTTTCCTGTTTTTCCTAATAAAGTTAATAGACCAATCATATTAGGAATGCATGTATCAGGTCCCCTATTTCTTCATACAGAAACCATCTCTGTATGTTGAAAGGTCTAAAAACTGTCTTCTTCAGAAGCAAATAATGAATATTATCTCCATGATTATCAATGTCTTAATGAAAATATCTACCATTCAGGCATTTAGTGCTAGGAGTCCACTGGGCTATAGAACGTGCCAGTTGGCGCCACTGCAAAGTGGCTGTGGCGCCTATAATGTTGCCAATAAGGGGCCTAGTGGCATGCAGTGGCTCAAACTGCCTCCTAACTGGTGCATGGTGGCACGTAACGCCACCAACTTAATTTTAGGCGCCATTACGTGCCACCATGTGCCAGTTGGGAAGGAGTTTGAGTCACTGCATGCCTAGTGGACTCCTATCTTAAAGGTCAAGTCCACCTCAGAAAAATGTTGATTTGAATCAATAGAGAAAAGTCAGGCAAGCACAATGCTGAAATTTCATCAAAATCGGATGTAAAATAAGAAAGTTATGACATTTCAAAGTTTCGCTTATTTTCAACAAAATAGTTATATGAACGAGCCAGTTACATCCAAATGAGAGAATTGATGATGTCACTCACTATTTCTTTTGTTTTATATTGTTTGAATTAAACAATATTTCAATTTTACAAATTTGACAATTAGGACCTCCTTGCCTGAAGCACAAAATGTTAAAATAATGGAATTCCACTTGTTTAGGGAGGAATGAAACTTCATTTTACATGACAATGACGAGAAAATCAAAATATTTCATATTTTATATAATAAAATACAAAAGAAATAATGAGTGAGTGATGTCATCAACTCTCTCATTTGGACGTAACTGGCTTGTTCATATAACTATTTTGTTGAAAATAAGCGAAACTTTAAAATGCCATAACTTTCTTATTTTACATCTGATTTTGATGAAATTTTCAGTGTTGTGCTCGTTGAAATTTTCTCTTTTTATTCCAATCAATTTTTTGTTGGGGTGGACTTGTCCTTTAAGCTTATTTAAGATGGCTACATTTTAAATCGTTTGTGTTTTAGCTTTTTTGAGCATATAGTTCTAGAATAAAAACTTTGAACCTTTTCAACATCTGCAGCAATATCATTAAAATATTCTTTCTATATTATTTTCCGATCATGATTATAGATATGAATTGGGCACTAGGGCTAAGATATTTCATTAAGTGTGTTAATGCAAACTATAAAACTGATGAGATGTTAGAAATTTCTTAAACCATTTGAAGTTTATTACTTATTATGTTTCATTTTCTTGTTTTAGGCTACAGATGCTGATATAGATTCTGTTTTGGAGTATGAACTTCTAGGCTACAATAACGAGTAAGTGTCATTTCTTCTGTTATAACAGCAAGATACAGGGTGTGATAACTCAATCATGACTAAAACCTCCATTTGAGAACACTATACCCCAATTCTCTTCTCCAAGCAGGGAAGTGTTATGTAACACTTCCCTGCTCCAAGTACGACAAACCCACTGCCCCAAGTTTAAGTATCAAAACACCTGTTTCTTGCCCGAGCGCGGATCATCGCGGCCGCCATTTTATTTACTTACTTTCTGTATTTCGAGGTCAATTTTCTTCGTTCGAAATTGAAAATGGACTAACATTGGATTTCTGAATACAATATGTCTTTGAAAACGTGATTAAATATCAAATACAATAATTTCATTCTGAAGGTCCTACTAGAGGCAGAGAAGTCTTACGTAATAGCACAGCTGTTGTTTATCATTTCGTCCTTAGCTTAATGCTCATTTACTGGCCTGTGGAGGTGAAATTGAGACAATGGGGATTACCTGGACAAGAAGGGTTTATCGGGGCTTGGAAATGTTATTGAGATTTTCAAATGAAAATTGGGGTAAAGAACTGCAGTTTGCAATCTGAACTGCGGTCTTTCTCCACATGGGGGTTTGATCGATGTAATGATGTTCTGAGACATACACTTCAGTCTACTTATTGCTGGTTGTAATTATAAGTTTGTCCTCTATTTATAAGAATATATTCTTATTTTGTGATGGATGTTGCTGTCTTTTATTTGGGTTTTCTAATTCTATATGATGATAATATGTTGTATTGATATAGCTATTTTAATAAGGCTTTCAAAGTACTTAACCATGGAATGATTAAACTCAGGCATAATACAAATTAGTGAAAATGTACATTTCATATCACAATTTCTCAATTTCAGTAGCTTTTAATTGTAGCTTGTAACTAATTATAAGTCTTGTAAAATCCCTCTTGCAGGTGGTTTGCCATAGATCGATCCTATGGAAACATCACTGTATCTGCAGATGCTGAATTTGATGCTGAGCTATTGAGTGTCTATTTCCTAACATGTGTGGTCAGTGATGGAGACAGGGTGTCCACAGCTCTTCTGAATGTTACCGTAACTGACATGAACGATGAAGCTCCTGACTTTCAGTCAGAAGACTACTCTGTTACCATTCCTGAATATAATTTAGATGACTTGGAGCAACAAGAGCTGCAAATTCTGCAGGTTGTGGTGAGTTGAATGCGATATGAAGTAAATTACTCTAAACCAGGATGTATTCCTGTGGTTTGTTAAACTTGATTTCCTTTTTTTATTACAGGAAATATAACAATCATAAACTAACAAAGCATAAATAAATATTTATCTTACATCTCTTGAAGTGACAGTTCTGAATTTATTCCAAATGATAATATCCAGGTTGGCTGGCAAAAGTTCCTTAAATAAATGTCCACAATGCTGGCGATGATTAAATTGATGTTGAAGCATAATGAATAACAAGAGTCACTGTAACAAGTTCAAATGTCTGTGAAGATGATGTTGATGATGATTAAAAAGTCAATTTCAGCAATCCATGGGTTGAAAAGCGTTAATTAAAACAGCTTGATGATCTCAATGAGAACTGAGAATTCCTCTCTCACAGTATCTGCAAACAGTTCATTGATGGCATGCAAATAATTCCACAGAAGATAAATGTTGTATTTCAGGTGGAAATAAAATATGCTCTGACATAAAGTCTGAGTTCTGAAACTCTGATTTCTGATCTGATGTTTTCCTTGAAGAAACTGCCAGCTTATATATGAATTATTCACTATTCTGGAACCTTAGTATTGTGTACAAAAAGAACATTCCCCTTTAAGGAGCAATCAAATTCCAGAAGACTCTTGAATGACCTCAGTGAATTTAACAATTGTGAACAAAATAGCTAATCCTATTGTTCATTTTCACTACCACTAGGAATCTCTTTGTGTTGCTGCCTATTGTCTACATTCTCTATTGTTTGCAAATTCCAGAAATAATAATGAGTACCCAAAGATTACTCATGTCTAACAAAGCTGTACTGGAACATTCTTAATCATTCTATGCTATGAATATCCTTTCAGAGGAAATAACCAACTAAATAAGTGAATGTAATTGCTCCTACAATTCTTCTTATATATACAGGTCTTACAACAGAAGCTTAGCGTGATGTAAATATTTTATAATCTATATTTAATATTTGTTAGTACATGTATTTCTAAATAAGACATAGTTGATTTCTTCACCAAGCATAAAAAAAAGAAATGCAGTAAACATGGAATCTACAGTTTAAGCAACATTTTTGTATGTTTGGATTCCCTCAATGTTAGCACAGAAGTGCTCCTTTAAGTTAAAACAGACTTCTGAATGTGGGCCACTGTGTTTGATGTAATGTATTGTATAACGTCTACTTAAATTGTTGTACGCGAGCAAATGGGAGGCTGAATGTCAAACATTTGTACCGTTGCATACCATTACGTACCATCCAAAATGTGCTGTTGTACGGCTTTAGGTGACTTCACAATATGATTTACTTTGTTGTGCTCAGTAAAAATGAAGGTGTAATCTGCGTATAAGTCTGCTGGCTTTATGGTCAATGCTGCCCAAGTTCATGTGTGCTTGTGGGATTTTGCTTTTCGCTTTCAATATTTTTGCTCCCTTTTCATAGATTACTACAGGGAAAAAGACTCTTCTTTCTTCACATTTTTGCTAAATTCCGAGGCGTTGTATAACACAAATAGCAAATATTTTTATTTGTGCAATAGTGCAAGATTTCGCATTCGGTGAAAGAAAGAGACGCTCTATTCAACTCACCTCATGTGAAATCTCGCACCATCGCACTCATGCCTATTCGCTCGTTGTATATTGTCTTATGGTTGCAGGCAACAGATGCAGATAGCAATGAAGTGAACAGGATTTTGACCTACTCCATTGAGAGCGGGAATGAGGATGGAAAGTTTGATATTGACTCCGCCTCTGGGATGATATTTAGGAATGCAAGTATAGATCGTGAATCAGAAGCTGCAACCTATGAATTGTTGGTAATGGCAACGGATAGTGGATCACCTCCCTTGAATGGCACCACCGATGTGATTATAACAATTGAGGTAAGGAATCAATTCTCTATATTTACTCCAGACTTTTTTACATCTGAATTTGAATGTATAGAGGTAGAGGCATTGTGGCTCAGTGGATAAGTCTCCGGACTGTGAACCACAAGGTCCGGTGTTCAATTCCCACCGCAGCACTAGCGTCCTTTGGCAAGTAGTTTATCTACATTTGCCACTCGACCCAGATGTAGTAAATCCAATTGAAACCAGTTGGATTTCCAACTGGTTTCAATTTTTTTCAATTGGTTTCAACTGGAAATGGTTTCTAACTGGAACCAGTTGGGTAATTGGAAATCCTAACTGGAACCAGTTGAGCAACTGGAAATCCTAACTGGAACCAGTTGGGTAACTGGAAATCCTAAATGGAACCAATTGGGTAACTGGAGATGACTTCTAACTGGAAAGATGGGTAACTGAATTCTAATTGGAACCAGTTGGGTAACTGGAAATCCTGACTGGATCCAGTCGGGTAACTGGAAATGATTTCCAATTGGTTTCCAATTGGAAATTTTCCAGTTACGTACCAACTGGATCCAATTGAAACCAGTTAATTTGCATATTTTCTGCCAGTGTGCACAGATTAATGTTTTATGAGATTCATCATAATTTACAATGTATCTATTTAATTTTTTTTCAATTTGAAGTTCCACACTTTTTTCAGATAAGTGTTTCCAATACTTAGCAGTGAAAACCATGTTCATAAATGTTATAGATTGTAATTAAAACAGATTCAAAGTTAATTAGTAAACCACTAATTGTTACCAAATTACATCAAATAAAAATACATATATTTGAAGAACTCCAGTATGAATATATACATATGAAAGTCTGTATTTTATCAATGCCCTTTACATAATTTGTGTTAATAGACAAATAACACTGCTTCTGTGTTGGCATGAGCAATAGTTAGTGCAAATGCTAATTAATTTGTAACTAATTAAGTTCATTCCAACTGGAAGTTCCAATTGGATCCAGTTGGAAACCAATTGGTTTCAACTGGTTCCAGTTGAAAACCAGTTGCCTCCAATTGGTTTCAACTGGAACCAATTGAAACCAGTTGCCTCCAATTGGATTCAAATGGTTTTAATAGGGAAATTGGAACAACTGGAACCAATTGAAAACCAACTAAAACCAATAGCCAACTGGTTCCAGTTGCCCAATTGGTTTTAACTGGAATCAGTTGGCAACTGGTTTTCAATTGGAACCAGTTGTTCCAATTTCCCTATTGAAACCAGTTGGCCAACTGGTTTCAATTGGTTTTGCTCTAATTGGTTTCAACTGGATTTTGGTCCTGGGAAATTCCTTGAATGTTACATGCGCCCGATCAGGGTAGCCATGCTAAAGGCGGGGTAATAGTATGCAGCGCTTAGAAGCATTTGTATTAAGCGATATATAAATGTGGCATATTATTATCATTATTAATTTAAGAATAAACTTAATTCAGTTGACATGAACATTTATACAATGATAGCATGGAATAATTCTAATAGGTTTTCCTGTACATACAACATTAAAATATCAGATTATTTCTATCACCAGCGTTCTCGCCAGTGTATAATACGCATGGTTCAAACACCATGCGTGCGGAAATGGAGACCAAGTGGAACCATGCATAAAATGTCACCAACATGCGTGGCGACATGCGTGGAAAAATTAAATGGAAATATACAGAAAAAATAATACTCTCCATGAACTCATCTTAGTGATATCAACTTCATTTATCGGGTTGCGCTGAAGTCCCACCAACTTAAGACCACTTGCAAATGAATATCAGTGCAGGGCCCTAGCTAGCACTGACGCTCGTTGAATGCGCATTTTGTATACTATACCGTACATGTATGCACAGATCGCTACAGAATTAAGGGTAACTGAAGTTATCGATTGATTTTCATTATTTTGTTGCCAATTTGATGAGCGCTTGTTTGCAGGTTTATAGCACATGTGTACGAGCGTGCAAATATCGTTAACCCATTCATGACAGGAATTAGTTAAAGCCTAATTTAATCAGCTTTATTCTTCAAATTAGCAACAGCAACATTTTTATTTTAATGCTACATTTTTCGAGACAGCTGCTTATAAAACGTCATGTATCTGAAATGAATATAAATTGACGGAAATTATGAGAAGTCAAAAAGTTGCCAATTTGCAGGGGAAAACGGTGATTTTAAACTTTCTATCACATTGCCAATTTAAGGATTTTAATGCTTATTTTCCTTTAAAAAATTTTCAGCATCAAACAACGAATATTAATGCAACCAAAATGGGCCCAGTTTGTGTAGAATTCTTTGCTCTTTCTGCTCATGTATTTGGTATGATTTTTAGGGCTTTGCATCAAAAGATATTAGACCAAACCACAAAATGTGGACCTCTGTCATGAATGGGTTAATACTGTGTAATCCTCAACGTTGCCTTTGCAATTCAATGTAAACATTAAATCGCCTCTTGTCAGGAAATCACGGTTTTAGGTTATTCGAGTATTCAGGCCTACTTCAGTTGTTGTCCGTTCTCCTTTTTTGCTTTTCAGAATCAGAAGATAAGGGCGCAAAGCCGCGCAAGTGTATAGACGATCGCATGAGTTTAGTGATTGACAGGGGTGCCGGTAGAGAATATAAAATGAACTTTCGCCAGCACGCACAGAACTTGCATGCACAACACGCGCAAAATAATTGCAAGACAAGTGGTGATCAACTAGGTGCATGCACGATACGCGCGCGCTATATAGACGATCGACGGAGCGGCGGACATGTTTTGCAGATCCAGCCTAAATCTAGAAACACGACAAAGCCCTTTGACTTCTCATGTCTGGTCCGACCAGGGCCCGATATTTTTTTTTTTTTTCTCGAAAATATTTACAATTCATAAGCTGGAAAGCTGCACTTCTCTTTCTTTGGACTGAACGGCAAGTATCTGTGCATTTATGTGCATTTGTGTGGGCTTAAAAATACGCCACAATGGGGCTTCCTTAGCGTCCAGCTTAGCGTCTCTATTTGATGAAAAAGGCCGTCGCTTCCGCGCTCCGCGCGGGAGGGGTGAACCCCCCTACCGCACATACCCCCAGGAGTGGCAGCACAAGTCCCCGACATGGGTGAATTTTTTTCTGGCGAGAACGCTGTCTATCACAAATACAGTTTTCACAGATTTCCAATCATTTTATTTATTCTGCCTACATTAGTACATGCAATGCAAAAGGTGTCAAAATTTAATGTATGTAATTCAAACAGTATTCATTACAATTATAAATAATAAAGTGAATCTAAAGTGATTTACAATTACGCTACAAAAAAGGGTAAACCAATAAACTATTTTGATTAATCATAGTTCACTAACATGGAATATTTGAAAAAAAGTGTCATTAAAAACAACAATGTGCTTATAATTTAAGAATTGAAAGGAGGTGTAGAGATTGAGACAGAAAATAGTTAAAGAATCAAAATTAAAAACAATTATAGCTGACTGAAGTAATGAGGTTTGGTTTTAGTGTGATAACTTAAACCGGAACTGAATGGATGTCATGGTCAGTTTTCTTCTTGGAGTTACTTATTGAGGGCCCATCATGACAAAAGCCATACACAGACCTGCCAACCAGTATGTTTTAGGCGTATTTAGTATGTTTTTGCAACCAAGAAATGTTTTTTCTTTTAAAAATATGTTTTTACAAAAATTGTAAGTTATTGAGAAAAATCATCTCTATATGTCTCTATTTCATAAAACGTACACAAATAAGGATATAAGATCAATGTAATTGATCGCCTGGATGTGCAAGTGCGCCAAGCATTTTATTATGAAATAGGCTTTTTTTGGGGAAAAATACATTTTTTTATCAGGGAATACAGTTTTTCATTCCCAGAGGTTGGCAGGTCTGTATACATGAGTTTATATCTAAATTTCATTTTAGGATAAAACACAGGTTTCTGATAATGCTTGAATGGGACTGATGTTAATGGGAATATTTGAAGCAATAAAATATTTTTTTTCCAATTTTTTGTCTTTTCTCTTGCTCTTGTAGGATGTAAATGACAATGATCCATTATTCTTGGAGGATGTTTACAATGCAACAGTTGCAGAGAATGCTGCTTCTGGAAGTAAGTTTTCTCATGTCATTTCACAAGTGTTAAAATCACTCTTAAAGGTATTTGTTTAACTTTGTGAGCAGCCGATTTAAAAAATTCTCAAACCAAGATGAAACATGTGTACAAGTGCATGTATTAGAACTAATAAACCCTGAAAACAACCATTATTGGGAATGAAAAGCTTAAACTACAAGACAAGCCCCGATTATGTAAATAGGCGTCTTATTTAATTCAATTCAATTCAATTTATTTTCGTCCATAAAGGAATAGACGCCTAAATAGTACACATAAGAGTATGGGATGAAATTAAGATGGTGTTTCCGGTCACTCTATATGTCAATTTTTGAAGCACCAAATAATTGTTTTCGAACGCAATTTTTTTCTGGGCTTCATTTTTGTAACATATCACAGACACAGGTGACAAGTGTGACCTTCTAGCTCAGATTTTTAAAAAGTCAAACCAATGTTAACCAATCACTTTAATGGGTTGTTTGAGTAAAGTGTGGATTCATATATTTTTCTAATTTTGTAATTTGTTATAAAATCGACTGCATTTGATATAATGCTGACGAGCCATGCAGAGCATTATAGAATTGTGTTGATAAGATTTTTTGTGTAAATTTACGCACTAGAAGATTTACTATGCAAAGGTAGGCCTAAGGTGCAATAAAGATTTAATGGATCAATTGAATATTCTCTTTATTTACAGCGGAAGTGGCCAACGTTACTGCCGTTGATGCTGACGTCGATAGTCTGGCTGTGCTGTACATAATAGAAGGAGCCAGTCCATTTCTGGTGAATCAGGAGGGAATAATTACACTAGGTGGGACCGTGGATTACGAGGTACAGATGATGTACAACCTCACCGTGACTGCTACGGATCGGGAGGACACATCCAGACAAGACTCCTGCCAAGTTTTGATAGCAATAGTGGATGTGAATGATGAACGTCCAGTGTTTGATACACCCTCACCTTCTTCCTTGTCAGTCAATGAGAGTATGTATTCACAGCCCTTCTGATCGAAGGGAGGGGATGGAAGGGCTGACCCCCCAATTAAAAAATGATAATAGCAATTAATTAATAAACAAAATAAAAGTAACATTGAAAGTGAATAAATAAAGTAAAATGAAATAAAACATAAATGAATAAATAAAAAGATGTATAAAAAATTTAAAATGAAAAAAAAATAATTATAAATGAATAGAAAATAAACATTTTGTGTCTAGTTTTAGTAAATGATATTGTTTGTATTTTTCCATATTAATTCCATCAAACTGCTTTTAAAAACTGGCCATTTGATCTATAACAGAATTATAATTATCTATTGATTACAATATTGGTGATTCTTAGCTTGCTTGTTTTGCTGGCTTGCATTTTTTGTAAAGGTACCTACAATCCGAAACTCTGCCTTTTTAATGTTTTGCCTATATGCAACAATGTATGAAGTATATGTATTTATGCACTGAAATGAAGATGCCACTTAACATGCCATCTGAGTTCATTATTTCAATGTTTATTTTACATTTATTGATAATCCAGTCAGTGTTATAACTATTATGTGTTCATTATTTAGATTTGAAGGAAGATGAACTTCTCTCCCTCCTCCCAATACCTGCAACAATAGTGACATTTCATGAAGCTGTTTGTCAGCAATTTTCCAATGTTGGTTGTTATAACTCAATGAAATCCTTGCATGTGATTGACTGAGACCATATTGGTCAATGACTTTCATTTACAATAGGCTTCATGAATCACTCCCCAGTCCATTGATCATTTTCTCTTTACAGGTGATACATTTTGTGATAGCCCTACTGGATCTGATAACTGCACAGTTCTAATCACTCTGAATGCCTCAGACCCCGACACCAATGCAGATCTGAGCTTCTCCATTTCAACAGTCAAAGGGTATGATGAGAATAACGGGATGGTAGAAGATGATTTTTCAAGCCAGTTTGGAGTGGTCAGTGGGACGGGCGAGGTCTTTGTCCGGACAAAGCTTGATCGAGAAACTGTTCAACGTTTTGACGTCACTGTGGGTGTCAAGGATTTAAACGCAACGGGAGACGATGCTGATTATCAGACTGACTCAGGTACAAATTTTTCTGAAAAACTTCTGAGCATTTTTTTTCTTTAACTAAGATGCTTAATTTCATTAAAGCATTTTTTGTAGCCCTGCTAGTTTGCAGATTTGAGCAAGAAAATGCACTGAATTCTTCACACAAGTAATATATAATGGTTTTGGTTTAAGTACATGCATGTATTAATATAACTTAAGCAAAGCTATGAACATAGGTGTTGGTGGGGAGGGGGAAGAAACTGCATGCAACCTAAAGTAAGAGTCTTGTTCAGATCAACATCAGTTCACGTTTAACAAGTTTCATTTTCTATACCCAAAATCTGTATGGAGTTCAGTCCAGCATCCTGATTTAGGCACCCCATCAAACACCAACAGATAACACCATTCTTGAAATAACCAGCGGTTCAGACATATGTTCACAAAATGCTACAGTATATTTCACGGCACCTCGTAAGAAAGTGTATTGTAATATTAGAATGAGATTATGTTAATCATTAATCCTGAATGACTGTGTTTTCACACATTGATGGATGCTTGTGTTTCTATAGTCAATCATTTATATAGGTGGTTTGCTACCTCATACATTTTTCTAACACATGCTTCACCTTTCATTAATATGGTATACTGTAAATATAGCCTGTTTATCCCACTGCTGCCGCCACTAATGCTACATCATTAAGTTCTTTGAGATAAAGATTTATGTTTTGGATCCTTGTAATCTTGAATCTTAACTGATGAATTGCTGAAAACCCCAACCTCTATTCCATGCCTCCAGCCGAACTTGTGATCACGGTGTTGGACGTGAATGACAATCCTCCCAAGTTTATCGAGCTCCCAGATAACTTCACCACTCCAGAGACTGACCAGGTGGGCATGGTAATCTCTGTGGATATTCTCGCTAATGACATAGATGCTGGAAACAACGGGATGGTCATGTATGGGCTTCTGGATGATGCTGATGGCCGTGTGAGGATTGATCCTGACACAGGTTTGTTAGAAACTTGACAGACGTATCACCTTGATTGTTTGTGAGAAATACTAAGTTCAGTCTCAAGTCCATCAATATTTTTATTGAAAATATGTGAATGCTTATGACTTTTATCTAAAGTAGATGTGTACTCATATGACAGACACACTCAACCTAAATCTTATATTACATTTTCCAAGAAATTATCACAGGAAAGATCAATTTTCATAGGAGCAAATGTCAGTTGAACTATAATTGGTGCTAAGCTTGCAGTTTTGTCAAGATCATGAGCTCCAACCAATACTCTTGTTTTGATGTTATTTCCGAGTTTAACTTTTCTGATTGTTTATTCTTATTTTATTTTAGGCATTCTTAGTGTGAACAGTCCTATTGACAGGGAAATGAGTGATTCTCTGACTATAATATTCTATGTTAAGGATAAGGGAGATCCACCTCTGAATACCACGAAAACACGTCAGATCTTCATCACTGATGTTAATGATGAGACACCGGTGTTTAATGAGACACTTCCAAGTGAAGCAAACGTTCCTGAGGATGTGGCCAACGAGACGTGGGTCTTGACAGTGCATGCCACTGATAAAGACTCCGACTTTGGGGAATTAACTTATTCCATTTCAGCTGGAGTTGGCGCTGAGGATTTTGAAATAGATAATAAAACTGTAAGTATCTAGTCCTAAAATTTTATGAGTCTGGGGAGCGGCTTGTACCAAAAAGAAGTGATCATCTGGAGTAGGCTTTTACAAGTATATCCTGTGATACGCTCATGGTTATACCACAGAGCGAAACCATAGGAAATACAACACAGGAGTACCAAAGTAAATACCTTATGATATTCCCTAGTTCTTTTGTCACTAATACCAAAGTACAATACCACACAAAATTCACCATGCAGGATTACCACACAAAATTACCACACAACACGACCACACAACATTATCACATAGCATTACAACACAGCAGAATTACCACACCACAGTACCATACAGCATTACCACTCAGCAGTATCATACAGCTATACATTGCAGTTTTATCACACAGTACCACTCAACATTTGCACACACCAGAACCACAAAACAGAAATACCACACCACAGTACCATTCAGCAGTATCACACAGCTGTATATTACAGTTTTACCACACAGCATCACACAACAATACCACATGTTACCACACAGCAGTATTACACAGCAGAACCACACAAGACAAATTCCACACCACTGTACCATTCAGCATTACCATTCAGCAGTAGCTCACAGCTGTACATTACAGTTTTACCACGCATTACTACAAAGCACTACCACACAACATTACCACACAGCAGAACCACATAACAGAAATACCACAACATAGTACAATTCAGCAGTATCACACAGCTGTACATTACAATTTTACCACAAAGTACTAAAAAGCACTACCACACAACTTTACCACACAACAGAAATGCCACACCACAGTACCATTAAGCAGTATCACACAGCTGTGCTTTACAGTTTTACCACACAGTACTACAAAGCACTACCACACAACATTACCACACAGCCGAACCACACAACAGAAATGCCACACCACAGTACCATTCAGCATTACAATTCAGCAGTATCACACAGCTGTATATTACAGTTTTACCACACAGTACTACAAAGCACCATCACACAACTTTACCACACAGCAGAACCACACAACAGAAATACCACACCACAGTACCATTCAGCAGTAGCACACAGCTGTATATTACAGTTTTACCACACAGTACCACACAGCAATGCCACACAGTAGTACCACAACAGTTCCACTGCAATTTGGTATTCTGTGGTATTGCTGTGCAGTAGTGCCCAATGGTACTCCTGTGGTATTTTTCCCCCAAAACACAGGAATATCGAATGGTTTTTAGTCTATGGTATTCCTGTGTGGTATCGTCTTATGGTAGCTGGGGTGTGGCAGTTTCTGCAGAATGTTACCCTTATACTTGTCTATCTTATCATTATAATTTAAATATTATTAAATTGAGTGCAGCAATTCAAGAAATATTTTTTCATTGAGTAAAGGTTACTGATATTTAAATATGGTATGTGCCCAACACATAGTTTGAAGTATTATTTGAATAATATAATTGGTACCTCATAACTTTTGTTTGCAGGGATAATAACATTGTGTTTTGGGAAATCTACAAGTATGCAGATGGAGATTTGCATGAGAAAGGACCACATTATTGACATATTTTTGCTAAATTGTTACCTATACCAGGGAGAGATTACTGTCCAGAAGGAGTTAGATCGAGAACGACAGTCTGTTTATACCTTGACCGTAGTGGCAAGTGATGGTACCAGACAAGACAATCTAGAGGTGAAATTAAATTATTAAAGATTATTCCTTAAATACAAGCTTTTTAGTTGCTCAAGCTGAACTCATACTGTAGATATAGTAGGAAGATGAGCATAGTAGCAGTATTAGTAATTAGGGTAGTTGTTATTTTGGCAGTAGTATCAAGAATAGTAATAATAGAAGTAATCTAATGGCAGTATATGCTATTTGTAGTATTAGAAATTGTATTTATAGTAGTTTTAGAAGTAGTTGTATTAGTAGTCATGCTAGAAGTGGTGGTAGTGGTAGAAGTCATGGTGGTGGTGGTGGTAGTAGTAGTTGTAGTAGTTTTAGTTGTTGTGGTAGTAGGAGTTGTAGTAGTAGTGTTGGTAGATGTAGTAGCAATAGTAGTAGTAGTAGTAGTAGTAGTAGATGTAGTCGCAATAGTAGTAGTAGTAGTAGTAGTAATAGTAGTAGTAGTAGTAGTAGTAGTAGTAGTAGTAGTAGTGGTGGTGGTAGTAGTAGTAGTAGTAGTAGTAATAATAGTAGTAGTAGTAGTAATAGTAGTAGTAGGGGTAGTAGTAGTAGTAGTGGTAGTAGAAGTAGTAGTAGTAGTAGTACACGTAGTAGTAGTTGTAGTAGTAGTAGTAGTAGTAGAAGTAGATAATGTAGTAGTAATAGTAGTAGTAGTAGTAGTAGTAGTAGTATTGGTAGTAGTAGTAGTAGTACACGTAGTAATAGTTGTAGTAGTAGTAGCAGTAGTAGAGATAGATAATGTAGTCACAATAGTAGTAGTAGTAATAGTAGTAGTAGTATTAGTAGTAATAGTAGTAGTAGGAGTAGTAGTAGTAGTAGTAGTGGTAGCAGTAGTAGTAGTAGTAGTAGTAGTAGTAGTAGTAGTAGTAGTAGTAGTAGTAGTAGTAGTAGTAGTAGGAGTAGTAGTAGTGGTAGTAGTAGTAGTAGTAGTAGTACACGTAGTAGTAGTAGTTGTAGTAGTAGTAGTAGTAGAAGTAGATAATGTAGTAGTAATAGTAGTAGTAGTAGTAGTAGTAGTAGTAGTAGTGGTAGTACTAGTAGTAGTAGTAGTAGTAGTAGTAGTACATTTAGAAGTAGTAGTAGTAGTAGTAGTAGTAGTAGAAGTAGATAATGTAGTCGCAATAGTAGTAGCAGTAGTAGTAGTAGTAGTAGTAGTAGTAGTAGTAGTAGTAGTAGTAGTAGTAGTAGTAGTAGTAGTAGTAGTAGTAGTTGTAGTAGTAGTAGTAGTAGTAGTAGTAGTAGTAGTAGTAGTAGTAGAAGTAGATAATGTAGTAGTAATAGTAGTAGTAGTAGTAGTAGTAGTAGTAGTGGTAGTAGTAGTAGTTGTTGTAGTAGTAGTAGAAGTAGTAGTAGTAGTAGTAGATGTAGTCGCAATAGTAGTAGTAGTAGTAGTAAAAGTAGATAATGTAGTAGTAATAGAAGCAGTAGCAGGCAAAAAATTGATTTTTTTCATTTTCAGGGCTACTTTTCGCATTTTTGGATAAGCTTGGATTTCCAGGGCTTCTCTTTTAGTTTTCACGGCTCTTATGAGCATTTCAGAGGCTAAATTGCCCCAGCCCCATGAATTTCTTTCCCTTAGTAGCAGTAGTAGTAGTAGTAGTAGTATTGGTAGTATAAGTGCAAATTGGTGATGCACATGTAGGCTTCAGTCAGTATTAAAGACAACAGAAATGTACTACTGCAGAAACAAAACACAGAGCATCAAGTGGTTCATATCATTCTTACACCTTCTTCCAAGTTATGATAAGAATATGTGGTACTTCTATTTTCATTAATTTCAATAAGGTGACAATCAACATTCTGGATGTGAATGATAATTCTCCAGTATTCACGGACAGTTTTCCTGAAAGTACATCGATTTCAGAGACTGCCGAGCCTGGATCTAGTGTGGCGGCCATCATTGCTACAGATGATGACGAGCCAGGAACCAACAACTCAGCAGTACGTTACTCTATGATCAACCATAATCAGACAGGTTTGTAACATTTACTACATTTATTTAATTTGTTATACATGTATCTTTTGAAATATCAAAGTTGTTGACTTATCTCCACAACGTGCATATTCTTGTCTGATAAAAATACTTCAATAGGGGAAACTTGGATATAAACAATTTATTATTTATTAAATTGAGGAATTTTTTGTGATATTTACTTTCTTTATTAGGACCGTTTGCGTTTTTGGCCATTATCAATGGTTTTATTATTATCTTCACCATCATGCACATTTATTCTTGCTAAAAAATTGTTTAAATGAATACATGTTTGCAATACTTAATGCAAAGTTGATGTGTATGCTACATTTGACTCCAATTAGTGAGAATGTCATGTTAATTTTGGATCAAATGTTTCTTGATTGCAATAGGAATGTATTGATATTTTCTTGCTCTTTATTATATAGTTAATTCTTCCCAGCATGCTTGAGAATGAAGACAGGTTAAATTCTAATTTTCAGAAGCCTGAACAACTACATGAATACAGCTAAAAGCAAGTAGCATTAGAGGTTATGACTTTAAAGGATTGATGAATCTCTCTTTAGAGATTCAACTATTTTTTTTTTGAATAATTGTACTGTTTTATAAAAGTACAAGACAAAAATAGTTTTGTTTCCCCAATTTTCACACTTTTTTTATATTTCTGTTGCTGAGAGGTGAATACACATTCTCCTATTGTAAAGCAAACTGCTGTTTATTTTTACATTGATAATACATTCAGTGCTGTTGAAAAACTGAGCCTCTGTATTTTTCCACTAATCAGATTTCTTTAAGATCAATTACGAGACAGGTGTGGTCACTCTTAATACGAGCACCACCGATAGCCTCATACCAGGGGATTATGTTCTGGAGGTGACAGCCTTTGACCTTGGAGATCCCCGTCTTGAGAGCGACCCCAAGGACTTCTGGGTCGAAGTCACAGACTACAATGATGAAGCACCTGTCTTTGTCAATCCCACACAGGGGTCCATAGTCTATGTAAATGAGGTGAGAACTGTATTGTTATGCATGGATCAAGGGGGCGGCACTGAGGAAGGGGAGGGGGACTCTTGCCCTCGGCCTTTTTTAATACAAATGTAATTAAATAGTGCCCTGTTTTATTTAGAGTCCCTGTTATAAGTGATGATTAACCCTAAAAGGACTGGGCTATTTGAGACGTATTGAGGACTGGATGGCCATAATGACCCCCCCTTTCGATCTCGGCCGCCGTTCACGCGATTGCGCCGAAATTTGGCACACACGTTCTTTATCACATAAACTACAAACTTGTATAATAAAAGAAATTCTGAAAACTATAATTTTCTAATTATGAATAAAATATGCAAGTTTATCCATGAAAAACACTATTTGCATATTTAGCACCCTATTTCACTTCAAATTTTCTTCTTTTTTTTGCAGATGTCTTCTTTTTAATCTAATTTAAAGGTTTCCACAAAGAAAACTTGCAAAATTCAATTTTTTCCTTATGTAATTCTTTGTTTTTAGAATTTTTAATGTATTTCTAACCCTAAATTAATTCAACAGACCAATAAAAACAAAAAATAATCACCCTTTTATGAATTTTATCTCCCACAGACTTTGTACACAAAGTATAAAAACAAGCCATTTTCGGCAAGACATTGCCTCGTAAAAAGTCATGTGACGTTGCGGTGGTACGACACGTATGTCGCAAATTTGGTCTCAAAAGTTGCGCAAGACTTCAAAAAGCGTCGAGCGTTGAGGGGAGGGCCATCATGGCCCCCCCAGACCTTTTAGGCTTGAAATATTTACGTTTAAGGAGTAAAGACCTTACCGTGATGACATCTTTGTTTTTCTTTTTTATTTGCTCGTTAACTTTTGTGGTAAGAAAAAATGTTTTTGAGGGCGAACCAATTTTTTATCTTTAAAATTTCTGTGCCTGGCCCCCGAATTCTGAATTCCTGTATGTACCATGGGGAAATTGAGTATTTCCTCATGAATGAATTAATGGCTAGTAACAGCATGAAGATATTGATCAATTGATGAAGGAAAGGGAATGAATGATTACATAGAGATATTAATTGATGGAGTCTGATTAAATGATAAAGGAATGAATAAGTGAGGAAATGAATGAATGAATGAGCATGCACGTCCACATTGGATCATATCAATGTTTTGTGATGATGATTAGGCTGTTTTGGATACTAAATTCATTCCATGATATCCATACCAACTGCTGCTAAAATCGCATTGTTCATAAAATCCTTCGTGATGTGGATGTACATGTGGGTGCAATAATGCCTACTCTCTACAAAACCTTTGTGAATTACAGGTTAATCTATGCAGGAAATGAATTTCAAATACGGCTTTTCACTAAATCTGAAACCTTGAACCTATCTAGAGAAAGAGAATTTGTCCAGTTACCGGCACGTTATAACTTTACAATCATTTTTTTGTAAACTTGCCCTTGCAGGGTTATTCAGGTTATATAACCACAGCTGAGGCAACTGATGGAGATTTAGGTGACAATGGCGTCGTAACATTTGCATTCGACACAAGTCTAGGTGCCACAAAAGACTACATATATTTCACCATTAACAATATTACCGGTGAAATCAACATAGTGGAAACAACTGACAGGGAGACAAAAGAAACCTATATTGTAAGTCTTTGCACTAGTTTTATGGCAACAAAATATTGTCTTTGGTGTATACATGCTTTCATAAAATGCTACTTCTTGTTTCTTACAGTACATCGCTTTTCCATTTGTTGAATTCAATCTCTGGTGTGGAATATTATATGATGTAGGGCCTACGTCACAGAATTTTGAAACATTGATAATTTCATTGTATGATTGAATTTATTTCCAGTATTGCTGATTTTCAGGTAATGCATATTTAACCCCTACAGAAATTTAAGCCGTGCCGCTTGCTAGTAACTAGCATGCGATTTAGCAGGGCGCTCGCTTAATAAGCGAGTGCACGCTAGCGAACAGTCCCTGCTCGCTAAAAGATCGCTTAACTATTACTCTGCACGCATATTACACGCTTATTAAGCTAGCCGCATGCTAGTTACTAGCATGCCGCAAGCTTGTCGCAGGCTTGCCGCAAGCTTGAAAATTTCTTTTGGGGAACATCAGGTGAAGCTGGATAAATATTTGTTATTAAAACAGTTAATGATGTCAATGGCCGGCCACTTCCTAGTTATGCTCAAGATAAATTAAAAATGTATATTACATATTAATTTCTATTTGAATTTGTTACAAGTTGTCTTGATGATGTAGCTAATGAATGTTTCTTTCACATTGCATCACCCAAATGCCATTGATGCTCTCATACCTGCTTTTTTAGAGCAATCAAATATTCGGGTGATATTCTTAACGGTTGATTCAATTAATGAAAATTGCTGATATTTCCCTTTCATTGTTCAATTAAATATCACGCATATTTTCTTTTGTTGGTGCGTCGTGGTCTAGTGGTTCTAACTCTCACCTTTGAAACAGGGTTGTAGGTTCAAATCCTAGCCATGGCGTGTTTTCCTTCAGCAAGGAATTCATCCACACTGTGCTGCACTCGACCCAGGTGTGGTGAATGGGTACCCGGCAGGAGTAAATCCTTGCATGCACTGAGCGCCGATGATGGTAGCTTGAGCTAAAGCTGGGGTAATAATAGCAGCGCTTTGTATCCTCAGGCAAAAAGCACTTAATAAATCGAGCTATTATTATCATTATTGTTATTAACAGCTTGGAATTATAGGAATGAATGCCAGGTCTGACCCGATACGTACGTCCCAGGTTACCTTCTCTGTTCAAGTCAACGATGCAAACGATAATGAACCCGCTTACTGGGGAAAGGTGAGCCATGGTTATCCAGTTCAATAAAGACTTATTAAAGTAATAATTGCATAATTTATTTGCATAATTGCATAATTAAGATCAGCCGATCAAGCTTAATCATTTCGGTAGCTTTAAACTGTTATATAATTTTTTTTATTAATTTATAAATAAAGTTTTATGTAATGAGCCCCCCCCCCCTCACCTCTTTGATACTTGAAGAAAACGTTCCTTTAGTAGTCTCTATAGTCCTTCATCCTACCTTTCTTTTTCTTCCTTTATTTTGATAGCAATCAAGCATGTATTCATATGTGCATGTATTGTACATAATTGAAATTAAGAATCAATTTTCATTGATCTATTGTGACAATCAACGGGTGTTCACCAAGGCCAGCAGTCTGTGCTCAATAGAATTTGAATAATCGCATGCATAATTTGGTATCTGACATTACCTTTATATTTTTAAAATAAATTATTATCATCATCATTATTATCTTTGTTAGCATCATTATCATTGTTCATATTATTATCATCATTATCATTTGTAGTAATAGTAGTGGTGATAATAGAACAAGTATCACTATTCAATTTAAATTCAACATTTATTTCCAAAGGTAAAAGCATTAATGTTAGTGGAAGTATTATCGGTGGCAGCGGTGGGATGAAACTGCCATCTTGATTGGTGTAAACATGAATTCATTGTATTTGTATACTGTGTGGTGAATCTAAAAGCTAACCTAGCTGTGGGATAGAATACATAGACTGAAAAGTATATTACTGTTATTTTATGGAAAAAGATCATTCAGTACAGTGTATTATGACATTTAAAACAATAAAATCGATCATATAAAGGCACTGTAATCTCCAACTATTGCACATTCCGTTTTTCAAACTGATATGCAGGGCACTGGTCCTAATGGCCCACAGGAACCTCCAGAACCTCTGCAGCTTGAAGTGCAGGAGAACCTAGAAGATGGGACCTTTGTAGGAACAGTTCCTACAGCAATAGACCTTGATAGTGATCCCAGTTTTACTCAGATCTTCTACTTCATAGTTGGTAAGTGGAGTGAAAACTCGAGGGATAATGATTGAGGTGTCAAGGTGTGGAGTTGTTCATTTACTGAGTGTTCGTATGACATGTCAAATCTCATTTGATTGTGCTTTTGTTTTTCAGTCTAAATCTTTGTCTTCTCGTTAATCCTGTTTTCTTGTTCTTAATTGATTTCTTTTCTTGCTTGTTTATTCTTTCTTCTTCTTCTCTTTCTCCTTGTACCTCTTCTTTCTCTTCTCTTCTCTTTCTTAATCTTCTCCTCATCCTCCTTCCTCCTATATGTTGTATCATTTTATTTTCTTTCTTCTTTTTCATCTCTTGATTTTTCTATTACCTTCGGTTGAAAGCTAAAACTGATTCAGATGATAGTGAAGATTATGATGATGATTGGAGTGATAGTGTTATACTATAAATGGTAATAATGATGATGAAGATAATGATAAAGAAACATGATATCTAAGATTCCCCATATTTTTTATCTTCCTTGATCCCTAGAGGGAACAAATGAAGACTATTTCTATCTGGATGAAGTCTCTGGAAATCTCACCCTCTTGCGGCCCATTGATCGTGAGGTTAGGCCACAGTTTTCCCTGGTGATCAAGGCTGTCAGTGATCCTGAGTTTGTTCCCCAAGAAAATATACCGTATAACCCTCTGTCAGATGGAACTTTGGCGAGAGTGACCGTCTTGGTGACCGACGTCAACGATAGTCCTCCGAGGTTTGATGCAGATCGATATACGGCAGGTAATGACAATGTTGTGATAATGACGATGATCAGGATGTTGATGATGAATGATGGTGATGATGATGATTATGAAGATGAGGATGATGTTGGTGATGGTATTTTATTTCATAATGCTGATAATGTCAATTATGTTGCTGGTGATGATGATTAAGAGGTTGATGTTGATAGTGATGATTATGGTAATGATATGATGTTGACAGTGATGATGCTGATGATGCTTTTGACAGTGATGATGACAATGACGATGTTAATGATGATCCCATCTATCCCCCAAAATACCATGTCGTGCTCCCAAACTGAAATAAAAACATTACTTGAATGTATTCCGTATTGCTTAAGAAGTGTCAGTAACTTACAAAGCTTCTGCTTGTCTATTCTCAGAACTGCAATCTATACTTTTTTTTACTCATGACAAATTTTGTCAGTATTTGCATTCAGTTCATTTAAAAAAAAAAAACTAAAGAGTTACCCATTATGCTGCCCTGCCGTTAATGAAAAAGTACACATCTATAGTGTATCCTCGTAATTGATAACAATATGTAAATGTGTACATTATTATTATTAACTTAATGCATTTTCCCATTATTTTTCCGTCAGGTGTGCTGTTCTCCACACCATTTGGAGTGGAGATCATCACAGTCAATGCAACAGATCCGGATGTAGGCAGCAATGCAGTTGTAGAGTATGAAATTCTCTCTCAGACATCATACGGATTTGATACAGGCAAGTTGCTAATATAATTAGGTGTGGACAATGGTTATGGATGGGATAAAGACAGAGAGATGACAGGGGGGGGGATGAAGAGAGGGTTTATTACAAATTTGTCTTATGCCAATTTGTCCAATTCCAACTTGGTCTACCATCAGTTCAATTTTTCAATTCAATTCTTTTATTTCATTTCCATTCAAAACATAATACAAAGTAATATAAAACAATACAAATCAAATACAATTTTACAGAAGGGCATTCTTACTTCGTAAAAAAAAACCAACAGTATAATATAGAGCATAAATGGATATGGAAATGAGGGGGATCCACTAAAAAGCAAAGCTTGTAAAATTGTGGATCCCCCTTGGAAAAGAAGAAATTATAGTCGACTTACTATATGCGTACATGCATGTATTACAGGAAAGAAAAAGAGAAAAAAAGTTCGTCCACTATCCACGTGTCTCACCATTTCGTCTAAAAACCAGTTGGTCCAATAGCCATTTAGTCCATATACCATTTGGTCTAATTTGACTAAGTGTTGTTTGTGGAAAATAATGAAAATGAAATTGATATTAGACCAACTGGTTATGAGACGAAATTGTTATAAACGAAATGGTGATTAGAATAGACGAAGAGATGATTGGACCAAATGGTTGTTAGACGAAATGTTGAGGGACGGATTGGCATTAGACTAAATGAAAGTAGACCATGTGGTGAGTGGACACGTTGGCAGTAGACGCATTGGCAATTTACTGAAGAGAGAGGCAGGCAGGCAGGTGGGAGGGAGGGACGTACACACTTGCTTCATGTTAACGCTTGTCAAAAGGAGGATTTTTTTTATATATATAAAAAAAATTTTTTTATATGTGATCAGTAAGGCATATCACATTGAAATTTCAAAGGTATTTTTAATAAAAATGTACAATAACTCGGGTAATATAGATGTGGAGAACAGGAATTATGAAAGCCATGGAAGATATATTTTGTTGGGTAATGTGTTTAGTTGTTGTATTGGTTGGGCTTTGAAATTTCAATGAAACATACAAAATTACAAAAAAGGGTAAAATAATTCCTGTATAATTGATAATATTTCATCAATTAATTTGCAAACCAGTGTTTTGACCTTTTTTTCGACTGTCAGACGGCAACTTGAAGACTTCACCTGTGAATGTATTTGGAATCAACAGTTTTGGCCAGGTGATTAACAGCGTTATATTCCAAGACAGTGTGGACAGCTATTACATTGTGGAATTGCAAGCTACAGACAGTCAAAACGGTGATTTTAAAGACAATGCTACATTATCGGTAAGTTGTTACATTTTGGTGCAAATTTAAGCTTGTCCTGGTTGTGAGCTGATATCAGTATTAACCCATTGGACACTGAATGATTTTGCTATAACACTTGTTTTCCATAGACTCCAGTCTGCATATCGTCGGCCTCATGCCAAAAGGGCCTAAACAATAAAAAAAAACATTTTGGGGGTGATTTGAGTTATTTATACATGTATCACTGTGTATTTGTAGTTCTTGACATGCTTTTCAAAATGATGACCTTAATTTGTCAAAATTTGTTATAATTATGAAGATAATTATGAATTCCATAAAGCCCTAAACGAGTATCCCGGGCGCAGCCGTAAATATGCTTCGGTTACGGCCCTTCTGGCGTAAATCTTGCTTTGGTTACAGCCCTTTTTACAGAAATAAGATAGGGTTAATGCTTTTGTTGTTCTGATTCATCAAATTCAAGTCGATATTCTTCCCATTGTCACTGATAGGTTTATTTGATGACTGAAACTGACCAAGTGAGTGCGATATTTGCAGATGAGCCAGGCAACATCAGAGACAGACAGAATGAATTCAAGCAGTAGGTTCATGGTGATGAAGATGATGATGGTGATGATGATGATGGTGATGATGGTGATGAAAATGATGATGATGATGATGATAAAGATGATGGTGATGATGATAATGATGATGATTATGAAGATGGTGATGATGATGATGGTGATGATGATGATGATGTTGATGATGATGGTGATGGTGATGATGATTATGAAAATGGTAATGATGATGATAACAATGGTGATGGTTAAGATGATGATACTAATGATAATGGCAAAATAACTAAAAACACCATCTTTATAGCCCAATCAACAGATGAATAAAGTATTTGTTAAAGAGATGCATAATTCACACTTATGTTAGATGTGATTGTTGGATAATACTCCAATATAATTGACATTATTGATCCATTACCAAATCTTTGATTCTCAGACAATATTATATTAATTTGACCAATTCCTTTTTTCTTTTTTTTACAGACTTCTGGAGGAAATCATGGAAGAAGTAGGAGGATATGACGATGTTTCTGTTAACATTGACTCCTTAGATTTTGAGCTGGATGGTAACAGTCTTCCTATTCCAAATAGGTCAGCACCATATTTAACATATAACGGCTCATTCACACAGGGCGCGACAATAATCTCATCGACATTTTTGTGTACAGGTCATGGGAATATGAGGCCTCAAAAATATGCAGCATTAGCAACATAATTGGATCTCAAGTCAGGTTTTCCTTCATCCATATACCTTACATTGGATAGCTTTCGATTTCTCATCTACATGTCTGACATAGAATTTTCCCCTGTGGCAAATCAGCCTAACTACATATCAATAAGGAGGAGAATGCAGTGTCAAGGGGGAAAAGATTCCACATCATGGGCTATGTTGTGAAATCTAAAGGTCCCCAATGTAAACCTAATAGCTCTTATTAAACCTGAATACTGTATATTGGCATCAAATCATCTTTAAAATTCAAATGACAGGGTTTAGGATAGCAATTCAAACTGCTTCCCATACAGAAATGAGAGTAAAGAAGTGATACATTTGAGATTTCACCTCCTTTGGAGTCATTAATGGCAATATCATTTTGGAATTCTAATTCATAGTTCATATTCTAGTACTTGCAGAAACTGTGTGGTGGCACTCAATTCAAACATTTACATGAAACTCTCTACAAACTTTCAGAATGGGTTAGAGAATAGCAATCCTATTCCTGATAAAGCTGGATTGTTTTCAGTCATATACATCTATAGGAAATAAATATGTATGAATGCAGAGAAAAAAAAGTGACACTTCTAAAGAATGAAATGTATTTGAAGGAGGTGTTGCAATATAGAAGTATTAAAAGTGACTATTCTCATTTTTGTTTTCGCATTGTAGAGATCATCAATTATGAATTCTAAGACAACAAAAATTGTGAAAATTAAATGAGTGTTCATGAATGAAGTATCTTTAAAAAATTGTTTCCTTCTTATTGCAAATATAGAACTGAGATGTTACTCCATGTTGTGGATGATATAGAAAATATAGTCATTTCTCCAGCAACAGTACAAGAGTGAGTACAACTATGATGCTTCTTTCTTAAACTAAATGTTGAACCCACAAGAATTTGTAGAATTTATAGTTTTAAACAAGTTCAGTTCTTGTGGTGAGTGTCAGTTTTCCAGGAGGAACCCCGAAATTCAACCTTTCATCAGGAGTAAATGATGTACAAAATGCTTCCACTTATGAAAATGTAAGGAAACTTGATATGCAAGATGTTGATTTAAAGGTCAAGTCCACCCCAGAAAATTGTATATTTGAATCGATCAAACAAACTCAATGCTGCGAATTTCATCAAAATCAGATGTAAAGTAAGAAAGTTATGATATTTTTAAGTTTTGCTTATTTTTCACATAACAGTTAAATGCACAACTCAGTGATATGCAAATGAGAGAGTCGATGATGTCCATCACTCACTATTTCTTTTTGTGTTTATTGTTTGAATAATACAATATTTTAATTTTTACAGATTTGACAATAAGGACCAACTTAACTTACCAATAAACTGTTACTAGTAAAATAATGGTAATTGAACATGTTCAGGGAGAAATAAACTTTGTTGCACTTGACAAGGAGGAGAAAATTAGAATATTTTTTTATAATAAAACACAAAAGAAATAGTGAGTGGGTGAAGTCATCACTCTGCAAATTTGCATTCAGACCAGGATATTTTACATCTGATTTTGATGAAATTTTCAGTGTTTAGCTTGTTGGATTTTTCTCCTTTTTTCAAAATTAACTATTTGTTTGGGTGGAATTGTCCTTCAATACAAATTATTGATCAATATTCCTCTATCAGTTACATTGTTTTTCATTATCATTCTGAGCCAGATATGGCTATTCAATGCAGCAAAATGTCATGAAAACCTTCCTTTGATATGCTTCTTTTCTGTTCTCTTTGGTACAGAGTTATTGATGATGCATATGGATACACAGAAGAGCTGCTTTCTTTTCATTTGATTGAAGTAGAGGTAATCATCATGAATCATCACTGCTTGCTAAAATGATATTTTATGTTCATGACACTAGTTGTTCCAAAACATGTGAAATTACATAAACATTGTCGAAGTTCATCATGTGAATCTTCAGACCAAAATAAAATTGTGATTTATGAAATATTCATAAAATTAATATTTTATATGGTATGGAGGTAGATGTGTGCAATGGGCATTAACCCCGGAGTCCAGGAATGGAGGCTCTGAAGTTGAGGACCTAGGATTGGCAAAGCAATGTTCTTAGAGTTAATGACATGGCTCTAGCAAATCAACTCAGTCTGAAACTAGGGTCATTTGATTTTGGAGCCAAGCTTGTCAGGCATTAATTCACATTATACAACTCCCAAGAATGTTCTGTGATCTGATTGGTCCAAATTGGATCACATGATATTCAGCGAATTGCATTATTGCATCCAAAATGCACTATCCTGCACTCTGACGTCAGAGTGCAGGATAGTACGAGTTCTGGAATTATCTAGAATTTAGATCAAATATAGCATTCGGGACAACTCAGTAACATGGGGGGGGGGTTGTATAAAACAAACAATACACGCATTCTTGTGCATGGTGGACCTAAATAATGAACTCTGTGCTCGACTCGCCAAATGGATATAACGCATATCCACTGGCTCTTCTCGCACATCGTCCATTATTTTGCCCTGCATGCACTCGCTTACGTGCATTATTTGTATATTAATTCATCCCTTTGGGGGAAGATTAGTGAATCAAAACTGATGGTCCTTAAACTGATGGGTTACTAGCATTACTGCCAATACTCATGTTTATTAATGAATATGATTAATTAATGGAAATGTATTTTCTCCATAGTGCTTGTAGTTGATATTATATTTGTTTATTTACATAAGAAAATATTTTATGATTATGACGTTCATTCTTGTGATTGAAATGTGTATGCATTGAATAACACATAAGTTAGTTTCCAATGGCAGATGGCATATTTAGTGTTGCTGCTCTAATTCACTCGACTATATTTTATCAATTTTTTGGCCATGTGTACAGTTTAAAACCAAGCAAGTTGAGCCCGATGTTCTGACAGCCTTACAAACTGCTAGTTTTGCTCTAGCATTTGTGTTGTTCCTCATTCTTGTCCTCCTCAGCGTTGTCTTTTATCTTAGTGTTACCTCGTAAGTATTCCTACCAATTGTATGCCAATCATTATTTCTACACCATTGCGATCTTTCAATAATTTTTTTCCCAATATTTGAATTTATCAATATTTTCCAGTGCAGATAGTGAAGTATTGAAAAAAGCTATGATGCATGAATGTTTGTGTAAAAGTGAGTTGACTATTAAACTCAAACCTAATTTTTTTCACAAGATCTAGATCAATACAAGATGATATTGGTTATACCCTACATTTAAAGATGATATTTGGCCTTTGAAATGTGAGACTTGGGGATGGGGGGGTGGGGTTGCTGCTGGCATGACGCAATTAAAAATTCATATTTTCCCAAAGAATATCAAATGTGTTTTTTAGGTAACAAAGTATCCACACAAGTTAAACATGTCAGGAATTGTAATGAAAGAAAAAATGGCATGCTATAGTTAAGTGTAGTTTTAGTCAACTTTTACCATTATTACTTATGATATGTGATAGTATCACTACTCATGTCTTTCTGGAGTTAAAACTCCTGAAAATACTGAAAATTTCTTGTTTGTAATTCGATATTGATTTTTGGTTGACCATCTTCCCAGTGAAGGGCGAACATTTACCATTTCATGCTTCAAAAGGATAGAGCTTTTATTTGAAATAGCAAATAGAAGACAAATACTGTAACTCTAAAATTACTAAAACAAGAGGAAAAAAGTCCCTTTACTAAATTAAGATAACAACATTTTGAGCTCATACTTTTACTAATTTGCTTACAGAATCATGTAGCACACTGCATTTACATGATTTTTGATACATACAAACACTTATTGGTGTTCATTTATCATGTTCAGAATTCATTTTAAAAAACATTGTTACCAATACTGGAATCAACTAGTTTTTCTTTAACACCGCAGGTATAAAAGGCAGATACGAGCAGCAACAATTGATCTTTATCGTGCTGGTGAGAAGAAAGAGCCTCCAGCTCCTGGTACGAACATGTTTGCGGAAAGCAAGTAAGAGAGTTTCTTTTTTCTTTTGAGTGCTTCATCAGATGATGTCCTTGTAAAAGGCTAGGATTGTGAATTTTTTAATGTTTTTATTAGAATAGGTACTTTGATAAAAGTTTTGTCTTTCCATTAAGGAGCCCACAGCCATCTTTTCTTTCACAATTGTGACATTAAACCATAGATTATACAAATTATTAATGATCATGAGTGCAATGGACAGAATACGTCATGGGGTGAAAGATATAATGATCCATTCAATGAGGCATAGCCGAGTTGAATTGATCGTTTATTTCATCTTTCACTGAATGAAGTATTCTTTCCATTGCACGAATGAGGAACATTCATTATTTGGTTTAAATCACACCTAAAATCTGTTTTTTTTTTCATTTGAAATTTATGAATTTTGATGCAAAATATGCAGTGCGAGCTTGTTTCTGTTGATAATTGCATACATACAACATGCGCGCTGCAAACACAAATGGCTTTACTTGAGATGCAAGCACGTCAGTATCGGGTGCGCGCGTAAAATGGCCAAAATCGTATGGATCCAAAATTGCACGATGACGTCATTGTAAATGGGCTGAATGATTAATATCAAACAACCAATCAAATGACAAGGATCTATCTAGGTGTCTTATAAAAAACGACGAATGTGGCAGTCTGCTGTAAGATGACGTAGAACACAAGAGCATACCCCAGAAAGAAATTCCATTAGAGTCCAGTAACCTAATGGACCATCAGAAACCATTAGAGCTGTTGGAGTTTAATGGTTTATGAAATATTGGACCAACATCCACCTGCAGAAAAATGCTGATGGAACAATAGAAAACATCTATTGGACCATAGAATAAATCTAATAGACCAATAGGTAATTTATATTGGGCCGACAGAAAACTTCTATTGGACCTACAAAAAAATTATATTACACCCATAGGAAACTTCTATGGGACCCATAGAAATCTGCTATTGGACCAACAGAAAACCTTTTTTGGATAGAATTTCGGCCTAAAGACAGCAGAGACTTTTGGTAGAGTGCCTTACCAAGTCACAAGTAAAATTTTTCAAAAAAAAAAGAAGTGCTAGAAGTGTTACAATCATATTATATTTTTAAAGACTTACCAATGCCAATGTAAAAGGCCCAGCATATTTAATTTTTGCCTTAAATTTACAATCATACAGTTACCATGTTAGTATTTTAGTTCATATGCATTGTATAATCCCTTTGAAAAAATATGCTAAACTCCATGCTCAGTATGATGATATACTAGATATTGCCTAACACATAACAGATAGTACATACAGTGTTGGAACCCTTTGATTAAATGTGTAAAATTATTGCATATTTTCAATTCTTCAGAAATCCTATATACAATCCTATGGCTACAGAGGTCAAAGAACCGCTCAGCGATGAGTAAGTTCCATTTTGTGTTAGTTAATATTTATATTTTTACTTCAATAACCTGTTGTTGCAAATAGAAAATATATCTGAATGTTGGAGGTGTTTTTTTTAACGTAAACACCATGTATGTAATCCTGAAAAGGGCTGTTCGTTATTCTTTCTTGATTGTATGTTAGCTCTGAAAAGAACTTACCCTTCTTTTCAGAGCTAACATACATGGTGTTTACCGTAAAAAAAACCCTCCAATATTCTCTCCACCATGGAAACCTTCAAAGATCATCTTATCTGAATGTCTTTCATACATTGTAATTGTAATTCTGCCAAGTTCCATCAAAATTGATCATTTGCTATCTTGATTCAATCACTCTTTCACTGCCTCAGGAGCGATACATGTCACAGCATTTTGTTATTGGTTTTTCACTTACAAATTTGATCTTGGCCAAATACATGCAAGGATTCCAGTAGCTTGTAAAAATTGTCGTTGAAAATCATCGATAAAGCACACATTGAAATACTATCTATAAAATGGTGGCAGCGGTGGGATAGGACATTGGTCATGTCAATACTATTTTAATTACCAATTTGCTCTTGGCCAATCAGATGCAAGGATTCCAGTAGCTTGTAACATTTGACAGTGAAAATCAATGACAAAGCACACAATAAACACTTCAGTTAATATCTAATGGTGGCAGTGTACATGGGATGTGAAGTCATAAGATCATCACAACAATACCTCACAAATGTGATTTCAGCCAATCATAGCAAGAATTCCAGTAGCTTGTAACAAGTGTCAGTGAAAATCATTGGCAAATCACACATGAAACCTTGCCTATTACACATAACTGTGGCAGCAGTGGGATGTGAACCTAGAAGGTCATCACATCACATGTTTACATCAAAACAATCATACTCCAGAATACCCAGATTCTTGAATGAAAAGAAGTAAACACATCCATGAATCAAACATGATCCATTCATGTTTCATAGTCATACATACTGTAAGCACATGTATGAGTATAATGCTTCTTTCCACCTTATTTAACTTTTTTCTCTTCTTCCTCTCTTCTTCCTCATTTCACTTTTTTCTGTCCCCCCTCCTTCTTTCTCCTTCTTTCTTCCCCTCTTCCCCCTCTCCTCCACCTCCTCCTCTGTTGTCTTCTATCTATTATCATCACTCTGTCATGCACAGGGATGAAGCAGGCAAAGAAGCAAAGGAAAGCCTTCAACCCAAAGAAGAGGAATACCAAGAGGTTGAACTGAGCTTCGATGTGGAGCCACACTATGAAGACGTTGGAGAAGGAAATGATAAGCTTCTTGATGATGTTCTAGACAAATATGAGAAACAGGCGCATGTGAATCTGGGATTTGACCAAGGAGAATCTAATTCCCAAAATCTTTACATATCTGATGTATAAAGAACGACTAGTTTTCCTTTGATAATTTCAGGAAATAATATAAACTTCATAATGTTCGAAACAGTGCCTTAAAACGTTGCATCGATTGTGAGAATTATCACAGCAGTGCATGCATGCCCCTGATCTACAATGTTTGGTCTATGCGGAAAATCAGATGGATTAGGAATGAAGATACATAGAGCAATATGCCAGCTATAACCTAAACCAAAGCTCAAAATAGTCCACACATTTCTTTAGGTACATGTACATACCCGGGAGGGGGGGCACTTACATTGACGAGTGGATACCATTCAGGACCAAAAAAAATATGTAAAATGGATGTCTTTTTCAAGATAGGGCACATTACGTAAGTAACGTGATAAGGGTGTCAAAAACACTAAAATAATGAAAAAAGGGTATCTATTTTTCTAGGAAAGTCATGTTTAGGGTAAAATTTGCAGGATGATAAAACAAACTTAAAATATTTTATAAAGGATATCCTTTTTCCCCCAACACTACGTGTTAAGAGTCCGATTTGTGGAGGGTGGGGCCGTACCACAGACGACCAACGGACCCGCAACAAGAATAAAATATTGTTATACTTGTTTAGGTGTTCATTTCAGGGAATATATTTGCCAAGAATATCATTTTGTTTCCAATACTTGTTAAGGGTAGGATTTCACACTCCAATACTTGTTAAGGGGTGCATTTTCAGAATATGGATAATACTTTTTAGGGTGCTTTTTCGAGACTCCATGGTCGCGCATGGTATCCACTCGTGAATGGAAGTGGCCCGCCCCAGGGGTTCATATGAGATTAAAGTCGCAGAAAGCCCCTTTTGGACCAAATTAAGTCAAGTTAAATGAGAGTGCCAAATTATGCAGGATGTAGGTCTCTTTAATGCAAGTATTTCTGAACTAAAAATTATGCTGTTTCAGAGGAGTTTTTAAACCATTTTCTGATTTTCTCAGTCATCCTACACAGATGGAATCTTAACATACTGTAGGACTTGCAATGGTGGTGGCTCACGCGAGAAGTACAGCATCTATGGGGAAAAGGGTGCGCTTAGCCTCTTTAATTTCTCCTTAATTCCAATTTTTAATTGGAGAAACAAAGCGACGGAATGAAAATTAACTTTTTATGATTGCAATCGGCTTACCAGTTTCCAGGCCTGCCAGTTTCCCGAAGTATGTGATGTAAATTCTAAAATTTTTATTCCAAAGAGCCTGTCGGGTTTGTCGACTGTTGGACAGCAAAGCAAACACTGTTTTTTCCCCAAATCATCATGGGATATGATTTTGCGTGATTTATATTCACACTAGGATGAACAAGGGATAGTGGAAGTGCCGTGATGTAGCAGTTCTGACTCTCACATTGGAATCAGAGGGTCGTGTGTTTGAATCCCACCATGGCCTGGCCTAGCGCCCTTTGGCAAGGCGTCAATCTACACTTTACCACTCTCACCCAGGTGCTAATAGGGTACCGGTAGGAAACAACCATCATTGTGGTTGGTTTAGAAAGTTTGCACCTAACAGGCTGCTTGGAATGCTATGAATCCAGTGACCGGGTAATAATAATTGTGAAGCGCTTTGAACAGTCGTAGATTGATAAAGCGCTATATAAATGCCAATTATTATTACAGTGTTCAAGAGAATGCTAAAAATTAATTTGCCTTTTAATCCTGTTCTTCTAAGGATAGTATCACACAAAAATGTTACGCTAAGATTTATAGGTAAGAGCACTCTTAGAAGAGGAAATATAATTGTATATTATTTATTATGTTTTACTTAAATTGAGCAACTTTGTGTGTGTAAACACATCTAATTTTAACTAACCATCCTGATTGAAATATTGTGAATAATGAAGATGCGCATGTAAGTACACGCGTATTCAGTGCATGTATTTTAGCTAACAGTACTTGTAATGTTAAGGCAAACATGTTAATAGCTACAAGCTCTTTTCATCATGCAATGTGCTGAAAGATTGTATGTCATGCTTTTTTATATATGTATTTTGCTAATATAGCATTGTGTGCGCCTCAATGGTGATTGACTGGAATACTACCCAGGGAGTGGAGGATGTGCATACCTATATGGGCACATTGTAAATAACCGGATTATTATTATGTGATTATATGAATACATATATATTTTTTAAGCTCTGTACTTTGTAAAAGTAATAATGAAGTAAATATTTTGTAGTAGTTTTGTTGTGTTCTACACAGAATGTCATCACATTGTATTTTCAGATCAAGAAATTTTGTGGAACCTGGAGAAAAGATTGTGTATTATTACATGTAAAGCAACTTAGCATGAACATACATGCTCTTATTATAAACAAAGTTACTACAAGGGAAAGATCAGACACTTTGACGATTTTTTGAAACGCTCCAAAATGCCAGAAAAATGCGTATGGGAAAAAGCGCCCGACAGCATTGAGTAAGTAAACCTTCGCATATCGGCACGCGACTATAAAACATATGGGGAAAATGAGAGAGGGGAGTTTGGAGAGGGCTCACGGATGGTGCATGGGAATAATTCCACGTTTTGTTACCAAGAAACCTATGAAATATATTGATCTCAAACTTATATAAGGGGAAAAAATTGAAAAAAAAATTGAAATGTAAAAATCGTCTATTCCTTCAACCCTTCACCATTTCTCTCATATGTTTTCTACACAACCATCTCGCAATACGCAAAGGTAAAAAGATTGTTGCTTAAAGCTTGTGTATAGTTTTGGTAAATTCACCAAAATGCACCTATCACTATTCCAATTCATTGCTAGCTAATATGAATGGATATGCCCTATAACAGTTATGATGTGGAGGATATGAAATGAAAATATGTTTTACAGGATAAATTTTGTGATTTTACATGGAAATTTAACTTGATCGGGTCACCCGATCAAATTAAAATATCTGTGTGTTTTTGTCTTTCAATTAAATCCTATTCCAAATCATGGAATGGGCTGAAACTTTCAAGATATGTTCTCTGTAACTTTTGGATATCTAATCACTAAATTTATAAGATACGTGCTTGAATGCCCATTTTTAAAATTTAAAACAAGCATCGCAGAGAGAGGGCGCTATATATCCAAGATTTGAATATTTGAAATTTTCTCAGAGAAGTGCAGTTGGAAAAATATCTAATGGTCTCTACGCTTCAGTAAGACTGTCATATTAGATGATATTCGATTATCAATCACATTATTGACCCTTTACCAAAGCTATACACAGGCTTTAATGCTGTAGGGCGCTCTTCTCAAGCGTTTCATAACGCGGTCTATGTATTGTCCCATCTTCCCGTTGTAGTATCTTTGTTATAAAGAACTGCACACCCGAGAATACATGTATTTTAGGAAACAAAAAGTGATTTTCATGGATTACTCTTTCTCTAAGCCAGTAAGATTTAAGGATTTAAGTTGCTTATAATAACTAGTCGTTGAATATCATTTGCTAAAATATTAACTACCAAGGGCCCATGTCTTACAAAGAGCTGCATAGATTCAAATCAATCTTAAATTGATATTGATCTCAGTACCTATCTCTGGATTATACAATTTGTGATCAATCTCAGTTTAAGTTTGGTTAGAATCAATTTTAACTCATAATCAATATAGCAGGGCCTGCTGGGAGAACAGTTTTCAGAACTGAAGTGTCTTCCCTGGGTAAATATACCGTTTATTATTATCAATCTTTGTAAGAGCCCCCTTGTGTGTTCTGGGTGACGCTCTACAATAATTATTGCTTCCTCTCAGATGTAGGGTTAAGATTGCAATAGGGTTTCATGTTATGTTTAGGGTTGGGTTTCGGATACGGCACAGTATTAAAGCCAGGGTTGAAGTCCGTCATTTGAGAAGTTGGTGGAACTGATAGCGAAGCAATGGTCGCCGGAGCAAATGACATGGAATTGTGTTCAGAAATAGTCCATTTTCAATCGACCCATTGATGACTGGCTAATTATGCTGTAACATGCATTCTTCATAGACCCAGGTCCAAATGAATACAGGCTCAGTCTTTAATGGATTAATTCTTTTCAACAGATTTTGTGTTGGCTCACTATCTCTTAATTTCAATTGCACTGTTACTTGCCTAGATATATTAATTCATTAATAGACAATTCAATTGTACTAATATAATGTTATTGAATCATTGAAAATGAGCAGTGTTTATGTTTTTTGTTGTATGATATTTTGTGCCTCAGAATTAGTATTTCAATAGTAATTTATACTATGAATCATATTTCATCTTTGCCAAATTTTGAAACTATCTGTAAATAGTACTGAAATATTAAAAAAATATTTTAAGATTGTATAATTTTACCCTTTACTGGGCCCTCATGTTCATGAATTCTGTAATGTGATTGGTCAGTATGTCTGAGAGATAATTCTGTTATATATGAAAATCACTGCAACAATAGGTAATACATGTATATGACTACACCTAAAGAAAATAATAAAATACACCCTGTTTGATCATGATATAGTGGAAATATCAATATCCTGGCGGGTGTTTCATAAAGCTGTTCATAAGTTAAGAACGACTAGGGATCCTTTCTTATGGTAAAGGATATTCACTATTAAAGGTCAAGTCCACCTCAGAAAAATGTTGATTTGAATCAATAGAGAAAAATCAGACAAGCACAATGCTGAAAATTTCATCAAAATCGGATGTAAAATAAGAAAGTTATGACATTTCAAAGTTTCGCTTATTTTCAACAAAATAGTTATATGAACGAGCCAGTTACATCCAAATGAGAGAGTCGATGATGTTACTCACTATTTATTTGGTTTTTTATTGTTTGAATTATACAATATTTCAATTTTTACGAATTTGACGATGAGGACCTCCTTGCCTGAAGCACAAAATGTTAGAATAATGGAATTCCACGTGTTCAGGGAGGAATGAAACTTCATTTCACATGACAATGACGAGAAAATAATAATATTTCATATTATAAAATACAAAAGAAATAGTGAGTGAGTGATGTCATCCGTTCCTCATTTGCATACCGACCGAGATGTGCATATTAACTGTTTTGTGAAATGAAGCGAAACTTTAAAATGCCATAACTTTCTTATTTCACATCTGATTTTGATGAAATTTTCAGTGTTATGCTTGTTGAATTTTTCTTTTTTTATTCAAATCAAGTTTTTGTTGGGGTGGACTTGTCCTTTAATGTTGATTATTTAGCGCGTAAGAAAGGTTCACCAGTCGCTTTTAACTTGCGAATAGCTTTATGAAATGGCCCCCTGGTTCCACATGTAGTGAGCAAGCAGGGTGTACGTGAAAGGATTGAACATCAACAGAAGAAAACACATAATCATGTAAATATTTCACCAAACATTATAATTCACCTCTATTTACCTGATTTAAACATATAAAAGATATATAGAAATATTTTAGAAATGGAAAGCTGCTAAATTCGACCCTGTATAAAGACATTTATCATAGGAAATTCAAATACATGTACATGAATAATGCAAAGTTCTACCCTGTATACAATGCTGTGTAATTCAGATAGGCACGCACATTTAAAAAAAAATAGATTGAAAGCATTATTCATCTGCACACAAATTGAATTAAATAATCAATCAGATAATCACATTGGAAATTGTAAAATTAACCCATATTTTGATTAGTGATTCCAAAAGATATAATAATAATAAGTATTTCTAATGCACACTTTGTAATTGATCATAACTCAAGGCACTTCATATTAAACAAACAAAAAACATTTGAAATAATCACAATTAAAATCATCAAACATAACATAACGTATGAGGAAAAGACATGACCTTCACTAATATGATTGTAAAAAAGGTAGTTTTTGACACTGAATTGAATGTCTCATGAGTGTTCATATTCCTTATAGCACTTGGCAGTCTATTCCACATAACTGGGGCCACATAGCTAAAAGCCCGAACTCCATATGTGACTTATATCCCCTATCCTTATCAATTTACCTTTTTGGGTTCTCCTGGCATTCATTATAACATTATTAAAAAAGTCTGATTAGATTGCACAATTTCTTAGGTTAATTATTCCAATAAATTTTGAATGTGATGAAATAATGATCACTAATACTATGAAATAATACAGCAAATAGAAAATAGTTTATTGGTGGTTATGAGACAGCACCAGAATTAATCATATTTGATTAAATATAACAAAACTCCCAGACTCTAATACAAAACTTGCATTGGCCAATCAAAATATATTGTTACATGCGCCCTTGTTAAAAAAACTGTTTAGTAAACAGTCATGAATGTAGTTTATTATAACCCTTCTATTATTGAGCCAAGACTCAACTGCATGTATCTGTGAACATTTTTAACTAAGCTGATCAACACTTTTCTGTATTATTCTATTATTAAAACACACACATACAGACACAAATTATCGTGTACTTGTAAATCCGCTTAACTTTGTAATGATAAATAAGGCAGCTTTGCCAGCTTATCAAAAGTCACAATGATCATTTCTCTCTGGCATCTAGGTCCAGTACCTTAATTGCTCTATTTATGAAGAAATAGAAGTTCACATTTACCTGTTGCCTACTCAGTCCTATAGGTTTATATCCACTGTTACACCGGATTTCCTAAGTAGTCTCGGAGCGCCCCGAGACCAGTCTCAAATGCAAAAACCTACATGCAGAGCTGCCAAGTTGTATTTTGCATTTTCAGTATTGTTATCCCCCAAAATCAGTATTTTGACCAAAAAATCCGTATTTTTACCATGAGATAAATATGCATGCATAATGGCAAAGTTCGATCACTTCTTACATTATTTTGCGCCCCACACCATCGCACACGAGACCGAAAGCTTCAGTCTAGATATTTGTTGTTCCGCTGAACTGCGTTGGCCACTCTCCAATACATAGACTGAAGAATTTGGAGGCCCGTACGCACAGACAACGTATTAGCAGTAACGTTAGATCCAACATTCGACGGAAACCTGTTTTTTTTCGATCGTTTTTTGGCACATAGAATCATAAAATGTCACATTATGAAAAAGAAATTGCATCGATATTTACGAAAAAATGTATGAAATTCAGAAATATCGTACCTTAGACCGCAGTTACGGCTAATTCGTTTACAATTATGATCGAAACATCGTCAGTTTCGATCCTTCCGTCGGTCAACGTAAGTTGCCATCTTGGATGACGTCATCATCCTTACAGACGTATTTACCAGTCGCAAAATATCGCGATTTGAGCCGCTGCTTTGCGCTTGTAAACTACGTGTGCGCTCGGAACTTGTCACCCGCATTGATTCGCCAGGATATTGAAAATTCTAATCGGAAAGCCTTGATGTAAGCATAACTCATTGAACGTAGAGGGCAGCAACACACAGAATATCTTTTCTTCTCTAATTTGTTTTTTCCCGTATTTTATCATGAAAAAGCGTACTGCCGTATTTTAAATTGATTTCCGTATGAAATACGGAAAAATCGTACTACTTGGCAGCTCTGTACATGAGACACCTTCTGAGCAAACCTATCTCGGATAACCTCGCAATGTATTCCAAGACCGGTTCAGAGACAGGTTCACTTGATGTGCAACACATGGAATGATTATCCAAACCAGAGATCCAAACAACAAACAGTGTGCGCTAGATGCCCTGCCAAACCTACATGTATCTCGGACAGCTTTGGTAATTCGGTGGTGAACAGCTGTCTCGGGGCGCCCCGAGACTCGTTATGATTCCGGTGTAACAGCGGTCAACATCTTGGAGACCGTTCTCAGGTAGGAAATCGGGAGAAATGGGTCTTGGTTTTCTCAGATTATCTAATATTACATGGGAAAATCCCATTTGGCCTCCTATCAATTTGGTCTATTGTAACTTCGTCTAACCATCACGTGGTGTATAATACTCTCGGGCAAACTTTCATTTGGTCTAATGCCAAGTTCATCACTTTTCCAATTTGTCTGCTAACTATATTGTATTGTGTCAAATGAAAATACAGACAATTAGACAAATAGCAATTGGACTAACTTTGTGGGGGCATTGTGGTCTAGTGGTCACGACTCTCGTCTTTCAAATCTAATGGACGTGGGTTCGATTCTAAGCCTTGGCCTTTTTCCTTCAGCAAGAAATTCACCCACATTTTGCTGCACTCAACCCAGGTGAGGTGAATGGTTAGCCAGTAGGAAGAAATTCAGTGCCTATATGGCAGCTCGGCTACAACCGGGGGTAATAATATAAGGATACCAAATGTAAAGCGAAGTAAAGAGTATATTGATATAGTAGCTGTGCTATATAAATGGTCCATATTATTATTATTATAAAGTAGATGAACTGGCTGCAGATGGTTTACCGAGGTTTTTTACCTGTCTGCTAAGAAAGCATGAATGCCCGTGTATGAGCAAGCAACCAGGGGACCAAGGGCTTAGGGTCCTCTCCGAGGGACCAGGTAAGGAAGATTAATGCCTTACCAAAGGGCACTAGCGCACCACTTGGAAATCAAACCCGGGTCACCGGAATCCGAAACCCCCGCTCTACCGAGCTGAGCTATCGCGCCTCCCTGTACTAGGATTAGACTATATGGGAGTAGACCAAATGGAAATTCGACAAAATGGGTGTAGACCAAATTTGTGATGTACCTTCCCATAGGATTAGTACAGGAACCTTCTAGTTCTGGTAGGCAGCGGCTTAAACATCCACTGAGTGAATAAAATAGGCCCTCCATTTCACCAACACTGGACGACTAAATTGATACATATTTGTACATATTCAATCAATGCAAGCCCATTGAAACCATATTCAATGGATTTGAATGCAAACTCATGAGGATATTTATTGTTCTTCACAAGATTGCTTTTTAGAAAAGGCTAGTTGAGACCCTCTCTAGTATATCACTACAAGGAAGCATTTTTCTACCATGCATGACAAAACTTTGTTTCATTCAAAAGATATATAATGACCAAAAGAGGCTGTGAATAATCATATTCATTATGAAATACACGAAAAATATGTATGGCTAGACTCAAGAAATACATGTAGTCCAAGTAACAAACATAGTACACATAGGATCCCTTTTCTCTGAAGAACTACATATGGGACTGTATTCTGAAGTCGGGTTTAACTTAAACTCAGGTTTAAAGTTGTGGTTCAAGTATGAAAAGCCAATTGTTGCATAATCACTAACAGTAGAGATATCATACTTCAGCTCATTTGGCTCTCAAATCATTCATGATTGTCTAGGAAGCATAAATAGATGATTGTCTTCACCATCGATGAATCAGGAAAGAGCACAGTAAACATAAGAAACATACAACTTAATAAAAATTTTGATACTTTTGGCTTCCCATACTTAAACCAAAACTTTAAACCAGAGTTTAAGTTAAACCCGACTACAGAATACTTGCCTTAGAGTTTAGTGGAAGTCTTGTGGTGTTGTGGTTCTGACCCTCTCCTTTCAATGAGAGGATCATAGGTTCAAGTCCTACTCTATGTTGAATTTTTTTTTTGCTTTTTATAAAGATATCCTTCACAATACACTGCTACAAGGTGGGGGTAAATGGAGACTAGTATAGCTTTGCTATACAAATGAACTACATGATCATTACATAAGCATGAAACTTGTAAGAGCAATTTCTTTTCATTCAGGTCATCACTAATATGTGATTTTTTGGGGATATCATTTTTTTCATAAAAAGTACAATTCTAGCACACCATGGTAGAAAGACACTCCTGTGCAGATACAAAATATATCCAGGAATTTGGAATGTTCACATTTTGAAATATACTTCCTTCATATACATGTGGAGTACCAAAGTGCGACATCATCAAGTTTCTTTTTGTTCAATTCAGCATTTTCATGACAGTATTTCAATAGAGCATGATTGGAAAAAAAATCCCCACATGCCTAATTTGACATGAATTGTTTCATAATGATCCAAACGAATGCATAACTGATGGGTGTTTCATACATCAGTTAGTTAGTTAAGAGTGACTTTCAGAACGACTGGTGATCCTTTCTTATGGTGAATGGTATACAGCAAAACGTTCATTGGTGATCGTTTTATAGTGCATAAGAAAAGATCACCAGTCATTCTTAAAGTCGCTCTTAACTTACAAACACCTTATGAAACGGACCTCAGGCCCTATTGAAATCAGTGTATACATGGGCCTGGTCCATGACTGTTAAGAACCTGACCAACTTTACAGTGACTTGAATGAGGCTAGGTAGGTACATGCATTTATATAGCCGTATCTTGAGCCCCAATCGACCGATACCCATCAAATTCTGATTGTGGATGTCTTACACCATGCTTCCCTATGACACAATTTCAAATATGGTGAAATCCGTCCCTCCCCCCAAAAAAGGTCATCCCTTCTGTACCCTATTTGTTCCTCTATATTGACTATGGGTTTACAGGTATGCCTAATCCGATACGTAGTTTATTTCTGCCTCTATTAGGCTTATCCTTGCTATGTACACACTGCAGCGAATTCCAATCCATTGTTTAAACAACCAAGTAAAACAGAATAATAAGAAGTAGTCTAAACACAGGTTGTGCAATGATCCATTTTAACCATGAAGCACACACATGCCATTACAATCCTACAGAAAATAACCATTTTGGTAGGACTTGCATATTCAAATCTAAAAACTATGAACTTTGTAAGAAGCTACAACTGGATAATAAAAGAAAGAAAAGTTTTCTGGAGGGGAAAATTATTCAAGGTGGTTGCTTTGTAAGGCAATTCCTCTTGCAGGAGATTGCTAATAGCTTTACAAGTAACTGGGAAAATTTTTCTGGATGACTTTGCGTTCTCTAGATAATTTCATATTTATTTTATACAAAGAAGAGTCATATGTTATCATCTCTGATTACCTCAGCATAAAAAAGAAATTATTTTCAATAATTTGGCTTGCCATAGTCTAATTAGTCTTTTATATATATTTTGTAATTGTAATTCAGTGAAGCATACATGTATGCTCTGCACCCAATACAGGGGTTTCACAAGAGATTTATTTGCAATTAATTGCAAATAAATGATTTTATTCGAAAAAAAAGACTCAAGGCATTGTTAACTGAAGTTAATTGAACAACTTAGTACTGATTTCAAGTGACTTGCAATTAATTGTAGAACTCGGTTGAAGACGCGAGTGATACCTTTGGATCAAGTTTTACTACCACAAACTAATTTATGCTTTCCTCTGTAGAAAGACCGTGACCTTCAATTGCTGTAAATTTTTCAATCGATTGAAGGAATTGTGATTGATTTTTACCTAAACCTGATTGCAATTGATTGTAAGATTCCGTTGGTATCACTTCTATTCTCGTTTGTTGATCACGATCTCATAGGGACGAAGGACCCTTCCTCCAGCCAACTTGGGGATCATGTTGGTCAGGCACTCATTTTCCTTACCAGGAACCTGATAAAATACAAGAAAATCTTAGATAAATATAGAAGAAAGATGAAAGGAAGGAAATGGCCACTAGATTCACTGTAAATGCGAGATAGAAAGTAGATATAAGTTTTCATGCTATGCATAAAAATGGCAACACTATACCATCCTCCCACCTGCAAACACGTTTATATAAAGTGAATGCAATATACAGTTTAAAGGTTTTAACCATAGATGCATGGCAACTAGGGGCATAGAATAGTTATTCTGACTGAAAAATATATTAGTATTAACTCAAATGTTGCAAAATTGAGAATTTTATACAATTTGATTTCCTTAAATGGAATCAGATCTTGATACAATCATCAAACAAAACTAATTCACATTAAATAAAGAATTTGATTAATTGATACAAAATAAATATAAACTGACATTTATACATTGTTAAACATTTGAGAAATAATAGAAAATAAGTGAAACCAAAAGCACCACAACAAATTGAATATTTGGAGGTTCCATATACAAACATCACTCTTTTAAGGGTTGAACAATACTAAATTTGTCCTGAGGATACAACAGAACAATACTAAATTTGTCCTGAGGATACTGTTGTCCACCAGGTTTACACTGACAAGTTTTATACTGTTGTCCATCAAGTTTTATACTAAAGCAAATTCAAATATACATGTATTCAAAGGCCAGAGGTCATAAGTTCACCTTGCTGTAGGTATAGTTCTGCATGAACCAGGTAAAGATGAGGAATAGATCAGCCTTGGCCACGGCTTCACCAAGACAAACTCGACGTCCAGCTCCAAAGGGCATGAAGCTCGATGGGTGATCGCGAACCTTGCCATCCTCCGAAAGGAAATGCTCTGAGAGAGAAAAATTGGCCGTGAATTCTATCATTCTCAGATCATGAACATAGTCTTAAAATTAATAGGAGAAAGAAAAATAGGGATGTAACATGAAAGGTGGCGAGTAGAAAAAGGGCGTAGAGACAGGTAGAGACAAGATAAAACAACTGAACCTCATATTTGTTATGTATGATACTTGTACCCACGAGTCAGAGAGATGGTTTATCCCAGCCATGGCGTAATTTCCTTTGGCAAGAAATTTATCCACATTGTGCCGCACTCGACCCAGGTGAAGTGAATGGGTACCCGGTAGGATTTATTCCTTGAACGCTTTAGCGCCTATTAATATGGCGGCTCAGCTACAGCCGGGGTAATAATATGATACCAAGTATCAAAGCGCAGTTGAGTATATGCACATAGTAACTGCACTATATAAATGGACATATTATTATTATTATTATATGGTGATAAAAAAGTTCATCCAAGAACAGTCTTCGCAAAGTTGGTGGATAGAATGGTTAAATTCCTCAGCCATGCCTGGACAGCCGTCAAGACATATCGAGCGTTGATCATTATAGTACTTCTTCTTCCTGTTACTGCAGGCAAACTCCTCAATTGGGATATAATTGCTGCAGGCGTGTGTGGCTAGTGGTGAATTTGAATTAATGATGTGCCCCCCGGATGAAAGTAGACATTTGAATTTTGTTTAGCCTCGTCTTAAAACCATCGACCGATTTAGCTTCACGTATGTGTACTGGTAGCAGATTCCATTCTGCCATGTTCCTTGGAACGAAAGAGTACTTGAAGCAGTCTTTTTTGTTGTTGGTCGGGAAAAAGAGATTGACGATGATTTCGGTGTCCTGACAGAATTTTGAGAGGGAGCTGTTAAGTATCGACCTACGTTGACTGAAGCACTATGATTTATAGATTTATATAAAAGTGTAAGTCTTGAGATAGCCCTTCTATCTTCGAGAGATTTCCATTCAAGTAACTTCAGCATCTGGGAAACACTACTGGTTCTCCTGTGATCTTTACAGACAAATCTAGCGGCTCTTAGTTGAACTGCTTCTAGTCTACTAATCTGGTCTTTCGTGTATGGGTCCCACACAGAAGCACAATACTCCAACTTTGGATGAACTAACACTTTATAGGCTGTTTCTTTTGCATTTCCGGGGCAACTGTACAAGTTTCTTTGAAGGAGGCCTAAAACCCTATTCGCATCTGGGAAACACTTCTGGTTCTCCTGTGATCTTTACAGACAAATCTAGCGGCTCTTCGTTGAACTGCTTCTAGTCTACTAATCTGGTCTTTCGTGCATGAACAGTGAATGGTATAAACGTGAGATTAAGATGAGAACAAGAGGGTCGGATGGTGGAGATTGTTTGGTGGAAGAAAAGAAGAGTGGAGATGGGGTACAATACATCAGATGGCACTAGGTATAGAGTATATTAGAGATAGGTATATTAGAAAGCGGTGTTGGCTCAGTCTGTAACGCGTCTGCCCGTCGAACCAAAGATCGTGGGTTCGAGTCCACCCCAGGCGGATGACTGAAGCCAGTGCGTTTGTGTGTAAACGTCTCTCCCATGTATCATAGATGCAGGCTATGTTACAATGGAAAACACTCCGTCCCTCGGATAGGACGTTAAATGGAGGCCCCGTGTAGAGGAGAGTCACCACCTTTGCACTATTTGTATAAGTGTAGGGGGAAACCCCGGTGTAGTGGTCCACCTGCCATTCCCCCCAATAAGTTATATCGGGAGGAGAGACCTGCGGGTCACAGTGATTCAGTTCGCTTTTCGCCTCCACAGGTGACGCCAAATAAATAATAATAAAAAAAAAAAAGAAAAAAGCAAGTTGTAAAAGCGAAGTGATGTGAGAAATTGAAAATAATTCATCGGAAAAGAAGGGACAGATGATTTAGACCTACCTGGGCAGAAGTTCTCCGGGTCTTTCCATTCCCTGGGATCAAAGTGCATGGAGTGCACATTCATGAAGACTGTTGTGCCTTTTGGAATAGTGTAACCACCTGCGATCAATAAAAACATAAAGCAATTCATCGATCTCCTGTTTGTCTTGAAGTAGACCTAGAGTTTACTTCTGTTTCAAAGAACAGGAAGTTCCAGACAGTTGCAATAACTGATTTACTTTTGTTGAAAGCTCTCTTTTTCCTAGCACTTGCTCACTTTATTGACTCAAACAAGAGAAGTAGCAAAGGCAGGGGATCAAACCCTTAATTTTTTTTAACACAACCTTCTCCCCCCTAAAATTTTGTTGAGGTACAAAAATCCTGCGTACGTTACCGAAGAGCGCATCAGAAACATTCACTTTTGGGCATAAAGTTTGTTAAATATCATGTTAAATGCTTGACAATCTTATCACTGGTAGCTTAAAAAAAAATTGTACATAAACCAGATTAATTATGTGTAGTAAACAAAAACAGAAATGGATATGATTAGGCCTTTAAGAAAATCAAATACTGTGCAAGCCTGAGAAAAAGGCAAATTTTGACAAATTTGAGCATTTTTTCTGCTTCTCTTCACATTAAGTTGACTTTGGATTTTTAACTCAATTATATCAGGCACTTTTTCAAAGGCTTTATTGACATTTTAGGGAAAAATCGCCGTTTCCCCGGTCTATTTTTTATGACTGGTACTCACGTAAGGTAGTTTCACATGTAGTGGCATGCGGTAGAAGGACAGGTGCTATAGAAGAAAAACGCACAACCTCGTAGAGTGTGGCTTCGGTGTATGGCAGGCTTCCGCGATCTCCAATGACAGGGATACGATCACGTCCAATCACGTCGTCAATTTCTTTCCTGACCCGGCCTGCGATCTCGGGGTGTTCTGTCATCAATGCTAAAGCCCAGTTCATGGTATCCGTTGAGGTTTCAATACCAGCTGAAAATGAAAGAGAAAAAACTATTAATGTAAAAAGGATCAGGCTAGGGGTTGACAAAAGATGAATGGAAAGGAAGGAGCCAGAATTCATACTACTACTACTACTACTACTACTACTACTACTACTACTACTACTACTACTACTACTACTACTACTACTACTACTACTACTACTACTACTACTACTACTACTACTACTACTACTACTACTACACTACTACTCTATTACTACTACTACTACTACTACTACTACTACTACTACTACTACTACTACTACTACTACTACTACTACTACTACTACTACTACTACTACTACTACTACTACTACTACTACTACTACTACTACTACTACTACTACTTCTACTTCTACTACTACTACTACTACTACTACTACTACCACTACTACCACTACTACCACTACTACCACTACTACCACTACTACTACACTACTACTACTACTACTACTACTACTACTACTACTACTACTACTACTACTACTACTACTACTACTACTACTACTACTACTACTACTACTACTACTACTACTACTACTACTACTACTTCTACTACATACAACTAGCTTGGATTGGGAATGGATTACTACTACTTCTACAACAACCTCTGCCACTGCTACTACTTCTACTATACTATATATAGAGAGCGAAGTTGGCTCAGTCGGTAAAGTGTCTGCCCGTCGAACCAAAGATTGTGTGTTCGAGTCCACCCCGGGCAGATGACTGAAACCAGTGCATTATGTGTAAACGTCTCTCCCCTGTTTCATAGATGCAGGTTATGTTACAGGGGAAAACAATCCGTCCCTCGGATAGGATGCTAAATGGAGGCCCCGTGTAGTGGAATATTGCCACCTTTGCACGTTAAGAACCCATTGCACTATTTGAATAAGAGAAGGGGGAAACCCGGTGTAGTGGTCAACCTACATTACCCAACCAGTTATCGGGAGGACAGACCTGCAGGTCAAGTTCTGAGTGTGTGCCCTTCTAGGCGACCCAGATTGACTGGCTCCTCATTAAAATGCACCTTTGAATGTCTTTGACAGATATATTGCGCTATACAAATGCTGTGCATCATCATCATCATATATGCAACTACCTTGGATTGGGATTGGATTAGATTGGATCACATACTACATACCACCAAAGATATCCAAGATAGTCCAAAGAAGCCGATCGTCGCTCAATTTCTCCAGGTTCTTATCCTCCGCCATGGCTTTCGCTTGGGCATCCAGTAAAAGATGGTAGATATCATTTACTTCACCTGAAAATATATTTAAAGAGAAAGTCCAGTAGTTGCAGTAAACACGTATTTCATGAGAAAGTCTGTAAAACAAGGCTTAATTGTCAGTATATCATCGAGGATCTAGATCTGGTACAGTTACATCAACTGAACTTTGCGAAATCTTGAAATCTATGCTGACAAATGTTCACAACGAAGATCCCCAACATAGATAAGTGCACGTGGGACAATGTATAATTATTGCTTGGAGAGTCGGGCCCGACGCTCTACCCGAATCCTGTGCTTATTTGCTGATTTCCCAGCAATTTACACAATTTCTTCCAGAATCCTTTGGCACATTTGTTTTATTTAAACAAACAGAAACTTTGGTGGTCATTTAATTGGATTCTGTACGAACTCATTTTGATATCGTTACCAAAACTAGCATTTACCTTTAACATCGGCTATTAATGATCATAATAGTGAATCGTACTAATCATAATAATATAAAGAAGAGTGGTATTGATAATAATTATAACAATGATAATACTACTATCCTAGTTGTGGATCAAGGCAGGGACGCACACCCCCTCTATGTTTTAAGAATTCCCATTGAACATACATATCAATAAAGCTAAATCTTTTTCATCTGCTCCTCTTATACTTCCAACTCCCTGGACACCCAATGTGCCACTAGTACTACTACTAAACTAATTATCAAATAATAAAAGGAGAAATATAATTTTAGAGATTGTAATGGATTGCTGCCATGTCTTGGTAAAGACTAAGAAATCGCTCTACAGGCTCTTTCACAAGAATAAAGATTCATTTGAAATTCCTCTTTGAAGGCAATAATTAGTGCACGAGGCATCATGTTCCACATCTAAAGCAGGGGCATTACCGTTCAGTCATCAGAGAGTTTACATATGACTTATCATTTGCACATTGACACCGAAGCACTACTTTAAAAAAACTTGTGAGAGGCTTCAGATCGCAAAAAAAATACATTAAACAGACATGAACCAAAAGTTAATTCATAAATTCTTTCTAAATCATTGCTTCACCATATTCCCTTCTCTCTCTTTGAATTTCTGCAAACATGCGGATCAGAATTTCCCCCTTTGGCTGCTATTGCTCAAGCATTTTTTTTGCTTATATACTGTGCCACTGCATTTGTTTGTTCTATTTTCATTACTTTGTCATCCTTATTGTATTCATGTCTAAATTTTGTCATGATACTACTATAAATCTGTCACATTACAATGTACTTTCATGTCATATTACGATTATGTTTTATGTATTGTAAAATTTATTTTGACTTTACAATAAATGCAGAAACTCCTGCAAAATTAGAGGATACAATTACCTTGTACATGGGTTTCCTTATGGCCAGCTATCATCTCAGTCACGATAGTCTTTACTTCGCGCATAATTCCTCGGATGATATCACGCTTTTGTGAAGGAATGTACTTCAGAAAAGAGAAAACATCCTCAGCAAATCCCAGCCCCAAGGTTTCATTCACCTCATCATTCAGCTCCATAAACCTTAGGATTTTGGGGTCACGCATGTCAAAACTACATTTGATAGAAAATGGTATACTAGTAAAGAAACGGTTGGATAAAATTGACGAGTGGAATCTAGTTCACCCTAGGTACAGATACAGGTAGGGGAGACCGGGGTTAGTTGGAACATGGGGTAAGTTGAAACATTGTAATTTTCTTTAACGCCTGTAAAGTAAATTTATGCAATACTTCCCTCAATTTATTTTTATTGATAATACAACAGTTGCATTATTATTAGCAATAAATTGAAGGCAGTATTGCATAAATTTACTTTACAGGCGTTAAACACCCTTTCCCCTTGACACATCGTGAAAACGAGCATTTCTGCGCAAACAGATTTCAGCAAGCTTTACACAAATGGACAGTGCTCACTAAAGTGTAACATTATGACAAAACTTTTATTTTCATTGGATAGATGAGACCCAAACCCAAGAATATATGTGAAAAAATTACCCACATGTTGTATATTTTTTAATTCCCAGGGGTTTTTCAAAGTGTAAACTTTTTTTTGATACGCACTGTATATCAACAGTTCCAAATGACGATCACAAACCTCTTTCCAAAGCACATCTCAGAAAAGATATTGTTCAGTAGAAGTGTGACAAGTTTCTTCGGATCGACTGGCTGACCAGCAGTTGCAGCAAGTTCAACCTCTAGCTTCAGGAAAGTAGATGAGAGGAGCTTCTGAAGAGGTTCTCCTGTTGCAAAGTGCCTGAAAAAAACAAATATGAGAGAGCTTCAATGATAAATGATGGTAATTTAACTACCGGTACACTTTTTTTTACCGAGATTAGGTTAAAATGTCCTGTCATTTTGTAAAAATAAATAAATTCATGTTTATTATAAAAAAAAAATCTCAAACTGATAAAAATTCAACCAGACTGAAGCTTTCATAGTGGATTTTAAAGATATTTTGTGTGGAATTCTTATTGTACACAATCACTAACCAATAAAATGGTTGATCTTATTTTATACTTAAATCTATAGGGTCCCTTCTATTAAGTGTTTATCAATAATGCTTAGTAACTTAAAGGTATTGTTTAACTTTGTGAGCAGCAGATTTAAAAAAATTTCAAACCAAGATGAAACATGTGTACAAGTGCATGTATTAGAACTAATAAACCCTGAAAACAACCATTATTGAGAATGAAAAGCCAAAACTACAAGGCAAACCCCGATTTTGTATTAGGTGTCTTATAGACGCCTAAATAGTACACATAAGTGTATGGGATGAAATTAAGTAGGTGTTTCCGGTCACTTTATACTTCAATTTTTGAAGCACTAAATAATTATTTTCGAACGCAATTTTTTCTGGGCATCATTTTTGTAACATATCACAGACACAGGTGACAAGTTTGACCTTCTAGCTCAGATTTTTTAAAAGTCAAACCAATGTTTACCAATCACTTTAATGTGCTAATGTTTTTATTAACAAACCACCAAACCAGGACTTTGTATATGGTTTGGTTCAGAAGTGCCAAGTTCAGCGAACTTCCATTCGGTTCAGCTACAGAGCTACTATACATGTAGTTGGGTTAAAAAAAAAAGTTTGGACTTTCTTTATTTCATTTAGTGCAGACTTCCATATGTATGCATAAATTAGCATAGTGAATGACATCACAATTGTTTTCCAAACTGCAATTTTCTAGATTATATCATAAGACATCCATGTTGATATTCTGAGGGGAGGCCTAAAAGTATTTGCATCTCCAAAACCATCCTATACTATGCCTCTTAAAGTTGCATTCTTTACAGAGTACTCATGGTATACCAACCTAAGGGCAGTGAAACCTAGTTTACGGTGCATTTTCCAGGTGTCGTCAAACATTCCAAAAGCAATGTCCTGGTACCCACCTGAGGCCAGATAAGCTGGAATATTAAATGAATTATTATTTTTTTATACAACTTTATAATATTTAGGCATTGACTAATACATGAATGTATGTTGAAAATAAAAAGATTATGCATTCAAGTGCAAACACGGAAAATGGAAACTATATACACTTTCACAAGTAAAATGGCCCTGGGGGGATGGGTACTCGACCAAAAAAATAGTAGGTATGTGCCGTGGGCGAGACAAAAAATGGGGCCTTCGAGCGGGCTTATTGCAAAAAGGAGGGTCCTCGGTACGGGCTTCGGAACTACAAATGTTTGTGAAAATGGGGGTCCTAGGAACGGGTCGCCTGCATGCGAGTGCATATGCATCCCAGTGGAACGTGCATGCAGCTAACCCGGCGGCATGGGCACCGGGTGCGCTAGCGCAGAGGCGATGGTCGGACAGCGCTCTGCGCCCGCTTTTCACCAAAAATGAGACTTATTGTAGCAGATCAATGCGGACGGAACGGCGTAACGGAAATATGGGAAGCTTTGGAGCGGAATTCTTTCTTTTTTTGTTTCGATAAGAAGAAAATGCTATGCTTTGGAGCGGCTTTCTTTGTTCTTTTTCTCAACAAGTCAAAAATACTATGCCTTGGGATGGAAATTGGAGTGTGAAAATGGGGGTCCCTCCGTGGCACATACCCACTATGCATTAACATGTCACATAAAGCAATGAACTTTCACCTATGTCACTACACAGTGCATGTCACTTGAACCAGAGATAATACACTGTACAACATACTTTTGTATGCACACTCCAGACAAAGATAATGTTTTGTCTTCGTGACTCTGTAAGCACTCAGCGAAATGCAGAATACCACCATGTGTGTTGTTAGCAAAACTAGAATTTATTCAATGGTATCATTCACTTTTAACCAGTCCGCGAGCAGCATACTTCAAGTTAAAATTCACTTTATTCACATCCATTAAAAAGGTAGAATAACACATACAATAATTACATAAACAATGATGAAAAGACATCAATACATTAAAAAAATTAATGACAAAAGACAAGGGTAGAATTTGAATGCAGTGGATGTAGGGGAATGGCAACTAAGGGGACGTGAAACGGTTTTCAAAGGGGGGGGGGACTGAACATGCAAAAATCACAACCATATGGTCATTTTTACATTTTTGTACACGGTTTTGGAAAAAATGTTGGGAGCCGAACATACAAAATATCACAATCATATGGTAATTTTTACGTTTTTATACACGGTTTTGGAACAAAGCCCCCCCCCCGGCTTCCGCAGCCCCAGCAAACTTAGCTAAAGACCTATTGAGGTCAATCACCCTTAGTTCTGTGCAATGGTTAAAAACAAAATAACATAGATTAGTACATGAAACTAATTCAGTTCCTATCATTGTTGATAAGTCCCCAAGCTCTACTCATCCATACCTGAAGGGAGTCTTGGACGGCCTGCAAACTGGACGCTTTGCTTCAGAAGTGCTTCCTTAATGACCTCTTGATGATTCAAGGCAACCATCCAGTGCTCACCCATCTTGAAACCTAAGATGTCACCGTACTGCTTGCCCCAGCGCTGAAACACTGTCTCCAGGTTGTCATTTAAATCTAAACATTCAAATAAATATTACATTCCTTTAACTCTTCATGCGTTACGTTCGCATTATTGCACATCCGTAGGCGTGCTTCGTTCGCATTTTTGCACAACCACACATTTCCCATAGACGTCCCCTGTCCCATTGTTTTTGGAACAATTGCATGCCCCGGAGCGTGACTAACTACAATGTATAGCCTGGCGTTTGTGTATACCGTACATGTGTAGCGATTAATGAATCGCGCGTGCGACATTAGTTTAGCGTTCGACGGATTATCGCAGTTTACAAATTACAGAATCGTTGAGTTTTCCCCCAAAATCAATACATCCTGATCACAGCCAGGAAGTTCATTGAAAAAGGAGAGGAGAAAATCAATAAAAACCCTTCTCACAAACAATACCATGGCCAGGTTTATTGTTAGGAGTCTGTGATTCATGGCACGAATTTTGTTGGAAGTATTAGGAGAAAGCATTTAGAAAATGTAAATTACTATACATTTTTCCATAAATTTATATACGATAAGAAAGCCCAGGAAACACTCTACAAGTTTGCTACACAACATTTTCTTTCAAAATGATCAGATAAAAAGTTACGGCACTCTAAATAACAGAGTGTATTATACTGCGTAGAGGGGATCACGCTAAAATAATGCAACACACAGGGGGTTTACAGGTGAACGCATGAAGAGTTAATACCAGAAATCATACTAAATCCTGATTTAATGCACATTCCAGAGGAAAACAAGAGACTATGTCATAAAGCATGATGTCAATGTTTTTCACTTATCATGACGTGGCCGCAGAACAGATCTAAAGTGGTGAAAGAGGGAGCGGGAGGAAAGTGAGGGATTGGCCACGCATAAAATCACTAGAATGGTAATATCTACATTTTTGTACACTTTTATGGATAAAGACGTGACCTCTGTCCAGGGCTGGGTTCAATTACAAGATGATTTATCAATTATGTAATTAATTACATTTTTGAGTAATTGTAAAATTTGCAATTGAAGTTTTGAATGAGAAAGTAATTAAAATTGTGATTGAAAAAAATGTAATTGACTTCAATTACTGTCAATTACTTTTAAATACATTCAATTATTTTACAATAAACTTACTTAATTTATGATTTAATTTCATTACTTTTTTATGTCAACTGCTTCAGCCTTAAAGGTAAATGCTAGTTTTGGTAACGATATCAAAATGAGTTCATACAGAATCCAATGAAATGACCACTAAAGTGTCCGTTTGTATAAATAATACACATGTGCCAAAGGATTCTGGAAGAAATTGTGTAATTGCTGAGAAATCAGCAAATAAGCACGGGATTCGGGTAGGGCGTCGGGCCCGGCGCCCTAAGCAATAATTATACATTGTCCCACGTGCGCTTATCTGTGTTGGGGATTTTCGGCGTGAACATTTTTCAGCGTAGATTTCAAGATTTCACAAAGTCCAGTTAATGTAACTGTACCAGATCTAGATCCTCAATGATATACTGGCAATTAAGCCTTGTTTTACAAACTTTCTCATGAAATCAGTGTTAACTGCAACTACTGGAATTTCTCTTTAAAGAAAGTAACAGGCAGAATCTATTCTCTTTCACATAAACCTTCATCTTTAAAGTTTCTCTGTAACTAAAAATTATGTTGAAATAGGTGGTAAAAAATGTACAGAATAAAAATTGGTTTCAGTAATGACTTTTCTAGAAAGTAATTGAAATTGTAATTGACAAAAGTAATAGGTAATGGTAATTGAAAAAAAAATGTAATTTAATTGAAAAGTATTTGTAATTGAACATTTCTTCAATTACGTAATTGTAATTGTAGAAAGTAATTGAGCCCAACCCTGCTTCTGTCATTTGATGTCAAGCCATTATAAAGTCCTTCCTTGATCCACTGAATATTAAAAAATCAATCATGTTTTTATTTCAATAAAGGAATTGACAGCAGTCAAAGCACTAATTCAACTTTACTGCAAAACTGATCATTGACACAAATAATTTGTGTAAAGCTCCTTCACTCTACTATTAAACAAACGCATTTATCCAAGGCTTAATTTGAAAATGACTATCATCAATTGGCAAATGAATTGTCATGTCATGTCATGAGCTCCTGAATCATGATGATAATGAATAGGCTGATTAGGGAACAATAGGATACTCGCATCTTATCAATGAAATTTTTTCAAATGAAACAAGGACCTGCTGATCAAGTTAACAAATGAACAAGTACTTGAAGGGTTGGTTACACTTACCGAAAAGGCTCCCAATGACAGGGAGTCCTCTGGGTCCAGGGGGAAAGTTCCTAGGTCTGACTATCGTCCATAAGGCCAGAGAGATGGCTGCAACACCAAGTGTAGCTGTGATGGTCAATCCATTGACCTGTGGGAAGCTTGCATCTCCAAGGAGGTCTATCATGATAGCATTGGTCTCTTACAGCTACAAAAACAAGAGAAAACCAAGAGAATATAGGATCATGATGCGGCTATGTACTTTCCAGATTTGCTGATCCCACCGCTGCCACCAGATATTGAGTTGTGATTTAGACAGGCTATAGAGTGGACTTCATCAAGTCATTTAATCACATAGTTATTCCCCGGAGGTATCTTAAGTCCATTAACACAAACTTTCTGCCAATTAAGGTGTTCATTATTTTATGCCACTTGAGGTACCATTAAGTCCGCCAAAGAAAATATACAGGCAGGTTTCTTGTTTTTTGTCAAAACTCAGTGTAATAAATGGGATTTTCATTAAGGGCAATTCCATAAAATAATCAACCTTTTTGTATGTCTGAACCCTATTTTCTCATGTTTTACTTCACTTCATAAACTGACAGTCATGGTCATTTAAAAGCATTACAGACTGTCAAAAGAACATGAAATCTGAGACAGAAAATGTCATGAAGGTCACTTATATAGGGTCCTTTATATTCCGACAAATTAGGTGGTCTGTCGTAGATAAACAGACACAATTATTCAAACAGATATTAGATTGAAAGATAAACAGACATTTATCTAAACATATACATATATAAGATAGATAGCTAAAAGATGGATGGATGGAGAGATAAATGATTTAGGTGGATAGATTAATAGAAGATATATTCTATATTGATATATGGATAGATAGATAGACAGGTATAAAGATATAAACAGATAAGTAGGTGTTAGACAGACAGACAGATAGATATATAGATAGATAGATAGACAGACAGACAGATAGATAGATAGATAGATTGATAGATAGATAAATAGATTATAATTGATGACAAAAAAAACATGATGATGATGATAATGATTTATGACAAATATGATGACTATGATATTATATTGGATATACACATAGATTCAGAGACAGAAAGATACATAGGTACATACAAAGACAGACCGACAAGTAGATAAATAGATTGATAGATAGACAGGAGCCTCCTGGATAGCGTAGTGTAACGGTAGTAAAGTGGAGTGGAGCCTGCACGAACATCACTTGTGTGGAATAGTCTTCCTGACAGTGTACATGTTTCAGCCTCTTCAGTCAACTCCTTCAAAATTCGTCTAGATAGGCACTGGTCAAGGAATTTTGATTTGCTCTATAACTAGCCAGTGTAGGCAGTATTGTCTTTTTTTTCCACGGTTTCTAGCATACATGTACACACTTCTGACAGTCCTTTCTCGTGATCGTGTTAAGTACCGGTATATATATACTTTGTTTTAATACCATGGATACTGTACTAACACCTGAGGAGATACTACGATCGATGAACAGGCACTCAAGTTACTCAACTCAAACCTACAGCATCATGGACTTAAAGTAAAGTAAAGTTGAGGTAGGGTGAAGTCAACTACTTTTTTCAACATCTAACGGCAACAGTTCATCTGCTCTTGCCGCCGCGCGGCGAGTTCCCCCGCGATAGCTGAGCCTGAGCCGCGATGCGGGATTTGCATTGCAGATAGTATCGGGGTTTAATATGTACAGAAATTATACGACAATTAACACTAATTCAAATGAAGTACGAAGATGCATACACTCACCAAAATATCAAATACTTGAATTCACTAAACGCCAGTAAGTCTACACGTATTTATATCACTGTAAACTAGTTAATTATTTCTGGATCAGTGGATGCCAATCGTCACGATCATGTACGTGTCTAGTCTGTGTTGTTCTGTGTAAACAAAACAAAATGGGCGTGGCTAGTTGGCTAAAAATGATCACATGCTCGGCTCGACTGCAGCTGCCCCCCCCCCCGACAACCTGGTCCAGTGAATGGATGAAATGACATCATAGGAATCGTGTTGGATTGGCTTGTAATTACGCCATATGCCATATGTAGCGATCGTACGATTAATTGGTCCTTGATGAGCGATTTTGGCTACGATTTGAAATATGGCCTTTTACTCTAAAATGACTTCTTGCAATTATTCAAAATTGTTTTATTCGAATTCTTACAGCTGATTTGAGCCCCCCAGTTAAAGAGAGACTTTTCATTTATATGTTTCAGAAAAAGAGCAAAATGCGAAGGTATGCACAGATGGAACTAGTATTAATCTTAATTACCACCTATACACTGTTAAAAAAACCCTGATTTTACAGAAAAAAAAACAAGATTTTGCAGAAAGCAATAACAGAATCATTCTGTAAATTCATAAAGCAGGAATTTTTCTACAATCTAACAGAACAGGTCTGTTTAAAAAAAGGAGAAAATGGTGTAAGGAAATCTGTAAGGTTCCATAGATCTATACAATACCAATTTCCTGTAATTTTACATGATATAATGTAAGATTACGCATCTGGTAAGATTACAGGTGTTCTCGAGACTCTGCTGTAGGAACTTCTTTACAGTGTATATTATTTTGTTAGTAACCACTCTTTTCTTTGGATTTCTTCCCCCGCGCCGCTCGAGCCCTAGCTGATATGTGATGTAGCCCTTTCCCTTAATCTCACAAAACAGTTATGTATGCACATGATCCTGGTCGGCAAATGAGGAGACTGATGACATCATCATCCCCTCATTATTTCTTTTGTATTTTCTTATATGAAATATTCTTCTCATTGTCAAATGAACTAATGTTTTATTACTCCATTATCATGTGGAATTAGCATATGGTTCAGTCATGTTGGTCCTTATTTTCGAATCTGTAAAAATTGAATATTGTATAATTCAAACAATAAAAAACAAAAGAAATTGTGAGTGAGGGACATCATCGACCGTCTCATTTGCATATCACTGAGTTGTACATATCACTGTTTTGTGAACAATAAGTGAAATTTTAAAATGTCTTAATTTTATTATTTTACATCCGATTTTGATCATAAAATTTTCAGCGTTTTACTGCTTTGATTTCTCTCTATTATTTTAATCAACATTTTTCTGTGGTGAACTTGACTTTTAAGGGTAACACCGATTTTCAAGAAAGAGAGTGGTTTTAAAAGACTGGTCAATGGTCAATCGTGGCGGGGTCAAACGTAGGTATGTTGTTGTTGTTTACTTATAGCCATACCTGTTTGGTTTTAGGGTATGCTTTTTCCCCGAGGTCATATTCTGGCGACAAGGGGTCCAAATTATGAAAAGAAAGCCCGCGAAAAACTTGTCGAGGGGGATATTTTGCAAACAGAGTTAAAAACATGTTTAGGGGGTGTTTTGAAATAATTTGGTCACACATTGTGTACAGCAGTTATATTTAACTGCCACTACCACTAACACATTTCTAAACTTACATACATATCGATCGAGCGTCATGATCATGTGAGACTTAACTGTAGAAAATGGGCTCAATACTAGAAGCTAACATGAATCGTCATGATCATGTGAGACGAGTATACAAGTAAACAAAACAGTGGGCGTGGCTAGATGGCTTACCCATCATGATCAAATTTCTCGTACAGTACCAAAAATATAAAAGACTACCGTTTGGAGCATCGATTCGATCCCCCACCACGGGGGTCATTGCACATTAGATTCTTACGAATTGGTAAGTTTTTCGCGTAGCCGGGGGGGGGGGCGGTAGGGGCGGTCGCCCCAAAGAAAAAAAACTGCCCCAGAAAGAAAAAAAAGAAGAAGAGGAAAAGGAGAAAAAAAAGCAAAAGGAGAAAAGGGAAGAAGGTAAAGCTTTGTTGTTTTTTCCTTCTTTTTTTTCTTCAAAAGAATGAATGCCTATACAAACGTTGATCTTCTCTCTTTATAGAAAATTTTGCTTCCGCGCTCAGCGCGGGAAAAATATCAAAATCGCCTTTTCTTTTTGTTCCCCACACCTTTTTTCTACTCCGTTTTCCCCTTCCCGGCTGTGGGAATCGTATATTGTTGCCAGAAATTATACATGGGTGTAAAGAGTATGAAAAGTATTTTTTAAAATTGCATTGACGCAAAATGTCGGCTATTATGTACGGAGCGGGTAAACATTACCGTCACTTCCCGACTCCCCAAATGATATTTCTTTCGCTTTTAAACCTGCAAGCAATTTTATGCAAAGTATATCTGCTCAAAGGGGGAGGCATTATATTCGTGCCGTACATATGCAAAGTATGTACGACATGAAACTTTATTCTATATCGCTGGACATCCATTTCCTGTCTTGTTTTGTGCCATTGATTAAAAAAAATCAATATCACTGAAGTTTCTTAATCAAACAAAAGGAAGCACTTAATATGAGAGAAATTACACGATTTCTTTTTCTTCCAAAATAAATCACAAAATTTTCCGATCTTCGCGAGCATGAGAAAGGAAAATTAAGTCCCTTTTCTAGCTTACGTCACCCCTTTTACATTTTGAGCTTGTTTTTCTTCTTAATCGAGTTATAGTTTAAGAAATGTCAAAATTATAACTCGGTTAAAGTTTCAGATAAATTTCTAAAATTCAGAGCTTCATCGCCATTCGCGGAAAGGAATACGGCCTATTTACTTCCCACATAGCCTATACCCGTCTTCTACTGTTTAGAGAATTAATTTCGTTAACTTGAGTTAACGAAATTTAAATTAAATCTGATGTTACCTAGGTAGCCATTTTCTACCACTTCTGTTCTCAATCTTTATAAAACGTTTTAGCTTCCGTGAGAGGAATTATTTCGAATTCCTCAATGTTTTCCCATTTTGGGGGCGCTAATAATTCCTTTCGATTTGTTTTCTTTAATTACAGCAAGTCAATTGAATTCGAGTTAATAGGGGTACTAGAAACGCAGGAAACGTCGTCTTCTTCTCCGTGATTTGAATTTGATGAGACATCAAAATCTTCGCGCTTTGCGGGAATAAATATTTTATCCGTCCATAATATATACCCGTCTTCTACTCTGTTTTGGGACTTGAGTTAACGTAAATTAACGAAATTTAAATCAAATCTGATGTGACCAAGATAGGCATCTTGCACCACTTCTGTTCTCAATTATTATAAAACTTTTTAGCTTCCGCGCTTCGTGCGGTAAGAGGAATTATTTCAAATTCTTTAATCTTATTTCAAATGTTTAAGCTCATAATTTCTTTTGAAAACATTTTTTATCACAGCAATTTAATTGAATTCGAGTAGATAAGGGTACTACATACTCAAGAGACGCCTTCTTTTTGGTGATGTGAATTTGATGAGATATCAAAACCTTCGCGCTCCGCGAAGTTTTTACCGCCCGTCCTAAATTAAACCCTGGCTACGCGGTGTACGGGCTTTCAAAAACCAAACAAAATTAAATCCTTTTTGTAAGTGACCCTAAGTAGTTCTGGAAAACTAATATTTGTTTTCCTCGAGCCGAGTCCCTAATACATGTAATACTTTCCTTTAAAATTAATATGCTGGAAGCCTACAAAATTTGGCGTGGTGGCCTTTGAATTAGTCTTCTGACTTTGAAAAAAAGGGGGTCGCGGGTTCAAATCCCAGCCATGGCGTAATTTCCTTCGGCAAAAAAATGTGTCCACCTTGTGCAAAACGATATGGGAGGGGCGGGGTCGGGCTAGAGAACATGCTATATTTATCATTATATATTATATTATATACTATATGCGTCATATTAATTCAGGTGGATAAAAGCTTGTCTTTGGTCATATTAGATGTGCACTCATCATGCTATGATATTATATCGGAATGACATCTTTTCAATTTTGTCTTCAAAGGTGGATGGTTAAGAAAAAAAATGGGTCACATTGAGCGCTTGTTATACTTTGAAGAAATAAGCCCAAACTTTGAGGGGGTAACAAGACGACAGCTGGGCAAAATTTATGTCAAAAAGAAAAAATGCGAGCGAGCTAGTGAAATAAAAGTCTATTTAATAGAGCTTGTCAAAACATTCGGAAAATGTAATTATTATATCCCCTCTCTCCCCTTTGTATTTTTTTATTTGTTTCCTTCGTTTTTTTTAAAATTGGTCATGAAAGAGAGGGGAAGGGGAAGGCAAGTGGACTCACCCCTCCCACATTTTGTTTGTAAGTGCAGTGGCAAGAGGTGTAAGTTTCAATACAAAGTCTTTTCTCCAGAAAATGACGGGGTGAACTAAAAACAAAAGAGAAAGAAACCCGATGTTCATCCTTTTGTTTTTACTCTCTTCTGTCAACCTTACCTTCTGTTCTTTTTTTTTCTCTGCCAAAGGACTGGGAAGAACACAATGTGTGTCCACTATGTCAACACACTGTAATCACTCTTGTGTGACACTGTATTATTTTCAGCAGGGGGAGGGGAGTGCTGTATTCCCTCTGAGCCCCCCCCCCCCACCCACCCGAACGCCCGTTTGCGATTTTCAAACAGAATGTTTATTTTTAATTACATCTTATATTTATAAAAAAAAAACCTGAAACATATTTATGAATAAAATGAAGAAACTCCCAGAGCACACGTGACCCTTGAAATACCCTTTTAATTTATTTATTTTATAATTATGTTCGGACAATTAAGGCCCCCAGCTAGTTTAACTGGGAATTGTAGGTCTATGTCATCTACAAAAAAATCATTTAGTAGATAGGGGGAAAGTTGGCATTTTACCAGTATCCTGTAATTAGATGTGCCCCTATATTGAGCTCCCTTTTGCAAGTAAAAACACTCTTTTATTACCAGAAGAAATGCGCCAAATACAATGAATGATTCTTATCCCCAACAAAACCCCCCCCCCAACAAACTAAATTGATAAATCCGGGATTTATCTCTGTATGTAGGGGGCGGGGGAGTAAAATAATGAATACGTATGGTCAAGGAATATACAACTCATCTAAATTGTTAATGTAAGTATAAAATCAGTTTTATTAGACATCATTCAAATGCGTTGAAATGCAAATTTATAATAGTAATAAAAACAAACATAGTAATTGATCAAAATAACAAAAATGATAAAATACAAAATAATCAAATCATTAGACCAATACCATATCATATCAATATCCTATCCATTGTGATTATTTTCTAAATCGATATCTTGTAAAAGGAGAAATGGCGAGTTGTTTTATTAACTCGCCATAGTTTAAAGGTATTGTTTAACTTTGTGAGCAGCCGATTTAAAAAATTCTCAAACCAAGATGAAACATGTGTACAAGTGCATATATTAGAACTAATAAACCCTGAAAACAACCACTATTGAGAATGAAAAGCTAAAACTACAAGGCAAACCCTGATTTTGTAAATAGGTGTCTTATAGACGCCTAAATAGTACACATACATGTAAGTGTATGGGATGAAATTAAGATGGTGTTTCCGGTCACTTTATATTTCAATTATTGAAGCACTAAATAATTATTTTCGAACGCAATTTTTTCGGGGCTTCATTTTTATAACATATCACAGACACAGGTGACAAGTGTGACCTTCTAGCTCAGATTTTTTAAAAGTCAAACCAATGTTCACCAATCACTTTAAACGTTCATACCTCATTTTACCCATTAATTATTTACTAGACAGACAAGCTTTTCAGCAAGAGTAAATCAAAGTAGAAAATTACTGTATACCAAATACATTATGCAGTTTCCCGTGAAATCAATGCCGATAAGAAAGTTTGTAATCCGGAAGTTATCTTTCAAAATTATATGCCCCCTTAGGTAAACATGAATAGATAATAACAACTTGGCAGGGTTGAAATCATTGTTACTTGGTATTCTCTAGATCGTACTTTGCACTAACATTGATTCATGCATGCAGTTGGCCTTCTAATTGTCTTTTATTTCCGTACCACGGAAACAAGTCAATAGTTCTCCCATGAACTATTAGAGGAACTGCGGCCTGTAAAAATAATTTTGATTTAATCATTCACGACAACACCATTTAGCATACCCTTTTACATAATTTAAGTATGGCTAAATACACAATCTCATACAAATCTCCATAATCATATTTCAAGATAATTATGAATAATGTGTTTACACTATAATTATGTAACAACATTCAAACTCGACAATTTTCTTTAAAAACCCTAGCGATTTCCTTTCATTGTGTAAACAAGTAGTATATGAAGTAGAAAAAAATATACCACGTCCATTATATTAACTATAAAGTGTATATTATCATCATACTTTTACCTCAAAACCCATTTCGTTAATGATTGCCGATTCATTTCTAAATGTTGTAAAGATTTTCGCAAGAATCTATTTCTCATGTGTGATCCGTTAATTGCACAATATCAGAATTCTACATTTTACAGTAGAAAGTACGCCTGCAGTGGTACTCTTTATAATTATTGTAGCTGCTGTATTGAGGGATGAAACACAATTATATATGCATGCACTCTTCTATATCTGTTAATGCCGAATTGTACCAGAATAGTAATGGTTTATTGGCAATACATGATTGGCAGCCAGTGGCTTAAGAACATACAAAGATATTATCAAATCATTATTATACCCTCGAATTTGATAAAGGGTAACAATCTTGCATCATTATCTTTTTCCTGTCGGAAATGAATAAATACGAATTTGAGTAAGGACTTGAAATCGAATATGAATCGTACAATGAACAACCCTTTCACGGAGGAGAACATGTCGTGCCGTAGTATAGTCCTGTGCAGTACCTAGGATTTTTCGTTTTCAGATTAACGAACCTTCGGAATTACAAACCTTCGGAAATACGAACCGTCGGAATAACCGAACCTTCGGAATAACGAAGGTTCTGAATTACGAATGTATGCGGGATTTTCTACAGGGGGGGGGGGGCAAAATCGTCCGCCAAAAAATTTGACAAGCAAAAAAAAAAGGTCTTCAACTTCAAAGGAGGGGGGGGGGCACTGGTGGCTCGTCGCCACCCATAGCTAGTGGTCCTGTGTCTACTCATTCCCGCTTGTTCATCACTATCTCATACGGAAGAAGGACCCTTCCCGCAGCAGACTTGGGGATCATGTTGGTGAGGCTCTCACTTTCTTTGCCAGGAACCTGATAAAAATAGAAAGAAATAACCATTAACGTCCTCAAATATAAACTCAGGTCACAAAAGAGGGTATACAACGTGGGAAAGGTCCAACAAGTCGACGGACAAGCCAAGTAATAGGAAGTTAAACAACAGTCTCACCAGTTCCAAACAGAACGATGCAACTGGATGTATAACTTAAAGGTCAAGTCCACCCCAGAAAAATGTTGATTTGAATAAATAGAGAAAATCAAACTAGCAAAACGCTGAAAATTTCATCGAAATCGGATGTAAAATAAGAAAGTTATGACATTTTAAAGTTTTGCTTAGTGCGTTCATTTTGTTTTGCTGGAAAATGTTTTTGCTTATGTCACACATCATAAAAATTGCTTCAAGGATTTATCTCAATGAATACTGTTGCAGTTTTAACGGTATGATTAGACTTAAACACAATGAAATGTGTGAGGAAGAATATGAGAGTATATCACCTTGCTGAAGGTATAGTTCTGCATGAACCAGGTAAAGATGAGGAATAGATCGGCCTTGGCCACGGCTTCCCCGAGACATCCTCGACGGCCAGCTCCAAACGGCATAAAGCTCGGTGGATGCTCACGGATTGAGCCGTCTTCCGAAAGAAAATGCTCTGAAAATGATGATACAATTATAATTCTATCATTTCAAGATGTTGTCCAACATCAAATATTAACATAAGTCAATATTAAAAGTCTGACATATCATTCTCGAAGTATGGCGCACCACATGGCTTCTTATTCGGACCACTATTATTCTTATATAGCTCTTGTGTATAGTTTTACACGAAATCAGGGCGTAGTAAATAGCTGATGGGAATGCTTATTTTTAAGTGTACAGGGGCCCGTTGCAGAAAGAGTTGCGTTTAAACGCAAGTCAAAAAATCAAACGCAAGTCCCAAATGCGCGCTGTTGATTGGTTGAAAATCAAGTTGCGCATGATTTTTAGAGTTGCGATCGATTGCAACTCTTTCTGCAACGGGCCCCTGAACACTAGTCTTAATGCAAAATAAAAAAGGGTAACCTTTGTTAGTAACGTTATAACGAATACCCCTGGACCATGCAAGCTTAAAGGCACATGTCAAGAAGGGAATTTTTCTATTAGAGGACATACCCGGGCAGAAGTTCTCGGGATCTTTCCATTCTCGTGGATCAAAATGCATGGAGAAGACGTTCATCATCACCGTAGTGCCTTTGGGGATACTGTAACCTCCTGCAATCAAAAAAGGAGAGAATTCATTGAACGCTTGAGGAAAGATTGTCAGTCCTCTATCTAAATCACTCTCATTGGACGACACAATACAGATCATTTAAAGTTATGCCCGCTTGTGAAAGGCTCGTGGAACATTTTTGCTGAACATAAAAACTGTACTTACGCAAAGTAGTATCAGAAGTCGTGGCGTGGGGGATGAGAACAGGTGCTAAGCTTGAATAACGCAACACTTCATAAACCGTTGCCTCCGTGTACGGTATGGTTCCGCGATCCTCGATCATGGGGACACGATCACGCCCTATCACACGATCGATTTCATTTCTGATCTTCTCAGCGATTTCGGGGTGTTCGGTGACCATCGCCAAAGCCCAGTAGAGGGTGTCTGTGGATGTTTGGATACCAGCTGAAAAAAAAAGAAAAACAAAGACATAAAAACAGCTTTTTTTTACAAACAATAAAATAATCATAAAATATGTTAAATACATTCATCTGTTAACATGCAAACACTTAGTTTTACATTTTTCTAATCCAACAATGTGACTGTAGTTCAGAGGGAAAGTCTCTTCCATTTTATTTCTGCAAGATACCCACTTGCATCAACCTGGGCTGAGCGCAGCATATAATGTTAAATATTACGCCATGGCTGGGATTCGAAACCTGTTTAAAAGATCAATCCACTGGGCGCTGTGGCGTGCGCCTGTAATCCAAGCTACACAGGTATGTCACAACTTCATGCAGAGGTTCAAAGTTCGAGCTCTGGTCACGTCTTTCGGATGGTGACGCTAACAGTGGGTCACCGAATAAATGATTATATCAGATGATTGCACGTTTGTTAATGGCTCAATCACACACACACACACCCACACACATACACACCGTCACACGCCCCACAACTTAACTTCCGGTCAATACTAACCACTGAAAATATCCATGATAGTCCAGAGGATGCGATCATCGCTTAGTTTCTCCAGGTTCTTATCTTCCTCAATAGCTTTCTCCTGGGCATCAAGTAGCAGATGATAGATGTCAGTCACTTCACCTAAAAATCATGTATTTAACAAATATTGATGATAATAATGTTAACCAGATGACGATATAACTTTACCCAATGAAAATGAAACATACAAATCTTCTTCGTCAAACCAAAGGCAACCCATTAAGGAAGCTAGTAATTACTTTGTAAAATTGCACGATTGCACTTATTACAATTATTTTATGTTCATTTTATATCATCGTTATTATTATTAATTACTTCCATTATTTCCGAATGTTGAATACAAAATTATGATATTACCTTTTATATGCTGTTCTTTGTGATCTGCGATCTGGTCGACGACAATATCCCTCATCCTATTCATCAATCCCAGGACAACGCCACGCTTTTTTGAAGGAACGTACTTTAGAAATGAGTATATATCCTCAGGAAACCCTAGACCCACCTCTAGATTCATATCATCAGAGATCTTCATGAACTCGAGGATCTTCGGGTCATGCATGTCGAAACTATATTGGAAAGAGTGAGGAAAGTAAAGGGTCAGTTAACCCAAAACAAGGGCGGTTTAAAAAGCAGTGGGAAGCCCAAATATCTGACCCGGGTATCTGACCTACGAAAAATATTCAGACACGATCAATGTGCCAATACCAACAATGAATAAACCATGATGAAACTCGTGGTAGAATCAAAAGTAATGTTTAAGACTTTTTATCAACTGAAATTCTGAAAATAGAACCTCTCGCCAAGCGGCCCTCAAGGCTCCATATTAGGACCGTTCCAGTTCAGTGTATTCACTAATACACTACGATCATGAAATGAAAGCGTTTCTTTTGACAGTAATCCTCTTAAGAATATTTGAACTGAACAAAAATATACCATGTTCTTCTGGTCCTCTTGCTTTAGTTTTCGTAAGGTGTACAATGCAAGAGTCTGAGGTATAGAGATTTGATTCACTCATTTCATATGACTGCTTGACACGTACATTGGGTTTGACGTCTAGTCTTCACCCGATGTTAATGTCAAATGTCAAATTTGACCCCTAACTTTGTACGCCAGGAGCCATATTTCACGAACTTATAGCTCAACTCTAGAGATCTGTTCACTCTATACAATTACAATTACATTTTAATTTCTTCAAAAATTGATAACAAACCTCTTTCCGAAGCACATCTCAGAGAAGATGTTGTTCAGGAGAAGTGAGATGAAGCTTTTTGGATCGACTGGTTGACCTAGTGTCTTTTCAACCTCAACTTTCAACTTGGGGAAAGCGGATGAGAGAAGCTTGTGGAGGGCTTCTCCTGTAGCGAAGTGCCTGAAAGAACAATTCAACCATCGTGACGACGACAATAACCATGATCATGATAATAATAATGTTAATATAACGTTGATGATGTTGAGGAGGCTGAATAATGATAGTAGTAATAATTATGATAATAAAATGATAATAATAATAATAATATTAATAATAATAATGATAATAATAATAGTTACTATGATAATGATAATACTAATAATTATTATTATCATTGTAATGATAATAAAATAACAATGATGATAATAATAATGGTAATAATGATAATAATAATAATATTCGAGGCAGTTAAAACGCACCACTACGCCCCGCGACAGAAGCTGGGGGTGTTTCATAAAGCCAATCGTAAGTTAGGAGCGACCAGTGAACCTTTCCTTACGCTCTAAACCATCGTCAATGAATATTAAATGGTGAAAATTATTTACCACAAGAAAGGATCACCAGTCGTTCTTAAAGTCACTGTTATATTAACTAACGAACAGCTTTATAAAACGGCCCCATGCCCCGTGGGTGGGGGGGGGGGGGGGTACACAATGTGTGAACCTTCCCCTCTTTATTGAGGATAAAAGGCCAACCCTATCTGAAATGATGACTTTTTATGTGTGTTTTTATTCTCTCTCTCTCTTCGGATTGTTTCTGAAGGATATAAAGAACATTTTGGAAATAAACTTTATGTTTGCTCGCCATTCTCTTCGTAAAGACAAATCACTTTTTTTGCGATTTAGATCTTTGTTTTTTGCTTGTCAAAAGTGCCCCCACCCGCTGCAGAATCTCTCCTGATTATGTGCCTCCCCTTTTGTAAAAACATGGATCTGCGCAAATCATCTGCCCCTTAGATCTAGACCCACGACACTTCCTATACAACAGAATGTTTGACATAGTCATCACGACTTCATGACAATCATATGGTCCTAAACTAACCTCAGAGCTGTGTGTCCTAGTTTACGATGCATTCTCCAAGTATCATCGTACATTCCGAGAGCGATATCTTTGTATCCATCGGAAAATAAAGCACCTGCAAAGACGAAAGAAATTCGTCATTATCGTCATTATCAGATTATAAAAGAAAATCTTTTGAATATGTTGCTGCCGTCCTATTCAATTCTCTCCCTTGTGATACAAAAAATGCACGTCCCTCCATGCATTAAAAAAACACTGTAAATCATTAAAATTTTGACTGTCATACATGTAATTACACTGAATAACTTGATGTAAATGTAATGATTCCATGAGTAAATGTTGATTTCACTCTATGTATATAATCTTTTCAGATTTTACTATATTATATGTTACATACATTGATTTGCTAGATTTTGAATTATTTGTTAAACTGCAAGGCGCCTTCGGAGAGCAATTTTGCATAACTGAACAGGCCTACCCTGTAGTATAAAATGAATAAAACCAATAAATAAATCAATTCTCTCTGTCAGGTATTTTCAAATCCGCGTTTGTGTATGCCGATATTTTAAAAGAAAGCAAAAACATATCGAAATGTATTGAAAGACACCATAATGAAATTGGGGTAAAATAAGATACTGTATTAAAATAATTTACAATAAACAATATCTGTAAAATGGAAATGCGAGTTCACTTTCATTCTTATGATTTTTTTCATGACCTGGGGCCTGTTGCATAAAACCTTTTACCTGAGAAAACTCTGGTAAAAACTGAAGACTAAGGTTAGTCTGATTTCTCCCATTGACTTTAACACAGGGCAAAATCTCCGGTAAAAACAACCTAAGTTTTCTCAGGTAAAAAGTTTTATGCAATAGGCCCCTGGAATGAATTGATAGTATCGATCCTATAAGTTACACCATATATTTTTCCTATAAGGGTATCTTAGAGTTACACTACCCAGACAACTCCCTTTTATACCATACTTCATTCTTTCTTCCATTCTCTGTTTCTTGTCCCTTTTCTCCTAATTTTCCCCCCATTTTTTCCTCATCTTAAAATTAATAGGAGGCGTTCATCCCCTTTTCCCCCTTACCTTTGGCGCCGACCATGCATTGACATTAATTGACGAATATCTTTTCATACAATTTTTTACATTTACATTGATTGCTTAGGTCTAGGCCTGTACTCTTTCTTTACCTGATGGGAATCTTGGCCGGCCTGCAAATTGGACACCCTGCTTGAGAAGAGCCTCCTTGATGACCTCCTGATGGTTTAAGACGACCATCCAATGTTCACCCAACTTGAAGGCAAAGATGTCACCGTACTGCTTTATCCAGGCCGGGAAAATCTTCTCCATGCTGTCATTAAATGCTAAAAAATAAAGCAATGTGAGATGCATTCAGTATCGAAAACTAGACTCGTATACTGTCATCGCCGAAAGCCCAACAACCTCCTGCCCGTACATTACCTGGTACACCCCCGCCCAACATCAAAAGATAAACGTGTGCACTAAACCAAAATTATTGCTTTAGTTGTTTGGGGTTATCATTATGATAACATATTTCTGGCAAAATGCGTTAGCAACGTTGAGAAAGAGAAAGTGAGGGAGACAAATAGAGACAGACGGTGCAGCTAGAGAGAGACATACAGATACAGACCTATGGAAAGAAAGAGCGGGGTGGGAAAGATGGAGATAGCAAAAGACGGGCGAGCAGTGAGAAAAGTATTTTCAATATTGGGACAGTGATTTCGCTTATCCTGTTAGGCTGTCAAATGATATTCAATACAGTTAATTTCTAAAGCCGTACACATCTAAGGCCAATCGGGATTCTAGTGAACTCTAAGAAGCATCATAAAGCTAAGAAAACCACCAGAATGAGATGAGATACTTGTAAGGATTAAAAAAAACTTAACAACATATATTCATAAAAAATCTATTCAGAAGGGTGGGGATGAATTAAACAGTACAGCATAACATGTTCCCTATCCATAAAATAAGAGATTGCACTTACAGAAAAGACTTCCAACCAGAGGGAATCCTCTGGGTCCGGGAGGGAAGTTCCTAGGTCTGACTATCGTCCATAAGGCCAGAGAGATGGCTGCAACTCCAAGTGTAGCTGTGATGGTCAATCCATTGACCTGTGGTAAGCTTGAATCACCAAGAAGGTCTATCATGATGGTGTCAACCTGTCACTGATTGGTGTCGATCAGAATGATAAAATAAGTATTGGGTAAGAATCAGTTGTGCTACAATCAAGGGGTAGATCTATCGTATGCAGAACCTGGAGAGTGGCGTCAACTCCTGTACTGCCTGCTCCGTTGATTGATACTCCCAGAATACGTACACCCGGCGCCGCGGTGTATGAGTTATACTCACGTGGTTATACTAGCTGTGTATTATGAGGAATTACTGATCCGTTTATTACTAATCGACCTTCTTGTCGTACAAAGCAGTGTTAGTATTGCATAAGCATAGCGATAAATCCCATGACTTCAAGCAAATATTACATCACAAATCAAATCGAAGATTTCCCTGTTTCAACATGGGGTGACGTGGAATGGTTTTCGTGGACGTAGTCCACCTTTTTCTCCAAGGTTTTCCATTTTGCTCCACTACTGGGGTATGTATCGGGGGGGGGGGGGGGGGGGGGTAGAAAAATGGAGATGGGGAAATGGAAGGGAAAGGGGGTGAAATGTAAAATCATTTCATGGAAGTTATGTTTATCAGCCACTAAATTACATTCTCATTTTAAAAGGTATTTTTTTGTAGCTCGCTCGCTCTGAGAAATTGCCCTTCCTACACATCAGAATGTTTGACACCGTCATCACGACTCAACCACAACTAAGGGATTTCGTACCACAAAAATTTTGACAAGCAAAAAAAAGGGTCTTCAAACACAACTAAAGGATACGTCCCTTGCATTGGTTGTGACTCGTCACGGGGGGGGGGGGGGGTAGTATGCCCCCACCACCCCGTAGGTACGCTAATGTAAATCACGTAACAGTTTTATGACTTCCTAATAATGAAATGGTCCCTTTTTCAGAATGGAATTTTTGATATCGACAAGTTTCATCTCGCGCTTGAAGAGAAAAAGGAGAATCAATCATTTTCATACGATGACAAAATGTCCTTACAATATCCCCGGGTGCTTGGTCTAACTTAATAAGTTAAGAAATCGGCTGTTATATATAGTTAACTATAGTAAAATCTCATGTTGATTCCACATCATTGATGTCATTTGTGGGTTCTCATATATGCTTGTGCGATTCAGTAGCGAAAACGACTGATTTATTTTGAATAAGACCATTGTACGTGTATAGTTGGTTTTCCAGCATTACGCGTGTGTGTTTTTTTTTATTCATTTCAATTCAGTTGCTATTGGAGTGCACTGGCCTTTGCCCTCGAGAATGTCTGTTGCATTATTTTGATTTACAATAAAAGTTCAATGTCTGATCATAAAACTCATAATTAAAGGGGTACTGCCGTCTTTAGATAATTACATAAAAATAAACAGAAATCATTTGCATGTACATGAGCACCTGCCAAGGTGGATACGTGCGCTATACAAATCCAAAATGTGCGATAGGATAGCTAACCATGTAATATCTCCAGTTCTTTTTTCGTATGTTATCACATGAAATTATAATTGATTTCATATCTTCACACATTTGTGTATGATATATGTCTCTGACGGTAAGAAAATAAGTCGAAGCAATTATGATCTTATTCATTTAATCAGAGGTCAAGTCAATGTTTTCGTTCTTGGTGGACAAAATAAGAATGACTATAATTTGATATAATAAAATTCAAAAGAAAGTGAGGATATGACATCATCATCTTACCAATCGAATAAATGCATAGAATTTTAAATCGAAGTAATGCGAAAACTTATAATGTCATAAGTTTGTTCTTCCTTGTCTGAATCTGATTAAACTTTCAGTTTTTGTTCGTCTGATTTTACTTTTTAAATAATGTTAACTTCAGCCTAGTGTTTCCCTTTAAAGATCATCATGAACGATAACTATATTGGTATAGCGCCATCTGTAGCCTTCAAATGCAAATGCGTGTTGTGGGTAATACGAGCGTCAACGTTTACCCCATTGATAAGTGTGTTAATAAGCATTGAGAAATAAATCATAAAATAATATGGATGGAAGTAGATGGAATAATAATTCCTACACGTAGATAGGAATATCCGAAATTTCATATCTGACCAGAAAAGGGTATGTCAACCGTCTCATTTCGAAAACAAATCGACATTATTTTATGAAATCATCTTATGACGAGATCTCATCCATAACCTAAAGCTGTAAAATGGCACTAATTCCTCCGCCAGTCGAAGTAGCTTCCGACACCTTAGTGACGTCCCCAAATTGACAATGTTCAGCGACTGTCCATGATCCTAGAATCAGTGCTAGATGGGAATCATATGAACACGCTTTTGTCAATCAGCTGTATCAAGTTAAAAATCTTAAGAATACGTTGCGTACAATATCTCCTTTTGCCCTCGGAACTATTTATCGGGCTCATGAATGCCACCTGTGGCGTGCGCCTAATCATAACTACAAATGGAAGAAGTAACGAATTCATGCAGACCGAGGTTTGAACCTCCCTTTTTATGTAATTTTTATTATGATTTTTATACAAAACACTATTACAATCGTTGCATCGGGGAAAAACATCCAAGAAATTTATTTATCCAACGCAGTACTATGCAACATAATACAATGAATTACACAAACAACTTTATTTAGACCTAAATAGTGTGGAAATGGAGGGGACCTCTGAAAAATACTTTCCAAGATCAAGCACATGCAAGAACTTGAATGGATTGAAAGTCGGGAAAACCCTTTACCGTATGTGATGGAAGGTAAATTAAATTTGGATTAACTGTTGCTTAACTCTGCACAAAACTCTTCATAAATCAGGTGTTAAGAGCGCCATCTATCGAAGCATTCCGGTTAGCCTAAAAATGTCATATCCATTATCTTGAGATTATACAAGCATACACAAATTATCACGCGGGGTTTTTTGGTGAGTGATAGTGCCTGTACTTAGATGTGTGTTGCGGTGATTGTGTGCTTGTGACTCTGTTGGGAGAACTGCATGTGTGCTGGGATGATGTGATTGACTGTGCTGGCGTGACATGTGAATTTGTGAAATGCATTGAATTTTCTGGCGAGTTTTCTAATGTCAGGAGGCAATGCATCGAATATTCAATGAGGGATTTAATATTTAATATCAATTTTAAAAATGAATAAAAATTGAGCAGTAGTATTAAACATTATGTAAACGAACAAGCACCCGAAAACTGCGATGCGAAACCATACCAAGAGCTAAAAATGAGATTGGCTCTGGAAAATTGAACAAGACTCCATGACAATAAAAAAGACCCCCCCCCCATGCATTTTTTTTACCCTTACATAAATTAAAATGTTTAAATTATTCACTTGACATGAACATTCTGTTTGACAACAATACAGTACCAGTATACATCAGTAATAATACATCAATGGATTTTATTTTCCAGAGATTTCCAATCAATCGTAGATATTTATACATATATATAATAATATGTATACATATATTTCTAATCATTTATTATTACTATTGAGCATACATCGATCACATAATTCGAGCTTGACATGGCCTGACAATCATTTGAATAAAAAATAGCAAAAAAAATAGTAAATAGTAAGGACCTCCCTCATCACTGATGTAAAAAATCGGACCGAGAAAATGCCTCCGTGTTCTTAAAAAAAATAGTAAGATAGCAAATAGCAAGGACCTCCCTCATCACCGCTCTCAAAAAACCCGGACGATCAACTACTATCTTTTTTTACTTGGCCTTATATAGATAGATAGAAAGACAGACAGACAGATAGATTGATAGATAAATAGATTATAATTGATGACAAAAAATATAATGATGATGATGATAATGATTTATGACAAATATGATGACTATGATATTATATTGGATATACACATAGATTCAGAGACAGAAAGATACATAGGTACATACAAAGATAGACTGACAAGTAGATAAATAGATTGATAGACAGGAGCCTCCTGGATAGCGTAGTGTAACGGTATAGTAAAGTGGAGTGGAGCCTGCAGCCCTGCACGAACATCATTTGTGTGGAATAGTCTTCCTGACAGTGTTGTTTCAGCCTCTTCAGTCAACTCCTTCAAAATTCGTCTAGATAGGCACTGGTCAAGGAATTTTGATTTGCTCTATAAGCCAGTGTAGGCAGTAATCCAGTATTGTCTTTTTTTCCCACAGTTTCTAGCATACATGTACACACTTCTGACAGTCCTTTCTCGTGATCGTGTTAAGTACCGGTATATATACGTTTTAATACCATGGATACTGTACTAACACCTGAGGAGATACTACGATCGATGAACAGGCACTCAAGTTACTCAACTCAAGCCTACAGCATGGTAATCCTCTGTTTTAGGGGTCCAAATTATTTTAGGTAGCTAACTTCAGGCAAAAGTCACGAATGCACTTACAATGAGAATAAGTCGTCCGCAAGCTACAAGGCCGTGAACGTACAAGCGCGCTCGATCGCCTATCAGCCTGGCTGCGCTGGTCAATTGACTGCTCTCCCGGGGAGTCAAGGCGAAAGGTGGGGGGGGGGTCCAATAGATACATATATATTGCTATATATCACCTCCTCTGTTTGAGGGGATTTTATTAATTGTGGCATTGGGGGCACATTTTAGGGCATAATGATGACATTGGTAGCAAGGGTGGTGTTATATAGCAATATATATGTATCTATTGGACCCCCCTTGTGCCCGTGCCCCTTAATAATGGAGCAGTTCATCCCCTCTTGCCACCACCCCTTCTCCTTGCTACCAATGTCATCATTATGCATTAAAAATAAATGTACCCCCCAATGCAACAATTAATAAAATCCCCTCAGAGGAGGTGATATATAGCAATATATATGTATCTATTGGACCCCCCCCACCTTTCGCCTTGACTCCCCGGGAGAGCAGTCAATTGACCAGCCAGGCCGATAGGCGATCGAGCGCGCTCGTACGTTCACGGCCTTGTACTATTGTAGCTTGCAGACGACTTATTCTCATTGTAAGTGCATTTGTGACTTTTGCCTGAAGTTAGCAACCTAAAATAATTTGGACACCTAAAACAGAGGATTACCTACAGCATCATGGACTTAAAGTAAAGTAAAGTAAAGTAAAGTAAAGTTGAGGTAGGGTGAAGTCGACTACTTTTTTCAACATCTAACGGCAACAGTTCATCTGCTCTTGCCGCCGCGCCGCGAGTTCCCCCGCGATAGCTGAGCCTGAGCCGCGATGCGGGATTTGCATTGCAGATAGTATCGGGGTTTAATATGTATGATGGTGGGCCCCAAGTCTGCGCACCTAACAATTTGAGTTAAGATTTAACATGAATTTCTTCTTCTTATTTCACAAAATCTTTCGGTTAATAGTGTTCCTTACATTATTAAGAGTAAGTGTACCAAATTTCTCATTAAAAAATGGAAGAAAATATAAGATTTTCTTGAAAAAACCTCGGGCAGTCATTTTCAGATTGAAAAAAAAATGGTACCCCATGTCTGCGCACTCATTCACTTTGCACACGATTCGGGGATTTTGATGACAAAGGCTGCATTTCGAGACCGTCGCATGAAATGCCCTGAATTCATTATTTTTCCACCATTTTGATTCGGATTTTTTAATGAATACCTGCCTATGTATTGCATGTGTAAAGTTCGTGCCCGTTGCGTATTTCTTTTACTAGAATCGCGCAGATACACGGGTGCGAAGACTTGGGAGACCGCGCAGACATGGGGGAACTGACCATACAGAAATTATACGACAATTAACACTAATTCAAATGAAGTACGAAGATGCATACACTCACCAAAATATCAAATACTTGAATTCACTAAACGCCAGTAAGTCTACACGTATTTATATCACTGTAAACTAGTTAATTATTTCTGGATCAGTGGATGCCAATCGTCACGATCATGTACGTGTCTAGTCTGTGTTGTTCTGTGTAAACAAAACAAAATGGGCGTGGCTAGTTGGCTAAAAATGATCACATGCTCGGCTCGATTGCAGCTGCCCCCCCCCCCCCCGACAACCTGGTCCAGTGAATGGATGAAATGACATCATAGGAATCGTGTTGGATTGGCTTGTAATTACGCCATATGCCATATGTAGCGATCGTACGATTAATTGGTCCTTGATGAGCGATTTTGGCTACGATTTGAAATATGGCCTTTTACTCTAAAATGACTTCTTGCAATTATTCAAAATTGTTTTATTCGAATTCTTACAGCTGATTTGAGCCCCCCAGTTAAAGAGAGACTTTTCATTTATATGTTTCAGAAAAAGAGCAAAATGCGAAGGTATGCACAGATGGAACTAGTATTAATCTTAATTACCACCTATACACTGTTAAAAAAACCCTGATTTTACAGAAAAAAACAAGATTTTGCAGAAAGCAATAACAGAATCATTCTGTAAATTCATAAAGCAGGAATTTTTCTACAATCTAACAGAACAGGTCTGTTTAAAAAAAGGAGAAAATGGTGTAAGGAAATCTGTAAGGTTCCATAGATCTATACAATACCAATTTCCTGTAATTTTACATGATATAATGTAAGATTACGCATCTGGTAAGATTACAGGTGTTCTCGAGACTCTGCTGTAGGAACTTCTTTACAGTGTATATTATTTTGTTAGTAACCACTCTTTTCTTTGGATTTCTTCCCCCGCGCCGCTCGAGCCCTAGCTGATATGTGATGTAGCCCTTTCCCTTAATCTCACAAAACAGTTATGTATGCACATGATCCTGGTCGGCAAATGAGGAGACTGATGACATCATCATCCCCTCATTATTTCTTTTGTATTTTCTTATATGAAATATTCTTCTCATTGTCAAATGAACTAATGTTTTATTACTCCATTATCATGTGGAATTAGCATATGGTTCAGTCATGTTGGTCCTTATTTTCGAATCTGTAAAAATTGAATATTGTATAATTCAAACAATAAAAAACAAAAGAAATTGTGAGTGAGGGACATCATCGACCGTCTCATTTGCATATCACTGAGTTGTGAACAATAAGTGAAATTTTAAAATGTCTTAATTTTATTATTTTACATCCGATTTTGATCATAAAATTTTCAGCGTTTTACTGCTTTGATTTCTCTCTATTATTTTAATCAACATTTTTCTGTGGTGAACTTGACTTTTAAGGGTAACACCGATTTTCAAGAAAGAGAGTGGTTTTAAAAGACTGGTCAATGGTCAATCGTGGCGGGGTCAAACGTAGGTATGTTGTTGTTGTTTACTTATAGCCATACCTGTTTGGTTTTAGGGTATGCTTTTTCCCCGAGGTCATATTCTGGCGACAAGGGGTCCAAATTATGAAAAGAAAGCCCGCGAAAAACTTGTCGAGGGGGATATTTTGCAAACAGAGTTAAAAACTTGTTTAGGGGGTGTTTTGAAATAATTTGGTCACACATTGTGTACAGCAGTTATATTTAACTGCCACTACCACTAACACATTTCTAAACTTAATACATATCGATCGAGCGTCATGATCATGTGAGACTTAACTGTAGAAAATGGGCTCAATACTAGAAGCTAACATGAATCGTCATGATCATGTGAGACGAGTATACAAGTAAACAAAACAGTGGGCGTGGCTAGATGGCTTACCCATCATGATCAAATTTCTCGTACAGTACCAAAAATATAAAAGACTACCGTTCGGAGCATCGATTCGATCCCCCACCATGCACGGAGGTCAACCATGCACATTACATTCTTACGAATTGGTAAGATATTAAGTTTTCGCGTAGCCGGGGGGCGGTAGGGGCGGTCGCCCCCAAGAAAAAAAAACTGCCCCAGAAAGAAAAAAAAGAAGAAGAGGAAAAGGAGAAAAAAAAGCAAAAGGAGAAAAGGGAAGAAGGTAAAGCTTTGTTGTTTTTTCCTTCTTCTTGTTTTTTTTCTCAAAAGAATGAATACCTATACAAACATTGATCTTCTCTCTTTATACAAAATTTTGCTTCCGCGCTCAGCGCGGGAAAAATATCAAAATCGCCTTTTCTTTTTGCTCCCCACACCTTTTTTCTACTCCGTTTCCCCTTCCCGGCTGTGGGAATCGTATATTGTTGCCAGAAATTATACATGGGTGTAAAGAGTATGAAAAGTATTTTTTAAAATTGCATTGACGCAAAATGTCGGCTATTATGTTCGGAGCGGGTAAACATTACCGTCACTTCCCGACTCCCCAAATGATATTTCTTTCGCTTTTTAACCTGCAAGCAATTTTATGCAAAGTATATCTGTTCAAAGGGGGAGGCATTAAATTCGTGCCGCACATATGCATAAGTATGTACGATATCAAACTTTATTCTATATCGCTGCACATCCATCTCTTGACTTGTTTTGTGCCATTAATTGAAACAAATAATATCACTGAAGTTTCTTAATCAAACGAAAAGAAGCATTTAATATGAGCAAAATTTACACGATTTTTTTTCTTCCAAAATAAATCACAAAAGTTTCCGATCTTCGCGAGCATGAGAAAGGAAAATTAAGTCCCTCTTCTATAGCTTGCGTCATTCCTTTCACATTTTGAGCTTGTTTTTCTTCTTAATCGAGTTATAGTTCAAGAAATGTCAAAATTATAACTCGGTTAAAGTTTCAGATAAATTTCTAAAATTCAGAGCTTCATCGCCATTCGCGGAAAGGAATACGGCCTATTTACTTCCCACATATAGCCTATACCCGTCTTCTACTGTTTAGAGAATTAATTTCGTTAACTTGAGTTAACGAAATTTAATTAACGAAATTTAAATCAAATCTGATGTTACCTAGGTAGCCATTTTCTACCACTTCTGTTCTCAATCTTTATAAAACGTTTCAGCTTCCGTGAGAGGAATTATTTCGAATTCCTCAATGTTTTCCCATTTTGGGGGCGCTAATAATTTCTTTCGATTTTTTTTTCTTTGATTACAGCAAGTCAGTTTGATTCGAGTTAATATTAAGGGTATACAGGAGACGTAGGAAACGTCATCTTATTTTGATTTGAATTTGATGAGACATCAAAATCTTCGCGCTTTGCGGGAATAAATATTTTCTCCGTCCATAATATATACCCGTCTTCTACTCTGTTTTGCGACTTGAGTTAACATAAATATTAACGAAATTTAAATCAAATCTGATGTGACCAAGATAGGCATTTTGTACCACATCTGTTCTCAATTATAAAACTTTTTAGCTTCCGCGCTTCGTGCGGTAAGAGGAATTATTTCAAATTCTTTAATCTTATTTCAAATGTTTAAGCTCATAATTTCTTTTGAAAACATTTTTTTTATCACAGCAATTTAATTGAATTCGAGTAGATAAGGATACTAGAGACTCAAGAGACGCCTTCTTTTTAGTGATGTGAATTTGATGAGATATCAAAAACTTCGCGCTCCGCGAAGTTTTTACCGCCCGTCCTAAATTAAATCCTGGCTACGCGGTGTACGGGCTTTCAAAAACCAAACAAAATTAAATCCTTTTTGTAAGTGACCCTAAGTAGTTCTGGAAAACTAATATTTGTTTTCCTTGAGCCGATTCCCTAATACATGTAATACTTTCCCTTAAAATAAATATGCTGCAAAAGCCTACAAAATTTGGCGTGGTGGCCCGGTGAATTAGTCTTCTGACTTTGAAAAAAAGGGGGTCGCGGGTTCAAATCCCAGCCATGGCGTAATTTCCTTCGGCAAAAAAATGTGTCCACCTTGTGCAAAACGATAAGGGAGGGGCGGGGTCGGGCTAGAGAACATGCTATATTTATCATTATATATTATATTATATACTATATGCGTCATATTAATTCAGGTGGATAAAAGCTTGTCTTTGGTCATATTAGATGTGCACTCATCATGCTATATATCGGAATGACATCTTTTCAATTTTGTCTTCAAAGGTGGATTGTTAAGAAAAAAATGGGTCACATTGAGCGCTTGTTATACTTTGAAGAAATAAGCCCAAACTTTGAGGGGGTAACAAGACGACAGCTGGGCAAAATTTATGTCAAAAAGAAAAAATGCGAGCGAGCTAGTGAAATAAAAGTCTATTTAATAGAGCTTGTCAAAACATTCGGAAAAAGTAATTATTATATCCCCTCTCTCCCCTTTGTATTTTTTTTATTTGTTTCCTTCGTTTTTTTTTAAATTGGTCATGAAAGAGAGGGGAAGGGGAAGGCAAGTGGACTCACCCCTCCCCCATTTTGTTTGTAAGTGCTGTGGCAAGAGGTGTAACTTTCAATACAAAGTATTTTCTCCAGAAAATGACGGGGTGAACTAAAAAAAAAGAGAAAGAAACCCGATGTTCATCCTTTTGTTTTTACTCTCTTCTGTCAACCTTACCTTCTGTTCTTTTTTTTTCTCTGCCAAAGGACTGGGAAGAACACAATGTGTGTCCACTATGTCAACACACTGTAATCACTCTTGTGTGACACTGTATTATTTTCAGCAGGGGGAGGGGAGTGCTGTATTCCCTCTGAGCCCCCCCCCCCCCACCCACCCGAACGCCCGTTTGCGATTTTCAAACAGAATGTTTATTTTTAATTACATCTTATATTTATAAAAAAAAAAACCTGAAACATATTTATGAATTAAATGAAGAAACTCCCAGAGCACACGTGGACCTTGAAATAGCCTTTTATTTTATTTTTTTAATCTTTATTTTTTTGACAATTAAGGCCCCCAGCTAGTATGACTGGGAATTGTATGTCCATGCCATCTAAAAAAAAAAAATCATTTAGTAGATAGGGGAAAGTGGGCATGTCCCCCCATTTTACCGGTACCCTGTAATTAGATGTGCCCCTATATTGAGCTCCCTTTTGCAAGTAAAAACACTCTTTTTATTACCAGAAGAAAAGTGCCAAATACAACGAATGATTCTTATCCCCAATAAAAACCTCCACAAGAAACTAAAATGATAAATCCGGGATTTATCTCTGTATGTAGGGGGGGGGGTATACGTATGGTCAAGGAATATACAACTCATCTAAATTGTTAATGTAAGTATTAAAGCAGTTTTATTAGACATCATTCAAATGCGTCGAAATGCAATTTATAATAGTAATAAAAACAAACATAGTAATTGATTAAAATAACAAAAATGATAAAATAAAAAATAATCAAATCATTCGACCAATACCATATCATATAAATATCCTATCCATTGTGATTATTTTTTAAATCGATATCTTGAAAAAGGAGAAATGGCGAGTTGTTTTATTAACTCGCCATAGTTTAAAGGTATTGTTTAACTTTGTGAGCAGCCGATTTAAAAAAAATTCTCAAACCAAGATGAAACAGGTGTACAAGTGCATATATTAGAACTAATAAACCCTGAAAACAACCACTATTGAGAATGAAAAGCTAAAACTACAAGGCAAACCCTGATTTTGTAAATAGGTGTCTTATAGACGCCTAAATAGTACACATACATGTAAGTGCATTGGATGAAATTAAGATGGTGTTTCCGGTCACTCTATATTTCAATTATTGAAGCACTAAATAATTATTTTCGAACGCAATTTTTTCTGGGCTTCATTTTTATAACATATCACAGACACAGGTGACAAGTGTGACCTTCTAGCTCAGATTTTTAAAAAGTCAAACCAATGTTCACCAATCACTTTAAACGTTCATACCTCATTTTACCCATGAATTATTAACTAGACAGACAAGCTTTTCAGCAAGAGTAAATCAAAGTAGAAAATAACTGTATACCAAATACATTATGCAGTTTCCCGTGAAATCAATCCCGATAAGAAAGTTTGTAATCCGGAAGTTATCTTTCAAAATTATATGCCCCCTTAGGTAAACATGAATAGATAATAACAACTTGGCAGGGTTGAAATCATTGTTACTTGGTATTCTCTAGATCGTACTTTGCACTAACATTGATTCATGCATGCAGTTGGCCTTCTAATTGTCTTTTATTTCCGTACCACGGAAACAAGTCAATAGTTCTCCCATGAACTATTAGAGGAACTGCGGCCTGTAAAAATAATTTTGATTTAATCATTCACGACAACACCATTTAGCATACCCTTTTACATAATTTAAGTATGGCTAAATACACAATCTCATACAAATCTCCATAATCATATTTCAAGATAATTATGAATAATGTGTTTACACTATAATTATGTAACAACATTCAAACTCGACAATTTTCTTTAAAAACCCTAGCGATTTCCTTTCATTGTGTAAACAAGTAGTATATGAAGTAGAAAAAGTAGAAAAAAATATACCACGTCCATTATATTAACTATAAAGTGTATATTATCATCATACTTTTACCTCAAAACCCATTTCGTTAATGATTGCCGATTCATTTCTAAATGTTGTAAAGATTTTCGCAAGAATCTATTTCTCATGTGTGATCCGTTAATTGCACAATATCAGAATTCTACATTTTACAGTAGAAAGTACGCCTGCAGTGGTACTCTTTATAATTATTGTAGCTGCTGTATTGAGGGATGAAACACAATTATATATGCATGCACTCTTCTTTATCTGTTAATGCCGAAATGTACCAGAGTAGTAATGGTTTATTGACAATACATGATTGGCAGCCAGTGGCTTAAGAACATACAAAGATATTATCAAATCATTATTATACCCTCGAATTTGATAAAGGGTAACAATCTTGCATCATTATCTTTTTCCTGTCGGAAATGAATAAATACGAATTTGAGTAAGGACTTGAAATCGAATATGAATCGTACAATGAACAACCCTTTCACGGAGGAGAACATGTCGTGCCGTAGTATAGTCCTGTGCAGTACCTAGGATTTTTCGTTTTCAGATTAACGAACCTTCGGAATTACAAACCTTCGGAAATACGAACCGTCGGAATAACCGAACCTTCGGAATAACGAAGCTTCTGAATTACGAATGTATGCGTGATTTTCTACAGGGGGGGGGGGGGCAAAATCGTCCGCCAAAAAATTTGAAAAGCAAAAAAAAAAGGTCTTCAACTTCAAAGGAGGGGGGGGGGGGGGCACTGGTGGCTCGTCGCCACCCATAGCTAGTGGTCCTGTGTCTACTCATTCCCGCTTGTTCATCACTATCTCATACGGAAGAAGGACCCTTCCCGCAGCAGACTTGGGGATCATGTTGGTGAGGCTCTCACTTTCTTTGCCAGGAACCTGATAAAAATAGAAAGAAATAACCATTAACGTCCTCAAATATAAACTCAGGTCACAAAAGAGGGTATACAACGTGGGAAAGGTCCAACAAGTCGACGGACAAGCCAAGTAATAGGAAGTTAAACAACAGTCTCACCAGTTCCAAACAGAACGATGCAACTGGATGTATAACTTAAAGGTCAAGTCCACCCCAGAAAAATGTTGATTTGAATAAATAGAGAAAATCAAACTAGCAAAACGCTGAAAATTTCATCGAAATCGGATGTAAAATAAGAAAGTTATGACATTTTAAAGTTTTGCTTAGTGCGTTCATTTTGTTTTGCTGGAAAATGTTTTTGCTTATGTCACACATCATAAAAATTGCTTCAAGGATTTATCTCAATGAATACTGTTGCAGTTTTAACGGTATGATTAGACTTAAACACAATGAAATGTGTGAGGAAGAATATGAGAGTATATCACCTTGCTGAAGGTATAGTTCTGCATGAACCAGGTAAAGATGAGGAATAGATCGGCCTTGGCCACGGCTTCCCCGAGACATCCTCGACGGCCAGCTCCAAACGGCATAAAGCTCGGTGGATGCTCACGGATTGAGCCGTCTTCCGAAAGAAAATGCTCTGAAAATGATGATACAGTTATAATTCTATCATTTCAAGATGTTGTCCAACATCAAATATTAACATAAGTCAATATTAAAAGTCTGACATATCATTCTCGAAGTATGGCGCACCACATGGCTTCTTATTCGGACCACTATTATTCTTATATAGCTCTTGTGTATAGTTTTACACGAAATCAGGGCGTAGTAAATAGCTGATGGGAATGCTTATTTTTAAGTGTACAGGGGCCCGTTGCAGAAAGAGTTGCGTTTAAACGCAAGTCAAAAAATCAAACGCAAGTCCCAAATGCGCGCTGTTGATTGGTTGAAAATCAAGTTGCGCATGATTTTTAGAGTTGCGATCGATTGCAACTCTTTCTGCAACGGGCCCCTGAACACTAGTCTTAATGCAAAATAAAAAAGGGTAACCTTTGTTAGTAACGTTATAACGAATACCCCTGGACCATGCAAGCTTAAAGGCACATGTCAAGAAGGGAATTTTTCTATTAGAGGACATACCCGGGCAGAAGTTCTCGGGATCTTTCCATTCTCGTGGATCAAAATGCATGGAGAAGACGTTCATCATCACCGTAGTGCCTTTGGGGATACTGTAACCTCCTGCAATCAAAAAAGGAGAGAATTCATTGAACGCTTGAGGAAAGATTGTCAGTCCTCTATCTAAATCACTCTCATTGGACGACACAATACAGATCATTTAAAGTTATGCCCGCTTGTGAAAGGCTCGTGGAACATTTTTGCTGAACATAAAAACTGTACTTACGCAAAGTAGTATCAGAAGTCGTGGCGTGGGGGATGAGAACAGGTGCTAAGCTTGAATAACGCAACACTTCATAAACCGTTGCCTCCGTGTACGGTATGGTTCCGCGATCCTCGATCATGGGGACACGATCACGCCCTATCACACGATCGATTTCATTTCTGATCTTCTCAGCGATTTCGGGGTGTTCGGTGACCATCGCCAAAGCCCAGTAGAGGGTGTCTGTGGATGTTTGGATACCAGCTGAAAAAAAAAGAAAGACAAAGACATAAAAACAGCTTTTTTTTACAAACAATAAAATAATCATAAAATATGTTAAATACATTCATCTGTTAACATGCAAACACTTAGTTTTACATTTTTCTAATCAAACAATGTGACTGTAGTTCAGAGGGAAAGTCTCTTCCATTTTATTTCTGCAAGATACCCACTTGCATCAACCTGGGCTGAGCGCAGCATATAATGTTAAATATTACGCCATGGCTGGGATTCGAAACCTGTTTAAAAGATCAATCCACTGGGCGCTGTGGCGTGCGCCTGTAATCCAAGCTACACAGGTATGTCACAACTTCATGCAGAGGTTCAAAGTTCGAGCTCTGGTCACGTCTTTCGGATGGTGACGCTAACAGTGGGTCACCGAATAAATGATTATATCAGATGATTGCACGTTTGTTAATGGCTCAATCACACACACACACACCCACACACATACACACCGTCACACGCCCCACAACTTAACTTCCGGTCAATACTAACCACTGAAAATATCCATGATAGTCCAGAGGATGCGATCATCGCTTAGTTTCTCCAGGTTCTTATCTTCCTCAATAGCTTTCTCCTGGGCATCAAGTAGCAGATGATAGATGTCAGTCACTTCACCTAAAAATCATGTATTTAACAAATATTGATGATAATAATGTTAACCAGATGACGATATAACTTTACCCAATGAAAATGAAACATACAAATCTTCTTCGTCAAACCAAAGGCAACCCATTAAGGAAGCTAGTAATTACTTTGTAAAATTGCACGATTGCACTTATTACAATTATTTTATGTTCATTTTATATCATCGTTATTATTATTAATTACTTCCATTATTTCCGAATGTTGAATACAAAATTATGATATTACCTTTTATATGCTGTTCTTTGTGATCTGCGATCTGGTCGACGACAATATCCCTCATCCTATTCATCAATCCCAGGACAACGCCACGCTTTTTTGAAGGAACGTACTTTAGAAATGAGTATATATCCTCAGGAAACCCTAGACCCACCTCTAGATTCATATCATCAGAGATCTTCATGAACTCGAGGATCTTCGGGTCATGCATGTCGAAACTATATTGGAAAGAGTGAGGAAAGTAAAGGGTCAGTTAACCCAAAACAAGGGCGGTTTAAAAAGCAGTGGGAAGACCAAATATCTGACCCGGGTATCTGACCTACGAAAAATATTCAGACACGATCAATGTGCCAATACCAACAATGAATAAACCATGATGAAACTCGTGGTAGAATCAAAAGTAATGTTTAAGACTTTTTATCAACTGAAATTCTGAAAATAGAACCTCTCGCCAAGCGGCCCTCAAGGCTCCATATTAGGACCGTTCCAGTTCAGTGTATTCACTAATACACTACGATCATGAAATGAAAGCGTTTCTTTTGACAGTAATCCTCTTAAGAATATTTGAACTGAACAAAAATATACCATGTTCTTCTGGTCCTCTTGCTTTAGTTTTCGTAAGGTGTACAATGCAAGAGTCTGAGGTATAGAGATTTGATTCACTCATTTCATATGACTGCTTGACACGTACATTGGGTTTGACGTCTAGTCTTCACCCGATGTTAATGTCAAATGTCAAATTTGACCCCTAACTTTGTACGCCAGGAGCCATATTTCACGAACTTATAGCTCAACTCTAGAGATCTGTTCACTCTATACAATTACAATTACATTTTAATTTCTTCAAAAATTGATAACAAACCTCTTTCCGAAGCACATCTCAGAGAAGATGTTGTTCAGGAGAAGTGAGATGAAGCTTTTTGGATCGACTGGTTGACCTAGTGTCTTTTCAACCTCAACTTTCAACTTGGGGAAAGCGGATGAGAGAAGCTTGTGGAGGGCTTCTCCTGTAGCGAAGTGCCTGAAAGAACAATTCAACCATCGTGACGACGACAATAACCATGATCATGATAATAATAATGTTAATATAACGTTGATGATGTTGAGGAGGCTGAATAATGATAGTAGTAATAATTATGATAATAAAATGATAATAATAATAATAATATTAATAATAATAATGATAATAATAATAGTTACTATGATAATGATGATAATACTAATAATTATTATTATCATTGTAATGATAATAAAATAACAATGATGATAATAATAATGGTAATAATGATAATAATAATAATATTCGAGGCAGTTAAAACGCACCACTACGCCCCGCGACAGAAGCTGGGGGTGTTTCATAAAGCCAATCGTAAGTTAGGAGCGACCAGTGAACCTTTCCTTACGCTCTAAACCATCGTCAATGAATATTAAATGGTGAAAATTATTTACCACAAGAAAGGATCACCAGTCGTTCTTAAAGTCACTGTTATATTAACTAACGAACAGCTTTATAAAACGGCCCCAGGCCCCGTGGGTGGGGGGGGGTACACAATGTGTGAACCTTCCCCTCTTTATTGAGGATAAAAGGCCAACCCTATCTGAAATGATGACTTTTTATGTGTGTTTTTATTCTCTCTCTCTCTTCGGATTGTTTCTGAAGGATATAAAGAACATTTTGGAAATAAACTTTATGTTTGCTCGCCATTCTCTTCGTAAAGACAAATCACTTTTTTTGCGATTTAGATCTTTGTTTTTTGCTTGTCAAAAGTGCCCCCACCCGCTGCAGAATCTCTCCTGATTATGTGCCTCCCCTTTTGTAAAAACATGGATCTGCGCAAATCATCTGCCCCTTAGATCTAGACCCACGACACTTCCTATACAACAGAATGTTTGACATAGTCATCACGACTTCATGACAATCATATGGTCCTAAACTAACCTCAGAGCTGTGTGTCCTAGTTTACGATGCATTCTCCAAGTATCATCGTACATTCCGAGAGCGATATCTTTGTATCCATCGGAAAATAAAGCACCTGCAAAGACGAAAGAAATTCGTCATTATCGTCATTATCAGATTATAAAAGAAAATCTTTTGAATATGTTGCTGCCGTCCTATTCAATTCTCTCCCTTGTGATACAAAAAATGCACGTCCCTCCATGCATTAAAAAAACACTGTAAATCATTAAAATTTTGACTGTCATACATGTAATTACACTGAATAACTTGATGTAAATGTAATGATTCCATGAGTAAATGTTGATTTCACTCTATGTATATAATCTTTTCAGATTTTACTATATTATATGTTACATACATTGATTTGCTAGATTTTGAATTATTTGTTAAACTGCAAGGCGCCTTCGGAGAGCAATTTTGCATAACTGAACAGGCCTACCCTGTAGTATAAAATGAATAAAACCAATAAATAAATCAATTCTCTCTGTCAGGTATTTTCAAATCCGCGTTTGTGTATGCCGATATTTTAAAAGAAAGCAAAAACATATCGAAATGTATTGAAAGACACCATAATGAAATTGGGGTAAAATAAGATACTGTATTAAAATAATTTACAATAAACAATATCTGTAAAATGGAAATGCGAGTTCACTTTCATTCTTATGATTTTTTTCATGACCTGGGGCCTGTTGCATAAAACCTTTTACCTGAGAAAACTCTGGTAAAAACTGAAGACTAAGGTTAGTCTGATTTCTCCCATTGACTTTAACACAGGGCAAAATCTCCGGTAAAAACAACCTAAGTTTTCTCAGGTAAAAAGTTTTATGCAATAGGCCCCTGGAATGAATTGATAGTATCGATCCTATAAGTTACACCATATATTTTTCCTATAAGAGTATCTTAGAGTTACACTACCCAGACAACTCCCTTTTATACCATACTTCATTCTTTCTTCCATTCTCTGTTTCTTGTCCCTTTTCTCCTAATTTTCCCCCCATTTTTTCCTCATCTTAAAATTAATAGGAGGCGTTCATCCCCTTTTCCCCCTTACCTTTGGCGCCGACCATGCATTGACATTAATTGACGAATATCTTTTCATACAATTTTTTACATTTACATTGATTGCTTAGGTCTAGGCCTGTACTCTTTCTTTACCTGATGGGAATCTTGGCCGGCCTGCAAATTGGACACCCTGCTTGAGAAGAGCCTCCTTGATGACCTCCTGATGGTTTAAGACGACCATCCAATGTTCACCCAACTTGAAGGCAAAGATGTCACCGTACTGCTTTATCCAGGCCGGGAAAATCTTCTCCATGCTGTCATTAAATGCTAAAAAATAAAGCAATGTGAGATGCATTCAGTATCGAAAACTAGACTCGTATACTGTCATCGCCGAAAGCCCAACAACCTCCTGCCCGTACATTACCTGGTACACCCCCGCCCAACATCAAAAGATAAACGTGTGCACTAAACCAAAATTATTGCTTTAGTTGTTTGGGGTTATCATTATGATAACATATTTCTGGCAAAATGCGTTAGCAACGTTGAGAAAGAGAAAGTGAGGGAGACAAATAGAGACAGACGGTGCAGCTAGAGAGAGACATACAGATACAGACCTATGGAAAGAAAGAGCGGGGTGGGAAAGATGGAGATAGCAAAAGACGGGCGAGCAGTGAGAAAAGTATTTTCAATATTGGGACAGTGATTTCGCTTATCCTGTTAGGCTGTCAAATGATATTCAATACAGTTAATTTCTAAAGCCGTACACATCTAAGGCCAATCGGGATTCTAGTGAACTCTAAGAAGCATCATAAAGCTAAGAAAACCACCAGAATGAGATGAGATACTTGTAAGGATTAAAAAAAACTTAACAACATATATTCATAAAAAATCTATTCAGAAGGGTGGGGATGAATTAAACAGTACAGCATAACATGTTCCCTATCCATAAAATAAGAGATTGCACTTACAGAAAAGACTTCCAACCAGAGGGAATCCTCTGGGTCCGGGAGGGAAGTTCCTAGGTCTGACTATCGTCCATAAGGCCAGAGAGATGGCTGCAACTCCAAGTGTAGCTGTGATGGTCAATCCATTGACCTGTGGTAAGCTTGAATCACCAAGAAGGTCTATCATGATGGTGTCAACCTGTCACTGATTGGTGTCGATCAGAATGATAAAATAAGTATTGGGTAAGAATCAGTTGTGCTACAATCAAGGGGTAGATCTATCGTATGCAGAACCTGGAGAGTGGCGTCAACTCCTGTACTGCCTGCTCCGTTGATTGATACTCCCAGAATACGTACACCCGGCGCCGCGGTGTATGAGTTATACTCACGTGGTTATACTAGCTGTGTATTATGAGGAATTACTGATCCGTTTATTACTAATCGACCTTCTTGTCGTACAAAGCAGTGTTAGTATTGCATAAGCATAGCGATAAATCCCATGACTTCAAGCAAATATTACATCACAAATCAAATCGAAGATTTCCCTGTTTCAACATGGGGTGACGTGGAATGGTTTTCGTGGACGTAGTCCACCTTTTTCTCCAAGGTTTTCCATTTTGCTCCACTACTGGGGTATGTATCGGGGGGGGGGGGGGGTAGAAAAATGGAGATGGGGAAATGGAAGGGAAAGGGGGTGAAATGTAAAATCATTTCATGGAAGTTATGTTTATCAGCCACTAAATTACATTCTCATTTTAAAAGGTATTTTTTTGTAGCTCGCTCGCTCTGAGAAATTGCCCTTCCTACACATCAGAATGTTTGACACCGTCATCACGACTCAACCACAACTAAGGGATTTCGTACCACAAAAATTTTGACAAGCAAAAAAAAGGGTCTTCAAACACAACTAAAGGATACGTCCCTTGCATTGGTTGTGACTCGTCACGGGGGGGGGGGGTAGTATGCCCCCACCACCCCGTAGGTACGCTAATGTAAATCACGTAACAGTTTTATGACTTCCTAATAATGAAATGGTCCCTTTTTCAGAATGGAATTTTTGATATCGACAAGTTTCATCTCGCGCTTGAAGAGAAAAAGGAGAATCAATCATTTTCATACGATGACAAAATGTCCTTACAATATCCCCGGGTGCTTGGTCTAACTTAATAAGTTAAGAAATCGGCTGTTATATATAGTTAACTATAGTAAAATCTCATGTTGATTCCACATCATTGATGTCATTTGTGGGTTCTCATATATGCTTGTGCGATTCAGTAGCGAAAACGACTGATTTATTTTGAATAAGACCATTGTACGTGTATAGTTGGTTTTCCAGCATTACGCGTGTGTGTTTTTTTTTATTCATTTCAATTCAGTTGCTATTGGAGTGCACTGGCCTTTGCCCTCGAGAATGTCTGTTGCATTATTTTGATTTACAATAAAAGTTCAATGTCTGATCATAAAACTCATAATTAAAGGGGTACTGCCGTCTTTAGATAATTACATAAAAATAAACAGAAATCATTTGCATGTACATGAGCACCTGCCAAGGTGGATACGTGCGCTATACAAATCCAAAATGTGCGATAGGATAGCTAACCATGTAATATCTCCAGTTCTTTTTTCGTATGTTATCACATGAAATTATAATTGATTTCATATCTTCACACATTTGTGTATGATATATGTCTCTGACGGTAAGAAAATAAGTCGAAGCAATTATGATCTTATTCATTTAATCAGAGGTCAAGTCAATGTTTTCGTTCTTGGTGGACAAAATAAGAATGACTATAATTTGATATAATAAAATTCAAAAGAAAGTGAGGATATGACATCATCATCTTACCAATCGAATAAATGCATAGAATTTTAAATCGAAGTAATGCGAAAACTTATAATGTCATAAGTTTGTTCTTCCTTGTCTGAATCTGATTAAACTTTCAGTTTTTGTTCGTCTGATTTTACTTTTTAAATAATGTTAACTTCAGCCTAGTGTTTCCCTTTAAAGATCATCATGAACGATAACTATATTGGTATAGCGCCATCTGTAGCCTTCAAATGCAAATGCGTGTTGTGGGTAATACGAGCGTCAACGTTTACCCCATTGATAAGTGTGTTAATAAGCATTGAGAAATAAATCATAAAATAATATGGATGGAAGTAGATGGAATAATAATTCCTACACGTAGATAGGAATATCCGAAATTTCATATCTGACCAGAAAAGGGTATGTCAACCGTCTCATTTCGAAAACAAATCGACATTATTTTATGAAATCATCTTATGACGAGATCTCATCCATAACCTAAAGCTGTAAAATGGCACTAATTCCTCCGCCAGTCGAAGTAGCTTCCGACACCTTAGTGACGTCCCCAAATTGACAATGTTCAGCGACTGTCCATGATCCTAGAATCAGTGCTAGATGGGAATCATATGAACACGCTTTTGTCAATCAGCTGTATCAAGTTAAAAATCTTAAGAATACGTTGCGTACAATATCTCCTTTTGCCCTCGGAACTATTTATCGGGCTCATGAATGCCACCTGTGGCGTGCGCCTAATCATAACTACAAATGGAAGAAGTAACGAATTCATGCAGACCGAGGTTTGAACCTCCCTTTTTATGTAATTTTTATTATGATTTTTATACAAAACACTATTACAATCGTTGCATCGGGGAAAAACATCCAAGAAATTTATTTATCCAACGCAGTACTATGCAACATAATACAATGAATTACACAAACAACTTTATTTAGACCTAAATAGTGTGGAAATGGAGGGGACCTCTGAAAAATACTTTCCAAGATCAAGCACATGCAAGAACTTGAATGGATTGAAAGTCGGGAAAACCCTTTACCGTATGTGATGGAAGGTAAATTAAATTTGGATTAACTGTTGCTTAACTCTGCACAAAACTCTTCATAAATCAGGTGTTAAGAGCGCCATCTATCGAAGCATTCCGGTTAGCCTAAAAATGTCATATCCATTATCTTGAGATTATACAAGCATACACAAATTATCACTTTTTTAATGGTCGTACATTTATTTTTGTAATTGATTTCAATTCATTTACTTACATGAAAACTTATAGTATATCATTTTTTCAATCATCATTTATTTATCTATTTATCATCTATCTATCTTTCTATCTATCTATCTATCTATCCATTTATATATATATTTATTTGTCTATTTATTTATTAAGTAGTTAATTCATTCATTATTATATCGTTATTGTTCTTAATGTGTGGTTTTTGTTTGGGGGGTGCATATAGGGCTTCAATAAGACCGAAATCTTTTCTCGCCTGTTATCAAAAAGAGAACAACGTACAACAACACAAAACAGACCCGTCATAAAAATGGTAGCAAGATGATGAGATACTTCGGCGTTTTTTATGTTTTACTTTTAAAGGTTAGTAAAGTCAAATTTCAGATAACATGCTACGAATATTGACCTGTCATCAATGTATTTAAATAATTGTAATGAGTATATAGTTATTAACATGATCTAATATCCATAAATGAAATTATTTCATATTTTTTGAGAGGAAGGTCCGTTTTATCGATCAGGTTTGCTCTCTAAAAGGCAATGAGACATAACATTTTCACATTTCGATATATCAGTAGAACATGGAGGATTTTGAATTTTAGAAGTCTTCTACACTGTACAAAAGTCTGTTTTTTATTTTAATTTCAACGCAACCTCGTTTCCGGTAACCAGTCACCCAGCACAACTATCCTCAATTATATTCTACCCATTTTCAATATAGTATAAGACACAAAATTCAAAAGTAATCCAAATGACAATGGTACAGGAAAGAGCGAGGATTTGCAGATACCTATTGTGTGGTTACAAAATGAGAAACATAAATATAATCGTTTTTATAATGATGCAGTCATCCCCCCCCTCCAGAAAAATTTATATGACGTAATTACAGACGATCCCATATACGGTATCCTACCTCTTACTATAAGTCTCTACTTGGTAATATATCTGGACCCCAAAATGGCGTTTAGAAAGTTTTTCTTGAGGATGCAATACAAGCTAGTGATAACTGAATATTTATTACGTAATGTTGGATCCAGAATGGTTGTCTTAATCACGACATCGGGAGGCTCTCGATCTGTGGTATGGAGGTGTATCACCACAAGAATAAAACACAGCCTTCTTCGTTCTGTCTCAAGCAAGCAAGCAAGTTAGAAGTTAAGGCCCCGTGGGGGAATACACTCGTTGCACTTGACGCGGAGGTTTTGCTCGTGACCATATTTTGGAGCACTCGACCTCCCTGGCTGAGCCCCATCGAATGCCCTCTTCACCCATCGATCTGGCCTGTGATACACGAGTCGCGACATCGCATCCCGAATATTGATTCAAGACGATGGCGGGGAGGAAGCTCGAGCATCTCATTCATTCCCTCATACTTAACAGCAAGGAGATTTCTTACAAAAAAATAAAGGTTGGAGGGGGGGGGGGGGTGAGGGCGGTTTCCATCTAGCTTTCCCATTGGTTCACTCTAAAAAATGGAATGTTAAATCAACATTTAAAAGGTTGGAGGAGTGACAACCTTTTCCAAATGTTACATCCAACTTTATATAAAGCTAAATCCAACATTTTAAGTGTTGGGTAGAACCATTTAAAGTGGTAAATGCAACATCTAGAAAATGTTGTCACTCCTCCAACCTTTCAAAATGTTTATTTAACATTCCATTTTTTAGAGTGTTGCTGTACCAACACATACATGAAGAATTATGGTACAAAAATGTTTACATGCGCAGGATTTCTTATCAAGGTGGTAATTTTTGTATGTGTGTGTGTGTGTGGATTGGTAGAGGCGTTTAGCAACTGTGCTAGCCATTGTTTGCTGGATAGTTTTCACCCCCTCCCCACAGTGATTCATGATAGTGGTATGAAATATAGAGAATAATCATACGATTGTGCATGGAATCTTTTAGGCGGTCTTACCTCAATGCAATCGTTAAGAAATCAATAAACAGTACTAAAAGCTATATAGAGCTCAACTACATAATTAGAAATATAAACCGAATTAAAAGAGTAATTCTTGAAGTTAAAATTTTATCAATGGTTAAAAGTTATCAAGATAGGCAAGAATCAAGATAAGTTTGCAATATATTCCTAATCACTTTCCGCATAAAATCATACAAGAATTTAGTAATTACATTTATCGGAACTACCGGTATCTTAAAGGGAAATGAAACTTTTGGAACACGATATCTTATGCGAACAGAAAAATCAAAGAAACAGATCAACGAAAGTTTGGTAAAAATGAATGAAAAATAAGCAACTAATTATTGTAATGTAGATCCTCTCATTGGCAATGGGACAATATTATGTGTGATTTCACATGTGAACAACTTTCCCCTTACTTTTGTATGTATTTCACTTAAACTGCCTCTTTTATCTGCATCTATCAGTATATCATGTATTCTTTATATAGGAGGGCATGTAATGCAGATTTTCAAAGAATACATTATGGATAAAGAGTTTGTATCACCATAAGAAAGAGCAAAAGATACATTTGGGGGTTATTTTATAGTCCATCAAAGGGAAATTTGTTCACATGTGACATCACACACCTTTGTCGCATTGCCAATGGGAGGATTTCCATAACATTTGTGATCGTAATGTTCAAATGCTCATAACTTTCTCATTATTTTTCCAATTTTTCTCAAACTTTCTTTGATTTTTCTGTTTGCACACAAGCTAACTCCTTACAAGGGTTTCATTCCCCTTCATCTAACTAGAATTTGTTTGCAAATAATCGTTAGAAAATGTGAGTTTCTTTTATCAAACTGGGTTCATAAATGTTGCAAGTTGATATCAAGGCATGCCACATTGAGCCACGATACAGTACTTTTGCATACGGTATTCTTCCCATGAAGACCTTGAAGTAGTTCACAACTACTTCCCTAAAAGAAAACAATTTGTCCTTTCAAACGACCATTCTTCTAATCTCTGCGTTATCAATTGCGGTGTGCCCCAAGAAAATGTTCTGGGCCCCGCTTATTCATATTGTATTTAAATGATTACAGCAGATCAACCGACACTTCATATGTCATTATTTCAGCTGATATTTGCTCTATTCATACCCGTGATAAAACGACAAAGTCGGAATTATCTATTATTACATTGGGTTAGAGTTATAGCAACTTATCATTAAGTCTAAAGAAACTGCATCGTACATTGAATTTCAATCGATGTTACACTCTTAAAAAAAACGACCCAATATAGGATAAAATAGGAACATGCAAGTTGGTTGGGTAAAAAGATATTTTGTGTACAACAGAAGAGATGATCAGATCCCGGATCTCGTCATCTTATAGAAGAGATGATCAGATGACAAAATCTTCTATCTCGTCATGTCTACATCCAGTGGAAGAGATGATCAGATGACATGATCATGGATCGAAGATCTTGTCATCTGACAGTGTCTGATCATCTCTTCTAAATGATGTCGTCATGATGAGATCCGGGATCTTGTCATCTGATCATCTCTTCTGCAAGATGTCAACATGACGAGATCCGGGATCTTGTCATCTGATCATCTCTTGCAAGATGTCGACATGACAAGATCCGGGATCTTGTCATGTCATTTGATCATCTCTTCTAAAAGATGTCGATATGACGAGATCCGGGATCTTGTCATCTGATCATCTCTTCTAAAAGATGTGGACATGATGAGATCCGGGATCTTGTCATCTGATCATCTCTTCTAAAAGATGTCGACATGATGAGATCCAGGATCTTGTCATCTGATTATGTCTTCTGAAAGATGTGAACATGATGAGATCCAGGATCCGGGATCTTGTCATCTGATTATGTCTTTTGAAAGATGTGGACATGATAAGATCTCGTCATCTGATCTTTTGCTATCATGATCGACTTCCCAAGATAATTATCTCAACATCTCGGTGGCACTTTTAAGCTTCCATAGTTATGTAAACTCTTCTTACGGTTGACTGAGAGTGCCGTGAGTTGTACGTACGACCATCTTGCGACAACAGAAATCGTGAGATGGTCGTAAGTTGACAAAAGAATAACCCATTAAATTCCTACGAAAAAGCGTACGAGTTCTAGGGCCATTGTATACCCGAAAATCTTTTACTTTCTTAAGAAGGTCTTAAGAAGGCCGTAAGAATCTATGCCCCATGTACTAACTGTCGATACCGCCCATAATCTCTACGAACTCCAGGATTGCTGCTATTTGATTTACGAGCAGTCGGTATGTACTCGGAGGGAAGGGCGTTAACCGTCGTCTTTAAGAATAAATGGGCCATTCCCGGATTAATCGAACCGTGTTTTAGAGTTTGTAGCATGTTTAAATTACTAGACAAATTTCAAATATTTATGATAGCTGAAAAAGGAAGCTCGGTTCCATGAAAATATTCCAGGGGCGTTTCATCAACTAAAACCGATTATTTTAATCAATTCGGAATATTAATGGAAACAACCTAAATTAAGTCAATTGTTAATTTTGACTACCGAGTTATATTGTTGGTATGTCGAGTCTGAATAATTTTGCTTTAAAATTTCTTCGTCTGGTATAGTTGGGTATGGTAGGAGTAGTAAGTATGGGTGTGGTTCTTAGCCACATTTGGTTTGGTTCCAGCCCAAGAGCTCGGTCTTTATATTGCAGGTTCCACTTAAATAAGTTTTGATCAATATTTTTTTTTTCAGTTCACGTATGGTGGATGTGAATGTGTGTGTGTGCGTGGGTGCATCGGTGTGTATGTGTGTGTTTAGGTATACAAATGTGTATCAAACAGAGATGATGGCTTACTTACGTATAAGACCGACCATTTCCATCACCTTCCAAAAAATGCTTTGCTTAAGGTTCACAAGTGCCATTGTCGGGCTTTGAATCTTGCTCGTCGGTGTAGTCAAGGGATCTTATACCACCCGGCAGTCAAAACAATACGTTCTATACCAAGGTAACCCCGGTGAAAATATCAATTGTTGGCCAGGATTCACATTATTATGTAATTCTCAGATTCTCGATTTAAACTAGAACTATCACTGAGGTAATTAATACCCCGACCACCGCCGTTAACATGGCAACAGTTTGCAACAGCATGTCTTGCCCATCTTTACCCAAAGACCTATGCATGAGCAAAATGTCATGAGAATTGGTTAAATACTGACGAAGTAGTTTGAACTACAAGATTTTTGCCTAATTTTTGAAATATAATATGTTGTTACCATAGCAACACGATTTCCAACACATGCAAAAATATGTCCTGGACACCTTTACCTCAAGACCAACGTGCGAGCCAAAGTTCAGGAGAATTGGTTGAAAAGTAATCAAGTAGTTTGAACCAAAAGATTTTTACCCAATTTGGGACATTAAGTTGTTACCATGGCAACGCAATTTTCAACACGTACGAAAAATGTGTCTTGCACATCTTTACCGCAAGTCCAATTTTTTTAAAGATTGAGAAAGTAGTTCGATGCGCAAGACTTGCAACTGACCGACCGACCATTCGACCGACCGTACACTGATTCCTATATACCCCCTTCAAACTTCGTTTGGCGGGGTATAAGAATACGTGGAATCAACTTAAGAATTAGACCAACACAAAGTAAATAGTTAAAAAAGACAATATAGTAACTTTCTGAGATCTAATAAATTTGAGGTGTAATAAACTTGTTTCATGGCAACGAATGGTAATACTGATGAGGTATTTTGGGGGCATCACAGTAACCCAAACTCTTGGCATAATTTATAGAAGATATTAATGCTTTATGAATGTCAACGTCATAGATAAATCTGTCAATGATGTCAAGGATCCAATATGGAGATTATCCCTTTCCTTGTTTACCACCTATATACAAGACTCTACATGATGCGAAAACAAGCTCAGAAGACATCTTCACATCTCTTAACATGCTTAAGGTCTCTTCGATTTCAACTAATATGCATTAGACGAGATCATGAGAGCCGATCAAAGCGAGGGAAAATTTATTCTTAGAGTCCTTGACGAGCAATAATTATGCAGATGACTTCGGCTGCGGTCGTATGTGAGCGGGGCACCGGCGGGGGACTGGAAGGGTCGCCCGCGACACCCGTCGGGAGTCGACTGATCCGACATCTACGACCACTCACTGTCGTGCTCGACGAGCGCCTCGTCTAGCACTTGAGACCGAGATTACGGCTTGCCGGGGAAAACTCAACAACGGGAAAGCGAGAATGAGAAAACAGGAGCTGAACAACAGCAGGATAACCACATGGGAAGTGACTTTGAAAGGAACAGAGAAGACGATTGTATTGACCTAAAACATCGGTGTCTTGCCCTACATAGTGGCTACTGGGATAATGTCTTTAGAACATTTTTCAGGGAAAATGATCACACTTTATCACAAACGTAAACATATCTTTACAAAAAAAAGAGATAAAAGATCCGGTGGTATACATTATTGAGCTCTTCATATGGTATATATCATTATATCATTGCCCTGCATGGTAAATACGTCCCCAGGAGTGGGCTATTCCAAAGGAAAAAAATTGAATAAAACTTGCTAATTCAGTTAATTTTCATGTTAATCCTTGTAATATTTCATAAGTCTTTTCACTCAAAATAGGCATTAGTCAATATTACATTAAATGTCAAATGGCAGCCGAGTTCACATTATGTCATGTATGCCTGGTGAAAGGATCAGGAACACAGCCATGATAGTAGAAATAATTATCATACCGATAGAATTAGAGTATCGACATTCCTTTTTAAAATATATTTTATTTCCTAAGAGCTTAAGCACAAACTTTAACAAACCTTCATCTTTCCTCTCTCTTTCCATTCCTCCTTTAAACCGTGACTCATAAAATGGGTCATGGGCAAATATTTCTTGAGCAAATGTATGCGTAGAGCATCAGAAGTACTTTACCTCTTTTCTTTCTTTCACTAGGCTCTAACCTTCCCTCTCAACAGATTGACATCGTTTATTTTTGTAATTTGTTATTAGTCCTAAATGATGTGTTGAGGAGCGGAATTTCAATAGAGGGGGTCGTGGCCGAATGAAAGAAGGGGGTAGGTTTTGCACTCTTGGGAGGAGCCGCGCGGCAGAGAAAATTTGGTGTCTCGATATCAACCAAATCTAAAGTCGATGTACTTTTTGGTTTGCTGATGTATAAGAGTCTGAACATGGTGAAAATATTAAGACTTGAGTTCGAGACGGAAAGGAGGTAGAAAATTTTCAGAATTATTTGGGAGTGGACGGATAACATCATGAGTACAGTTGGTGACATATTTCTAGCAATTAGATATAGCCGTTGAATGGTATAGAAATAGGAAAGATATCAGTATCATTCACAGTGTGTCGATAAATGGGTTCGGGCAGGGGAGAAAGTGTAGCGAGTGAGCTACATTATAGGTTTCCTAGCAGCATGAAGAAAGGGTACATGCAATGAAAAGTTTTGCCAGTGTTATTCACCGACAGATGTTATAGGCTACTGTAAATCCTTGCATCTGACTGGCTGATTGCAACTTCGTCAGTGAAAATCACTGACTAAAGCTTTCATGAAACCCTCTCCGGGTTGATCGACAGAATGGGAGAATGAATAGACGGAGCTGAAGGTGGATGGATAAAACATTCTTACAACCTTCACGAGGTATTAAGATGAAAGAGAGGGGAGAAAATGTAAAATTGAAGGGTGGTTGAGTGGCTTGCCTCCACATTTTGGGGGCGAATGATCGCATTTCGACAATGCCCTCCTTTCGGCTGTGTGAAAGACGCCATGACAATGGCCCGTCGACTCGGCTGTAAATGTTTACCCACGCAAATCCATTTATTTCGGGTGCTGAGCTCGACCCCGGGTCGCCTCCTGCTTATGTTGTGAAGGTGTTAAACCTCTACAATCATTACCATGTCTTTTCTGCAGGTGTGAGTCGGTAACCGGAGTGTGGCACTCATCCGATTCTTGCTCCAAAATTTCTATTGATCGGGACAAAATCCAATCCGTAAGGTAGTTTTCTTTGGCAGATCGAACCTCATTTCGGTGGTAACATAAAGCAAACAACCGCCTTTCTGATATCACCAGTATTAAATAGCCGGGATATACATACACTATTACCAGAGAAAAGAGAAAGGGATATGGGACACTAAGTATTCTTAGGTGCATTTCAATTAAATCTCGACTCGCGCTTAAAGTGTGTGAAAATAAATAAAATATGAGAACGGCTTCGGTACTTTGGCATTTCATCCACGTTATCGAAGCATCGTATTCTTCAATAGGCGGAACGGGTTAGATGTAAATCGGAGAAGGCTCGATCATAAAGAAGATAGATTCAAGATGGCGTCTAGTCTTTGAGAGGGTTGTGGTGAGAGTGGCGGTCCGCGCATGGCTGCAAGCCAAGAGAGGGGCCCCGGTTTAAAGAGGAGGGATGAGAGCGTAGAGACACCGTCACCTACCCTCTTCACTCGTCTCACTTTCAGGTGTTAAAACGCATTACGCTCCTTGATCGCCATTACTGCGCACATCACGCGCCCGTTTGTCACTTAAAGAGCCATTACCGCTTCCGCCTGGCCCGCTCCCGGCCCGCCGGTACGGAGATCAGTTTCTCAAGGGCTTCTTTCGTGGTGCTCCATGAAATGGCTGCTTTCTTTCCGGAATAAAACGGCGACTTCTCTCGCTTGGCCGTTGACCGCGTATCTCTAGTCCCCCTTTCTTTCTCCCTATCTCTCTCTTTGCTCGATGATGTCGAGTGCCACACCGCCATGCGCTGCTTCGCATACGGAATAGATTCACGAGGCCCTCCTAAAGATCGAGGACAACTTTTGTTGGGAAAGCTTGGAACGGACCCTCCAGCTAATTATCAGCTTCATTCAAAAGCACATTGAATTCATATTAAAGCCCCATCTAAAAATGAGGTTATTAGTGAATTTGGTCCGAGTATCCGTTACCAGCATAACGCCCAGTCTACCGTAGCATTAGCAGTCCTCGCTTGAACAATCCTAACTGCAAACTAGGATAAGTCAACCCCGTGTTGTCAATCACAGAACTTAAAACCAAATGTAAATTTGTAGAACCACTGTTGGTGGGCTGGTGTCCTAGTTTGAGAGTTCTTTTCTTTTCTTAAACCCAGTCTCATTTTTGAGATGACGAGCGGAATACGACAAAGCCTCTTCCCGCCATCTTGTCTGACTTGGAAGCATTAGACAGGTGCGAAGTTTACCCTTCTGAGAAACCCCACAACTATGACTCAAACTTCTCTCCGTTAAAGAGTAGGCCTACGCCCCAATAACCATACAGCTCACAACTTTCTAATAATGATTGTTTAAATTTACAACAGATTTATACCCACCCGCCCGCCATCCTGTGATAACGAATATAATGTCCATTTGGATGAGAAGACATTTATGTTGTAATTGGGTATTTAATGCCATAATAAATGATTTACAGTTCAACGATATGCACTTTCTTGGCCTTGAGTTAAGAAGAAGAGGGTGGCGATAGCAAGTACTTGATAAACGAAATTCGCTTTGATCCTTTCTGATATATACACTCACGAAAAAAGAGTTATTTTTTTCCTTATGAATATCCAGTGGTCTACATATGGGTGGGGAGAGGGGGTGCTTGCCCTCCAGGAATAAAAAAAAGAGAAAAGGGAAGAAAAGGTACAATAAGGGTAAAATATCAAATTATTTTCTGAATATTATGTCATAATCTATCATAAACTTTGAATTTTGTAATAAAAATTGTGACATGTATGCTCTCTCGCAACTTTTTATAAATTTTACCCGATACGCCATATTATGACCCCCTTAAGTTTGTTTCCCCTATCGTTACGCCACTGTGAATAAACATTCAAAAAGCTACAATAAATGAAATATTCAACACTTTAACCTATAAAACAAAGGCAATCTCAGGAATGCGAGTTCATTATTCATCTATAATCACAAGGGTATAGAAATCTTACGCACAACTGATACAAATCATGCAAATGTTGCATTTATTATCAAAAAGTATATCGATCCATTTTTTGAACAAATGTTTATGTTTTTTTTTTAAGAAAATGTAATTGCTTAATGATTTTGGACAATAATGACTCCTTAAAGGTTTTGAATATGCTGCAAATTATAATATTTCCTTCGTATTAAGGGAGGATTATCGTGTTGGCTTCACTCAAAATCGGTCATATTCTGACCCACCACAATTAAGCTATTGTTTAATCTCGAATTACTTCTCGGCTCCTCTCTCTTAACCGTACAAACTCTATGCGAGAAACTTTAAAAACGGTCGTTGACTCGAGTCAACTATAAACGAAAACCGGATTGACAGCTTGCTCCAAGTTGGGGTACTGTTCGGCTTCAATTGATCAACAATAACCGACCATTAGCCGCAATACACTATGCTATTGATTCCAAGTGTTCTCGGGGGCACAAACGACGGAATGTGCCCGGCAGGAAAAGAACCTCCCAAATCCTCTCCTTTTAAAGAAAGATTACGAAGTAGGAAAACACCGCTATGCTTTCTTTCTTTCTTTGCCCTTGTCGTTGAGGAGAAAAGAAGAGGGGAAAAGGTGTTCCTTTGAGAGCAAAACTGCTTTGACGAACTGGCGTAGTATAACACGGTTAAAGGTAAGGGCTTCAAAGAGGAAGCATCATAGGTTGGCAATTTAGATCGATTAAGCACATTGACACTTTTAGAACATCATGGAAGTAGGGAATTTCCCCCTTTCACGATTCTACTCAAAGTCTAGTTCGAAGATTGCATGTTATCTAAAACGAAATTAACAAAAACAGAGAATTTGAGCCTTGTTTAAAATCATACAATTTAATTCCATCCAAATCGTATAAAACTTAATCAGTTCCTTGTATCAGCCTTATGTTTGATAGGAACATTTACGTCATTACAGACGAAAATTCCACTTCTGCTGCTTTGCCAGTATATGATTCGAGAATCCCCCAAATGTATACATTTACCTATTGGGCCTTTAAACTCTGAGGAGGATGAAATGTCGCTGTTAAGAATCGAACCACCAACAATAAAACCAGCATTAAATTGCTAGCGAGAAGAAAAGACCTCAAAGAAGGAGCAAAATGCGATTTTGATTCTCTGAAAGCCTCTGAATAGTTTAATCCGATCAAAGACTTGGAACAACACGTTTGAGCTATAATCCGAGCCCTTCCCTAAGGCAACTGTCAACCTAAAACCTCATATAGCCACATCATTTTTCTATACCTGGGACTATTGAAAACCACCACCTCCTTTGTATCAACACTGCGACACAATCACACGTATAATTTGATCGCTCCACGGTTTTATTACCGAAACGCCAAAGTATGGCAGTGCGGCTTTCGAACAAAACGGAGATTAGACTTCGCTGACAAAGTTTGTGACACGTTTTAAAATAATAAAGACTGAAAACGGGACACTTTATCATTCATGTTCTTTGCCTACAGTATATTTTGAATTCTGACAATAAAGTTTAGAAATGATCATTACCCCCCCCCCCTCTCTCTCTGATTTGATGTTGTCTTGCAATGGTGTAACATGATTGATCAAACGTAATTTAGTCTGTAAAGTTGTCTTTGAATATTATATTGGAAAACAAAGATTTGCGCTATTTTTACATCTAACAAAGATTTCACTGGAATAATGTTGGTGTATAGCCTTAGCTGTATATTGTGGGCTCCCCCGGTGCAGAGCGATTGAAAACTAATGTGTTTAAGTATGTGTACGCATTATCTCTCTCTCATACACGCACGCACGCACACTTCCTACCCACACACGCGCAGCCTCGCATACACGCACTTTCATACCATTCTCTCTATTTTTCACAAAATGCATACAAATCCACACACACACACATACACACACTCACATCTGTACACCTCTGCATCCATACACCCACACATAGATATCCAACCACACACTCTCAAACACACACGTTCCATCTCATCACAAACACGATGAAGTGTCAAATGTTGGTTTTGTTTTCTTAGAATGATTACTTATTTTAGGTCATTTTTGGCTCTGCGAATTTCAGTTCTGAATTCGGAAGATTAATCTCTGATTAACGTCCATTAATAAAAATTTAGTTTTGCAGTGTTTGGTTCAATGTTTGATGATCGCATTATAGTAACTGAAATTGCATTGTCAAAATGTAATTACTAATACGCGATTTCTCCGTTTCTTAAAAATGATATGTAATTCAACATATTCATAGTAATTTAAGAAAAAAATCCGATCATTTTATTTTTTGGATAGACTTATGAAATCTATAATAATCAATCATTAATTATGTTGACGCAAATTTTAAAACTCCCTTTAAGCCTCTACCCTTATGACGACAAAATAAGAGGCAATTTGAGAGAAGACAGTAGATTGAATGACCTTGTCGTTCTTGATTGCTTTGTAAAACCACTTTCCTGTCATTTGAGAACGAGAATACAGGTGAAGTTAATGTATTTTTTACAATGCAGGCTGTTTTTCAAAGCACCATCTTTGTTAGGCCTATATAAATTAAAATGACAATTTAAAAAAGCAGTGATGTATTTCTAAAGTCTCATTTCCGTTCAGACTTTTGTTCTGATTCTCACAGACATCATAAAATACTTGCGATTCAGATGATCAGTTTTGTTTCTTTCGGATTTGAGGTTTATAAAACATCCGCTGTTGAAAGACCAAAGTATCTAGAGAGACAAAGAGAGAGAGAGAGAGAGAGAGAGAAAGAGGAGAAGAGAGACTGAGAAAGACATATGGACTTAAATCCCACATATCCATTTCAAAATCAACCTCAATGATTGATTAATTACTTGAATAACATTGCGGTCACCTAAATTACCACAATAAAGACTTACTAACAAAAATTCTGACACGCTCTGTTTCTTGATCTTCGCCATTAAAACGCAGAATAAACCTTTATTACTTTATGGGGTCGTGGTGTGGCCCATTCTTGTCCTTCCCAATTGTGGCATAGAGACTCGATCTAGAAATTCAGTCATCCGAGTCTTCCTTAGGTCGAGCTACATTATATGACGCCTTGGGACGAGACACACCCTCGGCAGTCTTAGACCGCCGTATCCTCCCAGCGAATTGGGGGTAATTATTAATTTATACAATAGAATTAGATAGGCATACATGTACATATCTCTTTCATGCTGTGTAATGAAGCCGTACAATCACGACATTGCCAAGGAAAAGGCATTTCCGGGGAGCGAGTAATAAAATCAATCTTAGCATAGACAAGAGGATTGGGCAGACATCCTGGAATCGTAATGCCAAGATTCCGACGGATTTGTGCGCCGCGGACAATGGCGCTTGGCGCGTCCTAGTCCCACACGCATCGATTGGTGGTGGTGGGTTTAGCACCTCCACAGCCGGTGTATCTATACCGCACCTGCTGTGGTAGCGGTCGCCCTCTCCATCCTCATGGCTGCGTTGTCAACAGAGAGAAAGAGAGAGAATGAGAACAAAATATGGGACATACCTAAAATAAAAATGTCTACTCAGAGGCTCGAAACTTGCCGGCGGATATGAGTGTTAGATCTGGTTCCCTATGAATGACTGAAACCAAACTCTATTATGTTGGAATTCATTGTGAGGCGATTGTGGGCTGAATAGAAGCAGAGAGCTGTGTAATTACAGCTTGTTTCTATTGATTGTAATTGTGATTTAATTCCTCTTCTCTTACACGTCATCTTCATTACGTGGATGAGGGGGTTAACGAGTAGAATAGGTTTCGTCGCTGGGGAGGTTCTGGGCAACCATCAAGGTCAAACACGCGCCAGTCTGTCAGTCTATGCCACAGCTCGAAACGATAACACAAAACAGTGAGGTGAAACTGGACAAACGAACTAAACAGACAAGAGGATTTATTATATTGATACAATGTCTTCGAGTATGGTTGATATACTGGAAGCATGCTCCAGGAAGCTAAAATATGATTGACAGAGGTCACAGAAATATAATGATTATTTGCCAAAATTTATTTTCTGAAGTGTTTCATTTTGATAAACGATCTTTATGGTCAGCCGGATGTGACCATGAACTTGATGTCAATGGTTTTGTATCTTTATATCCTCCTTCCATAATATATCTGCGCGGTGCAAAATATCGTTCAAAAAAGAAAATATAAAATCAATGCCTTATTTTTTTTACATAGATTTTTATGACAACAACATTTAATTGATGACATGTGGTACCGTTACTCAAGTGAGTTACCGGCTGTTTGATGGAGGAGGTGGTGATGATTACATTAAAGGCTTTGAGAAAAGGGCAGATAAATGTCTTCAAAAATATTAATGGTAATAGTAAGGAAAACAACAAAAATGGTAATAATAATAATAATGAAATTGATGATGATTATTATGATATTGATTTTAATAATATAAGTAATAATGGTGATTTGATTTGATTTTATTAATTTCCGTTTCACAACATAAGTATGATAAATATAACATGACAAGGTCGAAAATACTGCAAAACATAATGAAATATATATAACCTAATCTTAGACTTAAGGAACACAATTCAACAAATTAAAAAAAAACCTAATATGACATTTGTGTTTTAAAGTAAGTAATAAGTAATAATAATGCTTACGATGGTAATATAAAATGACAACGATAACAACAACAATGCAAATGATTATCATAATCAAATGATAAAGTTATGCAAAGTTATGAAAAATAATGCTAATAACCAGTGATACTATGCAGTCATAAAGCCACAGGGAATTCCATTCTTATTTTTAGATTTAAAAGAAATACATGCAAGAGATTTAATGTATCAAATGTATTTTGGTTATAAGATATGTACATATTTTTTAATGGATAATACCTTAAACGGAGTGGGGGGTGGTTATTTCATTCGTTAAATTGGTTATGATGGTTGACGATGGAACACCTGGCTATTCGGCGAATGAATAGTGATGATAAAAAAAGAAACTCAGTTCTGCCTTTCGCGATACTTCATATTATTGCGTCTTTACACGTTCATGAAAACTTGTTTTATTCACAGGCGAGCTGCTTACAGTCCCAGTCAACACGTTCCACACCCGGTAAAGAGGCACTAGGTGAATCTATAAATATTAAGAGAATACAAATCTGGATTTCGTGATTACTAACGAGGCGCATAAGATGTATCAATATTTGAGCTCGAGTGTGGCCCTTTCACGGTCAGACACCCTCTGTAATATATATAACTCAAACACAATGTCAAACAATTTGTCACTACAATAGCGATCATTACTCGCTCCATAAATCCCTCGATTGCACCTCTCACTTCGGAACAAAAGCACGAAAAGGAGCCATGAGAGTGAGCAAGGGAAGGTAAGGCAGTCGGGAGGAGAACGGAAGGAAAGGTTGACTAGAAAACAAACAGACAACCAAGAGGAGGAAATGCATAAAATCTTAAGTCAAAATAAGCAGAGAACAACAACAGGAAAATGGGAAAAGGAAGGAAAGAAGAGAATAGGAATTTTTAAGAAATTGCAACGCGTGATATGTGGAGAGATCGTAGAAATATTATCGGTATTAAAGTCATAAATGCGTACAGGTGGTAATAGTGAAGGTAGTACTAGGAGGAAAAAGTAGAAGATGGAATGATGGTGAATTGTCATCACAGTTTGGTCATTCCATCACCAACCAAAGTCAACAAGCTTACATGGCTGCTGTATTCTTATCCAAGAAATATACACTTGCAAGCAGGCCAATATATGAATGTGTAATTTTGCTGGAAATTGAAAAAGTGATTGGCAATGAAAGACAGAATGAGACAGATAGAGAGAGAGAAAGAGAAAGAGAGAGAGAGAGGGGAGGGACGGAGAGATTAAATACCATCTGCGTGTGTGTGTTTGTTAAGGTGCGTGGGGTGTATTGGAAAAACAAAAGTGTGGGTAGGTGATGCAAGTTAACTTGGTATTCGGATGTGTGAGTACTTCAGTGTGTACGGTGAAATATTGAGAGGGGTATAAAAGTGTGAGTGCGTATTTTGATGAGCAGAGAAAAGGCAAAAATTAGAGTAGAAAGAAATGCATTTAATTTGAAAGAAAAGATGGAAGAAAAAGAAGGATGATCAAGAGAGTTGCACAACAGGTGGATAAAAAGGGAAAGAGGCTTGGGAAGTACGAGGTGCACACTTTTTAGAAGGGGGAGAGGAAAGGAGAGAGGGGGAGCATTAGAGTTGGGGAGATTGACTAGGAGAGAGAAGGGGAGAGAAAGAGGAAGGAGAGGAACCAAACATGTTCCGTTTTACCCCAAAATACCACGAACAAAGGGGACCTGGTTGATGCGGGGAAAAATATATCGACGATTGAAAGGTAAATTATTGTCCGCATAATATCACAAATATTGGCTCAATGTGTCCCGACAATAACTATTATCGCCTCTTGCAAACGCGTGAAAAGCAAACTCTGCTATTAGTATCTATAGCTCTTACAATAGCATTTCTATTCTACATATATTTCTTTATCCCATAAGTTTGAAGGCCAGGGAGCAGAGCACCGGCCTATTCACAGTTCTGTATTGACGGTGACTAAACATTTATGTATGAATTCATTGATATAGGAGTATCTAAAGAGGGTATTACTCAAGCCCTCGTTTGCTGACTGGAATAAAGAAAGAATTTCAAATTTGTCATGATTAGTAAACTCGCGATCACAATCAGTAACCTTGTTTCCTTCGACAAGAAAATTTCCTTGACATTATTAGAGATTTCGGATTACGTCTTAACAAAAGAAAAAAAAACTGTGCATGTCACTCGGTATGGGAGTGAAATGTTTTGGTAATTAACAAAAATATTGATAATCTGAATTTAAAAAAAATCTTACCATATATTGGTGATGAATGCTCTTCTATCACTACAATTGTTGTTATTAGTCTCCATAAAAAAAACAAATTTGAAGAAAAACTAACTTTAGTGACATTTTTTCAACTTTGTTGCAGTCACTCCTGCAAGCAGTGATTTACCAAAAAGGTCCTAGTCTTTGGTTAAAAGAGGATTATTATTTCCAAAAATAATTTTAAACCCGGGTTTAACTCAGGTTTAGTTAAACCTGGCTATCAGAATACCGAAATGATTAAACTACACTTAGACCAGAGCTGAGGTTTAGAGGAGGTTTAGTTAAAGCAGGGTTTTAACTTTAGACTAGGGTTAAAGTAAACCTGCTATCAGAATACGGGCCATAAACAGTTGCTGAACCCAACCCACCAGTCTACCCCTTATCTAGATCCGCCGAATTTAGGAGTCTAGAAGATATTTCTAAAAAGCTTTCTGCTTGTCATGTAGTGATGACTTTATTTTCGTTTCATTTATTCATTCATTTATATTTATTTATGCTTTTTTTACATTAATTTGTATTATTATTTAATTATTATGATTATTATTTATTTATTCATTTATTTTATTTATTTATTCATTTATTATTGTTATTGTTATTATTATTATTTATTTTTATTTTTTACTTTTTTTTGGGCGGGGGTTATTCATCTGCCCCTGACCAGTAATACTAAAATAGCATATGCAGTAAAGGTTGCGGTACACGAAGTTATAAAGTCACAAATACGATGCGCATTGGAGTGTGTGTACAAGTGATTGCTATAGCGCGTGTTGCCAAGTGTGTGTGCGTGTGTGTGATTGGTGTGCATGGGTGTGGGTGAGGGTTTATGTGCGATAGGTTCCCACAGGTTATTCAACACTGTGGTGCAGTGACTTAGGTAACCGTGTGTCATAGTAGGTGATAGAAACAGACAATGGAAGTGATTCTAGCAGCAAGACGCCATTTGAGTGTTGACTTCTCCAAGAAATGTCTTATTTTCGAAAAGTGTTGAAATCTGAGCGGTGAATGAAATTGTTAACAATGGTAAATGATAGGTGATTTTATTTTCTAAGACCGATGCCTTTTTGCTGTCACAATATCGATATACTTTCCAGATTCTTTATATCGTGATGATTTAGGTAAACAAGATTGGACGACAAGAAATAAATACAATAAAATATATACGTTACTTGTCACAGAGCAATGTTGATCAGATGATCATTAAGTTAATTTATGCTCTTGCATTGTAAGCATGAAGTTCAGTTGCTGACAAGCTTTTGGGTATTTGAAAGTGACTGCGCACCTATAAATGCACTTTTAATTATGTACACCGCTCTAAACGCCTCCCATACACCACCCACACACATTCTACGAATAAAAACCTTTAATATCATGAATATGCATCCGCATACATAGAATGACTCTAAGTTTACTTTTGGAATGATCAAGTTAAAATGTTTATGTAAGAATAAATAATGAGGAAGAAATAAAAAAGTATTTTTGGATTTTTGGATATTTTGGATTTTTTTTCTAAAATCATATTTATTATGATTTTAGAAAAACAAATCCACATCTATCCTTGTCTCATTCTCACCTGCGCGTGCAAAATATATATTTTTTTAAATTAAAATGATTTTTCTCATTTATAGTAATTAAAATAACCACCTACCCTCGAATTCTGGGCATTTAAAATTTACTTTGTCAAAAGAAAAAAGAACGTAAGTACACGTCTGACAATATTGAAAATTAATTGAAGGTAAAAAACTAGGATTTACAGAATAATTATGTTTGAATATGTCCCAAATATAATGATTGAAATGAATACTTATAATGATGCCTTCCATAGCATACCATTGGGCGATTTAATCTTTGTTGTAAGGAAACGCCCCCCCTTTTTTTTTTTGGGGGGGGGGGGTAAATTAATCCTTTCTGCCTATGACTTTGGGTAAAAGTTCACTTTCAAATGGATTGGCCAAAATGACCATCCTCCTGGTTGGTATGTGTTTTTCAAAAAAATTGTTAAAATCAACACAATTTTGGTTAAAATCTACCAGGAATTCGGTTGAATTCGACCAAGAATGGTAATTTTATTCATTTTTAGAGTGTTTTAATGTGTCAAGTAGTGCTTACTATTGATAAATCAATTTTGAATAATTTCCACAAGCGAATTAAAATGAAAAAGTTCTATTGTTAGACCACCTTATGATAACATCCTTCTCATTGAAATGAAAATGAACATTATTATCGTAGGTTTTTCTCTTTCTCCTTATGCGTATGTTATCTTCAACTTTTGTTGATTCATTTTTTTTAGTCAATTGGTACCGATGCCAATCATATCAATAACATTCTGACCTTGATGACCAAGATCCGTATACAGTCTCATCGACCTTGGTTAAGTCACGTCTTAGCAACAAAAAATAGATACAACCCAAACAGAAAAATAAGAAAACACGATTTCTTTTCTTCAAAGAAGAATAAGAACAATACGGTAATAGAAAAGGGGCATTGTTGAGGATGCTTTCTTAATCGACGCCCGCATCATGGGAAAACTTCACCCCCGCGTAGACTACCAGACCCTCTTGTCGCCGAGTTTGCGTTTCTCTTCTTATTCTTCGATGACTTTTGATAGCTCTACAGACCCAGTATCCCACAACAGGCCAGTCATCGGAGATGGGAGGAGACAAGATTACAAGAACATCACACATTTTCCATTGTGGTCGTTTCGAATTTGCCAGAACACAAATAGAAGGGGCGGAAAAGATGCTTGCATTTAGCCTTTTCCTTTCATACCACCACCGTGTGATCACGGCGTGGCCATGGCCGACAATGTGGAAGGACAGATAGTTTTTGTATCGGAACGCTATTTGTCCGTCATTATCATTTCTCTATTTTTCTAGCAGCAATAGCAAGAAAAACCTAACACGAAATAGTCTTTTCTCTTTTCCTCGACCACAGTGGGAAAAACCAAAAAGAGATGACCAAATCTTTGGGTTTGAAATTAGTGATGATCCAAAAGACGTGGAGGAAAAGGCCAAACTCATTTCAGCAAAATTCTAAATTAAGAAATTGTCATGGAATCGCAAATGGTCAGATATTTCTATTTGTGGGGAAACCCCCACTTAGATTAGTATTCTGATTATCCGCTTAAAGAATTTGATTATATATACTGTAAACTAAAAAACATTTCATATCTTTGCATTTTAAGATTTCATGAGGACATTGCTTTAGTCTCAATTGCTCTCGATTTTCTTCTTATCATTCTCATATTTTTTACAGTCTGATGACTTATAAGATGTCTGCCCTTATCTAAATAAAATCAATTATCAAAATGATATTGAAAATATCTATTTGTTATTGTTTTGATCCTTCTTCGCTTCAGCTATTCTGTAGGACCTATTAATTGGGTCACTTATTGGCTCCTATGTTGGTAATGTAACTCTATATATATTCCCAGCGCAAAATTAGATTAAAAATCCAACCCACTATTTGACCTTTACACTTTTGTTTTCGTGTAGTTCATATTTAGTCACATTTTAGTCCATTAAAAGATAATAGGATAAGGGTTTATTGTTATAAATTATGACATATCAATAAAATAAAGACACACAATAATAATGATAATAATGATATGCGTTTATATAGCGCAAAAACTATTTCTGTGTATTCTATTGCGCTGCAAGAGCTCCCCAGTTGCTGTACTGACTACTGGAATAAAAAGGTTTTTTTTTATTTTAGTTTGAAATTAAATAAAGATGTAGAATTCCTCAATGTCGAGGGAAGTTCATAGCTTCCATAGCTGTGAGGTTGATAATAAGAAATGGCCTATCATCCAGTGTTGCTTTAGTCTTGTGTGGGGGTATTTGCAGTGTGAGTGTATCTTGTGAGCTATAGGTCTTGAGTTCGGGATTTTGATTTGAAGAGATCTGAGATATAACCTGGGGCGTGATCATTAATATGTTTAAAAACAGTCTTTAGGATCTTAAATGTGATTCTTTGCCGGAGAGGTAACCAGGTGTAATTATCTCAATAATGGGGTAACTGGAGAGAATCTGGGGGAGACGGCAGATTAATAATCATACAGATCGGGGTAACACATGGCGAAAAAATAGAAATTACACACTTACATGATGTCTGAACAGAAAGACTAGATTTGCGATAAAAACATGACGAAATCTATTAAAATTTGATATTATGAGATCAGTCTCGTTTGTTTGTAAGTTATTTTTTTCCAGCCATGCTTGGCGTAGTTTCCTTCAACAAGAAATTTATCCACATTGTGCTGCACTCAACCCAGGTGAGGTGAATGGGTACCTGGTAGGAATTTATTCCTTGAAATGCCACAGCGCTGTAAAGGCTGCGGGGCGAAAGCCAGGGTAATAATATCCAAGTCCTTTGGAAGCGCATGGAGACGTTATTTATACTGTGTTATGCGCTATACAAGAACTGATTATTATTATTTAGGTGAACAAACGAAAACGTGTATATTCAAGAAGAAGTAGATAAGGATTAAACGTTCCTAAAAAAATCCAAAGAGGGAAATAATATAAATATTTATTTGTAATGGAATTAGCAAAACATCAATCAAGTTGTGTTCTTTCAAATGTCCAAGTTTTGGTTTATAACCAATCACCCTTTTCGCTTTATTTATGTTTAGAGGATAAGACAGTAAAAATGTGCTGCTTTTTCATGTCTCGAACCTTTCTTCGCAAAGCATCAGCTACATATAAAAAAATAAAATTATAAACATGAAGTTCATACATTTTTCGTATTTTTGTTGTTCCCTTCAACCCAATGTTAAAGTTGTTTTGATATGTTTAATCTATTTTAAATATATGTCAGTAAACACTGAATTAGCACAGCCGTTTTAGATTCTCCTCAAATGATTGTTATTGAATTAGTTACATATCTAATTTTCCTGAATTATTTGAATTTATTTCTGCATTATTTAAAATTAATAATCTGTGATTTGTCTCTTTAAAGAAATATTGGTCCTGGTTAGGCTTTTTTGTAGCGTTATGAAAAGTGAATACATAAATGAGATTACTGTGATGAAAAAATTATGAAAGTTCGCTCATTTTCACTTTAATTATATCGTATATTTTTTTCTATATGACCGACGTATGAATGATATTGTTTAAAAACCCACAAAGATGAAAAACTAACGAAGTGAACAGATAATCAAAACTTGAAACAACCGATTATGACTCATTTTTAAAAAATCCTTATGAATATACTTTACATACATTGCGTGTTTATTTATTAAATAAACAATACTCAAGATATTTATTGCCCAAATGAGCTTACAATCTTTAATAAATATATACATTAAAAACAGAATTTATATTTCATTTTCTTTTCCATCTTTATTAATACTTTTTTCTTATCTTTCTGTATATTACAAACAAATTCAAACCAGAACCGGAACAAAGTTACAAGAGTACTCTAATCTCTTTCCTTTAAATTATCCGCACTTTGTTAATAGCATCTATATCATTCTACAAGTATTTTGAAGAGGTTCTATATTATACCTCTTTCGTCCTAGATCTTGGTAGCGTTTTTTAAATGCAATTTATGTATTAATTTCACTGGTAACGGGAATATGCTCCTGAAAGAGTGGTATTTGATTGGCTTGAGAGCATATTTGTCAATGAAAATCAATGACAAGACGTTTCGTGAAACGCTTCCTTGGTGAAGTAGATAGAGGAAGAAGTGGCGTCGAAATGATACCGACTGCTCGTTCATTCATTGGTGGAATTAATGCCGGATGCATATCTTGCTTAGCCGCCAATGGTCACAATAGATCCACTTTACACCAGGACCATTCCAAAATTCCACAAAAAGGGGAAGACTCTTAAATTTTTTTTTTCAGGTGTGTAACAAAACCACTGTCATTATTCTGTAATAGTTAGACAAAAATATGACAATTATCGGACTCCACTTGATACACGATAGCGTGAATTCAAGGGAAAATGGTGATTGCAAGTTTTATTTAGTATGGCTGTTAAACATTCTCACCTACGTCAAAATGGAATAGTCGATTGATTCAAAAGTGTCAGAGTTTAATGAGGCGCGATGGATGCAACTCCTCCCCCTTTACTACGAGTAGTTATTTGATTGACGGACAATGAAAAACCGCGTCACGACGAACCCCCGCCATCCTCCAGGCCTTTCACAGCCACAACAATTTTACGTCGCCGCTGGTTTGGGCGGAAAATAAAGGACGGTCCGTTGTTTTGCATCACTTCCAGCTGATCATCGTTTGACGAAAAATCCAAAGGGTCTTAGGAACTTGATTCAAACTTATCCTCGTCTCCACTTTAACTTTTGCTTTCTTCTTGGATACTAACTCTCCTTATACCAATTCCTGGACTTATTACAGACTTTCTCTCGACTGCAGTTTCGGTAAGTAAGAAACGATCTAATTATACCTGAAAATTTTCCCCTGAACTAGGGCGCGGGAACTTTTTATTTTTCAAATCAATTTAACTTGTCCTTTTCAGCCTTATGCTTACATGTACATACTATGATCATATTAATCAAAGTGCACAGATACTCGGGCCTTATTTTTTTTCCTTTTGCAACCATATTTTGGTTGGTATCAAATTATCTTAATAAGAATGATTCCCTTCTGTATGTGGATTGAAGCATGGTTTGCTGAGACCCGCGCGACTCTAGGATTGCTTTAATGTCATATCTGTTATAGAACTTAAATGAAGCGTGATCAGTTGGGGAGAAGGATTCCAAACGCAGAAAGCGAAAGTCCTAAAACAATTAGCAATTTCACTTCCCTGTCTGTCGTTTGATGCTTTGAAGTCGCCCATGCCTGAGCAGATGTACGGAAATTATCATGTCATCTCTTTTTAATATTCGCTATGGTTTTCAAAAGACAAGAATCTTTATAGATTATATAGCTGAAGGAGAGACTCCCATCAATTCAATAATGATATTTTTTAACGATTGTTTGACGTACAAGGAATTATAAGAATATAGTAGCAGTTTTATGTTTACTTTGAACATCACTAAATATGAAATTCAGATTCGCATGAGCGGAAGACGTAATGGAAAGTGTATGCTCATGTTTTTCTTATCTTTCCCATCTTATTTTAAATTGCTGTTTTATTTCGTAATTTGAATCGTTAGAGTAACAAAGTGCCACAATTTCTCTATTTATCAGATCTCGCTCAGTGAGGGGAGAAATTAGTAAAAATGATTGACACATTATTTAAGCAACTATTATGATTAGGATCAGGATGTATGAAGTGCGTATCTGACACATTGTAACTCCAAGTCTTACTTTCAAGAACATTCTTTAGTTCATAATGTTTTTTTTTTACCTTATGAATATCAAATTGTTGCGTTATAGTCATTGTGAAAGTAAGCCTACACTGTTCGAAAATTTATCCTTAAAATAAAAGAAGTTCCTGCAGCAGAGTCTCGAGAACACCTGTAATCTTACCAGATTGCGTAATACAGGACATTGGTATTTGGTGTATGGAACCTTACAAATTTCCTTTAATAAAACACACTTTTCCCCTTTTTAAAAAGACTTGTTCTGCTAAATTGCAGGAAAAATTTCTGTCTTATGAATTTACAGAATGATTCTGTCAATGCTTTTTGAAAAATCTTCTTTGTTTTTTTCTGTAAGATCAGGTTTTTTTTAACAGTGTATATATTTTCAATATTCTAATGATCATGAAGAAAGCATGACTGTTTCTCTCGTACGTAACCGGACTGTTAATAATAACTTGGCATACGACATTATGGATTGGTGATTTTATAGACCCACATGTATATGATTCGGACAGTAAACTAATTTCGGAGGTATCTGAAATGACAAAAACCGATGTCTTACCTACCTTAATTTTCAATAAAAGAAAAACTCCGTCACATCCATGCACCTCTCCACCCTCTCTCTCTTTCTTCCACTTCCTCTAATTCTTTAGAGCATGATCGCCCCTTTGTTTTATGTACAAACACATGCACTTTTTTTTGTTTTTCTGTTTCTTTTTTCCACCAGAATTTAGCTCCACATAAAAGCGAAAAGTCCGCCATTTTCATATTTCTGGCCTCTTGCGGTTAATTTCAAATATACCAGCTCTACAAAAAGAGAAAATGTGTGTATTTTAAAATATTTAAGATGGGAGGGATGTACTATTTTCCTGTCAGTTACCATGAGGAGCAAGAATGAGAAAACAGAAAAAACGACAAAGGCGATTTCATCTATTTAAATGTTTTTTGTTAAAGTATTTTTGAAAAGTAAAGCAATTTTTTTAGATATATTTTTGTTGTTGTGCAAATGGCGACTTGAAGCTTATCAGATATCAAATTTCAAACTATTTCTGAAATGAAATGTCGTCATGAAGATAGGTATCAGCATTCTACCTTAGCTAAATAACAATACATTGCCGCAATTAAAAAACAATATATCATTAATTAGAAAAGATTTTTTAGGCAAGTTTTTGCAAACAAATATAGGACTTTTTATTACACTTTCTCGTAGTCAGTGTTTTCACATTGATACAACCACACAAACTAGAATTCACATTATGTCTTTTTAAAAACACTTTACTGGTTGCAAATAAATTCTGATTAATCAATATTTCAAATATTTGAAATCAAGCCTTCGAGGAAGATATAGTGATTGAGTGTAAAACGACCCTTAATTTATTCAAAACTTATTTGAAGTAGCTGGGTTAACTGAGAGATGCATTGATAAATACATGTAGTTTCTGGGCAAGCAAGCACTGCAAGCTAAGCAAATTCAAAACCCTTGAATTAATATAATATCCAAAACCTTTACGCACTTTGATAGATCCCTCGAGTACGTTCAGTTTATTGAACGCCAAACATAAGGTATGCTTACATACATGTACGCCTTCAGGTACAACTTGAAACTGCCCGAGTATCAAGCGGCAAGACACGTTTACCAACCCGCCCGCTGCGGCGTATCTGTTTGCCCAAGAAATACCCCTTTCCGACGAAGAAATGGTAGAAAGGCCGTGGATTTCTTTCACGCTCCGTGCACTTGTCCGTGGTGGAGTTCGGTCTCTTTTCCAAACAAGAGCCAAGTGGTTAATCTGCCCATTTTGATGGCAAGTAATTAGTATGAGCATTGCGGTTTGGGGGCTTTGTCGTAGGGATCCCTATGGTATCCTATTGCGATGACGGCGATTGGAGTAACACGTGCGGCAAACTTGTTGATAAGATACTGTTAAAACGCCACTGCTCCCACCAACAGCGGTCATTTGATTCCAAAAGCTCGCAGTGGACACACTTATTTCAAACACCGCCCCTCCCCACACTTACCTATCTCATGAAGATACATATCTCATAGGATTCTGGTGTTAAGTCACTTACCTAGAAACTTCGTGAAACCAACGGGCTTATTTTTGTGTTTCTTCACGCAGTTTTTGTTTCTGATCGCCGGATTTTTAATTCTCCTCCGCGTTGGAACAACGATGCAGCATTTCGGAGGTTACAACCCCGCAGCTCTCGGCGCCATGTACAGCATGCACCAACAGGCGTTACAGATGCAAGCTGGTTATCGCCCGTCCACACACGCTCTCTCTCTCGCCGAAAGGCTTGCAGGTGAGTTAGTCGAAACTCTTGTAAATTATTTTACTTTTTAGAAACAAAATCCATTTGTTATGATTTAGAAATTCAGTCATCGCTATACCCTTTCGGTTGACTTAAGCTTTATCAAAACTTTAAATACGCCCTTTTGAAAATACTTCTATTTTCTCCTACATCCGTAGGTTCACACGTCGAGAAGATGTTATTAGAAGTTTACTTCAATCTTAAAAGAGGATAGTGTTATCACCTGCGAATAAAAAGTTTTAAAAATTGTAATTACTATATACCATCGGCATGTGCCAGGGCTAAAAGATAGAAAAACAGTGTTTAACTCATATTTTGTATCGGGGGAAATCATTTGAATATAGTTCTTTGTGGCATGGTTCTTTGATTATGTATGTCTTTATTTTAAAGGAAATTATATTAAATTTATTTATAATCAGTCTTCTATTTTCAAGTCACTACCTTTTACAGAAGGGGGTGATACACATTTGGATTCTAAGGTGAATAGCCAAATAACAAATAAAAATAAATATGAGAGCTGTAAATTTGACTGTCAATGGTGCAAATTTCTATTCATATTTTGATTTTAATATGTATTCAGAATTACCTTGACAAGAGTATGATTTTTATCAACTATACGCATAAATTCAAATGACAGAGGAATAATAATTTGATATAACGAATTTTAATGCTCAATTCTATAGCGTCTATTAAAAAATCTTGTCAGCATTAATACTTAATTGTTTTAAAACTTTGAAACATCAAAAAGGCATTATGCTGCATTGCGCAGCATTTTCTTTAATTCATTATTTATCGAAATTTGTTATGTGAGAATAATTTAATTGATATGTACTTAATGAATATATTGATTTCCATTTCCATTTCGAAAACCATTCGACCGTTTTTTTTTTGGTAATAAGTTATTATCAGGTATTTGGCGTTTTGATAAGCTTTGTTTAGAATAAGCATATCTCACTTTGAAGAAATTACCTATCTATTAATCATCATGCACGTCATTGTTTTACAAGAGTTCCATTTTACTTTTCACTATTGTTCCGTTTTAATGTAGAAATTAGTAAATACCCACAATTAAAACCCTATATGTGCCTATGTTAAATTCAATTTGAAAAGTTCATTAAAGTTCCATTGTTTTATTCTTTTTTAATGTATAAAATAATAACTTACCCACAACTAAAACCCTTTATATACATGTATGCCTATGTAGAAATTCATTTGAAAAGTTCATTTAAGTTCCATTCTATAAGTTTATAACGTTGTTCTAATATTATATCTCCTGTTTTGATTTCTTTTAATATATTAATTCTGAGTATTATAAACCATATGTAATGAAAGAAAATATCATTAAGTGCCAATAGAGGGTGAAGTCTCAAATTCTTTTCAACTAATGTATTTCCATACGATAATTTATTCAATCATAACAGTTTTACTTTATTTTCAACATGTCTCCGGAGCTTTCAGGGAGAAGTATTCAAATTTTCCAGCTTGTTATTCGTTTATTTATTCCCCTTCTTTCCCATTTTCTTTGAAGAATCCCTTATTCATCAGATATGAAGGAAATAAATAGGATGGGGTTAATACCGATATATATGAAGTCGAGCGGTACTACAGAATTTTATAAACTGTTTGAAATTACGCAGCAATACCTTGCACTATACACAGTAAAGAATCATACCAACTTTTCTTACGTATTCTTTGAGTTAAGTGCCTACCCAGTACGCACCATTAAATACATGTTCATTGTATTGATTACAAATTTTATGACCCTGCGCCGCGCAATTATTCTCTCCATTTGGGGGAATGTTCATTATCGTGTATGCTGTATTTTCGCAGTAGTATGAATTATTAATCAATGGATTACTTTCAACCTACACTGTAGTTGACATGGATTCAAACATTAAAAAAATTCAATCGCATTCTTTTTTGTTTTCATCATAACGTGGATTTCATGGAATATTCATTATTCATTCTTTCTTGTTTGGGAGAAATAGGTCTCGTGTTAATTTCCCTTATTAATTTAGCACAAAGAGGAAATTGTGTGATACCAGAAACACGTTTAGGTCGGCAGGTGTTCGTCCGTGAAACCTGATCCTTTCTGAGAAGCTTAAATAATCTAAAATCTACCTAATCCCTCCCGATTTAAACCCTAAACGTATTAATAAGAACAAATCCTCGGGAATATTAAACGAAGTTCATGGGGGATTTTTGATCCGTCTTGTTTCACGCCTCGCGAATCTTGTTTTAATTCGCGGTGCCGTATGCCCAGCACGTTCGTCATTCTCCGGCAGCCGGAAAATACCGGCAGCTTTTGGGGGGCTCGCTGCGAGCAGCTACACCCCATGGGAGAGGCGGTATGATATTGCAGGCGTTCGCTCGATACATTTATGGTGCGAGATATTACCCCCTTTTATCGGTCGAAATAGGGCTTTTGGCATATTCCCTCTTTTCCGGAGTAAATAGTGGCGAGTTTGATTTCAGACAGCGCTTAATGGGGGCAGATTTGTTGGTCTTTTCTAAAGCGGAGAAATCGGCTTGTTTGGGGGGAGTTGATGTATGTTTAAACGCAAGCAATGATGTATGTGGTTTTGACGAGGGATGATAGTTATGAGGGTTTTCTGATGATGCTATGACATAAACTCTTCAGAATATGGCATGAGTCATTTTGTCAGGAGGACTTGAAACGTGCTTGTCCGCTTCTAAGAAAGCTATCCGTGGTATAGGGATCGAATGGACGTACTAGGTATCCAACGATAGGGGACAGAATACCCACTTGATTTCCAAATATCACTCCCATAGGTGTTGGAAAGGATTTAATTTCCCATCTGGAATATGTGAAGCTCATGTTGACCTGTTACATAAAGGAAAATGTTGTATTTTGCCGCGAGAATTGTATCTTGATTAAATTTGTTTTAAAAACTTTAGAAGAGTGGTGATTTTTATTTTGTGTTTCAAGGGCTTAGAATAATGATATATTAAATGAAAATACTTAAAAGTTAAGATAAGCTTATTTGCTATTAATAATTGTGAAGAAATCAATCATAACAAATAAACATCAAAACTGACTTTTTGTTTAAAATAACATCTTTTATCTTCGTTTATTACATTCAATGGAAAATACCTGGTAAGATATCAAACGCATCCATCAAAATGGATTAAACAAAATGATTTCTCCACATCATTCCCCAAATGAATGGCTTACTTTAGCATTGTTTAGAATATTAATGGCATTTCTTTGAAAATATCACTTGTGGGTACTAATGATAAAAAAGAACCTCACGAAAACATTAGTATTCATTCCACAGAAATGTTGATAATTCACGCAATATTCACGCAATCACTATTCGATTCGCTTTTTTTATATTTGTTCATACCACAGCCTAATTAAATCTAAATTATCTTCTTGTCTTCTTTGTCTTCCTCTTCTCTCTAAAAGCAGACATCATACTGGAAGCTCGTTACGGGGCCCATCGAAAGCAACGGCGCAGTCGCACAGCATTCACCAATCAGCAACTAGCTGCTCTCGAGAAGACTTTCGCTAAGACGCATTACCCGGATGTAGTTATGAGAGAAAGACTCGCTATGTGTACCAATTTGCCTGAAGCCAGAATACAGGTAATTATTATTATGATTAAGTTCTGATGTATTAGATATAAACCACCATCATCGTCAGCGTAATAATCATTATGATCATCTTCATCGTCCATGTTATTACTATTATGAAATATATTATCATAATCTTTATTATCATTATTATAATTATTATCATTATTGTTACCATTATTATTGATATTATTACTACCATCAACATAACCATTGTTCCATTATTAGTTGTATTATTATGTTTATCCTTGACGTTATTTTTGAAATATATTTGGGTTCATTTGATTATTTTCTCGTGTGTCAAATCTTTCTTTTACACACTGTAAGTAAAAATAATGAATGTATAAATTATCCAGGATTGATTCACCAATTTCATTTACTTCCTGTAATAGCAAATCACTAGTTTGCTAGTTAGTTAGTTTTAAGAAACTCTTCGAACGAACAAATAAGTAGCAATAATAATAACGCAAACATCACTTAAGATGTAAGTTAACGAGTTATGAAATGCAGTGTATTTTATAAAGAAGATTAGATACGCTTGTGCGATGTGATCATGCTGTGTAAATATAGAAAAAAAATCATACTCTTCACCAAACTTCACAATTTCTCAATATTTCAAAACAGATGTGGATACTAACTATCATGACTGTCATTAAATCATGATTTTTTTAAAACTACTTAATCGAAAGGATACATAACATATTTGAATCATACCACCTTATATTTATATATATTTATTTTTTTATATGCTAAACAACTGCAAGAATATTTATTAGGAGGCTGCACTCTACAAGCTCCGCTTTTTAGCAGCCTCCTCCATTTCCAACCTGATTTGTAATAATCTTGAATATAATTTTCTGTACAGGAATATTTGAAATATGTTTTGTTATTTATATATGTCAACATGTACAGAAGAAACTGTAATTGTTGAAAATGGAAATAAACGAATGAATGACTATACAATCAAAATTACATGTCAAGTGGTCAAATTATATCACAATCAAACGTATATAGCATAAAACAACAATAAAATCTATTTAATGTCTAAAGACAACCACTTTGGCGAGAATATCAATTTATTTCACTTAGCTCACTTAAAAGTGTAACAGAACTTTACAAAACACATCGATTTATTTTTATATCTCTTTTTCAAGGTATGGTTCAAGAATCGTCGCGCTAAGTTCAGGAAGCAACAACGCAACAAGTCCATCAACGACTGCGACGACGACAACCAAAGCAACCCTGACAAGACCGAGGAGAAATCCATGACACCAGAAACCTCGAATTTGGTCGACGATGAACTGGACAACGGTTGCCGCAGGCACCCGACGACGGACTTTGGTCGCGAGCATTTTCATCCGGCGATGATTTCCCCGAGGTCCGACGGCGTTCTGTCACGCGAATGCGACGTCGATGTCGACGGCAGCGATAAGGACGATGAGGATGAGGAGGAAGAGGAAGCGGTGGACGTTCGTGGTGCCGTTCTTTCGAGGGATATTGGAAAGTTTCGGGAAGAAGAGGAACGGATAGCGCGGTTATCGAAACCGGATGAAGATGAAGTCGATCGGACTTCGGTTTGTAGCGGATCCCAGGAGAAAGATGGTGACTCGTTCTCTGCATCATCCCCGAGGTCAACCTCTCAAGAAAGTGAGTCAAACATTGTCCTATAAAGAGACTTCACTTTAAATCTACTTTTATTTACATTTCCTATGTCTTTTTTTTATTCATTCTTTCAAATTTTCGATAGGAAATAAGAATAGGCATAATAACTTTTTTTTCTGACGATGCAATTTTCGTCAATGTTCTTTGACAAGAACGTTTCGCTGTAGCCAAATGTTAGGTTTCACAAAACATGGAGAGGTTACTCGATGTAACGAGATAATATATGTCTACAAAAATTCATTGTACGTGGATTGAATTATGTTAAAACATTCGCCCATAACCACCTTATTTCAAGAGCCAATTGTAAATTTTAAGTCATGACTTCTGGGATATTATGTCTTTCTTAGCATCTCCAATTTTCTAATGATATCCATCCATGTCTCTTTGTGCTACAGAACAAGGGGACAAGTACGACCCAACTTCATCATCGGGTATCGAGACCATAAACACGAAGTCCTCGTTGAACCTTCCTGCGTTCCGGCCTCCTTTTCTTGACGTCGGCACCGCAGGGTTTTTCCCTCGGACCACTTTCGGCGCTCCACTCGGCTACTTGCCCGGATTCGAGAGACACCCTTCGATGCTCCCTGCCTTCTTCAGCGCGCACCATCTCCCCTCAGCCTTAAACTGGCCTTCGGGACCATCCATGTTGCATTCCGCTGTCTCCTCACCGGTCGTTGGGCCCAATGTCCACGCAAGTAGCATCGAAAGTCTACGCATGCGCGCTAAGCAGCACGCAGCTGCTCTCGGAGTGAACATGAGTGACTAAATCTCGTCATTCAAGAGAAGACTTTAAACTATGCTATTCTCTGGACAACATTAATTGGTTAATGATCTCAATTAGAAGACAGAAGAACTATTTATAGATGAAATTATATTGTTCAATGAACGCTAGCCACATGATGTGTTTTATTTTATTGACTTTTCTTGTTTAACTTTGGAAATATCTTTCTATGCAGATATTGCATAATGCTGTTATACTTCGCCCTGATATTGGACAAAATGTTTCAGAGTTTAAGAGCAAATACTTGTACCTTATTCTTCGTCCATTTATGATAGACTAGTCATTTCTCACTAAAGTGCAAATAGCCCCACAGTCTTTAAATTTTGTAGGATTTTGATTTCCTAGAATCCGTATTTTGAAATGTTTATCTCATGAATATATAACTGTAAACCGTATTCAACCATGGGCTACTTTGTCCGATGGTGAGAAATTATTAGAAGTACTTATTTGAATGCCAAAGATATAAGCGTGCTTGTTATTATAGCCAGCTCTGGTAAAGCCTTTGAATTTACACATACATTTTGCTTTAGACAGAATATTATGAAATTTGGTAGATTTTTTTTATTCGCTTTGTTTTGATAGCCCTTAACCAATCACTTTCATAAATCAGTAGGCCTTTTAGTTTTGAATTAGACTTGCTGATCAATATGGGTTTTGTTATCAAGTTTAAATTTTACCTTACACATTCATAGGAAAACGACCCAAATCATTTTTTTTACATCCTTTTAAAAATAAGTGATAAGAGGGATGAAAATATTAACCGTCAAATGAATACGGCAATGTCAGTAAAAGAGCCTTTGATATGATTATGCTCAAAGTTCTCGGAAAACATTTTTTTTCAGTGAAATTAGCGTACTCGTTACAAAGGCTCACCTGACCAATGTATATCAATTCAGTAACGTGTTGATATTTTCTTATCTATTATTTGCATTTTGTTGTTTGTTATTTGTTATTTATTAATGAGACTGTCTTGAAAGCTACAATATTCAAGGAAAGATGTGTTATCATCGTTCTTATGTGAGAACTGATATAATGACAATGATATTGGATTGGTACCTCAGTTACATCGGCAAAATGGCATTGCATCATAAATTCCATTAGGCTCCCGCAACTCAACTGTTCTCCAATCGACTCCTAGTTTGAAATAGCGTTTCTGATTGGTCAACGTCCATCCTGTTGAGCAATTTCTGCATGCAACAGAGGTTGTGATTGGTCATTGACACTATTCAATCATTTACAGCTTTGTGAGGCCTATCCCTTGTCAACTGGCGCTGGCGCAAGTCTATCGCTTGCTTTGATGTTACTGAGGTATTAATAATATGGCACAAATTATAATATATGCAGGTACTTATGAACATTCATATATGATATGTATATAATGGAGATATAGAATGCTACGAAATGTATATATTTGGTGAAAATGCAGTTTGCTGAAAAAAATGAAAGAATTGTAGAATAAAATGATAATAGTATAAACCGGATTTAAACGTTCGTATTTTGCAACATGCGTTTGGCAGGAGAAATATGTTTTAAGACAGCAGCTAGGGCCTGTTGCAGAAAGAGTTGCAATCAATCGCAACTCTAAAAATCATGTGCAACTTGAATTTTAACCAATCAACAGCGCGCATTTGGGACTTGCAATTGATTTTTTGGTTTGCGTTTAAACGCATCTCTTTCTGCAACGGGCCCCAGAAGAGGTTGATTTGGAACGATGAAGGGGGATGGGGACAGAGATGTAAGGTGAAGAACAAGATAGAAAGAGAGACAAAGAGGAAGGGAATGCAATAGAGATGAAAACGTAATAAAGCAACAGAGATTATTAATAAAGAGAGGAGGGAGTGGGAGAGGGAGAGAGAGAGAGAAAGGCAGGAGAGAGAGAGGGGGAGGGGCAGAAGAGGGTGAAACAGAATACCAAACAGTGAGTGTGGTATAATGAAGAAACTTGGAATATTCAGAAGTCTTGAATATATTACATGCCTTACATAAAATGAAATATAAAAAAATATTTCAAAAATATTTTTTCAATAAAAACACATTCCAATAAAGTAATAAAAAAAAACTAAACTCTATTTGGAATAACTGACTGAAATGAGAAAAGATTCGATTATAGTTATGTTCAATTGTGCAGCAAATGTAAGCGTATTGAGCAATGGAAAGGTTTGTGGAGGACTGTCAGAAGAACGAAGTGCAGAGGAGAGAGGAATGAAAATCGGAGATTTGAAGGGAAGAAAGAAAGTCGTAGAAAATTAAAGAAAGAGAGAGAGGGTTGAAAAGGGAGTGGAGTTAAATGGAATTTGGTCATGGAAAATCCAGGGCATAAAAAAGGAAATGTTTCGTTTAAGTAGAAAACAAAAGAGAACAAGATAGAAAGAGGGGGGGGGGGGGGGAGGAAACTGGGGCAACTGGGTTTATGTTAGACATGATTATCATATTATTATGAGAATTGTATTCAATTATTCTACAAAGTAAGACAACATGAATAATTTTTTCCTAAATATATATAAAAGAAGAATGAATTCAAGAATGAGAAAATTTTAAAGGTAAGAATTGATGAAATACTATCACTTTTATATTAACTAAAGACATGGTGATTATTCTGCATAATTATAGAATGCGTTTATGCTTCTGATTTTATGAGATATAAGCGCTTTATATAATACCGTTTAGCAAATATATTTTGTGTGAAGATACTAAGTATATAATTACACGCCCATGAAATGAAATAATAAAATGGAATAAAATCAAATAAGGTTAAATGCATGAAATGAAATAAAATGAACTAAACTAAAATAAATAGATAAATGAGTTAATAAATTGAAAAAATGTTATGATGTTGAAACTATATCATTGTAAATTTCATCAAAATCAGATGATTTATTTCTTCATTGACTGTGACTTTCCGAAGAAAGCAGATATTTTCTAAAACTCGATTAATGGTATGATTGATTGATAAAACTGATTGACTGATAATATCCTTTTATCTTCTTACTTTCAATCTTTTCTCTCGCTCTATAAACAGACACGTGGGGTCTCTAATACTTAAGCTTTTTAGTCAAGAAAACCAAACTTTGCAAAAAGCAGTCAAATCTAACAATTGAAAAGAGTTAAAGCCTCTCATAGATTCCTTTTACTCCCTTCCACCACGACAAAAGGTTACCAGTCTACCAGTCACGCCCCTTCCTACTGGTGTAGTGATTAACAGCGTTAAGCTCCTCTTCCGATCCTTAGAGGGGTAAACATTTACCCCTCTACCACTACTCCCAGCTCCCTAATGTACACACTCTTCATAAAAGGAGACAATGCCTTACTAATAGCCTTAAAACCAACCTATACCCCCTTTTTAACAGTTTGGCGATAAGAATCTCTTGCATTCATCGAAAGTAGAAAAGACAACGACCCCTTGGTGGATCCATCCGAGATTTTCTCTTTCAATCTTTTCTTTTGTTAATTGACTCAGAAGTGAAATCCCCATTTAAGGGTCATTCACGGACCGGGTTTGTGTTAATCTTTTGGAGCTAGTATTTGCCAGTTGCATTACTAACGGGTAGCTTCTAATTTGACATGCATCGTGCCATTCTTTCACCCTTTTTTGTTAGTCAGGTAGAACCACTGGTAGACCCTCTTTATCCATTCAGCATACAAATAGCGTACAAAAGATGAGGCTTCGTCTTCAAACATTGACAGAGGTTTTGGATTGGAAGGGAAATTATCACGTAAATCATAGACTGGAATATATAGCTCAATTACATGGGTTTGACCTGTCACACGCAGCTCATCTTACCGCATTTCAAATTCCTCTTGTATTGTGTCACACCTGCATGAAGATCGACCCTCACTGTAGCGCAGATTTTTGAAAAAGGTGAGCAAGATAGAAAATCCACATAAGAAAATTAAACCTGTTTGTAACATTTTGCTAGATTTTGTGTAAAAGTACCAAATCGTGATACAGCAAAATTGTAAAATACATGACGACTTTTCAGATTAAGCTAGCAAAATAAAAGATAAACCACCCTACCTGTAGTTGGCGGTGAGACCATAAACCAAAAATGCGTTTATAAAATGGCACTGCATCAAGGAAAAGACTAAACTACATCAATACAGATACGACAGTGCAATTGCCTTTAATTTCTATATCTAAGAACAAACAAATGACGGAAAACCTCCCCAGTCTTCTTCTACTTCTGCTTCTTAACTTTCTCAGTTAATACATTGCCACAATCAAATCAAATAACTGTGGATCGATATGACGTGTCCATCTTTCTAAATCTTATATAATCATGAAGATCGAGACGAGAAATCTGATAGATTGGTCGTTTAGTAGTTTTCGATTTTCTTAAGTCCATATTTAAAGAAGATTTCCTCCCGCGCTGCGCGAAGGTGTATACGACTCGAAAAATGTCGTCCGCTTGTTTAAATCATCTTGGTTTCATGACGTAGATGAATCTCTCCACTAATGTGGATTCTTTGATATTGATTTTATTGTTTTTTGCTTACACGTTTATATGTCTTCTTTGCCCTCTGTTGTCCATAACTACACCAAGCTTGTTAAACATGTTAAAATAATAAACATGAATACCTGCTGAAAGGAAACCTTTTTTTTAAATATCTTTTTACCATTACCAACATGTCCAATATTCCAACATTCACGAAAATATCTAAATTTCTATCGACAACTTGTAAAATATGAGTGTATGATTGTTCGCCGGGGAAAACATAAATGAAAGCATGGCAGAAGAGGACTAGGACTCTAAACAAGTGAAATGTCTAAAAAAAAAAAGTCACCTTAATTAGTATCATTATCATCGAAGTCAGAAGAGGTGCGTTGCCTGGTAGAACATTTTAACTACGTTAATCTGCGCGTTTTGCAAGGCACACTTGACATGTATCAATTTTCCTTTGAAATTTTAATCATAAAAGAGTGAAAATGAGACAAGAACGGCAATGTTCGCATCTAGAGTGACACCACTAGAGCAACAAAAGGAATGAGACAAATAGATCGAAACACCTGCATTTTACCTTTCGCACCTGCATTGCGGTTATGGGACGATTTTTCCAATCGAGAGGGCTCGTTTTGAGGCGACATCGCTTGCCAAACATTGAAACCATTTTCTGAGGATGGGGAGGCTTATCCTTCAATATTGACAATTTAAACGTAGCCGAACGAATGAGGGCCGTCTCCCTACTTACCCCCCTCTCCAGGGAAGGGGATGGGTGTGACAGAGGAGGGGTGAGAGACGAGTGTTGAGAAGGGGACACAATTATATCTTTATGTATAGGTGTACCATGGGTGCTGACTTAGGAATTGTATAAGGATACTTACCTACTTACTCTCTTACTTACCGTAGTCTACTTACTTGTCTACTTACTTATCTACTTACTTACCAAACAATCTAGTAAGTTAGTAAGTAAGAAGACTTATTACTAACCTTCTTACTTGTTGTTACTTTCTGTATAGTCCTCCTTATACCCACTTACTTACCTACTTACTACTGGCCATGTTAATTTATCTACTTATTTACTGACATACCCTATTAAAAAGACCATTCTGTTTTTTCGAATGCATTAAAAAGATCATTCTGTTTTTTTTTGTAATTCATGTTTTATTGATCCTTTTCATCAAAATATACATGTTCAACAGTTTCAAATGATAAAAGAAAGTTACAAAAATGGGGGAGAGTGGGTTTTGTTTCGTCACATCGACATCTAAAAATATATTGTTTACCTGACAGGAGCAGAAAGTTCAATATAAATATATTTCTGAGAATTCAGATGCTCTTTTCACATAATCTTGGTCATGTTTGTTAAGTGATGGGCGTTAAAATGCGAAAGGGGTACAGTCTCCATTTACTTACACCGATATCTTTGTATATATGGCCCTCTCTCTGTCTCTTTAGAGTGGGGTGTGGTCATGCATGCATATGTGGCAAATCTATAGCGGGAACGGTAGATGTTGTACTTAATGAATGGGGAACTTCTTTAATGTTATTATTATTTGTTTGGCGTCACCTGTGCCTGGGAGGCGAAAAGCGAACTGAATCACTATGACCCGAAGGTCTCTCCTCCCGATATAACTGATTGGGGGAATGCAGGTGGACTACTACACCGGGGTTTCCCCCTTCTCTTATACGAATAGCGCAGTGGGTTCTTAACGTGCAAAGGTGGTGACTCTCCTCTACACGGGACCTCCATTTAATGTCCTATCCGAGGGACGGAGTGTTTTCCATTGTAACATAGCCTGCATCTATGACACATGGGAGAGACGTTTACAAACAACGCACTGGCTTCAGTCATCCGCCCGGGGGTGGACTCGAACCCACGATCTTTGGTTCGACGGGCAGACGCGTTACCGACTGAGCCAACACCACTCTCAAGTTATGACACTGAGATTAAACAGTTGAATCCCTGAGGTATCGACTATATAATGTTAATTAATTTCTTGGAATCATTTCATGAAAGTTGTCAGCACTAACAAAAGGTCATTCTCTGACAGTTATTGCAGTATACAAAAATCAGAGACCGATGCTTCTCATGCAGTCAATCAACAGCCACGAATTTAGTCACTACTGACAGTTGGCGGTGGAGAAATGTTTTTTGAAGTAAAGCCCTGTTTATTTATCATCATTATATTTTTTGCTTGATTTTTATTGCAATTCACCTAGCCTTCCTTTGGTGATCTCAATAGTTAAAACGTTTCACGTCTTCACGGAAAGGTAGAATTATCTACTTAATGTAGATACCTGAATTTGTGGTTATGACTGAAATAGTACTGTAATCACAACTCGAGTTTTTTTTTTTTTTTTTTTTTTTTGGGGGGGGAGACCCCTGCCCACGCTCTCACAGCTACTTTACACAAATCCACATGGGATAGCCTATGTGTCAACCTCTCTTTGCTTTAGAAAGCTGACGTTTCAATGACATTATAGCCTCAACGGGCTACTTTACCCCTCTCCTCGAGATAATCATCAATATTTACTCAATAATTACCCCAAAGTCTGTCTCCTGTCTATGAAAAGTCACGTCCATCGATGTATACTTGGTCTCTCTGATGAGATTAAGGCAATAAAGTTACTCTATTGGTCTTTCCGTCTGGTTGCAAAAGACTATCGAAATTTTCTCAAATGAATGAGTGGATATTCCAAATTCGTAAGATATGAATCTCCTCTCCATTTATACTTGGCAGTTTTCTCCCCCTTTTCACGTTGTCATATTCGTGCTAACTTTGTACGATTTTTGTATAAATTTTAAGTAGTTTGTTATGGTAATGATGGTTAAAGTGTTATGTATTCTTCTATTGTGATATGTGCAATGATAATTGGATTTATTTTCATCAGTTTGTACAGTAAAGTAATAAATATCTTGGATCTTGATTCTTACATCGATGTTCACACACCTTCTATATTTGGGTTCAAATAAAATGATCAATTGATAAACCAATTTGATATGTTTTAGCTTAGTTTTTAAGTTCATTAATCTACAATGTATTAATAATAATCCGCTTTCATATAGTGGTTAATACATCAGAACAACATGTTTAAGGATGTTACTTATTAATGTTGAATAAATTGTTCAACGTTGCATCAAAACATTCATCGTTTTAGATATTTATGCTGACTTATATTTCTTTCTCTTGAAGAGAGAGTCCACAATCACACAGTGATCAGGTCTATTCCTTTACTTGTGTAGTATGATGTTTTAAAAAGTTACCAAACAGTGCAAAGAGAGATTTTTTAATTTTTGTTTTGCGTTATTTTACATTTTTCACAAGTAAATATAATACAAAAACATTAAAATATCAGAAGACTTAACACAATATAAATCAGACTTGTCACAATCTTTCATCTACATGCATATTAAAGAATACAGCGATTTGAAATTAAAGACAATTTTGAAAAGGTGACATATGGGGAACTTGCATAAAAAGCGAATCTTGTTGAGTCTGCAAAATCCAGAAAATGTAAGGAATGCCAAAATATACCAATATAGGGGTACTTGAAATATAGAAAAAAAATATGAAAAAGGTGTGTCACTATTAGGCCTACTTAGCCGGAGGGCATTACCAAAGTTTATGAAAGTTTATATATATCTGACACAGTAATTTTTTTTAATTATCAGCATCGAAATCAATTTACGTTTGAAAAAATATGAAGTGAGCCAATTGAAAGTTATTCTATATCATAGGGAAAACCCGTTTCAAGACACGGGTCCTTCAAAAACAATAATTCTCTGAGCCAAACAAAAAAAAATGCTCACGACATGAAATACGTAAACTGAACAAGGGGTGACGAGGTTAAAAGCAAAGTTGTAACCATTTCTAAAATCATGAAAACCGTTCAACAATACTCCAAAATCATAAAGGGCAAGAGCTTGGAGGAGACGGGGGATCAGCTGACACACGATAAATGCCACTTAGTAACAAAGTATAATTCGGTATAGTTTTCCCGCCAATTCTATATATTTGATTGAAATCAAGATGCGCTGCATTAAATCTATCGAAAAGGGGGTTCATTTTACACTTTCCACTTCAATACAGCTCAGGTCTCTCTTCCTGCCAAGCGACGATGTTTTCTGTAGATTAACGTGTAATGTAATTCATCCTGATCTTGTCCTCACTCCAGAAGCATTTTTTGCAATTGATGCAGAAATTCGCTGGCCATTCTTTAACTGACGATCACATTACCTTTCGCAGAATTTGAGAAGATATTTTCCCCGCCGTGCCATTACCCAAATCAAAACTGGCCCAAGATTTCATTTCGCTACCCGTTTCGTGACAAAACGCTCTTTTCTCTATCTGACGTATATATTTCCTTTACCAAAAAATTAATCCTATTTTCAATTCAGAAGGATGACAGCATGGAACGCACTGTGTGCTCGTTTAACTAAAGAAACGTGTTCAACCTAATCGGGCATCATTAGGATGTTGTTTATTTAACACAGCGTTTTATCGGAATTAACAATCAAATTAATTGAAATGATTCGGTGGGCCGAGTCGAGTTTCCAGCGAACTGATCAGAGTACTGGTATTAGTCAGGTTCAATTTCCCGCCTAGCTTTTGTGAACGGTCGCGTGCGCTCAGCGGATAGATTTTGTTAACGCGCGAATTGCTGGGAGGCTGTCACAATGGCAAAACTTTGTATTTTAGTTGAGGAAAACTGTGAATGTTGGGGGAGAAAATGTCATGACACTTCCCGCCAGCTATCAACGCCAATTACCTCTTATTGCTAAGAACAATTCGTCTATTTACCCTCACGCAATGGGCACGTTAAAGATTGGAGTCTGTTGGGGTCTTTAATCTCGATTTGTGTTTACGTTTATCATCACAGACGACAGCTCAATACATTATGTACCAACCGCCACCAGTTGGGCGTACAATACAAGATTGATACGAAAATGACTTAATTTGATAGAACGGCGATGTTTTCGAAGAGAAAACGACGATTGGAGGTAAACATGCCGGTGAAGTTTCATGCGGCCTTAATGGAATTACGGCATACTGGAGCCTCATCGTAGGGGCTGCGCCGGGTTGCGCGCTGGTTGCCAGCCCGTAGCAACCAAAGTGTGTTTAATCTGTAAGTTAAGATTTTAATGTTGAAGACACTTCAGTCTGCTTCCGACCCGCGCGGGAAGGAGGCGGGAAGAGAGTGACTCGCATCTTGGCTCGCTTGATCGCAGTAACTATCCATTAGGATAATAACATATAAGCTGGAATTAAGTAACAGTAAACATGTGCCAACCCCTCTATCACTATCGATGGATGAATACACACAAGAGAATTTTACGAGTCAACTAAAGTCATCACCATCTCAAACTTATCAATCTCTCTCTTGCCTCTTCAAGTCTCTCGTCTCTCTCTCTTTCACTTTCTCTCTCCTCTACTTCTCTCTCCTCCTCTCTCTCTCACACACTCACTCACGCACGCAGCCTCTCTCTCTTTCTATCTCTCTCTCTCTCATTTTCTTTCCCCGTCTCTGCCTATCTTCGCTTTCCTGACCAATTACACGCCATTTTAATTTTCAATAATGTTTCGATTTTGCATCTCGTTAATCTTTAGTAAAGTTCATGTCAATTTCTATTATCGGGTTATGATCACCATCTTCTACGACTGTTCCGATGTATTACCACAAAAATCTGGATGTGTTTTATATTCTGGTTTTGTTTCGAGCTCTTTCTTTCCCCTATTGATTTTTTCCCTTTCGACTTATTTTTCCAGAATTCATCTCTCACATATTTCCCTTTAATAATGACAGTATATTTTTGCATTTTGTGTAATGTAATTAGGATGCCTTTTTAAGGATTTGATATTCTCATGCCCTTTCTTTGTGTAGTTAATGCTTAATGCTTCTTACAAACACCCCTAAACAGCTTGATGAATTTAAATATTCTCCTCTCCTTTAACCAAATTTCTGTGTCTCACTTTTCTTCTATCTCATTGTCTCTTTTTTATTTCAATTTCCTTTATTTTTCCGACGCTTGTATTCCATTCAATGATATTTTACCATTTCTCCCTTCCTTTCTCCATTTTCCTCCTCCTCCTCCTTCTTCTATATCACCTTTTCTCGTCTCACCTACTCTCTCTTCACCTCTCTCCCTTTCTTACCCCCTCCTTTCTTCCTCTTTCTTTACCCCCACTCTACACGTCTCTAGCTAATGGTTCTACTTCCGATCTTATACCGATCACCACGCTTAAAGTCTGCTCATCAATCCAGAGTTACGGGTAGGTACTTAGTGGGTAATAAACGTCCAATCACTCTCGATCTACTCACCCTTTTAGGGTACGTCACACCAATGAAACCGTCTCCACACCGATCAAAGCTATTCCATTGACATACCAACGGTCGGTTTGGAGTAAGCTCTATATGTGTGACTGTAAGACTATGCTTTAAAGCGACCTCAAAGTCGTCTTCATTTTTTTAATGGAAACAATAACGAGAGTAACAAATGTCGAGGACCGAATAGACCCCTGTAGAATTAGGGTTTACAAAACGTTAGCGCATATCTCGCGCTGGAAAGCATGCGACTCAAAGACCTTGCGACTAATGAACGAGAGCGTGATCGGGTGTGCGATGATAAATGGTGCGCGCGAATGAGGGGGCGTGGCATAGGGGCGTGGTAGTTGACAGCTATATGCGATTTTGTTACGACGTGCTGTCATAAGTTTGTAGAGACAAAGTTAGTAGTACTACATGTCGCCGCTCATCGTAAAATTCAGAGCATTTTAGATACTTATCATGCTTATAAGTGACAAGATTATTTTCGCCCTGAAATATATATAGCTGATTTCACTTACGGGAGCAATCGGCATTTCACGATCATCTTCCGGTCTTTAAGGCAGCGTTCAGGTCCATTGGGTTATTTTTGAGCGTTATTCTAAATGCTATTTTTTTAAATTTATTTATTTATTGTTATTATTATTATCTTATTTTATTTATTTATTTATTTTTTTTTTTTTGGGGGGGGGGGCAAATACAAAGGAAGAAATGCTTCACTTTAATATTTTATTTAAGGGACAACAATAGTTTAAGTGTCATTAATTCAACAAAATGATAGAGGCCCAACACTGTTTAAAAAATCCATGCAGTATTACGTACATCATTTTTTCCGGCCATGTTTATCTTAATTGTGTTGTTAACCGAAAAAAAAATAATCTGGAAAATCTCGACATTTTCGAGCTTGCAAAATATACTCTACCATGCATTTTACCCGCAGGAGGGGACAAGCGTGTTCATCATTCTCAGAATTCTCCCTTTCTCCCATCTCCTCCACTCTGTATCAGGGATGCGTGGCGGGGTCCGTGAGTGTAGTGAACACACCGGAAAAGCCCAGCACGCCCTATGAATTTCTGTAGGGATGACCTACATGGATCTCGATGGCTTGGGCGCATCAAACGTGAGATTTGTATATCACAAAATGTATCAAGATATTATTTATCATTCAGTCATTTCAAAAAAACATCTTTGACAGCTCTACTGGATTCAAACACCATGCACACTAAAACAAAAAATTATACAACGCTGTTTACTATATGAACCTTACAGTAATTGTTTAAACAGTTTAAACAAGTGTTTAAATCTTAAGCAACAAAGTTTATTTTTCAATATCTAATCTTCAATAAATTAAACATGATTGTTTAAACGGTTAAACAAATACTGTAAGGTTCATATAGTAAACAGCGTTGTATAAAATCTTAAACAGCGTTTTTACTGTGTACAATGGCATACACACTATTCATTTCCCAGACACACAATTCATTTTCAGTAAAAAAATATCTTTCTAGAATTCCACAACACAATTAGTTTCAATACAATATTTGTATACCAGTGCATGTACCATATACCCTCTCCTAATGTATTAGAGTGTTATCTTTTTTTAATTATTGATGTATGATTCAATATTTTTCTAATTTACTGTTTGTACGGTTGAATTTATATTGAATTGCCAGGCGCATTGATCATTCCTTGGTGTGGATATGTGCGCATTAGAGATTTTGTTATCCTTAGTAGTTATCATAGATGTATCGGTTTAACCACAGGACAGGTGTGAACGTAATCTTCATGTGTTACGTTTTTCATACCATTTTTTTCTCAAAACAACATGACGTTACATGAAGTGCAAATAATTGGTAATTTAATTGAATATACAGTATTTGGACAATTTTGTACAAAAGACGACATGAAAGTAAATTTGTTTCAGATTTTGTTAGATTTGCACAATCTCTTATTAATATTGATAATGCAGTTTTTGATCGCATTAAACAAGAAAAAAGGCACTTGGTTGAAAATGAGAGTTATTCTTTACCACTAATAGCTTAAACAGTCAACAAATTCGTGTTCACGCACGGAACATGAACGGTTGTTAATAGAATGGCGCTTGATAGACAAGAAAGTCCATTTCAACTCTCTGGACAGGTTTTTTACTCGCCCAGATATTAAATAGATCATAACGGAAAGACAGAATTGAATTACAATAATGAAACAATGCTCATACACGAATCGGGCGATAGGACTCTAGGTATATTTCCCGTTTCTGCCTCGAAAATATCTCCAATATCTTCAGGATTCGATTGAGGGGTGCTTCGCTGCCCCCACTCCGACCCTTTTGAGAAGATCTCACCCAGTTCGTAAATAGATCATAACGGGATGAAGACATCAGACCGGAGGGGTAATCATGGTGACAGAGGGTGACATGATCAGGGTTAATGAATGCCAGGAGGGGTGTCTAAAGGCTTCAACCGTCACGAGCAATTTGGCGCGAAAAAGAGGGCGCGGATCATGACTCATTGTGACGGCGGGAAAACGCTTTTCTTTTCAAACACCATCAGATCGTCTGCGCACAGAAGAGATATCTAATCACTGACGAATGCGTAGATGACCGACTTTAAGACATTCTAAATACGACTTTTACTTCTTAAAAAAAAAATCACAAACTGTCAAGCAAGTGGATGCAAGTCGGTATATACCACGGTTTGTAGTGCTTCTTTAATCCACATAAATAGTAAGACCTAATTTCTGAATTCTGTGTTCGATCCGAATTCCAGTTTAGTAACAAGCATGAATTTTAGAATGGTTATATGATAAAGGCATACTCTAAAAATTGATGCTTTAACATTTTTTTTCGAATGATAATAACAAGTCAGTTGCCATGTTACAACACTAAAACTGTTATTGGCGTCCTTTACTGCACATTAATGTACATGTACTTGGGTCAAGAGTGCCAATTCTATCATCAACGCCCTGTTCAATGCCGCTTATGATTGAACCCTATATCTGGTTGTCCACAAGCAGGACACATTCTTTAATCAAACCAGGAAAGTTCTACTTTCGAAACTTTGATAAAGGTCGAAAACTAATAAGACGAAATCAAGGTAAGATATGAACTAACCGGGTCAGCCCTAATTACATGTACTATGATTTTTTCTTCAAGGTAATGTTTCGAACCTGTAAGGAAGTTTTTCTAGCCAGGCGCGGCCTGAGGGCGTAGTCACTTGACCTCATGTAAAAATGTGTAGGGACGCACAAGTGGTGATATATTTTTTGGTGGGGAGGGAGGGGGGGGGGGGGCTTTTATCAAAGTGGAACATTACATCATTGATCCGCCCCTGTTTTGAGTAGCTCTTTGCCGAACAAAAATACTTAAGATTTATAGTTTTATATTGACCAGTCAAACGTATGATTCACTGGAGTACAGATAGAGAGAGAGAGAGAGAGAGGGGGGGGGGGGGCTTGGGGGACATGGAACCCCGAAAAGTTTCACGACCAAGAAAAACAGGGAGAACATGAAAGAAAGGGAAAAATCAAATAGGAAGAATTATCTGATTATTCTGTCAAATCTATCAGAGAATTAGATTCTGTATAAAAAAGGCCAACATTTTTGCCCGTTCGCTTTGCTTTCTCGCAGCGTTTTTTCCACATACGTCATGTCTGGTCCCTTCAAATCTTATGTTACATTACACTACTGTTATTATAGCAGTGGTGTAATGAGCAAAAGTTTTGAAGGGACCAGACATGTGCAAATTATTTCATTTTTTTTTTCGATTTTTGCTCAGTTTTTTAGAAAAAGCTTGTGTACCTATCAATTAAGAAAAAAAATATTGCCGAGTGACAAATCTACTCTTAAACAGACAGATCCTTAATTTGTATTGTTTCTTTAAATTAAATGTTTATCAGAATTATGGGTATAATTATCATTTCATTGATAGATTCTTACTCTGATTCCATAGATTTAGTCGAGGTACTTGTAGGTAAATTGGTACTCGCAGCAACTTCTGCTTTAACGGTGTTTTCTCCAAAACTATAGTCTTCTTTTTCTCATGGATCTCAGTGGGATAAGAATCTTTTGTGATTTCAGGGTTGGAAATTAGGTCATAGTCTCTTGGTATATCCCATCCCCTGGCCCTACCTCACGGTATGACCCGATTAAATGTCACATTACACCCACCGTGTTACCCCATCTACCCCTCTACTAAAACCATTGACCCCTTTCTTACCCCGGTTCTCTACCAAGACTTACACCTATTTAGACTGTTAAAGAATCGCGACCTGTTGATGGCGTTCCAACGTTGACGAGTTACACATTTGTGCCTTGTCTTTTTATAATGGTTATGAAATAATTTACAATTAAAAAAAATCATTTTCTACCCCACTTTTGTTCCCTTTTTTTGCTCCAGCCTTTTTTGTTATTTTCCCTGACATGCCTGACTAGTCATACTCTTCCTGATATTCTTTTATTATCTCTTTCCCTTCCAACATTTTTTAACTTCGACTCTTATTCCTATGAAATCTTTGAATTCTGCAGACTGAACCTAGCTTATCTTCTACAATGCCATATATTCTATATGTCTTATGGGATTCCAAATTTTTTGAATTCTAATATTCTTCTTTTGCATCGGAAACGAATAGTATTTTCACAATCAATGATACTAGGAAAAGGAAATCAGTTTATGATCATGATATTTCATTCCGTCAGGCCCTTGCTTCAAAAGGTGTTTAGGATATAACAGGAGGCCAGTTTTGCACGTTTTGCTTCACGGACAGTTAATAAACATCAGTGAATTTCTTTTGAATTTTTACATTTCACATTATTCTCTAGCAATATCTGTTATTGATTACTACTCTACCATGTCTACATCAGTTATATTTAATTCAATTTTCTTTACCTATTTAGCCCACCTTTCCACCCCTACTTTCATCTCATAATCCCTCATCCTCCGCCATCTTCTTTCTCCCTTTCTTAGGAAAGGTTTACCATCCTTTATCCTGGAATGACCCGCCTTTTCGGGCTTGGAAAGCTCGGTCTTTTTTTTCTCATGAACTCTCCTAGCTCTCACCTTCTGGCCCAGTTGGCTATTATTTGGTGTAAATCCGGCCAGGTTTTTATTGCTGTATCGTCGCACCAGCCCCCTTCGTCCTCGGGGACTTGTCCCTAATCCGGGGGTTCTAATCCGCCGGACAATAACCGAGTCTACTCTGATTACCGAATTTAACTCCACCAAATTACAAAATACCCCACATTTCCATCAAAAGGGCGGGTTCCCTTACCGTCTTGGGCTTGCAAGATTCGGGTTGTTCTATTGAAGATGGTGTTTTTGTACGTTGGTGAGTTGGCCCGTAGGTCCCTCACCAATCTGCAAGTGTCTAATCCGTGTTGGCTTAAACTAAACAGTACTCCGAATATGGTGTTGGGCTCTCTCTTGGCATTAGTCAACCATCAAGTCCCTCAAAGGTAATACGCTTGTTAATCCCCTTCCCCCAACCCAAGGCACCTTATACTGCTTACTGTCTTTCCATTCAGTCGGCGAGCCGTACTAATATTTACAGTAGCTTGTTTTCACGTCTTACCTTACGCCTGATTCGTCTGAAAGGATTCGGCTTTGCATTGAAGAGGGGCGAAAGTACCCCTATTCACCACCAGTGTTTACCCCTTACTACATCGACAACACCGGGCTTTAAATTGCAATTAAGCGGGTAAATAGGGGTTAGCTACCAACCTACCTGTCAATCTCAATCGATATACCAGTAATGGCTTCACAAGAACAGTCGAAGCTTCAAACGATTCTTTTCAATATTTTGGAAGGCGTAATTTGATAAAGTACTTCTTTTAAGACGCTGGTTTTTATGCCCCCATCCCATGTTATCTTTTGGTAAGGAAGGTAACGGGATCCCCACCAACACACTGCTTTGCCCACCATTTTTGGAGCACTGACCCACCTTAACCCCTCTTCGGGAACTTTAACTCCTCACCTTAAACGATTTACTCAGGTGCGAGGACGGAGCAGAAAAAGGCACTTCAAAGGACTTGTTTAATTTGTTAAGTAAGAAACAATTTAGGTAGTGATTGCACTCATCCATCGAAAGATTACATTTACTCGAAGATTGTGAAAATTAGTTATTATTCACAATACTGAAATCGTGGATATATTCAGATAAATTGACGAATCATCAGGATGGCAAAATACGATGATATTGCAAATGAGTTTGTCAGACAAAATAAAAAAAGGAGCGACGTGCTACAGGGAGCAGTCTTTAAGAGTTAATTTCTAAATCGAAGTTAACATTTTCTCATTATTATTGCTTTTCTTCCTGTTTGTCTATGTTTGCAGTGTGTTTTGTCTCTTTTACTTTTTTTCGCTGTCTTGTCCTGTTCTGTCCTGTTTTTGTTTGTGTATGTGCTTTTTTGTTTTGTTTTTAGTTTTCGCCCTGTCTTGTCCAAGTGATTGTCTGTTCACACTCTCCTGAACCCAGGGCTTATTTTTCTACAGCAGGTGTATGATATGATGATATGTTTGTTTATAAGCCAGTTCACGGTTAGCTCATGATCAACTTTTCTCAAATGACCTTTGTGATTTTTCATTAGGATAAGCACTATCATTTTCAAATGTAGATGTTGCGTAAGCTTTACCGGTAGAGTATTCAAATTCTAAGAACAAAAGGCATTGTATAGACCAGGTGACTAGAATAGTACATCAGGGATAAAGTTTGGAAATCTGTTTTATTGTCTGCCTTTGGCACATTTGACTATTATTTAGGCTACTCCCAAATACCAGTGATTATGAAGGCTCTATTCATTACTCTTCAACTTGGACGTGATAAAATGAATATTTTGAAGGGAATACATGAACAATCATCAAATCACAAATGCCTATGTCAGTGAATTTGAAAGCCACCTTCATGGTTTATCTCCAATGACCTTTTTCTGCTCATGCGCAGTTTACAACCGTGAACAGGCTTATTGTCACATAATGATAGGCATAAAAAGCTTGACCCCACTAGAATTCTTTTTCATTGTACAAACCTTTTTAATTTACGATTAGAATTTCATTGATCAAAGCTATACTTTAATTTACTATTTATTGCAGGGATCCCATACTAACAAGCTTTGCTTTCCAGTGGGTTCCCTTTTGTCATTTCCGTATATCATATTTTTGTGTTTTGCCTTACATTGTAACTTTTGTCGAATGTTGAATTTTGAATGAAAAAGAATAAATGCAATCATCAATCAATAAAATATAATACGAGGACAAAGTACAATATGTTTTTATAGAATGTTCAAGAAGAATGACTTGGCAATATCGATAGATGTTAATCTCTCTATCTACATGATCTAGATGAGTTAAGTTTACATTTTTCCTCACACTTTTCGTTTAATTTGAAACGAGTGCATTTTATAGGTTTTATTTTTAAATCATACAACTAGTGTTTTGAAATAACACATTGAAACACATTGACGGATGTGAACGCTTTCTAGCTGGGTAAAATAAGTGCTACTTTCTCTTTTCGCTTCAAACTATCCATTAATCATGAAATCAGAATATACATTTTTTGCAACTGTACAGTATTATTCTCCTAAAAAGGAACAACATGTAGCCTGGTCAGAAGAAGAAAAATTTGTAAGACTTGATTTTAACATTTTCATGAGTCTGAAACTCGTTGAAAAACATGATTAAGTGCGCCATAAAATCGTTCATTTCAGTCCAAGGATGATCAAATCTGTGAATACATGAACATGATAGAAAAATGAAATATCTTGTTTTCAGTTTGTCCCATAAAAAACTCATGGTCGTTGAAGATAAATAGTTTAATGGTTCCATTCTCCGTTTCCTTTATTATTTGCAGTTGTTCCCAATCGTTCTATCATGTTCACATAAGGAGATCAATGACATTGTCTGGCTGTTATAACACCTACTTTGTTTTCAGAAATTTAGTACAATACGATCAATGAAAGGGCTCCAAAGTATTACACTCCGTTTGTTTTGAGGGTTGAATGTCATAATATCCTCACTGATTGGGGTTTAAGAGGATGACAGAGGGAACGTATCAGATTCGTGATTCCGACAGAAATGAGTAATGTTTGCATCTTTGCAATGAAAACAGCTCATAAAATGTTCTGAAAGCACTCATTATTCAGAGGAATGCACGATCCCCACAACAAAATGTTCAGGAGATTATTTTCATAATTTGATATGTTGGTAGCTACAAGTCAAAGAGGCGTACTAGGAAACTGGTTTCAAAGGGGTGTCTGTCTTGTTGAAATGATCATTTGGATAATATCGGTATAGGGAGAGGAAAAGGTTACATCACCCCGTTTCTCGACCGGCATTTCTTTTCCATCTTTCTTGTTCTATAAAAGACTTCGCCAAAGTAGGGCAAAGTAGGCCTAACTCTTCCCCCATAACATCTCGTCCTACTCGACTAGTTGTCAAGGAGACTTTTCAAAATCAGTTGTCTCTGTTGATTGCAAAGAAAACAGGACAAGGGCGTTGATATCGGCTGTCATAGTGACGAGTCCGACCTTGTCAGAGTGTGAAACCCGTCAGCTTACGAGCCCAGGCGTCACCGTACAAACCAATGGCCTTAAACTTAGGAAAATAAGGGTAAATAATAGGCAGTTTAGCCGGTTGCGATCCTATCCTCAGGATTCTCTTTTTTCAACCGTATTCTTTATCGACTGCTACCATGGTTTGTTTGCGAGGATAGAGGATGGGGCAGACATGGCGGACGTTTCCCACGCCAGTGGGTCCAACTCAGACTGGTCTAACGCGAGGAACCAAGGTCTCGATGAATGCAGCCTGACGCGTAAAGGAGGAGGAAGGTTCGTAGCATCGGAGACGACGAGTCGCGGGCAACGTGAGCGACAGACACTCACTGTCAACCCATGTTCTTCGCACTTCGTTCAATACCGAAGGTGTCCAACCTTGCGTTCTTTTATCCTCCCTTATTTTCTCAATCATACACGATATGCCCCATTTGACCCTGTATCTCGGTTACAGCTCAATAGTGGCTTGATGAAGCCTGGGGCGTGCCTTTCAGTTTGCTAAATCACCGATCCATAAGCTGATGCAGATCATTGGAGAAAGACCAAGACTCACTTTGGCTAGGACTTCCTTTGTTGCCCACAAAACCCCATCAAATAACAGATCAGGAGAAAAATAAGAACAGGAAAAATGGAAATGATCTACGAAAACACAAGCTGTGTAATCCCGATTTGGGGAGGATTTTCTCACGAGTGCAGCCTGTATTTTGATGGTGCTTCGCTGTCATTTTTCAGCAGCCGCACATTATAACAATAGTATGGCCATCGTGCATGACAATGGTGGATATTAAGAAAATAAACCACAAATTCGTTTCCTTGTATCGTTTGGAAACCAACACGTGCGCATGGCCAGGATAGATGTTTCCATGTTTTGATAAGTCGATTTGTTTTTGAAATCATGAGGAATGAAATGACGAAGATAAAAGTCGCTGAATAACGATCAACTTCTCTACACGAGAAGTCGTAAGATATACATTAACGAATGAATAATATCAGACATTACCATACTCTATGGCAATCACACTTTATTACACGTTTCATCAATTGTGATTTTCAGCAATAAAAACGTTTACACTGAAATAAAACTTAATTCAATCAATTACAATGTGTATACCGTACATTCAAAGATATAAAGACCATTTCATTGGAGGCCTATATCAATCGTTATACTGATATTCCCTCATAACAAATACCTCGTTAACATGAGTTTTCTTAACGTCACATTTTGTAATCATCTACATTCCCTTATTTTCTTTCTCCAAAACAAGTTTTCTTAAATTTTACATCATTTTCCCGTTTGTTTTTCGCTAAATGAGAGCAAGGTCGAACCCCATCATTCTTTTAAGCATTCAAAAGCGAGAAAAATGGGATGTAATAGGAAGAATGGGTCAGAAACAAGAGGATAAAAGTATGTATGGGACGTACCCCATGTTATCAAATTTAGAAGAAGAAAATTGACGTTCCCGTTTAGGTCGTCTTGTTTTCTATAGAAATCCTCTGGCGCCGTCCTATGTTTAACTCTCCGATACATAGTTGTGTGAATGGGGCAGAAAGCGTCCTCGGTTTGCCGACTAAGCCCACGTGATGTCCGAAAATGTGCCCGGTTGCTGGAATAAGTGTATTTTTTCTGTGTATGTCTGTATGAGACCGCAAACACACGTCCCCACTTCGGCGATTATTGATAAATGACTTCGCGATTGTCAAATTACAAGACGTCGTGTGTGGGGGTGAGGGTGTGTGTGTGTGTGGTGGGGATGTATGTGTGGGGGTATGTGCCTGGGGACACGTGGCCTTCCGACAAGGCTTTATTATTTATTTCTGTGTAGATATATCCCTACTGAGTAGGGGTGCAACGTAATTTGGCCGACATATGCATGTAAACATACATTTGAAATAAAATTTTCGCATATTGAGACACATACCAGACGTTACACTCTTAATTTTTTTGGGCAACATACTGTCCAAACAAAAATTGGTTAAAAAAATCACAACCCTGGATAGTTTTCACCTAAACCACTCATTATTGGTTTAAAATTACCCAGAATTGGATAAAGTTTCAATCAATTTTTGTGTACACATTATGTTGCCCAACAGCTTTAAGAGTGTGTGGCTTAAATCACTAGGGGAAGGCGGGGTAAGTTGTGACACTCTTTGCATTTTGCATGTTAGAATTGATATGACTAGTAATATTGTAGAAATAAGTACATTGCCTTTAAATTTGATTCTTGGGAAATCTTTTTCACCTATAGATAACTTTCTACCTCCACACTAAAAGTCATCGTGACCTTTGAAAAAAACGATTTCAAAATGGCTCAACTTGCCCCATCTGTGGGGTAAGTTGTGCCACCGTCTGGGGTAAGTTGAGCCACAAAAACTATGTACAGAATGTATGCGGGAAGAACCAGAATGTCAATTTTTCATTTAAAGTCTTTTCACTTGCTAATTCTCTATAAATACTGACATCTTCTAAGAGTAAAAGAACTTTCATGTGAAATTGCTACTTTCTGCCTGCATATCAACGGCTTTTTACATTTTTTTTTTTATTATACATCACCATAAGAATTACCATGGCTCAACTTGCCCCATGTTGATTTGGCTTAAATTACCCCAGTCCAAACTTGTTGCGATATTTTCACATCCACACATTTCTCATGCATTCATCATGTAAAAGACTATGACAAAAATGAGAACCCATACCTGGACTAACAATATTGTTCTTATTTCTATAATATATTCAAAGACGTATGTGGGTAAAAAGCACTTCTCTATTTTACACGCCTTTTTACTTTCTTGGCTGAAATTTGTATTTTTCCCTTTAAAAAGCACTTTTTGTTTCAAAGCTGAAAACATTGTGGTGGGGTTAAGGGTTGTGCAATGGGTCATCAATACCTGACACCACCACAATGTCTTACTCATTCATTATTGGCCTTGGGGTGGTGGCTCAACTTGCCCGTATGCTCAACTTACCCCGCCTTCCCCTACACTTTAACTGAAAAAAGTATGAATGAATTCAAGGGGCAGTTCAACTAAATGATATCAGTATCATTCCTTTATTATGTGAAATCATATTTACACACACCATTATGATAGCTAGTACACATGATCAATGCAGTGACGAAATTTTAAATATATATCCCTTAATTTGACATGGCTTACATTGTACAAAAATAAACAAGTTAGGGTCCATATAGTGGGTTTTTCTATGCTGTTTATCTATTTTACCTCATTTTATCAAACCTCAACATACTGAAATACCGACATATTTTTCCCTATTCTCTGTTATGGTGATTTAAAAATTCAGTTTGTTTCTTTGAGCACACTGAATATCAAATATTCACATCACTTTCAGCTTTTTGTTGCCCAAAAATGATATTCACCGGGAAAATTATGGCAACGGCCAACTTAAAAAGAAAAACCCACAAAGACACTTGTGATAAAATCAACATTATCTTTTTCACATTAACTGCTAAAAAAGTGCATAATACAACCACCAACTGTAAAAAAAAGGATATTCAGCTTATTCTCATAGAATGTTCATGTGCTTGCTACCGACATATTGTGCATTGTATACAATAGGTTTTTCTCCCCGCCTTTTTAGACATTAATCATCATTACGAATTCTATATTTCATATTGATATGATTTATGTAAATGAATGAACAACTAATGAGTTGTGAAGGTGTCCTTGATGAGCTAATTTCAAAAGTTCCTTACAAAGCGAAAGAAAAATATCCGAACAAAGGAATGAATATATATAAATATAAGAATTAATGATTATTACGCAAATTAGACACGACTTGCTACTTTCATATCGGTTACAAAGGAAACAAAGAAAACTGGATGTTGTTTAAGTTGTACAGAACGGCGGCGCCATGTAATTTTGAATGAGATGTGGGAGCAACATGGCCTAAAGGCGACCGCACACCTTACGATTGGTCTGCGACCCGATTTCAGAATAAAATGTAGTAGAATTTGATGCTAATATTGAGACTTGGAATATCGTACTGTGTAATGTTCCTAATCATCGCACGAATACCTATGTTTAAATCTGCGACTATGCTATCATCCTTCTTAGAATGATAGCGAATTTGATATCTAGTCGAAATGACGTCATAGCAGTCGCACGATTGGCTACGATGCTACGATTTGAAACTAATTTGGCTTTAACTCCAGAATAAAGGCTTGCAATCTTTCAAAATGGTTATATTAGTATTCTTTCAATTAATTTAAACCTCAAATAAAATGATATCTTCCATTCACATTGTCAGAATATGAGCAAAATGCGATTTGTTCCAAAATCGGATCGCGAACAGTCGTAATATGTGCGGTGGCCTTAAGATACAGTTAAGCATTTTGCATATAATATTAAAAATAGTGTTATTTTATGGTTGTATTCTGTGATAATATGATAACCTCTTTCCTCACACTGTCCTATACTTTGCTTCCTACTGTTTGATCACTGGAAAAATAAGGAATGACGAGGGCGGCTTCCTGCCGCTACCATGTAGAATAGCCCTTGAATAAATGTTAGGTTTCTCCACAAAACAGGTTCTTACCATTATGTGTGCTTTACTCTTAAATAATAAAAAATGTAAAAGATAAGTGAACTTTATAATGTGTTTGAAGTCATGGGAAACTCTACACTTCTAAAATGTTGGGCAACAAACTGTCCACACAACAATTGGTTAAAAATGTATCCAACTCTGAGTAGTTTTCAACCAATACTAGGTAGTTTTCACTCAGACCACACATTATTGGTTTAAAACTACCAAGAATCGGATAAAGTTCTAACCAATTGTTGTGTGGACAGTTTGTTGCTCAACATTTTTAAGAGTGTACGAAAGATTGAAAACCTAACCATGGTATTTATCTCGATCCATAGTCAGGGCCCTGGGAACAAATTTTAAGTGCATGGGGTTGCTGATGTAAGTTTGAAAAGTAAAAAAAAAAAAAAGATTTCACTACAAAATGGAAGACAAATTGGTCCCGAGAGATTTGAAAAGCCAAAAGACAAAAAAGGTTTCCCTACAAAATGCAAGTCGAATTGGTCACGAAAAATTCAAAAAGCCAAACAAAAAAGAATATAAATAAAATGAAAAAAGAAGAGTTTCACTACACAAATGAAGTTCATTTTGGCTACAATTCAATTTTTTTACACTTCGTCTAGAATACCTTGGACTGCAGCATCCCCGGTAACCAGGGCCAAGTCTTTTACAATAAATTGTCACAACTCGGATACATTTATGATTCTGCCATAAACTAAAAAATATGAAATAATTATCCATTCAACTCTGCATAAATGGATCATTTCATCTTTCACCTCATGAAGTATTCTGTCCATTGCACTCATAAACATTCATTATCTGTATATCGCACAAGGCTATGCTGCGCATCGCATTGCTTTCATTGTTGTACGCGTTGTATATTTCACGCATACGCGCATGCGCACTAGACTGTTGAATATGGTCTCGTACTCGACGGTAAATTTTGTACAGAAGCCTAAACAAAAATATGGGATATTCGTCGGATTTCGATCCTTTTTAGGGATACGCTCTGATACTGCATAGGCAATTGATACAGACCAAAGCACGCGTTTTCAATCTATGGCTAAAACAATCTATGTAGATGATAAATAAAATATACTGTTGAAACAGAATTAATGGAAAAGAAATGTATTTTTTAAACAGAAAAGGGCCCTGCTTTTGCCAAGGCGGATTTCAATTGTATGACTTTAATCACTAGTCAAAGTCGTCTGCTAAAAGGACGTTAAAGGCATGTGGGGGGTTTTCACTTGTGTACAAGCCGTCGAATGTCAACCCGTAAACTCGCGCGCGGAGCAAATCATTCAATCGATAGATTAATTGTGCTAGAACTATTCCAAATCGCCCCATGCAATTCTCTTGATCGATTATCCGCCTCATTCCCGTTGCGCTTTATTTGATTAACGGCCAAACTCGATACGCGCTGAATTGGAAATGCGGGTTCAAATTACTCTGAGAGGTAGACTTCTGACGAGATGCACTCTTAATTCATACAGAAAGACTAGAGGGAGAAATCCTTTCCGAAGTAAAAAAAAAAGTGAGAAAATGGAATTAAAGAAGACAGAAAGGAAGAGAGGAGGAGAGGAAAAATTCTGGTAAAAACAATCATGCAAACGGTCAAATTAGCATAGCACGCATTGATTGCGTTTCAACCAATTACCTAATCCGCATTCAACTTTAAGCAGATGAAGATGCAGTTCACCGTAGGTTATAAATCGACAGAATCCAAAATTGGCTTCTAATTTCATCCTGACTTCCCGTCTCCTTGTCCTCATTCCGAAAACCGAAAAAAACTCAAAGAAGTATAAACCCCCCTTTTGCTTCTTCATCCTTTTCTTCTTCTTATCATGTCCGCGAGGGAGATAGCTCCGCTTTTCTCTTTCAATTTCCAATGAATTCCCACATAACTAGCCTAACGTATTTTGTTATCCCTGCATAGTCCGCTTAGCCTCTCTCATTTCACTATAATGACCAATTGAATATTCATGTTAATGCAAATGTGCCAATTCGCCTCGCAAACTGAAAGCCGAACCTTTTATTTACTGCATATTGGAATTGTCTTACCATTCCCTTATTCTTCGGTTATGTTCCCAGTCTTGCTTTGCATTCTGATCGATTTGGGTGAAATTATAGAAAGAGATTGGGAAGAAGTTTCAAACTAGGGAGTCCTTAAAAAGACCAAACTAGCGTTTAAACTTCAGAACCGGTTTTCGTGTTCAAAATTAGAGGCAGAACGAGGTGAATTAACCATTGAGATTGTTTCATGCTATTCACTATTGAAATGATATATAATTTTGCCGTTGGTATGTCATTTATGATTATCAAAGATAATTCCTCCTTTTTACTGAATAATAAAAAAATGATGAAAAGGACTTAAAACTCCACATTTATAATGACGAGGATAAGCTTAAGTGTTTCCTCGATATTGTACCCTAGAATGTTGGAAAAAAAGAGCCTTTTTTAGTTTCTCTGAGAAACACACACTCTAAAAAAAGAAAAGAAAAAAGAAAAGAAAAAAAAAGAAAAGAAATTTTAAATAAACATTTGAAAGCTTAGGAGGAGTGACAACATTTTCTAAATGTTGCATTTACCACTTTAAATGGTTCTACCCAACATTTTAAAATGTTGGATTCAGCTTTATACAAGGGTGGATGTAACATTTGGAAAAGGTTGTCACTCCTCCAAATGTTCAAATGTTGATTTTTACAACACGAAAATTTCACGTGTTAAAACAATGAAAACATGTTAATGGATAAATTCGTATCCACGTTGGTACAAAGCCTTTTAAACTATATCCTACAATCATTAATCTGTTCATACATCCGGGTCATACCTAAACTTTATATGTTTCATGTCATGCAATGTATATATGTAATATACTCTCTCTCTCTGTCTATTTCTGTCTCTCTTTGATTATGTCTCCCCTCTCTCTTTCACTAATTCACTTAGTCACTTCCATATGCGCTTCCAGCATAAAAAAGTCAACTGAAATTCACAAATTCACATCACAAAATACTAGTAAAAAATAGTAATGCAATTGCTTTTCGAAATTGCATTGCTTTTCGACACAACTATTTATTGATAATGAATGTTTAATGAATTTTCATCATTCCACGGAACTGATGTTTGTCGAAACGAAAGAGTCAATATGTCACTTGAAGTATGAGCTGATCTCAATTATAGAAGCACAAGATCAATGCTATCAATACTTGTATGTAAACAAGATAATGGACTTTCCTTAGGAAAGGTATACCAGTCACTCAGTTTTGTTAGTGCTCGTTTTCGGTGGCTCACCGGCGCGATGAGCAAGGGATCCGCCCCAGAAGAAAATGAATTGTTGATCATGCGAACGTAACGATTAAATGTCGTTGTGTTGTATGAAAATATATGTGACCTTTAATATGATATTAAACTTAAGATCCTTGTTAGTAATTGGTATCGATAAGAGTATATTGGACATTTTTGAATTATTGCCTTGATTCACATTAATCCCATATATGTGGTTCAATATATTAAAAATGGTGTTTATCAAGAGTGGCAAAGAGCTCTAAATATCATTACTGCTACCAACTAACGTTTGCTTTCGGGGGGGGGGGGGGCGAATGGTGAGCAGGAGGTTCGTATAGGTAGGAAGATATCATCCGCCCCCCAAAAAAAATGAATAAGAAATAAATGAATGAATGAGTGATTAAAAATTCAGTAAAAATAAAAATGAATAGATAACAACAAATAAATAAAAAATAAAAGTAAAAAATAATTTAAAAAATGAATAAAAGATATGCATAAATGAAATATATACAAACACAATTTATCGTGTATGATATCCATCCAGATGAATTACGACTTGATAGGAAAGAAATAGTTTCCTTAATAAAGCTTTCAGATAAACAAAGCACTTTCCAAGTCTTTTAAAAGCAGCATCGTGTATTAAAGCGTGACTATCCTTAAAATGAAGCAAGGTTATATCTGCAATGATCATCCCTTTCTGTTCTAAAAGTCATCCTTGGTGAAGAAACCGCATGGAAAGAAAGCATTACGATTACGAACCCCTTCTTAACGCCCCCTTTTTCAAGACGAAATACGTCTCGGTCATGGGGATGACTTAGTCTTCAAACAATACTTTTCGACCTTCGAATCACGCTTAGCTGCAAACCCCTTTCCCGCCCTCCGCACTCGCCCGCCACCAAAAAACCTACATCACAAAAAAAGGAAAAAGACCAGATATGCTTCCCTCCATCTTACTCCTACTACCATTTCATCGATTTTTCAGGCAGCGATGGCGGTGGTTTTATAACGTAGCTCCATTACCTTCCTTCATGGTCTTAGTGAGCGCTTTTCAAATTTGTCATTCTTGATCTTAAATGGTATTTGATTCCCGATAATATTGCTATGCAAGCAGATAGCCACAAGAAGGTAAACACATTAACCCGGACAGCCTTTCATACAAACTGCTTTTCAGCCATCAAACTATCGAGTTAAAAAAATTGGCGTAAAAGTACCTGTTTAATGGATTGTGAAGGGTATCTTTCAGAAAAATCTATTTTCACTGGATAGTACTCACACTGATTAAACATGTATTGGTATATGTTTTATATTTTGGTTTATGAAATATGGTGCTTATCTCTCTCTACCCCCCCCCCCTCCCCTCCCCGCCACCCCCTCTCTCTATATGAGTCTCTCTTGTCTCTAAGTCCATCTATCTATTTCCTCCCGTCTGTCTTTCTCTTGTAGAAGTTTTCCAAAACATGCAATTCTTTTTGGATAAACATGTTTGATAGCTTATTGTTATTTGGTATTTTAATCTTTAGATATCTGGATTATAGATGCCTTCAAAACAAAAACAAACTCAGTATTTTTTTTCTTTTGGAAAATGCTACAATCTACAGAAATTTACAACCATGACAACTCTCTCATTTCAGGAGAGAGTAAAAAAAGAACATGATAGAGTCGGGAAGATAAAGAGGTATAGGGAAGTGAATTAAGGGAACGATATAAGAGTGATAGCAAAAGGAAGAAAAGGAGCGAGAACATCCACACTAGTACCGAAAAACATCGTCGGTCACATGATTTAGCAGACGAATCGGATTGGTCCAGCTCCATCGCATCTAAAACCCAAGAGAACTACGGTTGCCTCATCAAAATTATATCCTTAATTGGAAAGAGAATGCCTTGGGTCCGCCAAAGTCCTTTGTAAAGAAAATGAGAAGAGGAATCCCCTGCAATTCAGCCCTTCCATTCCGGGGAGATAATGTCATAACTACATTGCGTTATTATCGGCACTTGATTGAATCAGACGGTCCAAATGGCTAGCAACAAAAAAGGGCGGGAAAACGGGCAACTCTCCGATTGCACGACGATGAAGAAAGATGGACCGCCTGAGCGCATCACCACTCGCATTATAAACCTACTTACTAAACGTTTATTACATTATTTCTCACACGTTTTGCTCGCCGATAGGTTTTTTTCTCCATCTTCACACAGATCAAGACTGGCGGAGTGGCTTCTAGCTAAACACTGCCTGAAAATAGAGGAGGGAAATTAAAAGAAGGGGGAAGAAGAAACAGAGGGGAAAAGAAGTTTAAGCGGTGGAAAAGTAGAGGGGAAATTCGCTTTCAGTCGGTGAGGTACGTTTGATTAGATTATGGAATAATTCTGGACAAGGAATGGGCTCTTTTTTCACAGCACTCTATTGAAGGTAAGCGATCTCAGCGAGGCAAATTATACATGCCCACAGATAGGATCAATCGTTCGGATTGAATTAAAGTAAAACTTTCAGGTTTAGTCCCCCCTGAAAACTGAGTTGAACGAGCGAGCTCACTCAAACTACTACAAGGTATGCCAGCAGAAATTTCTGTTTACCCTTCCAGGCAATTGCCTCAACCAGTGTTGAGGTTTGAAGAGTATTGCTAATGTCTTCAAAGAGAGTATGAGAGGGAGAGAAAGAGAGATGGGGAGGGGGACAGAGAGAAGAAAAAAAAGTTTACCACCAGCAAATTCACTTAGAGTTATTACTTACTCAATTGTACACTTGAAGCCATTTCTGTTGATTAAAATCTTAGCAGAACAAACATAGATGGCATCAAATCAATTTTGCCTGAAAATATTGTTTTATAAAAAACCCCTCATTTCCGCCGTCGAGTGCTCTTCTCTTTCTTTCTTTCTTTCTTTCTCTCTCTCTCTGTCATTCCAAAAGCTGTTATCCTATTGTGTTGCACTTCCAAAACTTTTAACTTTCCTAGTATGTGTGTTTCTCTGTGTGTGTGGGTAGGGTGTAAATGTCATGAATGTGTGTTCTACCCAACTTTATTCACATACCCATCCCTTAACAGGAGCGTAGTTGCCCAATGGATTAGCCTTCGGACTTTGAAACAGAGGGTCGTGGGTTCGAATCCCAGCCATGAAGTAATTTCCTTCGGCAAGAAATTCATCCACATTGTGCTGCACTCGACCCAGGTGAGGTAAATGGGTACCTGGCAGGAATTTATTCCTTGAAATGCCATTGCGCTGTAAAAGGCTGCGAGGCTAAAGCCAGGGTAATAATATCAAATTAAGCGCATATAGGGACGCATTTGGCAGTGATATGCGCTATAATAAGCATGTTGGTATTATTATTATTATTATTAATAGCCTTTCCCTTGGTATTATTATCATTATTATTATTATTAACCCCTTATCATTTTTATTACCTGTGATCAGGGGCGACGACATGGTAATTTGATAGGAGGGAAGAATAAAAATTATGACCTGTATGTGACTTCTTTTTTTTCTTCTTGAATAACATGGGAAATATATTTTCATAACTTAGACATCCCTTTTACATTACTTTTTTTTAGATTATTTTAACCTTTCTTTCTTCATGCTCATTCGTTCTTTGTCTTTGTTTTAGCACCTTTTTCTTACTGGCTGAAAATCATAGGGACTGTCGCACTTCTTCCATTGTCTATGGCCAATATCAACTTCAAACTTCAAATTCCCTTTTGCAACTATAAATAAAGACATTGTAGACATTGCTAAATAACGTTTACTATACAGTGCGTATCAAAAAAAGTTTACACTTTGAAAAAGCCCTGGGAATTAAAAAATATACATCATGCGGGTAATTTTTTCATATATAATGTTGGGTATGGGTCTCATTTATCCGATGAAAGTAAAAGTTTTGACAGAATATTACACTTGAGTGAGCACGGTCCATTTTTGTAAAGCTTGCAGAAATCTGTTTGCGCAGAAATGGTCGTTTTCATGCTGTGTCAAGGGAAAGGGCGAAATCAAACTTACCCTGCGAAACATTTCTCATACATTTCCCTTGCACTTTTAGTCAATTTAAATAAAACGGATACATTCAAGCATTTTGTAACAATTTTGCCACCCAAATTGAAATTTCAACACTTAGTAAGCACAATCTTTACCCTTTTTGTCAGCTGGATCTGAGGACATACATGAATCTGAACAAAAGTTTTTATCAGACATCTCCAGCATTTTTTTCACTAAGTTTTTAACATTTAAAGGGTGTTTACATTTCATGTTCCATTTAATACTTGTTTCTCCACACTTTTCCCAAGCATGAGAATGATTAACAAAATGAAAATCAAGCCGTAGCCATTTCATGTAAATCACAGCTCAGTGTAAAGCACATATCGTCACGATGGACTTGGTGTGTGGGGAAGTGGGGTGGGGCGCAATGCACTCTTCGAAGTGTTTTGGGCAAGGAAACAAGTTTAAAAAGCTGAAAGATATCTTCAAATAAACTTACTAGCTAAATTCTACGTGTTCATCCATGATTAAGGTCTACTTTTATTTGCATAACTATTACAAAGTTCTGCGCAAATCATTTTTCACTAACTTTTCTAAAGTAAGTGCTGCTCATTCAAGCGGAAATATTTTTCGACAGTTATATCGTCATTTGCATAAATGGATCTGTACCAATGTTAAAATGTGAAAAAATCTTCAGGATATTTCAAAAATATAATTTTACAGGGTCTTTTCTAAGTGTAAACTTTTTTTTGATACGCACTGTATATATATATATATATATATATATATATAATTGTGATGAGCAAGGACCTAAACATTGCGTGGGTGCTTCAGTGAGTGATATATTGGCGAAGAAGCTCAAAAAGCATTGAAGCGGGAGACGTAGCCTGGATTTCTTCAACTTTTTATTAATACAAGCTTTCGGCCATTTAGTTCGGCCTTCTTCAGGTATCTGAAGATGTAACAGACATAATGGCTTTACATGTAATATGCATATATTTGGATTAATTTACTAAATGGAGGTATATCTTAAAAGAATATGTTTTACATCGGTAATGTTTAATTAGGATTATCCAATAGCTATTAAAATTAATTAAGTTTACGCAGATTTTTATTACGAACATTTTTTGAAAGTATTGGGTTATGTGTGTTGTATAATACATATATCTCAAAATGTATAATAATATATAATAGTATATATATCTCAAAATAATACATAATTATATAAGGTATTGATTCATATATACATTCGTGTCTAAGCACGTGAACCAGGCTACGTCTCCCGCTTCAATGCTTTTTGAGCTTCTTCGCCAATATATATATATATATATATATATATATATATATATATATATATATATACATGTACGAGAGAAAACAATACATATATCACACGCTTCAAGGTAATGAGTTATATTCCCATCTCACCACTCTCTCTTACACTTACATACATACATGCACATACAACTCACACACACACTCCATCAGACAACACAAATGCGAACGTAGGAAGGCGTAGTAAGTTGAGCATAGGGGCAAGTTGAGCCACCAGCCACGGGCCAATAATGAATTAGTCAGACATTGTGGTGGTGTCATGTCTTGATGACCCATTGCATAACCCCTAACCCCACCATATTGTTTTCACCTTTGAAACAAAAAGTTCTTTTTTGGGGGGGATACAAATTTCAGCAAAAAAAGTAAAAAAGGGTGTGAAATGGGTAAATGCTTTTTACACACACATGTCTTTAAATATAATAAAGACATTAGAACAATATTGTTAGTCAACGTGTGGATCTTCAATTCTTGTCAACGCGGACTTGGTTAAGTTGAGCCAGCCAACATGAGGCAAGTTGAGCCATGGTATGGCATGGTTATGGTAATCTAAAAAAAAAAAAAAACAAACAAACTTTAAAAGCCTTCAATATGTAGGCAGATAGGAGCAAATTTACATTCATTTTAGAGGATGTTTGTATTTACAATGTATAGAGAATTAGCAAGTAAAAGACTTTAAAAAAAATGACATGCCGGTTCTTCCCCCATACATTTTGTACATCGTTTCTTTGGCTCAACTTACCCCAGAAGGTGGCTCGACTTACCCCACAGATGGGGTAAGTTGAGCCATTTGACATTTTTTTTTTTCAAAAGTGACAATGACTTTCAGTGTGGGGGTAGAAATTTATATATAGGTAAAAAATATTTCCGAAGAATTACATTTTAAGGCAAGGTACTTATTTCTACAAGATTATTAATCATAACAATTCTAACATGCCAAAAGCAAAAAGTGTCACAACTTTCCCCGCCTTACCCTGGCGGACACGGGTTATGCGTATAAGCACCCTCACGCGCTCACCGTACCCTCATCGCCCAAACTTTCGACTAATAAGATGAGCTATATTATCCTCTCCTCCCTTTCCTGTCTTTATCACTTTCCTCAAATACATTTCCTCCCCCCCCCCCCCCCTCTCCATCTTCTCCCCACCTATTCCCTGTATCACTCTGAGAGAAACTCTTGACTTCCTTTTTCTTTTTTTTTTTTATCTCGAACACCACTTTTGGAAGATTCTTCGCACCCTTTCTCTTCATCTCCTGTCCTCTTCCCTTTCTTCATAAACCAATTAGCGGTCGCCGATTGGGCGATCGGTTTTTAGCACTCGTCAGGTCGATCATGCCATTTTAGCGCAGTTTAACCAAATGCAATAAGCGGTGTTAAATATCGGCGCATAATAGCATTGACATGATCAAATCTGAAACAGTATACAGACAGTGTCAAAGACATGGACTGTAATGGAGTTTGTCGCGGCTTGATCTTTTATTGTCATCGGGGAAAATTAAATTTGATACCATTATTTTTCTTCGCCCTTTCAGCGCGCCAAAGAGAAGGGAGAAAGTAATTTGGTAAAAGAAGTACTCAGCACACAGCTGTAATCTGATTTGTGCTCTGCTGGACTCTGTCGACTATCGTCTCGTCACCGCAACTTTGTGAAATTGTTCTTATCATTTCTTCTGTGGAGTCTTTTCCTCTGTCTTTTGGTGTATTATACTCAGATTTCATCCACTCTCCGCCACACACTCACACCTCGTTCACATCCTCCTTACTCGCTCACACGCCATCACACACACACACACACGCGCGCGCGCGCACACACCCCCACTTATACCTGCTCACACATGCAACCATCCACATACATACACTCCCTCACATACCCCCCCTCTCTCTCTCTCTCTGCCTGCCTGTCTAAATCTTTTGGGTAATATTATCTTCTCGTCTCTTTCCAGCATTAACCCTATAGACCGGATCATAATTTTTAATGCATAAAAAGAACTGATAGATAATTATTGATCCGCAGCATTTTCACTAATTGTGAAAAGTTTTTATACACAACCCCTTCATTCTTCCTGGTGGTCCCCTAGCGATTAATCGCTTATTTGATTAGACAGTTCTGATTGGTTCCTATTCAGTCTATTGAGCAAAATGCACATGTAACAATCATCCTGATAGGCCCATTCGATTAGCGATCAATAGCTAACCTTTGTGTTACGGGACCCAGATCTGTGTTGCGTACATGTTTACAAATTATTATGGTATCGTTTTGCAATTATTTTTTTTATTGTGCGCTCTGCAAATTACAAGCTATTCAAATCGTTTCCACTCTCTGTCATCAATGTTTGATACAATCGTGAAACAAACGTTTATGTTTAGTTCCCACGGGTCACTTCCAAATCCAGGTTTCTTTCCCTCTCCCCCTACTCTCTCTCCCTCTCTCTTTCTCTCTCTTTCTCCTCCCCTTTCCTATAAACAGAAAAATGGGCCCTCTTTTATATAACGTTTTGATACCATGATACTTGTTACGATCTCACGAGGACAGGTTTTAGCCAAGCTGCTTGCGAAGCGATCCTCAACTTCAGAACCGCAAAGAAGTCACGGACTACCGCTTGCCTCATCGTGTGTGTGGTAATTATTAATGAGGTGTTTTAGTGCTGTATTGATTGGAGTAAGTGGTAGAAAGCCTCTCACCAATCTACTACAGCGGGAAGCCACGAAGAAAAGTCGATTCCTAACTCACCAAAAAGACCTTTTTTCTCCTTCCGTTTCCTCTCCGATTTTGTTCTCTCTCCCTTGATGCCGGGCTATTGAATTTGAATTCGCTTTCGGTGGCGATCCCGAGTGGATGGAGAGACGCGATCGCAACGGTCACATTTTGTTTCTCGAGTGTTTATGGGATGACGGCGGGTGCGTTAGCCGCCACCAACTCTCAACGATTCATGACGCTTCCATCAATAATTCGTCAAAAATCGTTTTTTGCTTCTTCTCTTCTCTTTCATACCACTCATCTATCCACCGAAGATAAAGGATATTTAGACTTTTTAGGCTGATATGGAAGGGGGAATCTTCCCTAGCTCACACCCTCGATCCGTAAGAGGTCGGAATAAGTGGCCTATGGGTTTTAGAGTGCCCAAGCACCGTTGCCTTTTGTTAACTACAAATTAGGCATGATTCATAATTTACAGAGCGAAAATGGACTTAAAAAGCCAGATATTGAGAGTTGGACTGAATACATGTTAAAATGCATAACAGGCAAAACTTGGTTGAGCTCAAATCTTTATGGAAACCGATGCAATTTTCTCTCTCTGGAGTTATGAAATGAACCCCAGAATTGCCAAATACCTGATATTCACTGATTGATTATTTGAAAATAAATCTTATGTTGAGCAAAACTGATGTAAATGATTGTTGACGAAAATATAATTATTTTTACAAAAAAAGGAAATTTGCCAATTAAAAGATAATCAATTATGGTGGAAGCAAGTTAATATGAAGTATAAAATCTAAGTCGCCATTGTCGACTTATTTTTATTTCTTTATGACACTACTCTGTTTTTCGAAATATTGAAATAAAATAATTGAAAAACTGGTTTGCTGAAGATTTTTCTGAACACTCTTTAAAAAAACCCCGAAGAGTTACCGTCGCTTTATTTGATTATTTTGAAAAAAAATTCAAGTTTAAATATCAAGGCATAATCAACTTTAGAAAGTTTATAGTTTTCTTTACATAATTTATTTGCAATTTGTAATTGGTCAAATTAGTATATATACGGATATAAACTTAACAAATAACTTTTTATGGAAATACTTTGTTTCGCATGCCATGTTTATTTATCTCATTTGTGTATTTTATTTAACCATGTTGCCCTAATATGCTAATAGTGACAGTGCTAGTACAAAACCATACACGCTCTATGAACTCAAATAGCAAAAATATGTCGCAGAAAAGAGATATTATGATATTGAATTGTGTGAAACATTAATAGGGTCCTTATTCATAATAAACATCTTTCTCTTCACCCCCTTGACCAACAAAACAAGGACATTTTGTGTGTACGGACCTGTACTTAGCAAATTAATGTGAGAAAAATAATCCCTCGTTAATCATTAAGGTACGGAAATCGATTCCATTTAATGTGATTTCTGGTTAATGCAAGGACCACTGCACCATTTGTTTGAGAATAAATCACACGCTCACATTTTGTCATTTTGTGGTAAATGATAGATTTTTTGTTTGCTAAAGAGTGAATGGGGAGGGCGGAATGAAAAGCTATATTTAATCCATTTATGCATGATCTTAAGGCTATACTAAAAAGAAACACAACATAAAACTCCAACGCCTCGGTGATTTGGAGAAAGAGTCGTTGTGTTTCCCACATTAATTACACTTTGTGGAAGATTAATTGATAACTTTATTTTAGTTCTCTGCACTTCAAAAATAAGTGTAAGAAAATTGTATTATGATATTAACGTTTCATCCGGTATTTGTATCGCATTGAACTTTTATCACTGAACGAAAACAAAGAGGGTGGGCTTATATGCACCTAAGAAATAAACAAAAATTACCAATGAACGAGGGTTGATTATGGATTATTAATGTGTTGTGAACTAAATATATAGATTGAATCACATGTCTTGAGATGGATTGAATAAGGGAATAGGTATTTAAAGGTGTTGATTTGAATAAATAAAGAAAAATCAAACTAGCATAGCGCTAAAAATTTCATCAAAATCGTTGTAAATAAGAAAGTTATGACATTTTGAAGTTTCGCTATTTTTCACAAAACAAGTGATATGCACAACTCAGTGACATGCAAATGAGACAGTCAATGATGTTCTTCACTCACTATTTCTTTTTGTTTTTAAGTGTTTGAATTGTACAATATTTCATTTCTTACATACTTGACAAGAAGGACCAACTTGGCTGAACCATATACTCATTAAACAATGCTTAATATTTCCCATGTTAAGGAGGAATTAATCGTTGTTTCACTTGACAATGAGCAGAAAATTAGAATATTTCATGTTTCATATAATAAAATACAAAATAAATAGTGAGTGGATGACGTCATCAGTCTCCTCATTTGCATACCAATAGGATGTGCATATAACTGTTTTGTGAAATTAAGCAAAATGTTTAAAATGCCACAACTTTCTTATTTTACATCCGATTTTGTTCAAATTTTCAGTGTTTTGCTTCTTAGATTTTTTCTCCCTTTATTCAAATCATCTTTCGTTGGGGTGACTTGTCCTTTGAAAGGTTATTATTATTATGAATTAATTCATATAATAAATCAGTTAAATGTGTCTGTTTCTAGTTGCGTATATGTTTATAGAAAGAGGTAGAAAGACAGAGATAGGTGTAGAGAAAAAAAAGAAAGAAAGGAAAAAAAAAGAAAGAAAAAGGAAGGAAATAAATAAATAAAGAAAGAGAGAAGAAAGATAGGAAGGAAGAAAGAAAATAAGAATTGAAGGAAGGAGGGAAGAAAGAAGGGGAGAAAGAAAAAAGTCAAAAGAAAGAGAGAAAGAAACAATAAAAAAGACAGAAAGAGAGAGAGAGATGAGATAATCCAAAGGCATAACATATTCCACAGAAAAATATATAAATGAAAATTGATATTTTAATATACACTTCACTTCGATGTTCAATATGTCAATTGTAATTAATCTTATGAATTGAATACGTCTTGCAAATTAATCAGGCAATAACTTAACCTTAATTGAATTATATATTGCGTATAAATGGCAAAGCTGTCTTCTTTCAATTATGCATTATACAATCCACCTTTTTAAAAAATGCTTTCTCTGAAAATAATCAACGTCCTGCCACCAGTTACGATTATTTAGGTATACTTTTATCGATTGTGTAATTACCAGTAATAGCTGTCTTTGACGAGGGAGTGGCTGTTGTCTTTAGTACCACAATTACTATTGATTTGTCGACAATTCATCAATTATTTGTCCGAATGGCCCGTCCCGGGTAATTCCAGCGAAATCTGTCGGAGAGTAGTTGGGACCGGGCAGCGGCGTGTTAACGCCAAATTGCGCTGCACAATTAAACAGTCACAACCCCATCCTCCTATAGCAACGGCCTGCTTGGTTGAAAGAAAAGAGATAAGCGACATTATGAAATGGAGCTCTATTTTAACAAAAGAGGAGTGATATAGCGTAAATATGGCCTTGTTCCTAATCCAATAAAGTCATTCTGCTCGACTGGACCACGCTGGTGCGATTTTGTGAGATGTAGAAATAGTCAATAATTTATCACATGGAACTGTATTTGAATAGGGCGTCCAATCTCCCTCCCTCTCCACGTCTTTGTACAGAGCATGTAAACAGACGATGGATTCTTCCTTCCAGCCAACAATGCAACACGGTAAGAGAAAGAAACATGTAGTCTCCGGGAGCAAGGCACCGGTGTCTGATTTTTTCAGACAAGTGGTCTGAATTTTAAGACTACCAGACTCGAGTGGTAATTGTGAACTGTATTTTTTTCCAAATTTGTAACAGACCTCTGCTAGGCTTCTGTCAAGAGAAATTTCTTTATCAAAACTCTTGGCGCCAATGAGTTAGGGTCTGTGCATGTAGACTAGAGTGTAGTGAGAGAGATGGAGAGAAAGAGAGAGAAGAGGGGGTACGAGGGTTGGGGATATAATAGGAGAAATCGAGGATGAGGGGGATGGTGAGAAGAATACAAGAAAAGCTGCTATCCTGCTGAGTAGGAACCATTCAAGATGGGGATGAAAGAATAGTTCATGGTTTCCAACAGAGCCCACCACCCGTCGAGAAGTCATCTCCTCTCCGACAAATCTCCTACCCCTGCTGTAAGGCGACATCTAGATTTCCCCCCTTTTCGAACAAAATAATATCCTAATTTCTTAAGAACTTTTCACATTTCCATCGAGCCAGATCGCCCCTCCTATTCTTCCGATCCGTCCAGCAAAAGGACTGGACCTTCTGGTCATACTTACTTATACCAACAAAAGACGCGCGACCACGAAGGATAGAAAATTAGAAGAGAATAAAAGCGTTAATAGTCCCACACTATCACATCAGCGCAGTGCCATCGTCTTAATTCGCTTATTCCTGTTTTTCTTAATCGGTCACAGCAGGCTATATGAAATATGGACCGTGTTCCTCCAAGGGTAATTCAATTAGATAAAAATGTCTTCCCGCCTATCATTGGGGAATCTTAATATTACACTTTCCGTTAAAGTCAGGACGCAATTTAGCAAATAGCTGATTACGACTTCTAAGGCATAGAAAGAAGTCGAAAATTACACATTACCTAATTAAATGGAGAAAATGCGCGGACAATGGAGCATTTGTGCTTGAATTGATAGTGATGATTTGCTCCTTATTGAAGGCTTTTCACAGTGGTAATGACGCGAATGAGCAATCATACGAAATTCTCTCTTGAGACCAAGATTTTTTTCACAATAATTGTTCATAAACTTACGGACAACTTTACGAATGGCTGGATATCAAGGAAAGCCAAGCGCGCTTTTCGATCATTTTGAATCGCATTTGCTTACGGTGGAAAATCCCGATATTGATTGATATTTACATTATTGTTATTTGTGTCCAAAATCTATTTTTACTTCAATTCAGGTGACATCATTTGATGTACATCCATGTGGCAGCTGTGAAAGACTGATTGGTGAAAACGAGAGAGGGGGTGAGGTAGGGGGGGGGGGGGCGATAATAATTGGATAGCATCACATTCGTCCCTGATGTAGGGCGGGGTCATCGGTAATCTCGTTTTAGTCATATTACATGCAACATTATATCAACATTAATTCCACGATGAAATTTTAAATGAACTTTTAAGATTATGATAAGCACATGGTTGGAATTATGGGTTGAAAGTTGAATATTGACAATCGACATGTAAAATTAAAAATACTAAATGAAAATAAATGAATGAGTAATCATTCAATTCAATTCAATTCAATCTATTTGGCAAATTAAAACGATCAAGAAGTTACAAAATAAACAAATACATAAGAACCTCTGTAAAAGCATCCTGTGCTTATATTTGAGGCCCAAAATTCAATAAAGATAATAGAATACAACATAAAATATATCATGCTTCTAAGTAGACTTAAAATTTATGTAAAGTTAAAGTGATTCAGAGGGCATTTGTCCAGAGCTTTTTAGTTTATCCCTCCATTTTCTCAGAATTTCATTTTATAATGGTTATGATATTTTACTTATATATAATACTCTGCTTTATTTATCTTTTTTTATAGATAAATATCATAAACTGTACATGCCTCAATTTATTTTGTCTGTATAAGTTCATTGTTACTATTTTGACCACATTACTTTGTTCTGTTGAAAATGAAATAAAATAAATTGAAAATTGAAGGGGCCGATAACACATAGCTTAGCGATTGGTCGCATTGTTAATTGATACGACTGACTGCACGTAATAACCAAGGTAATCAATAATAAAATATTACCTACGATCAATCGCAGGTCTTTTTTGTTTATGGTTAGGGTCCAGATTGATAATGGAAATCAAAAGTAATACACTAATTGCAATTTCATAAAACGTGTATCATAACAACACCTCTTGATTTGACACAGCAGGTTTAATCTGCTTATCATAACAACGACGAAAAATCGCAACCATAAATGTTACAACCCTGGCTTGCCTTAACTCCCTCCTAAGTAAGCAAAAATAGTCCCATGGGTACATTCGAAATGTGCTACATGCTGTGCGAAAGATTAAAAGTCACTCTGATATTTTGAAGTCAGTTTTCCTCGATTGGCTTTGGGTTATTTACTTTCGAGGCATGCCGAGAACCTGTCAAAAACCAAGTGAATTATGAGTGCAAGGGAGACAAGGGGAAATTTTTTTTTTATCAATTAAGGGGTGAAAATTAAGGGGAAAGGATAAAATGGCACCCCCCCATCCACATGTCATCAAATGCAACTATTACTAATTCCCAAAATAATAGGGAATAAAATACCAACAGAGACTTTTGTCACGGACTTATAGCGCCTTATTTGAAATACATGTATCTATTCTGAATCAGAAATAAAAACTGTATTCGATATGAAAGAAAAAGCCCCTTAAAAAGAAAGCAAAAGAAGTCAATCCACGTCTAATTCCAACCAACCGTACCCTCGGCTGTCAAAGTTGGACACGGTGGATGGAATATACAAAGTTATAAACTGAGAGGGGAGTCTTTAATTATTTAAAGGAGGGGACTAGGACGCTTGTTCTGATTTCCTGCTCGTACGCGCGGGAAAAGAAAACACTATTTTCGGGATTATCACCTGAAGCTATCGAGCAATGTGATTTTCGCCGCTTCAACAGGACCGACTTCCCTGTTTCTTTAACCTGTTAACGTGGTATATTCGGGACTGGTCAGAGAATTAAGGATGAAAATGAGAGGAAGAGGGAGAAGATTGATTTTTTTCACTCGAAGATTTCCTTTCCCGTTTGATTTATTACGCATTGACACACACCCTCCCACATCCCATCACACACACACACAACACACACACCCTCACACACACACACCCGTAATTGGCTTAACCCTTTCACTCTCTCAAAAAAGGTCCTCTTTCTAAGAAACGAAATTCAGATCTGCATTGAACATTTAGCTGTAACTGTATTCTTAATTCACTTGGATTCACGTTTGGTCTCAAAATTAACAATAATGAGATTGAAAATGTTTCCTTTGCTCTCTGTAGATGAATTTCAAATATTCGAATAAAGTGATTATTTTTCAGAAAAAAAGACAATCAAAATTTTACTTCGGCTAATATTAGAATACATCTATTACCACTGCTTACACCTACTGCCACTATTTCTACATCTACTACCACTATTTCTACATCTACTACCACTATGTTTACATCTGCTACCACTATGTTTACATCTACTACCACTATTTCTACATCTACTACCACTATTTCTACATCTACTACCACTATGTTTACATCTACTACCACTATTTCTACATCTACTACCGCTATGTTTACATCTACTACCACTTTTTCTACATCTCTTACCGGTAATCATTTAACCTGCTCCTGACCTACTTCTGTTAATTCCATTTTCCTGCCATCGACTACATTCACCATTTGTGCATCTAATCAAAATAATGTTTACTTTGCTTTCTGTATATTAATTTCAAATATTCGAATAAAGTGAATATTTTTCAGAAAAAGGGCAATCAAAATTTTACTTCGGCTAATATTAGAATACGTATATTACCACTGCTTACACCTACTCCAACTATGTCTACATCTACTAATACTAAGTTTACATTTACTACCAGTAGTTCTAAATCTACTACCACTATTTATACATCTACTACCACTATTTCTACATCTACTACCACTATTTCTGCATCTACTTCCACTATTTCTACATCTACCACCACTATTTCTACATCTACAGCCACTATGTTTACATCTACTACCACTATTTTTACATCTACTACCACTACCACTATTTCTACATCTACTACCACTATTTCTACATCTACTACCACTATTTCTACATCTACTACCACTATTTCTACATCTACTACCACTATTTCTACATCTACTGCCACTATGTTTACATCTACTACCACTATTTCTACATCTACTACCACTATTTCTACATCTACCACCACTATTTCTACATCTACTACCACTATTTCTACATCTACTACCACTATTTTTACATCTACTACCACTATTTTTACATCTACTACCACTATTTCTACATCTGCTACCACTATTTCTACATCTACTACCACTATTTCTACATCTACTACCACTATTTCTACATCTACTACCACTATTTTTACATCTACTACCACTATGTTTACATCTACTACCACTATGTTTACATCTACTACCACTATGTTTACATCTACTACCACTATTTCTACATCTACTACCACTATTTCTACATCTACTGCCACTATGTTTACATCTACTACCACTATTTCTACATCTACTACCACTATTTCTACATCTACTACCACTATTTCTACATCTACTACCACTATGTTTACATCTACTACCACTATGTTTACATCTACTACCACTATTTCTACATCTACTACCACTATTTCTACATCTACTACCACTATATTTACATCTACTTCCATTATGATTACATATACTATAACTATTTCTACATCTACTGCCACTATGTTTACATCTACAACCACTATCTTTACATCTACTACCACTATGTCTACATCTACTACCACTATGTTTACATCTACTACCACTATTTCTACATCTACTACCACTATTTCTACATCTACTACCACTATTTCTACATCTACTACCACTATTTTTATATCTGCTACCACTATATATACATCTACTACCACCAAGTTTACATCTACTACCATTATTTCTACATCTACTACCACTTTATGTTTACATCTCCATCTACTGGTTCTACATCTATTATTTCTACTATTACTGCATATTCTGCCTCTATTTCTACATCTACTACCACTATTTCTACATCTACTACCACTATTTCTACATCTACTACCACTATGTTTACATCTACTACCACTATGTTTACATCTACTACCACTATTTCTACATCTACTACCACTATGTTTACATCTACTACCACTATTTTTACATCTACTACCACTATTTCTACATCTACTACCACTATTTCTACATCTACTACCACTATGTTTACATCTACTACCACTATTTCTACATCTACTACCACTATGTCTACATCTACTACCACTATTTCTACATCTACTACCACTATTTCTACATCTACTACCACTATTTCTACATCTACTACCACTATGTCTACATCTACTACCACTATTTGTACATCTACTACCACTATTTCTACATCTACTACCACTATGTTTACATCTACTACCACTATGTTTACATCTACTACCACTATTTCTACATCTACTACCACTATGTCTACATCTACTACCACTATTTCTACATCTACTACCACTATGTTTACATCTACTACCACTATTTCTACATCTACTACCACTATTTCTACATCTACTACCACTATGTTTACATCTACTACCACTATGTTTACATCTACTACCACTATTTCTACATCTACTACCACTATGTCTACATCTACTACCACTATTTCTACATCTACTACCACTATGTTTACATCTACTACCACTATTTCTACATCTACTACCACTATTTCTACATCTACTACCACTATGTTTACATCTACTACCACTATGTTTACATCTACTACCACTATTTCTACATCTACTACCACTATGTTTACATCTACTACCACTATTTTTACATCTACTACCACTATGTCTACATCTACTACCACTATTTCTACATCTACTACCACTATGTTTACATCTACTACCACTATGCTTACATCTACTACCACTATTTGTACATCTACTACCACTATTTCTACATCTACTACCACTATGTTTACATCTACTACCATTATGTCTACATCTACTACCACTATTTCTACATCTACTACCACTATGTTTACATCTACTACCACTATGTTTACATCTACTACCACTATTTCTACATCTACTACCACTATTTCTACATCTACTACCACTATGTTTACATCTACTACCACTATGTTTACATCTACTACCACTATGTTTACATCTACTACCACTATGTTTACATCTACTACCACTATTTCTACATCTACTACCATTATGTCTACATCTAATACCTACCATAATGTTGACATCTTCTACCACTATGTTTACATCTGCTACCACCAAGTTTATATCTGCTACCGCTATATCTACATTAATTACCGGCATTCATTTCCCGACCTACTCCTGTTTTTTCTGTCTTTACTGCCACTATGTTTACGTCTACATTCACCATCTGTACATCTAATAACACTACTTACATATCATGTCCCATCATTTCTACATTTTCTTGTAAAAATATTTCAATTCATTCTGATATTTGTCCCATCTTTATTATTCAACATTATTTGAAATAATCGATACACATAGAGCTGTCCAAGTGTATCGAATCTGTAGAATAGTGATGGAAAGTGTTTTAGAAAATGTACAGTCTCTTTATCTTTGATGTACGGTTTTGTTGTTTGATTTTTTAATTTCTATAATTGTGTTATAACATGTCACTAAAATTCTTGATACAAACTTGAAATACGTATGAACGAAAAAATACACACAAATCCACACACACGCACACACACATGGTGCTATTTGCTTACAACTGAACGACTTTATAATTTCTTGAGAAATATTTTGTTCACATTTCATTCATTCTATCCATTGCTTTATTTGTTGTATGTATTCATTCGCAACTAATTTTTAAAGTATCTTTCAACAAGCTGGCTTCATCAAACTGTGACCGTCTTTTAATGTAGGTATACCATACCTACCATTTCCAAACCTGTAATTCTATGTCTTTTCAACTAATTCATATTTGTACCCAACATAATTTGGATTTTTTTTAATCATGATTTAAGTCTAGTAATATTGTGGCTATATCAACGTATTTTGCAAATACAGCTGAATTGGGTGATCCTCCGTTATTGTATGTATCTCCCTTGTATATTGTATTTTTTTTTCTGATTACGGAAATAAAACAAACGTCTATTTTGAGGGTAATTTGTAGATAATATCTGCTATGCATTAAGTCTAGATTGAGAATTGAATTATCAATTATTTTTTTTACAAATGATTTGATTGAGACATTAAAGTGTAACAAAAACGTATAAAGTCATAACTGATGTTCATTACAATTATACTATTGACCTTTTCTAAAATTCCAAACATTATTTTTATCTAGTCTATTATGTATCTCCATCTGTGAATAAGTATAATGTTATTTGTAATTGCCATTCTATTTGTTCTAACTCCTCCCATGAAATAACATCTTAATGGGTGATTTCACTTAATGATTGATATTTTCTAGACAGAGGTTAAACAATTTATCTTATAGACGGTTGTTTTCCCAGCGTTACATTAATTTGTTTGATGCATTTTGCTTGGTTGGTTCACCCGACTGTTAAAGTAATCATTTCAGCGGGTGATTCTTATACATCCATGTTGCAAAAAAATAACAAATGGATATAACTTCTCTCCAAAATGAAACCGCACACTTCCTTCAGAACTGACTTGTCAAAATATGAATTGTGGTAATTTTTTGCATTGGTATCGAACTGGAAACACTGGAACGGAATCGGTTTGCATTATTAATCATCTCGATCAAATTAAATGGGAGAGAAACAAGCATATTACGACTCGGGGGCTAATAAATGAATTGAATGAAAACGGGCGGAATCGAAATGGCACTCGTAAAACAGTGCGGTGGTCATGGTGGTGAAGAAGGCGATGTAACTCGGGAGAAAGCACCTTACGGCAGCCATGATAATTGGTATTAATTTCATCCAATTATTTGTCTTGTTTACATAACAATGATTACCGGATAGCCAGTCTAAATACAGGCAAAAAAGAAGGTAGATCGGGAATAAGACAGTTACGACTTAAGCAAAAAAGGTAACAATTCTCTACTGAGATAAATGAATGATTTTCTAACACCTTAAAAATAGCCATTCTTCCAGATTTCGTTTCTTCTGGAAGATGTGTATTTCTGTTTATTTTCTGTTTTATTGTCAACTTTGCACTTTTGTTCCCCTTATAATTTCTTCGTTGGTCTTTATTTAACACAACAGGTACATGCACTCATACTCTCTCGTTCGCTCTTGCGCACGTTCACCCGATCATCTTTGAATCGGAGACTTCGCGGGGAATAGTTATGTTAATTTCTTCAATTGGTGAGCGAATTCCCGGTGCTTTTCTCCAAAGTTGGAAATCAAGTCATCGGATTCAATCTTGCTGAAAGCACTGTGATTGTTGTATAAGCGAGCGATTATTCGCCTCTTTTCATCATGGTCGATGGGCCAGCAATGGAAGAGGACAGGGCAAAATTTCCTATTACCTTCGCTAATACGCGAAGTCAAGTCACCACAAAAAAGGCGCTTTACCGCTTCCCGGTGCTCTAATCAAATCACACCCCATCCTTTCCGCCAAAAGTCACTCGACGCTCCGCTTGTCAAGATGAGGGCCTCCCCGTTCCTTTACATATTTTTTTCTCTGTTTTTTGTCTTCGGTTCTATCACTTTCTCTTCTTTCTCTCTCTTTTTAGAAAATCTCACTCTCTCTCTCTCCTCATCCCCTTTCCCTCTCTTTTAATCACTTTCTCTGTCTCCTATTTTTCTTTTATTGGCTTTCATAATTTAATATAAACTCTAAACTGACATGCTCCTTTTCTGCCCCTCCCTTTCCCGGCCCTCTCTATCTTATTCCCCCTTTCTTTCCCGATCTTTCTCCACCTACCAGGTTTATCCTGTTTCATCATTATCTGTAATTGTTTTTCTTCTGTGTCTATTTAGCTTTCTTTCTCTCCCTCTTTACTTATCTCCAGCCTTTTTTTCATTCAAACGCCTCCATCTCATAATTTGGCTTTTCCCATTTCGATATTTCCCCTTCGAATCCCGTAAATTTCGGACCATACCCTTCTCCATCTCCCCCCCCCTCTTTCTCTCCCTCACTCTCTCGTACCTTACCTTGCTATTCAACCCTCTTTATTTCTACCATTATTTAGATTTACATTCAGTTTCTTGTTTTTCATTACCAGACTTTATTTTATACAAATCATTGTTTAACCTTGTGGATGAAATCCTGAGAAGTTTTAAAGAAAGGTCTTATGTTGCTTTCTATGTCATATTTCAAGATGATTTAAATAATAGAGTAAAAACAATTGAGAGTGGAAAAGAGAGAGAGCTAGAGAAAGGGATAGATAACAAAATTCAAAGACGACTGTGATTTTCAAAGTCATTTTGCTTCATTTGTCCTATTAGCGAGGGGAAAAAGAGCATCGAGCAACTACTGTCTTAAGATTTACCCCCGATTCACCTGAAAGCAAGATAAAAACCAGAGAAGAAAAGACGGAAAACATAATGGTGAAGCGTGACCGAAAGAGAAAAATTCAATCGATTAGATATTTGAAAGGCCAGTAATTCAATCAACTCTTACTCGCCACACGTTAAGCTAATGAAATTAGTCGGTGGAGCTAGTGGATCGCGAAGCCGAGTTAGGGCGTCGAATTTCAGTGGGACGTGCGGGCCGGCAGACGAGGGGGGTAAATTGTTAAGGTATACACTCTCGACTTGAGACCCCGGCGCTCTTAATCGCTCACTCATGCCCGCTCACAATGGCAATATGCTCAGCCTAAAGACGATTTGTCTTCATTTTTCTTCTCTTTTTTCCCCTTATCTTCCATGTCGCTTTAATTCCTCGGCACACCTTTCAGGGGTACGGGTCCTAGGAGAGGGATAATTGTGTACACAAGCTGGTGCCACGTCGCTGACTTCGTATGGGACTAAGGCAGCGATAATGGCTCGCAGTTGATGAGTTCTACAAACAACACTTACCCTCAATTGCATATCCCTACTCATGACATTTCTTCATTTCTCTTTCCATCTTACATTTCTCTCATCATTCTCCCCCTTTCTCTTTCGTTTTTTTCAGACCCACACACACCCACCCCTCGCACATAATACATTTATACATTTAAATATTTTCCACTTATTGTTAATGTCATATGATTATTACATTTCGCTCCCTCTAATACGCACACACACACACACACGCACACACACTTTTTTGATAAAAAACAAGTGCACACCTAGTAACCAATAATGCATATAGCATTTCCATTTATTTGAAAGGAGGATAAAAGAGCATTGTTGATTAAATACCTTGCTCACGAACATAAGTGCCGCGGCCTTAGACCACTCGGCCACGACAGACAGACAGACACACACACACACACACATACACCTCCCCACCCTCTCTATCTCATTGCTCCCTGGATTTCCGCCATAAGATCTTTGTTCCTTTTTCTAATTATCTAACTTACTTTCTTTGCCATTTTCGGTGTTAAACGATCCAACCAGTTGGTCTGTTTCAACGCCCGTATTTCTGTGATTATATATTGAAGTATCCCATTCTTAATTCTCCTCTGCCACCCAATACGATACGCTTCATAATTAATTAATTCTAGTTTCCGAAGACCCAATAATTCCTATCATTCATTGACAATATGAAATATAGGATAATGCTTAAATTTATAAAGCAACTAAGTACTTCGTCACAACACGAAATTTAATTTTAATAAAGATTGAATTGCTTCAAACATTTGAAACACTCCCAAACATTATGGTGTGTGGGAGGGGCAAAGGTATGAATAGCGAGACTTTTGTCTTCATGAAGGTCTATCTTACTTTGAACAGATAAATTGTTCATTTGACTTATGAAAATGAAGAAACGATCACCCATTTCTTCATTTAATTCATGTTTTTAATCATACAGTGAAACGTACTTGATAATCTAGTTTAGCCTATTATATGAATTTGATCTTGTATTAATTCAAACAAAGTTTTTTTTAATCTTTAAACAGCAATGTTCAATTTCTTTTTGGCTTAAATTTTCCTCTTTGCCGTTTTAATATTCAAAACAGTTTTTAACCTCTTGAAATGCCACAAAAACATTAACAGAACAAAATGGTGAAATTGTGATCCATATGCCATACTAAAATAACCCAAATTGTGTATAACCTCGTTAACAATTTTTGATACTTTAAGTTCCCTACACATATATATATATATATTTAATCATTCATGCACAAAATAGACAGTGAAATAAAAAAAATGTATTGAAATATCAGATACTTTTTCCTAAACATCGATTTATTAACCTTTGTCTTTTTATTGGAAGAAAAGTGGATCTTATAATTAACAAAAGGGTACATTTTTATCCTGTTCCCATCCTAATGATTTGCATTTCCTCTTAATCAGTGGATTTTGAGGAACTGACAAGTGACGTGCCTTACTACCATGGTGCCTCAGTCTAATTATATTTAATAATAAAAAAAATAATAGTTGGATTTATAAAGCGCTATTTGCCAGAGGATTCAAAGCGCTTCTATTATTACTCCGGCTTTAGCTCGAGCTACCATCACCGGCGCTCAGTGCATGCAAGGAATTACTCCTGCCGGGTACCCATTCACCTCACCTGGGTCGAGTGCAGCACAGTGTGGATAAATTTCTTGCTGAAGGAAAATACGCCATGGCTACGATTCGAACCCACGACCCTCTGTTTCAAAGGCGAGAGTCAGAACCACTAGACCACGACGCACCAACTTCTCCTTCGCGTTAGATAGGAAATTAAACGATACGCCCAAATAACAAAATTACGTTCTTTCGTCAATGTATTACACCCGTTCATCCGAGAGTGAGTTTCGTCATTTCTGATGAGGAATGGTCGGGAAGGAATAACTTGAGAGGAGAAGGTGGAAAATGTTCGGCTATTGTACATGGCTGCATTTTAACCTGATAGATTTATTAGCCATCGTTTAAAGTATCACCTCTCCTAACCTTGTCTATTGTTGAGGCTTGTACGGTGAGCGACTCCTAATGGAATTGTCATATGCGCAAAAATGGCAAAAGACGTTATTATGCCCCTTCCAGTGCTGATATTCTTTCTCTTTTTTTGGTCATGCATTCGATTGGTGAAATCAATGATAATTTCATCACGGCATGACCGAGGCATCACTCTCTTCATTTATTTATGTAGGGCGCCAACAAGGCTATTATAAAGCCATGCACCGATTGGGATTCGTCTTATACATTCTATAAACAGATATCCCTCACCAGATTCTTGCGGCAGGTTTTCTCTTTTACTCCTTGACGATCACGACGAGCTGGTCATTTTATCATCCACGTATTTCCTCATTTTCCGATTTCAACTTTCGAAATGGAGCACAATTTCTTCGTACTTACAATCAATTATTTAGGACTATTAATGTACTGTGTTTCAGCTGTGAACCGAGATCCTTTGTCCGCCATAAAGTGCTTAATGGCCTCAAATCACGACATTCGACTCTTTTTAATTTCTTTACACCGTTCGAACTTTTAGCAGCTAAAATGTCCCCTTACAATTTCATTAAGTCCTTATATTTTCCCTTCCATATTCTTCCCAGAGAAAATTGAGCTAGTCATGCCTTTTACAGCCTTTTCTATTCATTTTGAATTGATTTCGTTTGCATATGACTTTAAATGTGCTAAATGCTTAAGAAATGGAGAACGGTAAGTATTTCCAATGAACTTGAAAAAACAAGCCTGTAGAGAAATCGTAGAAAAGGGAAGAAAATGAAATACTGAAAGGAAAGGGAACGGGAAAGAAAGAAAGGATGAGAGAGAGAGAGAGAAAGAGAGAGAGAGAGAGAGAGGGTCGGGGGGGTAGACTGTAATGGAGTGTATTTGGGTGAGCCTGGAAATAATGATGATTAAGTATTCACTTCTAAAAAGCTTGAAATATTTTCAGAACGCTAACATATTTTTATTTGAATCCAATTATTACAAGAATGATATTCCTTCCAATAGAATAATATATATTTTTTTATTGATTTTTTCACCGTTTTACTTTGAGTAAAACATGTCATACAAATTTAAATAGATATTCTTCTTTTACAATCCTTCTTTTGCCAAAAGGTTTATTTGCGGTACTTCTTTATACTTAAAATTCCAGAAAATCTCGCATTCGACATTTCCCTTTACTGTTCATTTCAGCTTTCCCGTGCTTGGGGTTGGGGATTTGGTCACAAAATCATACTCAACAATAATGTCTAGTGTAGTCAAGGGATGATGCTTAAAGGTCAAGTCCATCCCAGATAATGTCAATGTAGAACAACTAAACAAGCATGACTCTGGAAATTTCATCAAAATTAGATGTAAAATAAGAAACTAGAGACATTTTTAATTTTTGCTTAATTTGCACAAAATATTTACTCAGTGACATGCAATGAGAGAGTCGATGATGTCCCTAACTCATTATTTCTCTTGTTTTTTTATTGTTTGAATGGCGTAATATTTCAATTTTTACAGATTTGACGGCAAGGACCAACTCGACAGAACCATAAATGTTAAAACAATGGTAAGTACACATGTTCATCTCGGAATCAATCGTTGTTTCACTTGACAATGAGGTGAAAATTAGAATATTTAATATAATGAAAATTTTAAAAAATAGTGAGAGAGTGGCATCATCCTTCCCCGTTTGCACACTGACCAGGATGTGCATGAATTATTACTGTTTCGTGAAATTAAGCGAAACTTTAAAATGTCATAACTTTCTTATTTTACATCAGATTCTGATGAAGTTTTCAGTGTTACGCTTACGTTTTTACGTTTTTATTCATATTAACTTTTTGTTAGGGTGGATTTTTTTTGGGGTAAAAAGCTTCTATTTTTCATCACAACTTAGTTAATGATCATTAAAACAGAAAAAAGGTTCTGCTATTATCATGAAATCTTCTGACCGAATTCATAAGAATTTATGGAAACTTGGAACGAATCTAAATAGCTGTATATTAATACAGATTTATGAAATTTAAGAGAAAATAAGTAAAAGTAAAGAAGAAAAGAAGTAAAGAAGTAAAAAATGTAGAATATATCTGGGCACAATCTTCCCGTTTATCGTGCACAAAGGTCGATGGGACTTTATAATAATGCAAACATTTAATGATGATAGTAATATGGACCAATGATAAAACGCACTGACTGTATGCATATATACTTCGCTTGACACTTGGTATCAAAGTATTACTCCAACTGCAGCCGAGCCGCTATATAGACGTTCAAGCATTGACCAGCAATTTCTTCCTACCGGATACCCATTCACCTCACCTGGATTGAGTGCAGCACAGTATGGGTAACTTTCTTGCAGAAGTAAAACACGCCTTGGCTGGCAATCATCCAAGGGTCTTAACCCTTATGATGCCCCCTTCAAACATTTCAAAAATGCCCTTGCTTTGAAACAAGAAACTAACTGAAGTTTCATTTTGTGACAAGTGATTGATGATAATTTCTTGTCATTCAGCTCGACTTCATCGGAGCGTCCACCGAGTCGCTCGGGTCCTAGAGCGGGAGCGCAGCGGCTTGGCTTCTTGGAGGCGTTCGTAGTCATAATTTCATTTGAGCCCACTGCCCTGGGGGAGAAAGCATTAGTTATATTACTCTTGAATGAACGCCCAATATCAATCGATTGAATCGCCTCCTTTTCATTTGATTGTATCATGACTTCAAGAGAAGATCTCTGAGGTATCCTTTCTTTCTTTTCTTTTAAAAAGACACGCTATCACAATCGCCATTGAAGAAAAACAATATCCCTATTCAGTGGACATTATACTTTTAATGTATCTTCCCCCAGCTCGTCAATACCACGAATACCGGCGATCCCGGTGTCGTATTGTCCCCGGAATCCAAGCTTTTCTTCTCATTCTTATCGAAGACCTGCACAGCGGATATTGCGATTCAAACACCCACAATAGGGGTATATTAAGATTTTTCACAAAATAATGAAATCAGATAGTTACAGATCGAGCTACTCTTATCGAATTCGTCTTTACAGAACGGTATTTTCGTCTACTTTTGAGATTTCTTTTTCATATTTAAAGTAGAAGAGTTAGAGAGGAAGAGGGAGGGATAGAGAGAGAGAGACACACACATAGGATGGTTGCGTAAAAGAAAATGAAATAATGACAGGGAGAGAAAAAAAAATCACAGGAGAGTGGAAGCCAAAGAGGAAAAATGACACACACAAAAAAAACAGGAGATGGGGAGACATATGTGAAAATAGAGATGCAGAATGATAGACTGATAGACAGAAAGAGAGGGTCAAACAGAGTTATAAAGAAAAAAAGACGAATAAACGAGAGAAAGAGAGAGAGAGGGAGAGAGATGGGGAAAAAAGAAGCGTCGCTGCATGGCATGAAACAGAAAGATTGAGAATATAGGAAGAGAGAGAGGGGGAGAGAGGGAGGAGAGGAAAACAGGCAGACAGAGTGAGGGAGAAGGGGAGAGAGTTTAGATTGGAACGCGGAATGTGGTGGTTGAACAAGTGGTGATTAGAGACAAGCAAAGTAGGCTTTCAATAGGTGATTTGTTTCTGGCCGGCTATAGCGGAGTCGCCCTTGATAGCGAAAAGCGGATACGACGATACAAGCGTGCATGAATGCGACAGACGCCACGGAGATCGCATAATATCCGCCAGGGTTTTAGACTATTATCAGCCTCAAAGATTTTACATCCTCATCAGTTATCTTAGGCGAAAGACGCGAAAAGCCCCAATTCCCCCCTCTCTCCACCTCTATTTTGTTGTTTCTTGTTTTTTCTTTATTGGCGTTAATAGTAATAAACTCATTTCTTAGCTGGTACATCAATGTAGCACGAGAATGCCCGAGGATGGTATAAACATTGTGTATCATTTGTGAGTGTGTATTGTGTGGGTGGGTGCCGGGTTAATGAGAGGGTGTTTGGGTGTGTGCGTGTGTGTGTGTGTGCGAGGTTATGTATGTGTGTGTATCGTATGCAGACATGTACCAACACATGTCATGTAGCCCAAACAACCGACGTACACACAAATCACCCTGCACACTCCCATCCCCTCTCTCTTTCTTCACCCATATTCCTTCATCTTACCCGTGGCTTGATGATTACTTGTTTTCAGAATTGCTTTCACAACATCCTATCTTATTTTTTATAATATCATCAGCTACTGATATATATATATGTTTCCATTCCCCATAAACTGTCCGTGTTTATCCCTTTCTCCAAACATGCCAAACCTATCAACACATTTTAATCTTTCATCCCCTCCGCCTTCTCTCTCTCTTTCTCCCTCTCTGAACCACTTTCATTATTTTTTTTCTTTCCTTTTGTCTCTCCTTATCTTCTTTCTCTCTGTCGCAATCTTCTCCATTTCCTCTGGCTCGTTTCAACTCAACACACGATCGATTCAAAGAGCAAAGCATACCATCTCTCATTTTAATTAGTAATATTTTTTCTCTAATCTAAAACATTCTATCTCGCTCAAGAACCCAATTAATGAACCCTTGATATTCTGTTTTCTTGCTTTGTGTTGTCAATAAGCATTGCCTTGTGCCAGTTCCGCCTTACAGCAGACCCATCCCACATCTATTTTGTTCTCTTTTATATCAAAATATTAGATCATGCTGTTGCATAAACGCCAACGAAGTAAAACGGAAATGTTTTGTTCTACAAATCGAGCGACAACGAGGTACAGCATTTTTTGTTGTGACATTCCTCTCGTCCACTGTTCGTTAAATATCTCTCCGTTTAGTATCCTCAAATATAGGTTTCCATGCTAAATTTTTTTTTACCTCTTTTCTCCCGTAGAAACAAAATGTTATAAGCTTGTTTTTCTCATCAAATCCATTGTTAATGCCAACATTGATCTAAAAGAAAGGTTTATATTGTTCTGAAATAGATTTGTTTATAACAATGATGCGTCTTCGATACGCACAATATTTTTTATATACCTTTAAAATTAAATGACATTTTCAAAAGGCATTGACTGAAATTATGAATGAGAATGAAATGAAAAAGAAAAAAATAGGGTTGACTAACATTTCATTAACTTCGGAATGATTCCCAGATCACTTGGTTCGAGTAGGCACTTATTCAAATCTCGCAAAAACCTACGAGTGACCTTTCTTCTGTTAAGGGTCTATATCTTAGCAATTGACTTCTCTAGATTTGATAGCAACTTCTGCCACAAGTTAATTTGTCAGAAAGAATTATGACACTCATGCGCAGAGAAAAATGTTGGTGTAGTGCGCAAGCGCTATTTTGGGGGGAATTCCGCGTCACAGACATGACAAAACATGAGTCGCAAATCTAACTGCCTATCAATATATTGGATTTCACACATAAATATTTTCGAGAGAATATTCTTCAACTGTGAATTACGGGTAGGCTTAAGGTTCTTTCTAAAATGAGCAGGAGAAATATTCATGAATTAGCTTTAAACCAAATTAGAAATTGAATATGGGCCTTTAAATATCGTCAACCATTTAGGCTACACAGGATCTGAGTCACGTGATTATACAGTATTTTGTAAGAAGTATAGACAAAGGAACTTATCCAAGTTGTACTTCACTTTTCCTCTTACGGGTCCCATGCAACTCGCATCGCGTCACGAAAAGTTACCAAACTTTTGGTTAAAGAGAAAAAAATGGCCCGAGGCAGTGCCAGGAAAGTCGACTCTCAATCGATGTTCATGCAATCAGGAGATACCTCAAGAAACCTAGACAGAGGGCAGCTTCTGGTCATATCAGCGATTCCTTAGAAAAATAATCTGATTTTCACCCATTGCGTCAATCTTCGCGTCTCATCCTCTAGCCTCGTATAATATGAAGACGATCCATTATCTAACTATATTGTTATTTGGTCTGGCAGCATTGCTTGTTTTCATTTTTAGGGTATTTTTGGGATCTACCCGTTTCGCCTCTTGTGTCTTGAAGCACATCATGACATTTTAAAGAAAAAAAAAGAAGAAAAGAATGTGGCTGCTCTTCTATGTCATTCGAGTTCATTTACTTGTGAATTCCAAACTATTGCTCTTATAATAGTAAAGCTAACTCCATGGTAAAACAGAAAGGAGGTGTGGCCACAAGATTTGCAAGAAATAAAGATTAATCCAACAAAACTGCAAATATCAGTTATTGTAATTTGAGAAATTACCTACGCGGTGCGGTACAATGTATAGAATGTAAAGATGGGTTTAGGAGAAGTAAAAGGAGTTAAAAGACGTTGTAGATGATAAATGTATATAGAACACAAATCTGTGGTCGGAATAAAGACATTCAGAAAGAGTTATATTTATATACAAATATGTACTAACATCTTCATCTTGTCTAGATTTTTTTCCAAAACCTATTTTTTCTGCTATCTTTCTCTTAGCGTTTCTTTTCTAATTTCGACATTCTAGTTCTTTTTCCCCCGTTCCTTTCTCCCTTCGCTTTTTATTTTGATTTTATCTTGAAACTGCAATCAGAGGGAACCTTAAATCTACTCTCTCTCTCTCTCTATATATATATATGATATATATCATGTCTATTTTTCATTATAATTCATTTTCATATTATGCTGAATTCCCCAACAAATAAACCTCAAGGGTAATTTCCAAAGCGGGCTAAATGCTGGCTGATTTAAGATTATAAAGGGGGTAATGTCAATATATAACTTAATAATCGTCATAAGATCGTTTGGATCAATAATCACCCTTCAATCTTCAGACTGTCTACCTTCTCGAAGTCATGGAAATTCCTACAGGCAGGGTAGCTTCTGATGCTTATTTTTCCGACAAAAGATACAATTTTTAATATCCTGTTATAATCTGTCGAATAATGAAGGACTAGCTACCAATCTCGATTCACTTCGAATTCGTGATAATAAACATATTTGCTTTACTGAAGGTACAGTCTTCCCGCCAATGACTTTTAATTTCCGCAGTACGGGGTTTAAACCGACTTCCATCGTTAGTCCCATGCGGAGATTTCTTTGCATGGTGATCGCATGTTAATCGTCCATAATTGCTGAAATTTCTTACTGTTTCCGGACTCTTAGAAGGGAAAAACCCACGTGAGACCGTTTTTTAATACGATTTCTTTTTCCATTATCCATGACTGCAGGTAAAATGCATGGTTTATTTATATTTCTAACCGGCATTAGTTTGCCCGATTACTCTTTGAAAGAATTTAGTGAGAAATTCCATCAATTTACGCTGTTCTTTTCCCCTTTTGTGCATTTTGGATCGATTTAGATGCATTCCGCAAGGTTGCGTTACATACGATTCAAAACCATTGTGTCTTGTTTCACATTCCTTCATCAAATATGAGAGGGAGCCAAAAATATTATCAAGGGGGTGTAAAAATTGTTTTTTTATTAAATGGTAAAGAGGCACAATTAGGTGCATTCTAATATCAGTTATCATATATAAACGTAAAAAAAATAACAGAACAAGAAAGCAAATGAAGGATCAATATCGTATTATAATTTTGGCACACGAATCATTTGAAGTGCTTTCATAACAGCATGACCCCACATGATATGTAGTGAATCTGATAGGTGTAATTGGCACCATATATACAATATCTCGCTTACTAAACGCTAACGTCCTATTTCGGTCTAGATTGGATTGTTCTTAAATGGATAGAGTCATACCACGTGCATAGAAATCAAAAGATCAAATTAGTCTCTCTGATGATTTCTCGGTGCCCTTTGATGTTCCACAGGATGCTCGGTTGGGCCCCTTTTTATTCACCGTACAGACTGCTAATCTTTCAAATGTTCAGTCTTTTCCGAGATTGTATGCTACTGCTATGCTGATGACACACACGCATATGTATCATTCAGTCATGATGACCATGCTCAAGGACGATGTGTATCACTTCTAGAAATACATGTATATAACTATAAAACACTTTTTGGTGAAGCCCCCGCTTACATCACAGAATTAATGCCAATCAACATGGTCAGAACTTGCGCAGTTCAAGAGATCATTTGGTCTGATTGACCTCTCAAAGCGGAAGTATCACCATCGAATATGAGCTTGTGTCACAATTTTAAAAAGGTTTAAAACACACCTATTTATATCCTTACAAACATACCAGGGATTCTTTACTTATGTTGAATACTTAATACGCTCTGTCCTTTACCCAAATCACAGTATCTTTCTCTATTATGATACTATTAGCTAGGTCAAGAGCAAGAACAGATATCATATCGATAAGGATCGGATAAAACATAATCTATCACTATACTATCAATCTATCGATAATATATCTGTAAAGCGCTTAGACACGTCGTTCCGATGTATTAAGCGCTATACAGTACGTATCAAAAAAAAAGTTTACACTTTGAAAAAGCCCTGTGAATTAAAAAATATACAACGTGTGGGTAATTTTTTTACATATAATCTTGGGTTTGGGTCTCATCTATCTAATGAAAGTAAAAGTTTTGACAGAATGTTACACTTGAGTGAGCACTGTCCATTTTTGTAAAGCTCGCAGAAATCTGTTTGCGCAGAAATGCTCGTTTTCACGCTGTGTCAAGGGGAAAGGGCGAAATCAAACTTACCCTGCGAAACATTTCTCATACATTTCCCTTGCACTTTTAGTCGATTGAAATAAAACGGATACATTCCAGCATTTTGTAACAATTTTGAAATTGAAATTTCAACACTTAGTAAGCACAACCTTTACCCTTTTGTGTGCTAGCTGGATCTGAGGACATAACTGAATCTGAACATAAGTTTATATCAGACATCTCCAGCATTTTTCACTAAGTTTGTGTCATTAAAGTGGGTTTACATTTCATTTTTAATTTGATACTTGTTTCCTCCACACTTTTCCCAAGCTTGACAATGATTAATAAAATGAAAATGAAGCCTTTGCCATTTCATGTAAATCACAGCTCAGTGTAAAGCAAATATCGTCAAGATGGCCTCGGTGTGTGGGGGAGTGGGGTGGGGCGCAATGCACTCTTCGAAGTGTTTTGGGCAAGGAAACAAGTTTAAAAAGGTAAAAGATAACATCAAATCAATTTTACTAGCTAAATTCCACGTGTTCTTCATGATTGAGGTCTACTTTTATTCGCATAACTATTTCCAAGTTCTGCGCAAATCTTTTTTTCACTAACTTTTCAAAAGTAAGTGGTGCTCACTCAAGCGGGAATATTTTTTGACAGTTATATCGTCATTTGCTTAAATGGATCTGTACCAATGTTAAAACGTGGAAAAATCTTCAGGATATTACAAATATATAATTTTACAGGATTTTTTCTAAGTGTAAACTTTTTTTTGATACGCACTGTATAAAAGCGGTTTACATGTATTATAATTATACATCGATAAATGAAATTAATTTTATTTTCCAACTACCCGGTCCAGCTTTTGTTTGAGAATTCAAGATACTGCCCCATTTGATAGTGAGTCTGACTCCCTCATGTTGACTTAATGACACAATTCCTCTGATCAAATTAAGCGTTAAGAAGAGTACGTCCCGATCTCCTCTCCTCTGTTTTACATATTAGAGTAATCTAAGAACTGTCATCATACATAAATCAATTATCCTATACTGTTACTTCAATTATGTCATTGGAGCTAATAAGATCAACCGGCATTACTGAAGAAAATCCTTATACGCTTGGCTTTGAATTTATTCCCTGCAATCTGCTCCCGGATTGATTTGTTCGCTTTGAAGACTGGCGTCTACCAGGTGTCTGGGTAGAAAGAGACGCCCTTTGGTTGGAGTCGGCTGAAGGATCACACCTGAGACCCTACTCAAATCAAAGTGTAATGGCCCGGTCCTTCTTAATCAAGCACTGCACTTCATGGTTTTATTTTTGTTGTCATCAAACAGATCATCCAAAATCATTAAGAATAACCTTCGGAGATTGATGGACCGATCTTTCTAATTGTAAGGGTTTGTGAGTGAGGGAGTGTTAGTGTGCGTGAAGTCGGGGTTTTGCGCGAGTGTGTGTGAGGGTGTGTGTGGGGGGAGGGTGTCTGTATGTATGGCAGTGCGTGGGTGTGTTGGTGTGTCAGACAGCGAGAAAGTTCTTGTGGTAAGGTGGTGTTTGAGGTGAGTGTTTGGGTACGTGTGCATGTATTTGCGTGTGGATTGCATTTGTGTGGGTGTGGCTGTGTGTGTGTGTTTACGTGCCCAGTTCTGCCTGCTCCGCTGCCCTTTCTATTATCCCTACATTATTTCTCATAAAACGCCTCTTTTTGTTTCATTCTCTCTTCCTTTGCTCTCTTTTATTCGTTAGGCATTATCCCCGCCCGTCATACGCACACACTCACGCACACACTCACACCCATACACTCACACCAACCCCAGATCAGGAATGACAAGCTACAGAACGCATTATAAACAGAATTACTTCATGGGTTAATCTGAAATATGCATTTGAAATATAAAATAAAAAAATCAACGACAAATGTTTAGTGATGGTGATCGTCATGCCTTTAGTCCGCGCCATACACACTCTAAAAACACAGTAAATTTTTACCCAATATTGTGTAAAGGGAACATACATGTTTGCTGGGTTTTTTTTTTACCCCATATTGGGGGTAAATGCATGTTTTAAGGGTAAATTTCATCGCAACATTGCTTAAAATTTACACAATATTTGTTATATTTTTACTCAAACAACATGCATGTTCTCATTTTACCCAAATAAACCGTATTTTAGAATGCATGTAATTTCATGAACATTTCTTCGCACTATTATTCATTATCAAGGAAATAACTAACTTAGCCAATCAGACCATCATCACAATTTATGTGGTTTTTAATGGTATCTTCAACGTCATTGAACATGTACAATACATTCACATTAAAAATAACGTTTTGAAGTTCTGATTACTTAACCATGATGATGTCATAAGGCCTATCAAACAATATATAAGCAGCATAGATTCCTTTTCATCCGAATGACTAATCAATCACCAATAATCAATAAGCTAATTAAACTTATGAACATCGATCAATCATTAAAAACAAGATATTCGCAAATCAGAAATTGATTGCCAACCCTTATTTTAACCCTAACCATACTCCCACCATCGTATGGTAAAAGTTCAGAATCAAATTGCACAATTATAGATCAACGAATGACGTAATGGATGTGTAATCTTTTATCAATCTCCTCTCATATTTTGTTTTCGATATCACCGAAATGCCAAGGATTCTCCTGGCAATGTTGTCATTTAATTGTGCCAACTATTTTTCTCTCTCTCTTCTCAGTAGAATCTAAGACGGTTGGTTTGCGCGCGTAATCACTCTTATCGTTAAAATTGGACCGTTCAATTGAAAAAGGAAAATGCGTTGTTGATTCGATTTGCTAAATTCCAGATTTCGCATTTCTCTAAAAACGTTTCCAAGGTTCTGCCTCCTTTTACTCGCTAGATTTATTTGAAAGTGGCGCCTAATGAAATGTGGCAGAGAGCGAAGGGGATCTTCAAGTGAGCCCATTGTCAGTGGGAAAATTGGAATCCTAGAATTATTGCGACTTGACGGGGTTGATTTGATGAACATGAAGACATAATTGACTTCTCAGTACCGAGTTCCACCCATGGAGAACCACGGGGAATAAATTGATCGAGGAAGGTGGAATTACATTAAGGAAATCATTTTTCAAAGGTTTTTCATTTTCCTGTATTCGAGAATTAGACATTTTGTTCGATTTGCGCTGCTTATGGCTATAATTCGAGAAGAAAAAACGTTTAGATGGAAAAACGTTGAAAAAAAAAGACCTTGAATTTCCTGATTTTTGTAATTATTTGTACGCTCACCTAACGTGGAGGATGAAAAGGGCGTACCAGTCAATATCAGAATTAAAAGAAGATAGAATTGGAAGGAAAAGGTCTAAACTTGAGAGTTATAGGATATAAAATACATACGGTACACTTTGTGGGGATGACGATGAAAGATGTGCTTTTGTAGCATTAGGAACTGCAAGATGATCTATTGATGATGGAGTTGGTTTTCCGAATAGTCAGGAGACATCCTTAGAGTTTTATTTCGTTATAAGTCGTGATACAGAGTTTCGTAATTAAAACAAGACAAAGACGGACAGGTATACATGTTGCGCTACATGTTGCGCTATAAATTCGAGAAAGAAGGTCAGGAGAGAGAGAGGGGAGAGGAAAGAAGAGAGAGGGAGGGAGAGAGAAGAAGGGGAGAGGGGAGGGAGAAATTGAAGGGCGGGAAATGGAAAACCTGAAAAAATGGGAGACCGATCCAGGAAGTGCGTACGAAACAGATAAATAGAAAGATAAAGAGAGCGATTCGAATAAGAAAAGATTAACATCAGTGAATAAGATAAGTTTTAATAAATAAATCAATAAAAAAAATTATTCTGATGTGCATGAGAATTTGCTGTTAACGCGCCTTTGTGCATCGAACTAAATAATTAATGCGAATGCATGCGCGCAATGCATGTATTTGATATACTGACCTGAAAAAAGAGGTATTACAGGTATTGTTTATGAGAATTCATGAATAGGATATGTATCTCATATAATGATACCAAATCGCGAGCAAAATAATTTGTGCATGTTGACTTTAAAATGGTATCTTAACCCCATGTTTTCCCGTTTAGCAGATTATTACCTCACTCGAAATGCATCACGAGCGCGAAGCAAGAGCAAAATTTATATATTTTATGCATGTATGTTTATGACATCAAAGTGTTTTTTTTTCCAATTACCCCTCCCCCGTCCTCTTATGTCGTTCATTTTCATTTCCTCCTCTCCTTCCCTTTTTACTTCCTTTTTTTCCTGTGACCCTAACCCTATGGTAGACAACAGTTACACCAACATGACCAATGAAACCTATTCTAGACAGATCAAAGTTATTATATTATTTCGAATGGCATTGCATCGTTCGGTCTGGGATCGCTTACTTTGGTGTAACTTGCCATAATTATCATCCGTGAGTAACCTAATGGATATACATACACTTACTGACCTCTTTTAGGTCCATTACTTACTTCCAATTCGCCAAAAGCATAAATAATAAAAAAAAAAAGATTTCAATGCAAGAAAAGAGTAATAACTAGGTCTCTCTTTGAATTTTCTCCCCGTTAATCATAGCGATTGCTCCCACTTAAGTGAGTACGATTAAAGGTCTTAAGGTGTATTTCGATTGTTCGGAACCCGACACAAATTATATAGGGTGGGGATATTGATTTCAAATCCAAGTCAACCTAAATCTTTTGTGAGTATTCGCGGGTACGGCTCAAGAAAGTGGAGTGAAATTATTGATTTCGAAATCGCAGGCTATTGGTTGGGGGATGTATCCTTGGAAATTTAGTCTACTTTCTATAAACGCGTCTGCATTTTGTCTGAATACCAGTGAGGAATCAAATCCCAATCGGTATGTACTCTTTTTTGTCTAGAAGCAGTTGGTGTCCTTCTCAGTCAGTATGATATACCACCAGGTTAAACCCATTCTGATCTACAATCTGACTATCAATTTGATCTCATTCACATTCAGTCTCATGCCCACTTACTCTAATTCCATTTCGTCTAATTATTATTTTTTTTTTATTTCATGATTCATTTATTCATTTGCTTATTTCATTTTATTACATTTTTATTTATATTTCAGGTTTGTTTTTTATTCATTATCTTATTTATCACTACATTTTTTTAAACATATTTACTTGTTCTTTTTTCTGTGGGGGGGGGTACTTATAAACAGTTCATCTAACAATATGCATTTCGATTGCATAGCATTAGGCTAAGAGGATATAAAACGAAATCGCTATAGCCTAACTGAAGTTCAGGAAAAAAAATTTGGTACATGGCCTAAATTGCAATTGTACCAGATGGAGTGTAGACCAATGTGAAGTTTACCATGTAGTATATAGACATGGGGCCGATTGCACGAAAGGGTCTTTCCAAGGACCGTCTTTCGTGTCGCCCATCTTTTATGATACGCTATGGGCGGGGTGTTTCTGAAATTTATGATAAAGAATAAGATTCGTTTAGTTTGCTTTTAAATCGAATTTTATACAATTTCATGATATATCACATCATTTTATAAACAAATATTTGTTTACTTTAACGGACGAATAAAATATGTTTGCAGATAATTATTTAAAATGCGTTTCACATGGCGCATCATAAAAGATGGGCGACACGAAAGACGGTCCTTGCAAAGACCCTTTCGTGCAATCGGCCCATGGTTCTTTCATGAACCACAGATTACTCCCCAAAGAAATTACGCCCTGTACAGAGGTATAAAAAATGAACATAACACTTGGTCAAACATTAAATAATACTTTTTAAGTTTTAAGAGTAAACGTAGCGTCTAAAAGCCCCTTGGTTCTAGAATTGCGACGTTAAAATGACTAGAGTTGTGAATTTATCAAACATTGGACTACAAAAGGTGTCACTCGTCTTCAATTTTACACCTCATAAAATATTGACATTACAAAATAAGCAATAATGGCTTTTGTGGGGAGGAAAAAATTGTCGCAAAATCTAATATTGGCAATTACAAATATTTTGCATCGCCTTCTTAGGTTAATAGAAACAATTAGCGGTTATTGCTAGAACAATAAGTGGGCAATTTCTCATAAATTAATCTTACTGTTTATCACCAAATTATGATTTGTCTTTCTGTTTTGACGACGTCTCAGTTGTCATTTCTTGTCAGTTTTTGAAACAAGATATTTGTATGATTCTTTTGAAACAGTGGCTCGAATTATTCCAATGTTTTTCCATGGTTAAAAACCTTTGGCAAAATGAGGGGAAAACCCGATACTGTAGTTTCGATTACACCACAGCGACGGGAAATCGGTTCTGGTTACACAGTTGTTTCTTAACCCGAAAAGGGGATGAAGCGAATTCATGAATGCTAATTTGCATAGATGCAGGTTTAGCAGTCATATCAATTGCGATAATTGAGAACAATTAGAAACTGATATCAGCCGCTGTTTTCTAAACTGCATCCCAAATGCATTTGACAGCAACAGGGGATACTTGCTATTGAATTCGTTGTGTATATCTAAAAAGGAAAGTTTCTTATTAGGTAAAAAAAAATTTTTTTTTACACAGCATTTTCTAAATGACAGAAAGAGGAAAATTGAATAAATCTCTTTGTAATATATACACAAATGATTCTTGGTCGAAGTTTAGAGAATTTCTAACAGATATTTCTTGTGAATATTTGTTCTTAAGAAAACAATTATTGAGGAAAAATCATGTGGCAGAAAGGAGGATGAATTTGGCGATGACGATGATGAAAATAATGATATCTATTATCATGGTAATTAAGATTGTTGTCTTTATGTTAATGCTATCGCTGTGATTTCTATCATTATTGATTATGATGATGATGACGATGATGACGATGATGACGATGATGATAATGATGATGATGATATAGATGATAATCATGATAATAATGATAATGAAAATGATGATCATGATAAAGATGGTGAAGAAGGTAGAAGGTGGTGGTGGTGATGAAGATTATGATGATGATGACGATGGTAATGGTAATGGTAATGATGATGATGATGATGATGATATGATGATGGTAATGACGATGATGATGATGAAATGATGATGATATGATGATGATGATGGTGGTGGTGACGATGATGACAGCCGCTACTCACCGAAAGTCTTTTTGCTTGAGGAAAATAATTACCATGCCAAATAAAAAAAAAATCCTAGTTTGAAATGAGAGGAGATAGATATGCGGAGAAGTTGAAAATCAGGGAAAGGGAGGGGGGAACCGAAACCTCATCAACCGATATAATAGAAGCTGATCTGGGGAGCCACTACCAGTTTAATATCCCTCTTTTGGTTTTGGGATAGGGGTGTGAGGAAGGTCTCAGTGTACCCCCATAGATGCCCATCTTCTCACTGCCTTGGGAAGTCAATAGAGCTCTGTGTAAGGACGGACAGATGAACAACTATTTGCACATAATATAGCCAATTGAATCCCCCTCACTGTCATTCGACCCGTTCACATTACCACCCTCGAACATTGGCAGCCAACAATATTTTGACTTTGAACGAAATTGATTCCGTTTCCAACACTTCTGTCATTACTTTACCATCGCGCGTACCAATTATTTAACAGCAAGGTAAAACTGTAGAAAACAAAACACTGTCAAACAACCCAACACTGAACGTTAACAGCCAATAATGATTTGATTTTGAACAAAATAATTCCTCTTTCAATTTTTTTTATAACATCAGGAAACATAGCCACGAGCGCCAATTAATTACAATCACATCTTTAAACAGCAAAGTTACACGTTTTGAAATCAAAACATAACATTGGCAGTGCGAACAATCCAGGTCGGCTATGAGCATGACGCGGAAATTGGATGATCATTAGTGAAAGTTGCTGAAACGCATTGAAGTAATCAAAATAAGCGCTAACTTCAACCGTAACTATTCAATAAAATGAGTGTCAGTCACGGATGAGCGTAGCGAGTACAAACATAATCGGGATAAGGAGGGAGCAGTAATGCTAATAAATGCCTCAACGCGACAAAACACGCATGAAAAGATGTAGCAGCTGAGTAACATGGCAACAGTAAATGAAATTGAGAGACAGGTTTCCGTTTAAAAGTAAATTTGTTCTTTTATGAAGGTATTGACAGGTCCTCTGCGCCTTGTGTTTAAAGATTGTCCCGATGAATATATTTAACACGCCAATAGGCCAATGAATGCCAAGGAATATTCATTCCAATCAATCGGTTACCGTATTTTAGCTGATTAGGATACAAGTGGACAAGTTGTCGGGTGCCTACCGGCCGAGAAACTCTTGCGCCTTTAGGGCCTCCAATATAGCTATTTTACTATGTATAATGTTCCGTTGTATTGCACCATTAAATATTTGTAGTCGTCAGGTTTTTATTGGTGGTTTAGATAATAAATCAAATGAAGTGAGTCTATCGATATTTTTATATCCATGTTTTACTTTGGGAAGGTTTTTGGTTCTGTATTTCCTGTATTATTGATGCTGTTTGTCGGTGTGAAACCCGTCAGCGAAGGTTTACAGACTAAAAACAAAAAAAAATCAGTGCAGTTAGATCTTTTGTTAAGAAGCAAAAAGAAATTGAATATTGTGTGGCCAAAAAAAGACACAAACTCGCGGCTCATTTTTTTGTTTGAATTATAAGTTTTCTCATCTACACATGTATCTTTGTACGTAACCTGTTAACTGTGTACAATTATAGGAATACTTGCCATCAAAGTTGTGTAAAATATGTCTGTGCCATTGCATAAAACTTTCCGCTTTTTTTTAATTATTATTATCACTTATGTTTTTTTTCCTAATGATGTTATGATTATTTGTGAATAGTTTAATTATGTTTGATTTGCTATTTTTGTTTATACTTGGTCTGGTTGACCCAATAAAACATATAAATACCAAAAAATCAGATAAATAAGAGTTGACAAAATCCCCAAGATATCCATAAGGAACCGTTAATCATTTTAATATTCAAGCGCGTAGGCTTTTACGAGGTTTTGATAATCTTAATGATATTTAGTGTTTAAAAAAATTGAATACATTGTCAGATGAATGAAAATCTAAAGTCATTTAACACATGTTTTGAGACTTCTTGATCTTCAAATCTTCAAATTGACCGACTTGAATTTAGTTTCTCGGTGTTTCCTACAACAAAACTAAAACATGAATAGTTTTCGTATGAAACTACTTCTCTAGCATTGAGTGGAATGAGAATTCCAGGAACTAATCCTCTTATATATCCTTTTGGAAAAACAATTACTAAATTGCATGAAAAAATATTAGAATGATTTTTTTTTCATTTGAAAAATGAAAGTATTGCCAAGATAAGGCGTTATATCGGAAAAATATTTACAGAATAATTTCATTTCTTATTCGGCATATTTTGTGATAAAAATAGATGAATATATGATTCATAATAGAGTACACTTAACATGAAATTTTTAATTAAAAAAAGGAAAATTTGATAACATTTCTGCCAACGTTTTCTAAAGTTACCACAGGTTCAAAATATAATCACATTGGTTCTATCTCGAACCTTGTGTTGACATCTAGGAATAAAACACAAGTTTCCTTTTCATTTTTAGGATCGACAGGATGAGACACATTATTAAAAATAACATCAGACAGATGGATATATATATCCCTAAAATTGCATAATTCGGGCCAAAAAATCGAATGTAGGATTAATTGATAAACGAACCCAAAAGCAAAAGAAAGAAAGAATTCCGACCGGAAGAATTCCACTAAAGGATTGTGAAATGGGGTTAATACATTTCTAAGGAGCGTAATAACCCAAAGAAATTCAAGCGAAACAATCACATTTTAGTAAATATACAGGGAAACATTTGAAGGAAATTATTAGAAAAGTTCTTTCCTCAGTAAATCTGGGGTTTATCATTTGGAAATTGCACAGCATTATACAAAAAATTACAAAACAAAAAAGACACCCGTAAGTATGCGTATGAGTCAGAAGTGTGAAACATAAATCCGTATTTTTTTAAAGTGTTTTTTGTAAATTTGATATTGTATATTGGATGTTGTATGATGATTATTTTCATTGTAATGAATTTGACTATTGTTATGAGTATGTGTACCTGGAAATGAAACAAAATAAATAAAAATAAATAAATACTCATACGCGCACTAATAGGTGTTTTAGGGGTTAGAGTTTGTTGTGCGCCGAAACACCTCTTTATTCAAAGTTCAACTTAAATATCAGTCATATAAACGAAACCAACTCTATCCCGATCAAATCCATTACGTTATTTCTAATGACGTACCATCGGTCGGTTTGGAGTTGATTTCGTTGGTGTGACCGTTCCTCCTACACTAGGTTGGTTACACGGTGGTATTTCAATCGAAACAAGGCAAAAGTGCAGTTAACACATAGAGAGATCAGCCATACGCACACGTGGGACGGGGGTTAGCAAAAAGTACATGTTTTATCAAGGGATGTAATATATCCATATACGTACAATGATAAGTAATATTCGACAAAAGGAATGATGAGATAGATGTATATTGGTACAGGTATAAGATTTATTGAAATGGGTGGGGGTAATAAAGGAGGAAAAGGAGGGCGGTTGTAGTGATATTGGTGGTGGACAGGTGCTCGTGACGGTGGTTGAAGCGGTGATAGTCTTCTTGCTTGAGGTTCTTTTAATTTGAATGCGTCACTAATTCAAAATCTCGATATCCTCCACCGTCTGTTTTTTCCAATCCTATTCACTTACATCATTAATCCTTCCATTCCGCTTTCTCGTACACTATATCTTAAACAAAATTTGAAACTTCTGCAATTACTTATATTTGAAAATATTATGTTGATTCATATTAACCCCAAAGTATTAATGATTGTATATTCGTTCATGCTTGGTGCATTTGTATAATTCTGTTTTGATAATGTTATGTTTTATATTGTTTTTTATGTAAAAGTTCTCAAAAATTTAGCTCTTGCTGCGAACCGTCTTGAAATAAATTACCATTATTATTTGCTGATGTTCAGTCATTAGCTAACTTTTTTTGGCGGGGGGGGGGGGGACTTAACCATTCATTTTCCATTCCATTCAATGAAAATGTATTGACTTCCTTTTCGACAGAGGCATAATCGAATACCCTTAGGAAATATTTCGATAGGGTACCTTTTTATTCTGTTCGTCTCTGATGCAATTAATTCTTCTTCTACTTGTTTTTGTTGGGTATTATATAGTACAATTAAGCTCTTAATCAAAATTGCGATCCACAGTGGCTTGATGACCCCAATTTTTTTTTCTATTTTTTTTAATGACCAAAAAGTTTTGAGGGGCTAGATATGGCGTCTCGTGTAAAAGAAATAAAAACTTACGAGCGAGCGAAGCGAGAAAGCGAGCAAAAATTCTGACATGTTTATATCAAAAATCAAATTTTGTGATAAATTTTGACATAATTATTCTAAAAATAGTGATCCATATTACCAGCCAAAAGTATCTCTTTACAGTTTTTTTGAATAAAAGATAAAAATAACATTCACTTAAGAGATAAGGAATAAGCTGACTAAATTAGACTATCATTTCAATGAAAATTTATATATCTTTTATTACAATTTATAGTCCTTGTAACGTTTGCGAAGTGTCACTATCCAAAGAAATTTCTTGCTTTTTAATAAGTTGTACTATTATCTGCTATTCATGGACATGATGAATCAGGAGAATTATATATATTAATTCAACTTCAAATCTTTAAAATTTATTTAATTTCTAACAGAAAACCTTGAATACACAATCATCCCATACATGTAAAATTGCATTCATTCATAACTGAAAATTAACATATAAAGAAATATACAAACATAATTTTTTTGGAAGGCAAAAATTCATAACATGGAAAATATGAGTATCTTTGGAAAGGTTTTTCTTTCTTTTATATTTTTTGGCACAAAATACCTTTTGGGAAAGGCTTTCTTGTAACTCCAAGTCAAAGTACTCGAAATTGAAATATTGATCGTACTGGACACTGTCGTCTTGGAGCAATTTTATTCCCAATTCCGTGACAACCGGGTTGTTGAGTTGGACTGAAGAAATCGGCAATTTTTCATTTCTGCAGCATTTATTCTCGGATATTGCCGATCGGCAGGCGAAAGGAAGGTTTCAATAACCGTTTGCCGATGCGGCTTCTCCGCGGCAACTCCCCCGTGCGAATACCGACAATGTTTGGTTACAAACCGCTGTTCAAATTCAGCGACTACAATAATCTTGATGAGAAGAGCTACTTCTTATTCATAATGTGACTGTATTGTAATACGATCGAGTTGTGAACAGGGAAGGTAATAAGCCTAGGCCAATCATCTTTTTCCTTTAAATGACATAAATTCGTTATTACCCAGGAGATTTAAATTGGCTCTTCGGAGAATAAGCCCATCTTTCTTTACTCTTAAAATTGTTTTATTGGGGAGCGGGAATCTGATGAGTGGCAAACAAATTTGACAGATAGGGAAATTATTTCTTGAGTAAATCTGTTTGATCAGATTAGCGTGACATAGATTTTCCCGAACCATGTTTTGAATTCGATATTTTGATGAGGACTGGAAGCGTGGGTCTGATAGAAACCTCGGTAAATCTCTGGAATAAAAACATTTTCGAGTCGTCCATCACTGCAGCAATTTGTTGAAAATAAAAGTGTAGGAATGAAAATGATAACAATTATAAAAGCCTTCGTAGTGATGATGATCGCGATGATGATGAGGATTATGATGCATGATGTTGAAGATGAGGACGACAATGATGATGTTGATGGTTAAAAAATATCATATTAATTGAATCAATAAAGATATTCATAGTAACTCATTAGATGTTGGCAATCAGATAGAAATGATTAAATTGATAATGATATAATGAAGATGACGAAGATGATGATGTTGATGCTGATCACGAAAATGACGATGATGAAGACAATAATGATAATGATTTAATGGTGATGATAATGATGATGATGATAATGATCGTCACAAGAATAAATAAAGAAAATTATAGCAAAGGAATCTGCAAAAGGGATGTCACTAGCTCTAATGATAAAAATGACACATGATTATGAACAGTGAAAATTAATAAATATATACCACCACAAAGAGAGTCTTTACACACCGTGTTGCATATTTCATTTTCCTATTCCTCACACTGCAAACCGACATCAAATTTACACATTTAGCATTTTCAAATTTGTTTAAACACGTCATCACAAAAATGATATATCTTATGATCGATATCAATTTTTTCTTCTTACTTTTCCTAAAACTCCCAGCTTTTTTTTGTACACGTTTTAGATAAAAAACAATGCGAAGATGAATTCAAAGCTTTATAACAACATAACAAATACGTCTACTGTTTAGTGTATAACGTTAATAAGAGGGTTCAAGAAAAACTTGTTTATTGCATAATTAGATTCATGATTTTACTTGTAGATATATATATATATATATATATATATATATATATATATATATATATATATATATATGTAAAATAGATGCAAAATTAAATAGCGTACAATGTATGCTGATAGGAGTACTACTAGTATCATGATATTCACATGAATTATAGAGTAGTATTTTCGTTTAATCAAAAACTTTACTGCAGAGAGAAAAAAGAATAGGACCACAGTTATTTCTTCTCCCAAGCAATCTCGTAAATCGTTCACCAGGGACTGTCAACCTGTTTTCAACTTTTCGAGGTTCGACAGACTGAGGGCGCTAGAGCCTTAGAATATGAGTACACAACGCTTATTAGAAAACAGGCTTGCAGAGAGAACGTCTTTGCCATTATTGTAAAATGTCAGAGTTAACGAATACAAAAAAAATCATCAAAAATTTGCTGCATAATTAAAGAATGGAAACAACATCTAGTAAACAGTGTGCTAATACATCTTTCTGTTTATCATACAGTTTGTTTATATATACATTTGTGTATTGATGGGAATGCGTGCACTCTGAGTGTGCGCGTTTTGACGAGTATTTTTTTAAAAGATGTTTTATTGTTTTCCTTAAAAAAAATTAAATGTGTGTGATTTAAACGATGGTATTCCTAATCTCTCTTTTTCATTTTGATCAGCCGATTACTGTAATAAAACTGATTGCTTTATCTTGTATAGAAAATGTTTTTCATTAATTATTACTCAATTTAATTCCTTCATATGAATTATGATAAATCTAGTTGGGAAATAGAGGAACAGAGACATTAAATGTGAAGAAAGGTCTAAATCAGCGAACAATAAGGTGTGCTGAAGTTAAACGGGTGCTCCAGGCTGAAAATCCTATGATTTAATCAGATACAGAAAAATCAGACAAACAAAACACTGAAAATTTGATCGAAATTGGACAAGGAATATTAAAGTTATGGTATTTTGAATATTTGCATTATTCCGGTGAAACAGTTCTGGGCATGTCTTCATGAACATTCAATAAGCAAACTGATTATGTGATACCCCCTCTCTCTCTTTCGTATTCCATTATGTGAAATAAGGTTTATTATTTTTTCCCTCCAAGAATTAAAAAATATTGGATTGACAGCTGAATCAGTGCATTAGATAATCATTGCTGCAACTTATTTCATAAGAAGTGAGACATATCATTCACACATGTATGAAAGAATGAAAATTCATGATTTCATGTAATTACATAATAAGAACAAGGAAAGTGAGGATGTGACATTATCAGCTCACCTATGAATATTCATGAAGACGTGCATATAGCCGTTTTCACAATATATTGCTACATTTTAAAATTCAATATCTTTGCTATTTGTCATCAGATTTTGATGGAATTTTTGGGGCTTTGCTCTGTGAATTTTGCTCTATTTATTAACTTTCAACCCAGGGTATCCCTTTAAGATTGGAGAAGTAATATGAAGAGAAAATAGATAAAAATAAAAAGAGAAATAGAAAAATACTTTTCAAAGGAAAAATAAAGTGGTGTGGAGTGCTTGGATCATTTTTTTTTGTTCGAATGGTGTTATAAGAATCTATACAAACCTACTGGCAAAGATATAAAAATCATGAATAATTCATAATACAGCTTCTGAGAGAGGGGTTGCTGTTTGCTCTGAGAGAAATGAACGCTGACGGCGCTATAGCATTTATGGCATTGGAAAACATTGATAATACACCAATACAGCAGACGACTTCTTTGAATAAATTCATTTCATTCTATATCTAACTTCCTGTCATGATACCCCTATCTTTGTTTATTTCTTCATGATTTTTTTTTTAAAAAGACTCGGTTATATTTCTGCTTCTTTCTCGCTCCCTCTTTTCCATTCTCCTCCTCCCATTTCCACAGATACTTTTTTGTATTTAAATTATATTATTACAATTTGTCTACAAAATGCACCATATTTTGTATATATCTTCATATGTTAATTCTTTTAAATGTTTTTTAATATAATTATGACAATGTTTTGTTTCGAAAATATTTGTTAAACATGTATGAAAATGATTTGTATCAATATTTATGTCATTTCTGTTTGAAATAAATCTGAATCTGACATATTCAGAACAAACCAACATTTTTACATTGATTCCAACATCTTATAACCGATATTGTCATATTATTGAAAATTTAAAGAAAATGTAATTTGGAGTTAATTATTTCCATGTGGCAGAAATGATTATTAGTATAAAATCAATATGATTTTTTACGGGAATGCTTCCCCGGTGGTATATTTGAAAGGTATAGGCCAAAATGAGAGCCAATTAACGCCTGGGGAATGTTGAGAGTTTGATCCGGCTTTTTACCAAATAATTCAAACAGGTCATAACAGTCGTGCTCAGCGGATATAGGATCATTTGAGAAGTATAATGTTATGTAATGGCTGTAGGAAAAACAGCAACAACCAACAATATAGATGTTTTGCTTCGTAGGCTAAATGTTTATGTGCACATTATTAAAATGAACATTAATTAACGCTTGGAACCGAGAAACTATGATAGCAATCGTGTTCTTGTACACAGAGGTGGCTCCATCTTTTCGTCGCCGAATCCACGAAGTGGCACAACGTCCCAAAATCACATGAAAAGTAATTTTTTTAGTTTCTTTCAGTTTTAATATTCCCTAGTCATGGTTTAATGTTTCATGGAAATTTAGAACCCAATTCTGTCTAATTAATGAGATAATTAAAGTGAAAAACGACACTTGTGTTTGAATCACTGCTACGTCAAGATTTGATTTTCATTCGATACATTTTTAACATGGAATGCAGCAGTAGATACCTGGCTCTTGGTATGTGCATTTTCCATTCCGTTAAACTTCACAATCATATAGCAATGGGCAGTTGAAAATGTGAAAATCTTTATTCGCGTTTATCTCGAACAGTGATTACGCGCATCTGTCGCGTGTGCCACGTCGTGGATTCTGTGACGATTTTAGGATGGGGTTTGGGTGGCACAGAAAATATCACTCCAAAGTTATTGCTTACACACTCTCCTAAAAGAAGATTTTACAGGCACACTCACCCACACATCCCACTTGGCCTATATTCTCCTTATTCTGCAAGCTCACTTGAAATCACTATATCATAAAAATAAGACATAGACCTATATCTGTAATAGCTACATCATAGCTTGGAAAAGAAAAGACCTACAAAAAGCATGGTTGGTATTTATTATTTTTTGAAATTTAAATGTGCCCCGGTTAATTTAGCTACATTATCAATCAACTATATTGGCCACCGCTGTACCCCAGATGCTTGATGAATAAATCAACGCATGTAGCAGGGAAACAATAAAACGACCGAAAAAATGAAAATTATTTCAGAAAAAAATGACTTGATGAAGCCCGGCCCTAAGAATAAATTGCTTGTTAAAATTGTTCTGATAATGTTGATTGGTCTGGTGTTGGCTTTGTGTTTAGAGAAAATAAAATGGGAAAATACGACGTTCACTCGTAACTACGTCTTGAAAATGTGCCTTGTGCTCACGGAACAAAGTTGTGAAGTGGAGCAGAGCGATAAATAGAACAAACATCAAGTTCAAGTCAAGACGTTATTTAGATATTTAGATATGTCGGGCAACGTTAGTCGAATTTAGGCATGTTCGTCGTTTCGCCATGCTCTACGCTGACGACTCTGTCAGCGTGTAGCGTGTAAGAGTAGTAAACTAATGAAGATTCAAGATTCAAGAAGTTTATTTCATTTCCATGAGAAATGTAAATCAAATACTGATACAAATCAAAGTACGAGTACAAGATCAATTTTACCTTAGCATAATTATATAACAAAAGCTTGGATAAAATAGTGTTAAACGTGTATGGAAATGAGGGGATCCACTAAAATCATTGATTGTAGAGCGTGGATCCCCTATAGCGAGTTGAATAAATAATTTATATTAAGCAATTGAGAAAAGGCAAAGTAAAAACAGTTAACTAAATGTGGAAATTCATTCGATTGTACAAATGTACAGATATACAATATTATAAAATGGGAAAGTAAAATGTGATAAGTATAATAGTAAAAATATTTTAAAGAAAAAAAAGAAAGGATAGCAAAAATGAACTTGCAAATCGCTTCGTCCATGTTATGTTTCTTGTAATTATGTTTTATTTAGTACATATAGTGCGAGTGTCCATCGCACTCATTATAAGTGCTTTACAGAGGGATTGATAATTGGGTTAATATATAGTTACACAGTTCAAAGAAAGGAACCCCTCGAAGAGAGGGACTACCTTCGTGCCTAATGGATAAATCGTTTGGCCATTGCCTCTTTTTCGCCACAGGTAGCCATGGTAATCATGGGTTAAATCAATTTCTATAATGGCGACCGCGGATAAGGTAGCTTTGGAGAGTAGCACATGGCATCCAAAATGCTCTCCCTGTTGACATATTCAAACCGTCACTTGAAACTCTTTTTTATCAACACTAGCATAGCTTAGTTTATTTCATCTATTTATAATTACTGGATTAATTGCTTTCGTTAGTCAGCCCTCCTGTGCGCTTCGAAACACTCATATAAAGCGCCCGTCAAACTGTTATTATTATTTTATATCACTATAATATAAACCAGCAAAGGAAATTATATAGCCTACTATAATAATGTTTTCAGCATTACTTACTTTTACATTCAAGCACTCAACTCCCCTTACAGTTATATATCTAAAAAAAAATAACAATATACGCTAAATTTGAATAGATAACGAATTTGTTCGGGAAATGCTTTAAAAGAAGTTTGAAAAAAAGAGTAAAAGAAAACTTGAGATATTGTTTTAAGTATTATGTAAAGTATATTGGAAAAAGAAACAGAGCAAAAGAGATATCGACTGATGGAGGGAGAGAGAGAGAGAGGGGGGGGGGGGGGGCGAGACGAGAGAGTGGGTATATAGGAGGGAAGATATTGAAAATGTTTGCTTCAAAGAACTTCAAAGACAAATATATATATTCGGCAATACTTCACAGAATGATTATAATTGTAACACTACAATATTTACAAATTATACTGTCATTTTCCCCAAGAAAAGTAACTGAACCAAATACTTGAGCAATGGATTTGCAAGTGGGGGGGGGGCATGAAACATATTTTGGGGATTAGGGATATTATACAAATAATGCACGTATTAAGCGCGTGCATGCAGGGCCAAATAATGAACGATGTGCGAGAAGAGCCAATGGATATACCGCACCGAGGTCTGCAGGACCGAGTGCGCTTTATCCATTTGGCGAGTCGAGCACAGAGTTCATTATTTCGGCCCTCAGATCTATGAACAAGAATGCGTGCATTGTTTGTTTTATACAACCCCCATGTTACTGAGTTGCCCCAAATGCTATATTTTTATCTAAATTCTAGATAATTCCAGACCTCGTACTATCCTGCACTCTGACGTCAGAGTGCAGGATAGTGCGTTTTGGATGCAATAGTGCGATTCGCTGAATATCATGTGATCCGATTTGGACCAATCAGATTACAGAACATTCTTGGAAGTCGTATAATACGGTATTTTCGAAATCACCACCCAGACGCTTTCTACAACGCGCCATTTTTTTTCTAAATATTAAGTCAAATCATGCACAATGGAAAGCTGAGAGGTTTTTGTCGAAAGTTGGTGGACCGGGACAGCAGATCATCCGAAAATACGGACCGGACTAAAAAAAAATTGCAGTGTCGTTTGTTTAGAGTCCAAGACGACTGTTTGATTCAACGATTTTCGATAAAGTTCCAGATCAATTTTTCCCCATATACATAAACGAAGGCTGTTTGTCATTGAAGGGCTGTTGACAAAAGATCTCTGAGTTACAGAACGCGTCCGCTTAGTGATTGCAAAAATGCCCTAATATTGTAATCCCTCTTAACCTAACGCGCATCACTTGCACAACATGAGGTGTTTGGATAATTAAGTTACTTTAGACTTAGCCAGAATATTCGATACAGTTAGAAACTTCAGACCTTAATGCACATCAATCAATATAAAATGAACTAGATTTTAATTCGTCACGAGGACGAATTAGATGGTCTGTCATGATTTTCCATTCAGTGTCGGCTCATGTTGTATGAAATGATTCATTTAGATATGATCTATTTCATAATCTTGATCAAAGACATCATGGGAATAAATTTTGACCATGACTAAAGTGATTATTAAATGTGGTGATGACGATCGTGGTGATTATACATTAATGATGATGGTAATAATGCAATACCTTAAATACGAGTGGAAATGAAGTTTTGAGGCTCATAAAACGCCATGAATACTTCCAAAAAAAAAAATTCAGACGATTTTACCGAAATTGGCTCTCAAAAATTGCTCAATGAAAGGCGCCTTAATTTTCACAGCAGCTAATTTTTACTGGACAGTTGTTCATTATTGATGTTTTATTTAAATTCTTTATACTGTCAGCAACTTTTTTCTATATTTCAATTAAGTTTCAAGCAAGAATTTTCACAATGTCAGTGGGTATTATTTTCACAGAATTCGACTCGAAAATTAATAGGTAATAAAAAATATCTTACATATTTTTATTAAAAATTTATGCTAAATTTCAATAATTTTTAATGAAAAGTTTCACAATGCTACAATACCACAGCATTCACTTCAAAACTCATCGGTGATTTTTATGAAAAAAAAAATAATGCAGATAGTTTTTTGCAAAAGTTTGCAAAATTTCCGAAAATTTCTAAACAAAATACAAAAAAATTTCCATCAAGAATTTTCACTATCTATTAATTGTGTATGACTTTCACATTTACTTGAAAATTCTTTGTTGATGATTTTTAATGAAAAGAAGTCATGTAAAAGATTTAAATACATACGATTTTCCTTTGAAATTTCGGTAAAAATGTGTAATCAACTAATTTGCACAATGTTGAAAAATGACCGAAGAGAAAAAAAATCCGGGAAATTCCGCAAAATGTCCGAAATGAAATTTTGTAACCCAAGAGCGTTTCAAAATTGCAGCGTTTACTAAAAAATATATAAATGATGTTTTACAATGTTAAAATGACCCCTAAAAAGTTCCGGCAAAACTAAAAAAAACTGTCCTACATAAAAAAACGCAAAGCAAGTGAGCTAGAAATTTTCAGCAAGACTGAACAATTGATTAATAAAAATTTCCTTTAAAAATTTCTCAAAAATTAGACCCAGAAAAAATTTCACAAAAAGATAAACAAGTCATAACACATTGATGCTGTGGTCGAACGTGAAAATTATTCCAAGTTATTTGTAAAGAATGGTATTCACTACATCATCGAACTTCGACATTTCTTTTCAAAATCAACACTTTTTACACTTTATTTCTCACTTATACTTCCGGATTTTAATCATGGAATACTGGCTTTGGGTAACGCCTACAAGAGTCTCACAGACAAAATGCTTATTCTACAAAAGAAGGTTATAAGAATCATACACAATGCTCCTTTTCGATGTCATACTGATGATTTATTCTACAAGTCGAATCTCCTCAAATTTCCGGATTTATTTCTTTTTCATACAGGACAATTCATGTACAAACTGAATGCAAATAAACTACCAAACATTTTGATGATCATGTTTACAAAAAACAGCGTTATTCACAATTATCCAACCCGACAATCCCGTCGCTTCCACCTTCCCCGTACCCGTACTCTCTTTGCACAAAAAAACGGGATCAGGACAACTACCCCCCGGACAATTACCCCCCGGATAACTACCCCCCGGGCAATTACCCCCGAGGACAATTACCCCCGGGCAATTACGCCCCGGACAATTACCCCCCGGACAACTGGACAACTACCCGGACAATTACCCTCGAGAACAATTACCCAGAGGACAATTACCCCCCTGACAATTACCGCCGAGGACAATTACCACCGGGAACAATTACCCCCCCCCCCCCGACAATAAACCCCGAGACAAAAGGAGTGCACAGAGTCATACGTCGGTCGTCCGTACGTGTGACGTAAGAAGTACTAGAGTATCTTGGAATAAAACGAACGCCGTAAGAAAGCTGTAAAAGTGAGCTCCATCCATAGGCGGATCCAGGAGGGGGGCGAGGGGCCCGCCCCCTCCTATTGGCAGAGCAAAAAATGGAAATAAAGAAAAGGGAAAAGAAGAGGAAAAAGAAGAGGTAAAATAAGAGGGAGACGAGTGGAAAAAAAAGGTCAGGGAAAGACTTGGAAAATGATTTAAAAATATATTTCATGTCACCATATTAAATTTTTCGCATAGCCTGATCGATGAGATACATATCTTGCTAAATAGGCTGATATGTAGCTTAAAATATCAAGTTTTGAAGTCAATACACAAAGCATATTTCAGCTCGGACATTATTCATTATTTTGTTTGATTTACAAACTGATTTTTTAAGGGCTCTGTTTAATGTCCATTTTATGGTGTGAATATAACTTGCAGCTTGCGCTATGCGCTCGCATTACTTGATTTGCCAAATTATATAACAAACTACTACCCCCCTTTTTTATGACAATTTACCAAAACTTTCGTCTCACGATTTGTGCTCGCATTTTTGTTAAAAATATATCAACTCACAAATCCTATTCATGATTACAAAAGTGCTTATAATATCCAGTTTTCAGGTCTCAGTGTCAACACATTTCACTCACATATTAGGCTTATTACATTAATAAATATGATAATAAAATTTTCATAAATTCTTAATGACTAAATTGTCCCTTTTCAGGAAAGAATATTGACAATATCACATATTCATATGTTTCATATCGAGCTTAGGAAGAGGAATAAGAAAAGTTGTCATCATTTTCATATGATGACAAAATGTCCTTAGACCTAGAATGTCCAGGTCCTAGGTCAAAATAATAAAGAAGATATCAGCTCGCGCTTCACACTCACATCATTTATTAAGTGCTTTCCACATCCACTTCACAATTTCCCTACACGATACTTTAGATAGTGCTCAAATTCACAATTTTCATACAGGAATATCAAGTATTTTGCATTATTGATTTTTGTGATAAAAATATCAGAATGCCCAGATTCTGTCTAACTCTAAACATGCGCACAACATTGAGATACGCAGTTTCATCTTTATTCAAAACGTGCTAAAATTGTCCAGATCAGATGGCGCTTTTCGCTCGCAAAAATAATGTAGGAAGAAACCAAATTATCCATTCTTTTTCATGATTTACAAAACATGATTAGAGTGTCCCATTTTAAGGTCTTAAATCTCAATTATTTTTTCCGCTCGCGCTTCGCGCTCGCATCAATTGTTTGGTTTTGTACCTATACCGTTAATGATTACAAAAAGTGCTAAGAATGTCATTTTTGTTAGGTCAGAATGTCAAAGAAATTCAGCTCGAGCTTCGCGCTCGCATTATTTAATAGTTGAAATATGTGACGTTTTAATGGCTAACTGCAAAACCTCCTTAACAGGTCCCTTTTCGATCAAGCCAGAAACCATATTAAAAATTTCTGCTCGCGCTTTGCGCTTGCAGTAATTATCTAGTTACATACGCATCTTGTTCAGGTTCACAAACATTGCCCAGAATAGTCAATTTTCAGGTTAAAATATATACATGCAATTCCAAAAATTTTCAGCTCGCGCTTTGCGCTCACATTGCTTTTTCGATGAGATTCATATCTTGCTCAATATAGGCTAATATGGAGCTTAAAATATCAAGTTTTGAAGTCAAAATACAAAACATATTTCATCTCGGATATCGAGCTTTCATTATTTTTCAATTTACAAATTGATTTTTTCAAGTGCTCTGTAAAATGTCCGTTTTAGGTCTAAATATTAATATTTTCAGCTCACGCTGCTCGGTCGCATTATTTGATTTGCATAGGCCTACTTCTTTATAAATTCTTACTAACCGTCCTTAAATGCACCTTGAACGAATTGTTTATTATCATGATTGCCAATTTGTTTAGAAAAAACACTGTTTTTGATTATGTCATATTTACAATTGCTTACAATTTAGTAATTTTGATACTTAATTTCCTTCTTTAATGTTGCTTTAACCCAAGAATAATACACAAAAACACATTGTAATCTACCATTTAGGGCCTAAATGGTAAAATTACAAGGTGTTCTTTTGTGTATTATCTTTGCATAAAGTTTTTTTTAGCTTACTGGAATGTGCACCAATAATTGTTTCATAATTTTTAGCTTCTTGTTAGTTGAAATGTTTTAAAATAACAGGATTATAGGTCCTACTTGACAGTGTTAGTGTTGATAGTTGCGTTATCGACTTTCAATATATTTCTACCTATAAAGGTGTCTTTTTTTACGTTTTATCTATTTGCCTGATTTCTTTCCTGAAATTGAACCCAAAATAAATATTTTAAAAATCAGATCAGTTGGAATCGGAGATATTCAGCATGTGTGATTATTATAACTAATCGTGTTCAATTGATCTATGAAAACTTAGTATGAGGGCCAGTTTACACATTTTCTGATGAATATATGCATAACCAAACGGGAGATTTCGGGTGCAAGACCCCCCTCCATTTTTCATGATGCAGGAGGCGCCACTAAACAAAAAAAAGGAAAAAAGAAGAAAGTGAGAGAACAGGAAAAAAAGCAATATAAAAGAGAAAGAAAAAATTATCAACGTAAGATAAAGTAGAAAATATTTCGAAAAACCTGTGCCACCGACCAAAACTTAAAAAGGGTCCCGCTTTATTCTAACATTGATGCTGGAGAGAAGGGAGGATTTTCTGGGGGTAGTTGTCCGGGGGGAGGGGGGTAATTGTCCGGGGGTACTTGTCCTAGAACCCCCAAAACAATTACCTTCTATGGCCCTAAATACTGGAACTCACTCATTAATGACATCGTAAATGCTGCCACTTTGAACTATTTTAAGATTAAACTGAAGAAACAAATTTTTGAATCATATAAAGCAAATTCCAATTGAAAAGTCGATAGCCGATCCCCTTTACCCTCCTCTTTTCCTCCCCTTCTCCCCTCCCCCTCCCTGACCGCCTCTCTACCTCGCTCTCTTCCGCTCATTCTCCTTCATCGGTCTTATATGTGCGCGCGCAAATTGTTGAAATGCTCAAAATGACCTGAAAAGTACCCAAACTTGACTACGGTCGATTTGGGGAACTTTAAAATTTTGACGCGCTCGTCGTGATCTTTGCATGACCTCTGATGACATGTCCCGATGACCTGTCACCTGGACTTGATATGTCACTGTCACGTGGGAGTGAATTTTTAAAATTATTTACCTTCTGCTGCTTGACACCAAATAAGGAATACATAAAACTGATAAATACGGTTATTAAAATATTTAATCAAATCTCTTAAATCATTATGTTAATAAAAGATCAATAAAAGACACTTCTTTTGCTTCTGTACACCTACATTCATCAATGCTGGAGAACTGTATTGGCTATATATGACACCTCTATGAAATTGCTTCACCTAATAAGAAATATTTCTAACACCTGTGCAAAATATGACATAAACCTGATACACTTGTACTCCCCACCTTGCTAGGTGCTCAATGCGCTCCTATATTACCCCGGCTAAGCTAGTCTACCGATTCTGGTGCGCACAGCTTTTTGAGGAATTACTTCCTGCCGGTATTCAAGCTCACCTGGGTCGAGTGCAGCAAAGTGTGGATAAATTTCTTGCTGAAGGAAAACACGCCATGGCTAGGATTCGAACCCACGACCATCTGTTTGAAAGGTGGGAGTCAGAACCAATAGACCACGACGCGCCCGTGATGATGATGATGATGATGATCAGGATGATGATGATGGTCATGATGATGATGGTGATGATGATAAAGATGATTATGATGTTGATGATAGTGGTGGTAATGGCGGTAGCCCAGGAAGTGGATTATGGGCTCGGGGGCAAAATTTGGATTAATCTTTCGAACATTTTTTTTTTCTAGAAAATAAGATTAGTAACGAAACACGTAGGGGCGGTAGGGCCTTCAAAGGTTTTGAAATGAGTAGTTACATTATCAATTTCATCAAAAAACTTTCCAGAAACGTTATGAAATGCAGTTTTAAGAGAAAGTCTCTCTTCTTCTCCTCCCCCTCTTTCTTTCTCTCTCTGAATTTTTATTCATTCATTCATTTAATATTTTATTTACAATTCCCCAAAGTCTTATTACTGCAATAAACAGATGCAGATAGTAAGATCATTTGAAGCTCTTTGAATACAATCAGAGTATAATAACTAAATCAAAGTGACGACACTGGAGGTGTGCTCTGATTGGTCAGATATTTCATGGAGCCCCTATCATATGAAGTGGATTAATCATAGAGATCTATTATCTCTATGGGATAAATCCACCTCTATGTCCCCAATTTTAGTTCCCTCTGCTTCTTATTTTCTGCTGTTGTGATCTTTAGCGCCCCACGTGAATATTTTGAGATTGTTTCCATGTTCTACTTGAGACGGGAATTTATACTAGTTAATCCTTCTGAAATGCGTGTTTTTTATAGAGCGAGACTTTAGGGGGCCGCTTTTCCGGCGGCGGCGTCCTCAACAGTTGAATTTTAACCAAGGTGTTGTTGATTGATTTTAACGTCGTTCTCATTAAAAGACAAGTCCACCCCAACAAAAAGTTCATTTGAATTAAAAGAGAAATATACAACAAGAATAAAACTGAAAATTTCATCAAAATCGGATGTAAAATAAGAAAGTTATGACATTTTAAAGTTTTGCTGAATTTCACAAAACAGTTATATTCACATCCTTGTCGCTATGCAAATGAGGAGACTGATGACGTCATCCACTCACTATTTTTTGTATTTTATTATATAAAATAGCGAATATCCTATTTTTCTCCTCATTGTCAAGTGAAACAACGATTTATTCCTCCTGAACATGTGGAATGAGCGTTGTTAAATACTATATGATTCAGTCAAGTTGGTCCTTATTGTCAAATCCATAAAAAAAGAAATATTGTATTATTGAAAACAATAATAAAAAATAAATAGTGAGTGAGGGACATCATCGACTTTCCCATTTGAGTTGTGCATATCACTGTTTGTTAAAATTAAGCAAAATTTTAAAATATCATAACTTTCTTATTTTACATCTGATTTTGATGAAACTTTCAGCATTTTGCTAGTTTGATTTTTCTCTATTCATTCAAATCAACATCTTTGTGGGGTGGACTTGACCTTTAAAAATGAATTCAAGGGCCGCGGAACAGTTTTCAAAGTGGGGGGTTGGGAGCTGAGCCAAAAGTGGGGGAGGGGATGACCATGCAAAAATTGCCATTTTTACGTTTTTGTACACGGTTTTGGAAAATAGTGGGGAAATGAAGCCCCCCCTGGAATTATCCACCTTTCAAAATCATCTTGTCATATCACTAAATGAGTGATATGACAAGATCATTTTAGGTGCATAGGTCCAGGGACCGCAGAAGCGGGGGGGGGGGGGGTGCCTTCATACTTCATATATATTTTTTTATTTTCATTATTTCCAGTGGACAAGGCCTTATATTTAAAGAGATTTTAATAAATATAAGGCCATCAATTTGATAAAAGAAATTTTGCAAGCGCACGCAAGCTTCGTTATTAGGTTTTGTTATTGGATTATTAGGTTTAAATAGACCCATGCACCTAATTAAATTTGGACATAAGGATAATAAATATCACTGTTGATTTTGCACGAGTTAAGGTCAAAGGTCATTCAGAGTCAAAGAAATTGAACTATGTTGACAGGGTCCTGGGAATGATTTTTTTTTTGCTAGGGATGCTGAAGTAAATCTAACCAAAAAAAAAGATTTTCACTACAAAATCAAGGTCGTTTTGGTCCGAAGAAATTGACAAGCAAACCAAAAAAGAGGGCTTCGTTACAATATAAAGGTAGATTGAGCCCCCAAAATGTGGACAAGCAAAAAAAAGGGGGAGGGGGTTCAGGTGTTGGTCAATTTCCATACATTTCTCCAATTTGACACACTACAGAATTCCAGGGGTGCTGCCTATGGAAAATAAAACATGCAACACCCTCTTGGAAAATCTTTGGGTGCTTCAGCATCCCCAGCGCCCCCGCTTCCCTAGTCTACAAATATAGACCCACATCTGCAGTGTGTGTACCTCAGCTGATTCAACGAGTCTGCATAGCAGACTATGCAGACTGAGGCTGAAATGACCCGCTTCGCTCGCCCTTTCAGGCTGGTTTTCTTCGCAAACCAGCAGATCCCACCTCACGAGCCATTCAGAGTCTGCATAGCAGACTACGCTTCCCAGGGCCTTGCATGTTGGAGTTTCTTTTGAAATGTCATCATAACTTCATATTGACCTGATGGAACTTGGACGTATTGTATTAAAGGGTATCAAGTATCACTGTTCGTTTTGCGTGAGTTTTTGGCCACATGATTAAGGTAATAGGTCATTTAGGGTCAACTAAAAAGTGTTATTTTTTCTGAAATATAATCATACCCAGCAGTTTTTTTTTTAGATTTTGACCTAAAAACGGACGTTCCATGCAGTTGTCCTGGAAAGGAAGGGTATCATGCTCAATGAACGATTCGATCGAGGAATGCGTGCTGAAAATTTTTGATATTCTGTCTTGAAAACTTTACAGGAAAAGTTCAGATTCTGCATCCGATAATCATTGAACAATTTAAACCTAAACCAGGACTTTCTCATCACTGTCGGCACATAAAGCTCCTCACGTTCGCTTTCAGCGAAAAAAAGAAAATCACAATTTAACGATAAGAATTTGCAATTTGACATTTACTTACAAAGATGATGGACTTTAAAGATTGAGCACAAACACGGTACATGGAGCAGTTGGAACAGCCCTTCGTAAACCGGTAGTTTGTCATTTTTCCGGCAGGCGTCAGTCTGACAACCATTTTTTTAATTTACCGACAACATCGCAGACTCCGCATCTTTAATTAATAGCTCACACCTATAATCCCGTCACATCCCCCCCTCTCTCTCTCTCCCTTCATTTCGTTTTCCTTTTATTTTAATTTTACTTTCCTCTTTTCTTTGTTTCTTTGTCCATTTCTCTTTTTCTTTCTCTTTCATTTTTTCTCTTTTTTCTTTCCTCTTTGTACCTTCTATTTTATCCTTTATCCCCTTTTCTTCATTCTTTCCGAACGAGAGCGCATTGAGATTTACCGACGACCGGACGATGGGGGGGGGGGGGGTTATCGCAGCTCCCAGAAAAAAATCATTTCTGGACAGGGACCGCTATAGAATCGTAACTTTGCCATGGTAGTCATCATGATCAGGCGCGGTTCTATATAGAGTAAATTTTTTTTAGGAGGCTTCTTGGGGCTTAAACAATTTCCGACGTTGGTTTATTTAACACAATGGAAATGGCCTATCGAGGGCAGCATAATTTACTGATCCAAAGTCAATGACAATATTGATAACAATATGTTTTGTTACGAAGGCACAATAATTATGGGCATAAGATCCCCGGGGATGGGGGGCACTCGACCAAAAAAGTGGTAGGGGTGTGCCGCGGGCGAGACAAAAAACGGGGGCCTTGGAGCGGGCTTATTGTAAATAGGAGGGTCCTCGGAACGGGCTTCGGAACTACAATTTTGTGAAAACGGGGATCCTTGGAACGGATCGCCAGCGTGTACGTACCCCTATTGAACGGGCATGCGTGCATGATGCAGCTAGCGCAGAGACGATGGTCGGACAGCACTCGGCGGCCGCTTTCCACCAATATTGCAGCAGATCAATGCGACCGAAACGGCGTAACGAAAAATATGCGATGCTTTGGAGCGGCTTTTTTTTGGGTTTTTTTTTTCTCAATAAGACAAAAATGCTATGCCTTGGAACGGAAATTTGGGTGTAAAAATGGGGGTCCCTTCCGCGGCACATACCCACTATGCATTATATACTGAGTACCCCCCCGGGCATAAGATACTGCTGGTGTGTGTATTTTATTCACAATTATGTTTTAGGTTTATAAGGCCTATCAAATTCCAGTTAATAAGTTTGCAAAAATAATCTGTAAAATATTTACATTAGATTTGCAGATTTGTCACTCTATTTTTACATAACGTTAGTCCTACTGATAAGCATCTTCTGGCTGCTTTGCGCATTTTCGCATCGCTAACAATCAAAACACCAACTTTACATATCCACAACAGCATTGGAATATCATTAATAAACATAACGGTCTTAATATTCACATTATCTGGTTGAAAAAAGATAATACAAGTCACTATGATCGTCGAAATAAGTACAACCGAAGCCAAGTTCAGAAGGTTTAACACATTCAGGAGTCCTCTTAACTTCACACGGTTGCGATCTTGTTCCTCTCGAATTGCAACTCCATTTTGGTCAATTTGATTCGGAACCATTGCTGCCAATCGCCGTTTTTCCCGAGCATGTATAATGGCAATGTACATAAGTGCAAAGTTTAAACTGATGGTTACAACTATAGGTATAGAAACACAAAGTATGACAATGCCAACGAACATAAATTGAGCCGATAAACCGATTTTGTGATAATGTCGCAGGTAACCATCTATAGAACAGTGTTCGATATCCGCAAATGGAAAACCGTCAAATGGGATAATACCAATTACCCCCACCAGGGAGAGAACCCCTCCCGCTGCAACGATCCCTATCATTCGTTTCTTTGTAACCATGCTGTAGTACCTCAAAGGATACTTGATGAAGATGAATTTGTTTAAGGCGACAGAAAAGAGTATCCAAGCAGACAGATCAAAAACGAGGAAAAACACGGCCAAACTACTCACACAAGCATCCGCGTCGATATGAAAATAACCACCCAAAAGTAATGCAGAAAAGTGGACATTGTATAGGAATGAAGAAATGATATCTACGTAAGCTAGAAGTTTGTATAGATAAGCATCGATCTGGATGAAGTCGATGTCGCGGTCATTGGCAAGGACTACGAGGATGAAAACGTTGAGAGCCACCTCGATGCAGAAATAAACCTGCAGGACCACAAGTCGAGCAACATCGACGATGTCAATGGCGAACATCCCATCCTCTCCAGAAAACTTGCTTGAGGTGTTCATCATGTCAACCATTATATCCCCTTCCTCTCTTTGACTGACAGAGGCCTATATAAATAAACTGTCCGAATGGAATTAGCTGACGAGTTCTATAAACTAATGGTGACGAAAGCGTTACATCTAACTACCGACATTCCTATTTCAAGTACTCTATACGTTGCATTCGTAACAGTAATTATTTGACGAGAAAACTGAATATATTAATGATATCCGTGAACTTATTTAAGTGCTGCCTTGACACCATGCTGTTACACCGCAGAACTTCAAACGAAAGTGCTATAGATTAGATGATGTCACTGAATTTTAAGGACGCGTTCCTCACTTTGGTGAGTGGTGAGATTATTTTGACCCATAGGCCGGCGGGAGCGGGCTGATGATCACTCAAAGGAGATTGACGACATCATGATCAAAAGATCCTGCTATATAAACACTTTCTGGTACTCCGATGGGCTGGAGATACTTGCTAAAAAACAGAGGAAACTGGCGCTCAGCTGCACGAGTCTTCATGCACTGCCAAGAAAAGTGTGAAGAGGATTAATTAAGCCGAGTTGAGTCTGGCCTGTTCGCTTTGTTGTGTTACACTGTCAGTTTACAACCCTTGCAACAAAGTATGATTCAAATATTTTGTTCGGTAAAACACAGCGCAAAATGAAAAAAAAAAAGAACCGACGTCATGAATCCCCCCGCCCCGCTTATGTGAAAGAAGAGATGAAAGGCAAATGAAATGTTTAAAAGACGGACCCTGTAACTTGGTCACGTTGATGATAGCGATGTTCATAGATTTTTCGTTCTTTGTCATAATTGTCGATGCAATATCCTGTTCATACTCATTATTATGTCACATCGCATTGGGGCTCATGACAAGCCTGTCAACATGGTCAAGGTAAACAAACTGATGGGTAATTATGCATTTTTATATTGCTTTCTGTCTGTAAATGACTGGAATGGATTTTATGAGCGATGAGATATATGACATCCTCAAGGATTTCTATTACAGCAAGGGATATTAATTCACCCAGCCCTCAAATACTGGGCCCCGTCTTACAAAGAGTTGTTATTGATCTTCTCAACTTCAACTATATGGAAATCCATCATTTTCCATCGTTTTCCACAGGAAAAAATATGCCAGCACATTGTCCTTTGTAAACAAAGGGAAGCTCACTAAATTGTCAAGACAACGATGTATATGTATGAATATACGTGTGGAGCATTGTGGCCCAGTGGATTAGTCTTCGGACTTTGAAACAGAGGGTCGTGGGTTCGAATCCCAGCCATGGCGTAATATCCTTCAGCAAGAAACTGATCCACAATGTGCTGCACTCAACCCAGGTGAGGTAAATGGGTACCGGTAGGAAGTAATTCCTTTAGAAGCTGTGTGCGCTATGAACGCCTAGCTTAGCCGGGTAATATAGGAGCGCCTTGAGCACCTAACAAGGTGGATATGTGCGCAATATAAATATCCTATATTGTTATTATTATTATTATGATATACATTATCTTGAAAAAAGTTTTTGGAAACAAACATGAATTGTAGATGTTGACGATACTGGCTTGCCATAGTTGTGATTGATGGGATCAATCGCAACTCTTTTTGAGACGGGGGCCCTGGTCTGTGTGAAAACAGGATGGAAGTTAGCAATTGATCAAGTTGGGGCGGGTGCGGTTATTGAAAAATTTTTATATATTTATTAAAATGTTTCTCACCGATTGGTTTAAAGACAAAAGAGAAAAGAATGTAAAACAAACAAAGAAAAGTTGAAAAAGGGGAAGAAACAAGACAAGGGGAACTTCGGAAAAAGAAAAAAAAAAACGTAAGGAAAAGGGAAGGAGAAAAGGCAAGACAAAATGAGAAGGGAAATTGAAAAGAAGAATAGGAAAGAAATGGGGAAAAGAAAAAAAGTAGAGAAACAGTGGTGTAATGGGAAAATAATTTTGAGGGAACTCGATCTGGCATATCGCAAAAGGAAATTAAAAAGCTGAGAGCGAAGCAAGCGAGCGAGCAAAAAAAATCGACATTTTTATTGCAAATATAGAATAAAAAAAAGGAAACAAGAGAAAAGGGAAGGGGAACGAAACATAGGCGGCGGAAGCGGGGGGGACGTGTCCCCCCTAAATTTGAGGAGGGGGGACCTTTTTTTTTTTTTTTTTTTTTTTTTTTTTACTTTTCAATTTATTTTCCTACGTCCCCCCAAAAATTTTTGGGTTGAGAACCTTTTTTTTTGCTTGTCAAAAATTTTGTGGTTGTCCCCTCCTAAAACTTTTTGCTTCCGCCGCCAATGGAACGAAAGAAAGCAGAAAAGGGGAATTTTAAGGAAATAAACAAAAGAAAAGATGCAAGGGAGAAATGATTTAAATAATATGTAATCGAAAGTGAAATGAAAAAGAAAGATCGTGAGGAAAACCTTTCCATTATCCAAGAGAGGCATGCAAGTGAATCAATAAAGGTCTTATAGCGAATCGGGGTGAAAAAAAGGTAGGACGAGAAAGGGGCTCATTCCTCGCAATAACTTTCTTTTTTTGGGGGGGGGGTGATCGTTTTATGCTCACATGCATTGCCTTTTCTATTGGGGTAAATGAAAATAAAATGAAGGTCTGTTTATTTCGTCAGATACTGATTATTTTTACGAAAACACAAACAAAAATGCTTTATTTTTAGTATGACAACAAAAAGACACAAATTAGCCTGGGGCTGTATAAGACCTCCAATCAGGAACGGTGCCACAGGGGATGGGACAATTAGTGGGGACAAAAGGAAAAGATGAAAATGAGAAGAAAGGAAAAGAATTAGGGGCAATATGATAGCCTCGGCTCGTGGGATCTTTTTCGGACTAAAATTCAAAATATAATTATTTATCATTACCCACAGATAGACTGTTTTTGGTCGGAGAAAGCCCAGTCGATAGAAAGGTCGGAGTAGTGCCGTCCGGACAGAGTTACTCCGACTTTCCTCCGGCCAAGATATATTTTCTCCGACTTAGATCCCACGTCTGATCGAGGCTTACGGTATGCGCAGGCATACTTCCTTCTTGCTTGGGCCCCGTTGCACAAAAGTCGGGACAAAAGTATTTTGCTAACTTTTTCATCCAATGGTAACTACATAATTATGGTAACAATGCTCACCAGCCAATCAAAATCCAAGATTTCATGATGGTAGCTTTTATGCATCAGGGCCCATGTGTGTATTTTTCATCAAACCCGCCCGACAAATCCGTGATGAAACCGTTTTCTCCTGAAAGGAACTTAATTTGGTCGGGATTTATTTATGTCATTTAGGGTGCAAATTGGAATTTATGGACTTACTCGGAACCATGACATGTACTAGCGTATCAAGCACCGATGACAAAGAAATATGGGCCCATGCACAAGCATAGTCCCTAGACAACTGGGCCCTTATGCTGGATACGCGCCCCCGGGAGGGCACTTACATTGACGAGTGGATACCATGCGCGATCAAAAAACAAACACGTAAAATGATGTTGTTTGAAGGTTTGCATGGTGGCATGTACAATTGCTGATGTGGTTTACGGTACACCATGTGGAGTGTTATAGAAGCAGTGGATAGAAGAAGAGAGGAAGTGGATAGGCGAGAAAGTGGAGATTTGAGAATAGAGTATTCTTTCTTGAGAATAGTCCTGAAAAGGACTGTAAACCAGACTCCTGAAGACGGACAGTCAACCTGTCCGAAACGTCGAGTCTCTCTACTACTCATCATCTCTACTCGCCGACGCAAGCCAGCATCTCCTCATCAGCTCTACTACTCAAGCTGTTCTCACTCAACATTCCTTCTGGTTTACAGTCCTTTTCAGGACTATTCTCAAGAAAGAATACTCTATTCTCAAAATCTCCACTTTCTCGCCTATCCACTTCCTCTCTTCTTCTATCCACTGCTTCTATAACACTCCACATGGTGTACCGTAAACCACATCAGCAAAAACACGTAAAAATGATGTCTTTTTTACGATAGGGCACGTTACGTACGTAACGTGATAAGGGTGTCAAAACACAAAAATAATGAAAAAGGGGTATCCATTTCGCTAGGAAAATTACGTGTTTAGGGTCGAATTTGCGGGGATGATAAACCAAAATTAAAATGTTTTATAAAGGATGTCCTTTTTGCCCCAACACTTTGTGTTTAGAGTCCGATTTGCGCGAGGGGTAGAAGTGGGGTCGTACTAAACCAAATAAGGTAAAGCCGACGACCGAAGGACCCGTAACAATAAAACATTCCTGTACTTGTTTAGGGGTTCATTTCAGGGAATATTTGCAAAGAGTATCGTTTTGTTTCCAATACTTGTTAAGGGTAGGGTTTCACACGCCAATACTTGTTAAGGGGTGCATTTTCAGAATATGGAAATTACGTGTTTAGGGTGCTTTTCGAGACCCCATGGACGCGGATAGTATCCACTCGTGAATGGAAGTGGCACCCCCCCTCCTGGGATACGCGCTTGACATGCGTATATCTTTTTTGCATTTACGTACTCAAACGTTCAGTTCCTTCCTCTTCCTCTCAAGACTTTAATCAAATAAAGGGGCTGTCACGCCTAAACTTATTTTTTGTTCTTTATATAGAATATCTGTTTCTGTTTGTGGTGACTCCCGTAGGAACTCGGCAGGACAGCATTTTTGCTGGTAAACGCCAAGCTGGTATAAAACCAATTACCTACGAAACATGTTACGTCTAGGTTAATCAGTCATAGTGGCTGACGTTATAGACGACAGATATCACTCTCGGGCCTTTTTATCAAAGTGGAGACAATGGCAGAGTTGGGATTCGAACTCAGAACATTACGATTATGAGTCCAATGCTCTAACCACTGGACCATATCGACTCAATCAGTCAATAATCTGGCGGGCATTAAACTCTGTCAAAGTGTCGAAAAGTGTAATTTACCATATTTTTTTGAGGGGTGGCTGCAACTGTTATCATGGGTGGCGGCGGTAGACCGTACTGCCAGGCGCGATACTGTGGGGGCACATTTGGGGATCACCCCCCCCCCAAAAAAAAAAATCTTTATCATCAAGTGCTCTAAACTAAAGCTTTTTACGTTCAAATTCGATAATTTTCACTAAATACAATCATGATTGCTCTCTTTGATTAACCGATCCCCTGCTATATAGAGTAGACTGCCTTGTAACTATTTTTTTTTCAAAATGATCTCCCCTGACTTCACCCCGGCACCATGAATATAACAAAAATTATGAATTGAAGTTTTAGATTGAAGTTTTAATTCTAACTTTTAATATTTTCGTCAAAGGTGCTCTCATTTTGTCTAGGATATGTTTTCTTTATTGAGAAAATGGCCCTGTCGCTATTTTCTCCCTGATCGAGGCTAAAATTATTCAAAACATTATGGTATAGAGCATGGGTGTCGATCACGGGGGGGATGGGGGGATATATCCCCCCCAATATTTCAAGTGGGGGGGATGGCCTGTATTATCATCCCCCCCCCAATAATTTAGGGTAGAAAAATTATAATAATGATGAAAAAATGAAAAGATTGATCATGATGATTATAGTATGCCATCAATCAGTTTGTTTCCCTCGCATTTTGTGTATATTGTTTTCCAGGACTTTTAAACAGATGGGTGGAGGTTCAATATGAAAAAGAATGAAATGTTTATTTATATGATATTTTTAACACATGGCATAAAAGGACCCCAACGATAAACAACTTTTGTTGATAGGGTGTTCCATCCCACCAGTGGTGAGTAAATTAATCTTAATAAATCAATTAATTCAAAAGGGTGGAAAAATAAACGGGAGTAAAATGGTGGCAAGATAAATCGTCTAAGGAATGACGGTTAGCCCGATGGTGCACGAGAAGCCACACAGTTTGTAATTTGTGCTAGTCTTAATTGGTCCGAATCTGCATTTTATCATCATGCATTAAGAAGAAAAAAGATATTGCCAGTCGGGTTGTATACACAGAGGCGTCGATCCTCAATAATTCCGCATGTGCAACTAAAAAATATGATTGTAATGCTAACACTTAAATCAGCAAGTGAGATTGAGATACCAACTCGATTTTGATTTAAAATCGTGCTCAAAATGTCTGCTTTTCAGATTGGAATATAAAGCTTTTCAGTTCGCGCTCGCATCATTTCTGTACCAAAACCCCATACTTTTCATGATTAAATAGGTGAATAGAATGTCCCGTTTTCAGTTCTAAACCTCAAAAGAACTCCTGCTTCGATTTGCAATAATCTTTTGTTGGATATATATCTTGTTCTTTATCAAAAGCGTCCAATAATCTGTCTTTTTTTCCAGATCGAAATATCAAAATTTTCAGCTCGCGCTTTGCGCTCGCATCTATTGTTCTTCTAGATAACCATCTCAATCATTGGTACCAAAAATGCTTAGAATATCAAGCTTTCAGGTCAAAATATAAAGAAATTTCAGCTCGTTCTCTAGTGAGTTACTACAAAGAAACCTAAACTTCCTGTTTTCATGACATACTAAAAAAATTTCAGCTCGCGCTTCGCGCTCGCATTGTTGGTGAGGGTGAGATATGTGTCTCTTTCTCATGAGTCATATACTATATAGGCCTATGTGTGGGTGGGTGAGTTTCTTTGTTTTGTGTGATAGAGCGCCTTTAGAACGTTGATTTATGATTTTGCCCCCCCATCTGAAAAATGGATCGACGCCCCTGTGTATACATCATGCTCAATAAACAGATCACTATGTACATAGTCCAGACAAGTTTTGTCATTTTTTTCTTTCGCATGAGTTAAGAATAGGCTCACTTGTAACACAATTTGAATTTAAAAAAAATATATATAAGTAAAGTACACTACAACAATGAAGGAATTTCCAAGAACACCATATGCATATCAACCACTCCCAAATGTCCTTATTTGTGATTTTAGTGGGGGTAATGTTGAAATCCCCATCCACAAAAAATTTGTGTCAATCATCCCCCCCAACCAAGAATACCGATCGACACCCATGGTATAGAGTCAGGGATGTCGAACACTAGTTCAGATGCCGGGGGGGGGGGTGGGCTGAATTTAGGCTCTCTCTGCGCGTAAAAGTTTGCATGTGAGAGCCGCGGCGCGAAAAGTTAGAATTTTGTTTGCTCATATGCTTTCCGATACCTTTTCAAACAATATTTTTCATGGCATATTATTTTCATTTTTTTTTTTTTGGGGGGGGGGGTCAAGTCGATAAGTCCCCCGATATTTTCATGGGGGCGATCGCCCTTGCCCTCAAGATCGATGCATCTGTTTACCGTGATTTGACTCTATTCTTGACAATACAATATTTTATAGACTAATGCGTTATACAGGGAAGCAATCCAAGGTCATCATGTTCTTTCGTAGCCTATGCCCATTTTGAGTATCCCATTCAAGAATTTAAAGATGTTCATTTACAAGGGAGTTCATAAAAAAGTACCCTAAATTCTAGGTTTGACTCCGAAAAATTTGTCCCTGCCACTTGCACCTTTTGATATTCAATGTTAAATCATCCTATTAAATGTGATCAACTATCTTTTTTAACTCATGTTTAAGTGTTTTTTCAACAGTTGCAATTTCCTTGAATTGGCAAAATATTGCTGCATCATCAGCGTACAAACAAATTACAAAGGTCATTGATGAAAATTGTAAACAAAAGGGGCCCTAATATTGATCCCTGTGGGATTCCAGAATTAATAGATCGAAACCCAGACTGAGCACCATCAACTACAACACATTGTACTCGATCACCTAGATAGCTTTCAAACCATTCCAATTCTCTGTCCTTTATACCATATTTTCTTAATTTATACAGCAAAATTTTATGATTTACTGAGTCAAATGCGCGTTTTAAGTCAAAGAATAAAGCACCAGAATATATCAGCAACCTTTTTATTTTCTTTATCTTTCAAGAGTTCGAGAGTGTATTTTTAGAACTAAAATTAATTGAGAATGAAAATCAAGTATAGGCCTACACTAGTGTAACAACAGCTCATAAGATTTTATAGAAGTACTGTTATTATCACAAAAGTTTGGTAACTGTAAAACGAGTGGTCATGGTAAATAATTGGTGGAAGAAACCTATTCGTTATTATTTCATTTTTCGATTTGTATTTATTCAGTACACAGTCCTAGTTTTATCATTTTTTAATGAAAAGTTTTAAAGAAATCGTGCCGTGGATAAAAACTTATATTGCAATACTTCGTAATTAGAATACAACATCTTTAATACTAATCATGCTAATAAATACACAAATGTTTATAAAAAAAAATCTCAAGCGAGTAAGATATTATTCTTGTCATGAAATTGAACATTGAGATACATTTTCTGTTAATCAAATCGAATCTAAAAAAAAAATTGATTGATATTACAACACTATCAGAATAGGCGTATTCCTTTTCTCCTGAATATGGAATGGAAAATATTTCCTCCTTGTTTAAAATCAGACAAAATCACCTCTATAGTCAATGCAAAGTTCAACAGGTGGCTTTCTTAGTGTATATATATTATTCTAATGCCATCAGAAATTATTGAAATTTTACAAAAATCGACATCTTTCAAAATTATACATTTGTACTTCGTTCATCCTTCAGATCAATTGGGTTGCACACGAATAAACTAGACGAAATGATCTATATTTTCTTCCAATGGTCACTGAACTAAACAAGGCGAACAGGTAAATCAAATCGCTTAAACACTTAATTTGCTTTCGCAAAGTGCAATGACATGTTGACGCTATCAAAGAAACTGAGTGAGGAATAACAGGTTCACCATCGGGTATAACGTTGACAATATATTCTTTAAAAAATCCTTTCCCTGATCTTCCAAGGCAAGATACTCCTGAACCGAACCCCATTTTGGTTACACACGAACGAGATTTAACGATGTCGCAAGATGTACCTTAATCCACGGGAAGGCTCTGGCAAGCTGTCCAAGCGACACTTAAAGATATAGATGAAAACCTGACTGAAAACGGGATGTTTGAAAGCATAAATAATAGGATTGACTATGGAATTGCTAAGAATCAGAATTGAGAAGCAGATAAAGGGAATGTAGCTATCGGGGACGATGGAACAGACGCCATAAGGCAAGACCAACACGTAGAATACACAGACGACAGTGGCAAGATTTTTGGTCACTCTTATTTCCCGTGCGTTCCATGGATTGGCGTGTTGTTGTGGCTCGACTATCTGAAGGGCTCCCGTGTTTAGCGTGGAAATCGGAGGGAGGCCTGTGGTTGAAACATCATTTTGGTTATTCTGCCTAGAAGCTTTGGTTGGATTGCTTCGCGTGACAGCTATCCGACGAGCTTGCCTGCGAACGTGGAAAGCGATGCTGACATAACTCGAGGTTATCACCACAAAAGCCGACATGACGGAGAATGAAAACACCATCGGCATGAAAAAGTCGTCTTGTTGTTCATCGCTCCAGACGCAGGTCTTATAACGTTTTGAATATCCCAGGCTTCCCTGGCCAGCGATCTGGGGAATGATCATGGAAATAAGTGGATAGATCCAGCTTATGATGACCATCAACACGAGATTCCTTCGAGTATATACTCGTGTATAAGTATGGTGTGATCGAGTGATTTTGATCCATCTGTTCAAGGCAATCATCGTCAAAAGGACAATGCTTGTTACATTGGTAGTGATGATGATCCCTCCTGCAATGGCGCACAAAGACCCGATCGGTGGCGGACCATTGCGGGTGAGTACAGAAACAACCTGCACAGGAAAGAAAAGGCAATTCAGAAGATCTGTCACTGCTAGGCATGCCACAAAGACGTTTGTTGTAGTTTGGAGTTTATTTGAGAAATACACCGCTATGATGACGAGGCTGTTCCCGACGACACCTACAACTGTCATGAGACACAAAATACTTGCTGCCAGAATTCGATAGCCATAGTGGCTGAATTCAAAAGCTGTCGTTGCATTGGTTTCTTCATAAGCAGTCGTTACTACCATTGCGAGGGAATAACGGTATTCATAGGTTGCCGGTAGTTTGAGTGAACCACTGTCTCTCGATAGAAATGAAATGATGATTCTTTTAGTCAGTAAAGGATGCCATTGTCCCGACCTTTATTATTACATTATATCCCTAATGTCGAGCAATCACCGTTCGCCGTTAGACGCAGAAATATAATTACTTGTCAGTCAATTGGAAACTATTCACCTATAAGCAAGACAAATGCCTTTCTTCATAATAATGTCTCAATCTGTCAATATCTACGGTACATTATGCCAAAATGTTGACGCTCCCTTTTAACTTGCTATTATGTTACACGTCAGTGGCTGCATACGCGTGTTCAATATTGTCCACGAACCAAACCGCTCAAAAAGCCAAATGTTTGCTCGCTTTCAATTAAACAATACGCCTACATTAACTTAAGTTTGTCATTTATGTTCACTGTTCCAAGTTCTAAAGTGTGTCAAAATAAATTGTTATTACACGGCGTAGCCAGAAACAAAGAGCAAAGCAACTCATTTTTTTTTTCAGATGTGAGGAGTATTATCAACTAAGTGCCATAAAACCCCGATTGCAAGACTTACCGAAACCTACATTAATCCATCACCTTCCGGGATTACATGGCCCGTATAGAAAGCCTATGAGAAACACACATTTCAGTAGTCAAGAAGTTAAGCGGAATTTTAACCTGCAGTTTTCTTTTAATCGAGATGGAGGGGGTTTCATCCCTGCATTTACACCGAAGACGCCATATTGAATTTGCTACTATTGCTTGCTTCAACAAAATCGCTGCCAAAGTATTCTATTCCCTGATTGTGCATACGTAACAATAACCTTGGTTAAATCAAGGAACAAACTTGTTTCTCAGTTTCATTTTACCAAATAGCATCACAACTGGCAATCGGAGAAATACATGGTTTCAAAGGCTTTCGGAGAAATTTGCATTTTTGCAAAATAACGCATAATGCAAGTTGATTTTAATAGAAAATAGTCATCTTCCGGCAAAATATCCTTGTATACAATCGCTCTGAAATGGTTTATCGCTACTTTTATTTATTTGGTGACCTTCAGCGAGACTCATGCCGTGTGTTATCCCTTTCTTTATGTCGGTTACAATTTCAAGACATTATATTCTTGATAATCTTATCAGTAAGATTTAATCGTTTTGTAACCCTTATATATGAGTTTTATTGATTTTAATATTGGTTTGTATTACTTCCAAAGAAGTCCCCATCTTCATCATTCTTTTCAATAAATTAAAGGAAAATGTGAAGGAAGGAATTCGTTCATCTATCTTTATTTTGATTTTCCACAATGCAAGGTGTTTTAATTCTTTCCTCTCCTTTAAGAAGATTACAAATACCCTTCTCACAAAAGCATCAAACGTAAAGAATATCCTTCTAACTCCTCTTAGAAAAGTAATATCAAGTTATTTTCGTCTGAATTCATCAAATTGCCTGTATTTCTCATTCCAACAAGATGGCTTTATCGATGTGCGTCTCCTAATTTTTCTTGTATTCTTCCATTTGACTGAAGAACATTTCATTTTCTCCTAGGTCGCATCTTGTTGTCAGTTCAACGATTCGTAGCTCGATAGGATCTCTTTGCAGCGGGTTGGGTTAGCGCCTTTGTTATACGGAAACAGTCACCATTTTCACCCACAGGAAATAAAATCTCCTTAAGGTAAGGAATGTCTTCGATGCTTTACTGTCCAGATCATCAAGGCCAGTCTACTCGCTGAAAAACCTTTTCCTAACTATTATTTGTATTTCTCTATTCTTCTTCATTTGCCATCAAAGACGCGACGCAGCTTTAATACATGTATACCATGCATGGGCGGAAATCCCAGGGGGGACGTGTCCCCCCTACTCAAAATAGTAGGGGGGACACAATATCAAATGTCCCCCTACTATTTTGGGTCTTTGGTGATGCTAAGAAATATATCACTCAAAATTGGAATAAAACGTGCGTTTTGGGACGAGATGACCTTTTTTTTTTTTGCTTGTCAAATATATTTTCGTCGAAATGACCTTAGATTTTAGGTAATAGCCTTTTTTTTTGCTTGTCAAATTTTCCAGACCCTTGTCCCCCCTTCCTTTTGGGAGAGATTTCCGCCCCTGATCCGCCCCTGATACCATGTTGGAGAAAGCAAAGGTCTGAACAGAAATAAATACCCACTACAGCAATACGCCTTTCATTCTTGTTTTCATGAAAAAATTGACACAGAATTGAAATTATTTACGAATCACCTGGTGTTTTACAAAATCTACGATGTCATAAAAATGCTCGACGTCAACTCGAAAGAAATTGGCGCCTCTGAAGTGGGGAGCCTTTCATGAGAACAATTGTCAATTATTTTCATTGACAACTGTTATAAGCTAATGAAATCCTTGCGTCTGACTGGCTCGGAACAAATTAATAATTCAGATTCACTGATAAGATGCTTCAGGAAACACTCCCTTGGTCGTATGAGGACAAAATGTGGGTACAATGCATTGATCCTACTTGAATGGCAAAATTCGCAATGTCACATATCACTGAGATTTGTATTAATAATGGCTCGAATCGTCGGCGCTTGTCAGTTTGTATGATAGAAAGATATACAGTAATTGTTGAGTAAAATAATGCTTTCATGTGCCAGTACTTGATTCGTCGAGACTAAATTGACAGAGTAAACAGGATCGACAAAGGCCACGTCGAATCAGGGTCAAAATGGACATATTTGCTGTTCATATTCTCTTTATTCTGTTCAATTTATTCCAATCGACTAGTAGTATCAGCCAGCATGCAATTTTTAAGCAAATAAAGTTGTTATTATTGCGGTAGAGAAATGATAAATCCTATATAATCAAAGAAGAAGTTACCTGCGAGGTATACCCTCATTTGCCACGTAATTATCACGTATTTTGTCCTATTTGTACGAATCATTGACTTTTGGTGAATGAACCTCCCATTTTTCCGGAGTCATTTGATGTTATACTGATGTTAGATTAATCGCATTATCATAGTTTGAGAGTTTATCAGATAAAAAAGAAATGTAATTAACAATATTTCTTCTGACCTTCAATCAATAAAATGTGGAATTCCACAAGGATCGATCTTGGCCCCCTTGCTTTTCTTAATATATATCAATGATTTGACTTATGTAACGCCTTTGTTATCATTAGTATTTTTTGCAGATGACACAAACATATTTTGTTCACATAATAGTTCAGAAACTTTAATGTATAAAATTAATAGTGAATTACCAAAACTATATGCTTTAAGTGTAATAAACTTTCACTTGATATACATGTATATATATATATATAACAAAGTTTATGTATTTCAAACATACAAATTCACATATTGCTGAATTTCCTTACAATATAATCATAGACAATACTCCTCTGAAAAGACAAAATGATACAAAATCATTACAATAGGTGTTACAATAGATGAGAATTTAAATTGGAACGAACACGTACGTTGCATATCTCGAGAAATGTCGGTGTACTTTTCAAAATGAAAAATATTATTCTACAAACTACCCTTGTCGCACTATACAATTCATCAATTTTACCCTATATATCGTACTGCAATATAGTTTTGGAAACGTGTGCAAAAACAAAATTAATGCAATATATCTATTACAGAAAAAAGGCTATTCGTATTTATACTGATTTGCAGTATTTATTTAGCACACACAAACTCATTATTCCATAAACTAAAGACTCTAACAGTATTTGACATAAATTCACTTCACAGAGTTTACTGCTGATGTTCAAGTACGTAAATAACATGCTTCCATCTTCATTTTATACACTAAACACATTTATTCATTCATACCCTACACGGAACTCTTCAAGTTCTCACCCAATCATCCCTAACTTGCTTATGCACAGAGATCAATAAGACAACACGGTCCCGATTTATGGAACCCTCTACCCGAGTCTATCGAAAAAATTTCATCTCTTTACTCATTTAAGGCAAATATTAAATCAATTTTATTATCAGAATATTTGAAGTAAGTTTTCTGTGTCAGTGTTTCAGTTAATCATAAAATCACTTTATCACCAAATTATCTCCCATGACCATCACAATCTCCATCATGGCCTTCATTTTCACCATTGTCACCATCATCCTCATTCTTATCATCTCCATGTTCATCATTATAAAATTAATGACAAAATAACATTTCCATTCTGCTTTATTAATGAATTTATTAATTTAATGAGTTTTATTCCGGGGTTGTCATTTTTTCAAGTAATCTGCTTTTAGTCTCTTGCAAACTGTATTTTTTTTTTGGCGGGGGGTAGTAGATCATGTTTGTTTAGAATGACTTTTTTTATTTAGTTTTTTTCTTTATGATTCATACCGAAATCAATTACCGGTATATTGTGTTTGTTGCGTAATGAAAATTGTATTTTATAAGAATGTTGCAGAAGACAAAAAATAAAACAAATCAAATCGAACTTCAATGGCAACATGGCTTAGCGGCCAATTTAAAAAAAAATACGTTGTAGTTTCCATAAAGGTAATGAAAAACTGATCCCCTCACCCTGTCTATAGAGATAAGGGGGATCGAGTTTTGTTTTTATTGCTATTTTGATTCACTTCAACTAGATTTATGCAGGCAATCTGCTCTTTAGTCACTGTCAGTTTGAGTCTCTGCTTCGCTTGTTGAGACGTCTTTCCGCCTTTTCTTGAACCTGATGACACCTTCGACTATCTCTGCTTCGCTTGTTGAGACGTCTTTCCGCCCTTTCTTGAACCTGATGACACCTTCGACTATCTGGCTTACAGTAAGAGCACCAGCCGTTGTTCCTGCAGCGGCTGAAGCAGCGGTGGCAGCCCCACCAGCTCCTATGGCCTGGAGGACTGCTACGGTACTTCCTGCAGCAACGCCCCCTCCACTGGCAATTGCGGCTGAGGACATCGAAGACGCTGCCACTGAACCTGCGACGATACCACCAGCTGCAAACCCAAGACCAGGTATGACGACACTGATGACTATAGTTGCTGTCAACCCAAGAGTAATTCCAGTTATGGCTGCCGCAATGCGAGCTTTCTGTGCTTTGGTTAGCGGTGGTCGAGGTAGATGTTCTGCTGGGCCATCTCCAGTTTGTGTCTGTCGATCTTGAAAAAAGGGCATTTTCAACCAGCGTGTTTCTCCGTCCTGGAGGCAAACGAAAAAAATATTTTAAGAGGGCTTGCGGCCAACAAACATGGTATATGTTTGCGATTTTGACAACTACAATGATGACGGTTACACTAGGGCTCAGCAGCCAGTCACAATCAATGTATCCATGGTAGTTTAATACTTAGCATTGCAAAGTTACCATCAGTGGCGTATCTAGCAAGGGAAGCAAGGGGGCACATTCCCCGTGCGCCACTTTCAGGGGGCTCAAAAAAGGGAAAGGGGGGCAAATAAAGAACAGGATAACAAAAAGTGAAGAGAAAAGGCAAAGGAATAAAGGCCCATAAAAAGACAATCATTCACTGAAAGTGATTTGATATATGCTATACAATGGTAATGCACTTTCCAACACATTTAGAAAAATGAATCTTGTATGTCTTTACCCAAGGATGAATATTCGTTCCAACTTTTGATAAGTGATATACTTATTCTCTTAAAGAATTGAATTTTTTTTTTTTCTAAACGCAAATATCATCTCTTTTCATCTCTAGCTGCGGGATTGCCTTTTGATACTTAGGGGAAGGCGGGGTAAGTTGAGCATAGGGGCAAGTTGAACCACCACCCCCAATAATGAGTGAGTCAGGCATTGTGGTGGTTTCATGTATTGATGACCCATTGCATAACCCTTAACCCCACCACCTTTTTTCAACTTTGAAACAAAAAGAACTTTTTTAGAGGGAAAAATGCAAATTTCAGCCAAAAAAAGTGAAAAAGGGTGTGAAATATATAAGTGCTTTTTACCCATACACGTCTTTAAATATATTATAGAAATAAGAACAATATTGTTACTTTAGTCCAGGTATTGATTCTCATTCTTGTCATAATCTTTTATATGATGAATGCATAAGAAATGTGTAGGGGAAGGCGAGGTAAGTTGAGCATAGGGGCAAGTTGAGCCACCAGCCCCAGGCCAATAATGAATGAGTCAGACATTGTGGTGGTGTCATGTATTGATGACCCATAGCATAACCCCTAACCCCACCACATTGTTTTTAACTTTGAAACAAAACGTAGTTTTTTAGAGGGAAAAACATGAATTTCAGCCAAAAAAGTAAAAAAGAGTGTGAAATAGATAAGTGCTTTATAAACACACACGTCTTTGAATATAATAAAGACTTGATAACAACATTATTAGTCCAGGTATGGATCTTCATTCTTGTCATAGTATTTTATATGATGGATGCATAATAAATGTGTGGATACAAAATTATCGCACTAAGTTCCGACTGGGTAAGTTGAGCCAAACAGCACGGGGCAAGTTGAGCCATGGTAATTCCTATGGTAATGTATCTTTAAAAACAAACAAACCATAAAAATCGATTGAAATGCTGGCTGAAAGGAGCAAATTTACATGACTGCTCTTTTCCTTTTAAAGGATGTTAGTATTTATAGAGAATTAGCAAGTGAAAAGACTTCAAACAAAAAATTGACATGCTGGTTCTCCCCTCATACATTTTGTATGATTCCCGCATACATTTTGTACATAGTTTTTTGTGGCTCAACTTACCCCAGACGCGGTGACACAACTTACCCCACATATGGGGCAAGTTGAGCCATTTGACATCGTTTTTTCAAAGGTCCCGATGACTTTCAATGTGGGGGTAGAAAGTTATATACAGGTGAAAAATATTTCCCAAGAATTAAATTTAAAGGCAAGGTACTTATTTCTACAATATTATTAGTCATATCAATTCTAACATGCAAAATGCAAAAAGTGTCACAACTTACCTCACCTTCCCCTACTCTTCATACATGTTTTTTTTTCTGGTTTAATAATATTGTCAAAGCTTTTCATCACGCGTTGATTTGAGAAGGGATATACAAATCCTCTTCAATCATTAAGCTTTCCCTTTTTAGGTGAGGATATATATATATATATATATATATATATATGTGTGTGTGTGTGTGTGTGTGTGTGTGAGGGTGCGTGTGTGTGGGTGTGTGTGTGTGTATACACTTGGTATGGGATTGGTTGAGGTTTCCGAAAGTGCTCATTGCAGGGGCAGAGCAATATATGCACATACATGTATTTATTTATATGGAGATAAGTGATTATAGTCCGTTAATAATAACCAGTTATTCATAGAAAGTATAATGGTGAATCAATATATAACGAGGTATAAAAATATATAGTTACTGTAAGGTCAGTGAGCAAACTGAATTGTTGACAGTAAACATGGTAAAGTTAAAGGAAACCAAAACCCAAGAAGAGAAGTAATCTGATTGGAAAGAGTAAAATGAGCGGAACAATTTAAAAAAAGTTTCATCAAAATCGGTTATGAAATAAGCAAGTTATGGGAGTTTGAAAACTCTTGTTGTACTTTCTATGGGCATCCTCAAATTGGCAAACGTGCTTCAAAATGGCTGATTTTGTGGACAACTCTCCATTTGTTTTGTACACAAATTTTCAGATATTCCTCATTATCTTTCAAATTGCATCTTGCCTCCTTCTGAGCACAACATATGTCAGGGGAAAATATAATCCACACCATATATGTCAAGGTCAGGAGGAGATAATGTGAAATATGTAAGATAAAGGGGAAAATCTGAAAATATGTGTACAAAACAAATGGAGAGTTGTCCACAAAATCAGCCATTCTTTTATTTGAAATCTGTCAATTTCTACAGAGATTGCTAAATATAATATCTTCACACCTTACTATGCACTTATTATGATATCCATTCAGCCAAATGTGCAGATATTATGTGGTTTTGTTGTTTGGGGAAAGGAAAAATATTAATGTCACAATTCATATAGATTGTATAATGAAACGATAAACAATTTTGTAAACAAATCAATTTGAATGAATTGGAGATACAGTGTGTATTTCATCTAACTACATATGAATTTGCACGCGGTTGTATATAGCTTGCTCAAATACATCCGAGTAGGGATCTATCTTTAACTTGAATAGTGACGATTTATGCAGATGTTAACAACAAGACTATTATAAGTATACAAATGTTTCACGAAATGTGAAATATATATAATCATAAAATACATCTAATTCAATGTGGAACTTCTGTTTCAAATGTGACAACTATTGCAGATATTGTCATCAAAGCATATACTAATCATATCTCACTATATATTATCAGATCCATTCAGTCAAAAGTTGAAAATATTTGGTTGTGTTTTGTTCGAGGAAATTATTAAATAAATTATTTTGTAAACAACCAAATCTGAATAATTTGACAATATATCTTGAGACTCATAGATGTGAATGTTTACATGCGGTTATATTTTATTAAAATACATTCGATTCATTAGCAATCTTTTACTTGGAATGTAACGACTCTGTAGACACTTTTTTTCAATCATAACTAAAAAATAAATGTGTCTTTTTTGTATCAAATATATCTAGCTCTTGTTAAATCTTTTACTAATATGAGATCGGACTGCAAAGTTGTTAAACATTGGACTATCATTAGTATACAAACCATATATACAGTGAGATGCATTTGCCAAACGTGAGATATGAGGTAATATTTTATCCAAACATACATAATTCTATGTGGATTTAATATTTGAAATTTGTCATTTTCTGCAGATATTTTTATTAACATAAGATTATCATCAATATACAAAGTATATTTCAATATACATTATTAGAGATTTTCAATCCACAAACTGTGAAAATATGTGGTTGTGTTTTTGTTCGAGGGATAACAACTGCTTGTAAGTCTTCATAGAGCTTCAGTTAAATGCGTTAATTTCTAGATTATCTAGAAGGAAAATATTGAATATATTATATTGTCTTTGTAAACACCACAATTAAATTTCAATATATCATGAGATTCATTTAGCTAGTTGTGAAAGTGTACACTAAATCTATCTCTATGTGAATCTTTCTTTGTTTATACTGGAGATGCGAAATGTCTGCAGATATTGTTAATAAAGTGACTACCATTAGTATACTTCACATATTTCATCACATATTGTGAGACTCTAATATGTGGATGTATTTTGTGGATCTAATTTTGTTTTATTGCTGTGTAGCTAGAATGTGAAGGTGCACACGCGAATGTAGTTTATTCACCGTGAGCTGATATCAATTGGAAGGCTCGATTTGTCATTTTATTTTATCTTGTTTTTGGCGCCTCAAGTGAAAAATTAGACTAAATCGATAAACATAGGGAAGGGAAAACAAATGTTTTATGTAATCAACTTCCTGATTGCTGCAATTCACTATATGAGTGAGTTTAGGGACACCTCATTGCTTTGTTTCCGGGAAATATCAACTGTGCCTATGGCGGTTTACTGGACCGTACCTTTATACATGTTTCTTGCTATCTCGGTGGCCATGTGACGTGACGGGGTGTTCCATTGTTATTAATCGGTGAATAAACTCATCACGTTGTCCATGCATTACCCGTTGCCAGGTCAGGGCAGTTTTTATAATCATTTGATCGTCCAGACATTTATTGACAAGTGAAATTTTCCCTTCCTCGCATCCACCAGCTTTTGCTGAATCAACCTGTATGCAGCCATTATGTGTATAGGCCCTATGCAACCATGCATTATGTGATTATACCACGCATATCCATTGTTGCACCACCCTTTGGTTGCACATGACATTATGTGCTAATTTATCATCATTTTCACGAACTATCCTTCTTTCAGAGGTCATGAACCAATTTTGAGAAACTTGTGTTTAATTTCTAGCTTTTAGAATTTACTTTTTTATTTTGAATACCAACACAAGTGATCGATCATGAAAAATAAAAGACTCTGAAATTTAACGAGATATTTAACAATTTGCATCTCATTAGAAATTAACAAATTAAAATTTTTCTTTGATTCTGGGTTGACTCAGACCTCTGAGACACTTCGTGATGCCGATGACCAATTATATCAATATATATAAATGTATATTTTTTCGATAGGATCGAAACCTTTATTTTGTATCCTTATTATTACAGTGCCACTGATATTTCGTGTTTAAAAGGTTCCTTCATATACAAATCATGGCTGAGACACTCAGAAATAAGAGTGTTCATTACATTTCAATTATGAATATTCATCAGATTCCGGTTGTAGGATTTGAATTCTCCAATCATCAACTCCATCATCATTGTCATCATTGTCATCATTTTCATCATCATCATCATAATAACCATCATCATCATAATCACCAACAGCAAATTCTATTTCACATTCATCCATTTTTAGTTTTTTTAAACTTCATCCTCTCTTCATCTCATCACCATCTTGCTGTCACGACACAGAAAATTTACACACAAATCACATGTCATACCAATAATCTTAAGTTTTTGGTAATATTAAATATTCCTCCTGAGTAATGACATGGACATTTTTTCTATTTTCAATACAAACAATATATCATCTGATAATAACTATTACTCAACTGAAGATTTTACTTCTATATAGATTTAGAGACATGGAACATAAATTCAGTTTGCTTCATATTAATGCTCGAAGTTTGAACAAAAATTTTGAGTCATTAGAATCATTACTTTTCACTATAAACAATTTCAAATTTTCCATTATTGGTGTCACGGAAACATGGCTTCACAATACTTCACCTAACATATTCAGTTTGCAAAACTATAATCTCATTAGGCGTGACCGGGAAGAACAAAGAGGAGGAGGTGTAGCATTTTACATCAGTGAACATTTGCAATTCAAAGTAAGGAAAGAAATATCATTAAAACAGAGTGAAACTTTATTCATAGAAATCACGAAGCCAAAAAGCAAAAATATAATTATTGGATTGATTTATAGACCCCCTCATGATAAAGTAAATTCATTTTGTGAAGACCTTAAAACATGCCTTCATACTATTAGAAAAGAAGAGAAACAAATATATTTAATGGGAGATTTTAACATCAACCTGTTATCCCAAAATAATGAACACGATTTATTCCTACACACAATGCATTCATTTGGCTATTATCCCCATATAGATAAACCGACCAGAATTGATAACCATTCATCAACACTTATCGACAACATTTTTTCAAATATATTAAACAGAGATATTACCAGCGGATTGTTAATATCTGATATTTCGGATCATTTGCCGGTTTTTTCATTTTGCGATAATGATATTCCAAAAGAAAATATACTCAAATCGACAATGTATAGAAATGAATCTCAAAATAACATTGAATCGTTTAAAAGGGATCTTGCAATTGAAGAATGGTTGGATGTATTTCATGAGTCTAATCCAAACATTGCTTACACAAATTTTAACAATAAATTGCAGACATTTTACGAGAAAAAATTTTCCCCTGATATCACAGGTCAAAAGAAAGAAGGCAAAAATGCCATGGATTTCTAAAGCAATTTTAAGATCCATACGTACCCGAAATAAACTTTACAAGTCATTTTTAAAGAACCCTTCTATTCAAAACAAAAATAAATACAAAACTTATAGAAATAGACTAACCAATACAATTCGAGCTTCTCGCAAATTATATTATTCCGAGAAGCTTTGCAAAGTCAAATCAAACATGAAAGCGACATGGGAGATTATAAATGATTTGATTGGCAAGAAACCCAAAACATTACCCAAAGATAATTTCACAGCTCATAATCTTGCAATAAATTCAGAAGATGTAGCTGATACCTTTAATTCTTTTTTTGTTAACTTAGGACCCTCCTTAGCAAAATAACTTGACAGAACTGATGAAAATTTTGGAAAATTTCTTCCCACACCCATTAACTCTTCTTTATTCTTTAACCCAACAAATGTTCAGGAATTAATTGAAATAACAAAAAATCTAAAATCAAGCAAATCACAGGGAATTGATAGAATTAGTACTTCCCTTCTTAAGCAGATCATACACTATATTGCCTCTCCTTTGTGTCATATTTTCAATCTCTCAATTAGCACTGGAATATGTCCTGATTCCCTAAAAATTGCAAAGGTAAATCCTGTTTTTAAAAAAGACAATCCGCATGAAATAACAAATTACAGGCTTATTTCTATTCTTCCCAGCATTTCCAAAATATTAGAGAAGATTATTTACAATAGACTTTATAAGTTTCTAGATACTTTTCATTTTCTAAATTCTAACCAATATGGATTCAGGAAAGGACATTCGACTGATCAGGCGTTAATTCAAATATATGATAAAATTACAAATGCAATGGCAAATAAAGAACATATAATAGGCGTATTCATGGACTTAAGCAAAGCCTTTGACACTCTTGACCACTAGATATTACTTAAAAAACTTGGAAATTATGGAATTCGCGGAATTACACTATCTTGGTTTAAGAGTTATTTGTCCAATAGAAAACAATATGTAATTCACAATAATATTTCTTCTGATTTTCAGTTAATACAATGCGGAGTTCCACAAGGATCAATCCTAGGCCCCTTGCTCTTTTTAATATATATTAATGATTTGACTTCTGTAACACCTTTATTATCATATCTATTATTTGCAGATGACACCAACATTTTTTGTTCACATAATAGCTTAGAAACTTTAGTAGATATAATTAACCGTGAGTTACCAATTGATTGATTGATTGATTTTATTTGTCAGGTAACTGTGAACAAGTACATGAAAATATGAACAGTACGTGTATACCTTGACAGGATTGCCCATGAAAGCCGAGATGGCTTATTTCCAATGGGGTCCTTACATCAGTAATTGACAACAATGTACATCTATGAAAAACACCTATAGAAATCTACAAACTACATCAATTAAGTCTAGACCACTAAAATTACACGAAGAATTGTAAAACTTAATATATAAAAAGACAAAAACAATTAAGTTTGCCATGAAAACCATTTACGCAAAATATGATTAAAATAATTGTAAAACAGGTTGAGTAAACGATCATTACTTCTAGGTTACATATGAAAATTATACTATAATCAGTTTTTAAATAGCGCTAAATGCATCGTAACTAATACAAGATCATGAATCGTTAAACCTAAGATATGAAAAAGTACAGATAAGTTTGACATCAAACTTTCACGCAAACAACAAAATATGATGAAAGAATGTAAAACAAGTTGATTATTAAAATAAATCATAACTAAATAGTTATATATAAGACTACATGATACACATGAAATTAGAAAGAATATTTAACATTACAGAGTGGGGACATTTTTAAAGTGTTGTTTCAATACTCTTTTAAATTGTGTAAAAGTCTTAACCGATTTAACATGATTAGGGAGAGAATTCCAAAAATGTATACCATTATAATAAAATGTGTTGCCAATTTGACCTTTTCTTATAGGTACAACAAAGTTAAACAGACTATTTCTTGTTTCATGCCCGTGAATATTAGATGACCGTGTAAAGTTTTTTGAGATGTAATGATATTCGTTTGAATAGAAAATTTTATGAACATGGTGAAGTATAAGTTGTTGCGACCTCAAGTCTATGCGAAGAAGGCCAGCTTTTTCAATTTCATTCTTCCCAACATGTGTTCTTGGGTGTAAGCAAGTAATAAATCTAACAATCTTATTTTGAATAATTCTAAACTTTTTTTGATCAACCTTTCCAAGACTGCAGTACCATGCTGCATTAGCATAATCAAATAAACACTGTATTAATGAAAAGCTTAAAATGCGTCTGGATTTCGTATTCATGCAATTTTGATGCCGGTATAGAAATTTCAAGCGAGCATTAGCTTTTTTGACAATAGAGTCAACCATAGATGTACATGAGAGATCACTATTTAATATCAGGCCTAAATACTTCACGGAATTCTGTCTCTTAATTAATTGATTGTTATAGTATATATTGAAATCATCTGTATGCTTAGACCTAGCCCGCGAACAAAACAAAATACTTTCGGTCTTACCAACATGTAAGCTAAGTTTATTATCTGTCATCCATTTAACACATTTTGATAATTCTAAGCTAAGTTTTTCACCGATCAGCTTAGGACTTGTATCAGAATAGAGTAAAACACTGTCGTCTGCATATAAAAGTAATTTACTTTCATTAACACAAATACACATATCATTGATATAGCACATAAAAAGAATGGGACCTAATATGCTCCCCTGAGGAACTCCACACTTTATAGGCATAGAATATGAGAGTACATTTTGCATGGATACCACTTGGCGGCGATTTGTCAAGTAAGACCTAAACCAATTTAAACATGCTAAATTCAAACCCATCACTTCTAATTTCTTTAAGAGTATTTCATGATTAACCGTATCGAATGCTTTTTGTAAGTCAAGAAGAACCATTCCAACATAACGGCCTTCGGAAATTTCATTCCTAACAAAATCCAACAAGTGAATTAAACATGTTTCAGTAGAATAACCATTCCTAAAACCAGACTGAAATTCATAAATGATTTTGTATTCTTTAAAGTATTTCTCAATTTGAGAATACACGCATTTCTCCAAAATTTTCGACACTATGCTTAACACACTAATAGGTCTATAATTCCCAACATGAGTTTTGTCTTTCTTTTTGTGTAATGGTGTGACTTTAGCGATTTTCATTTCATCAGGGAAGGTACAAGTTGAAATAGATAGGTTAATAATGTAAGTTAAAGGAATAAAGACGTTTTTTGCACCATCCTTTAAAAATCTAGCAGGAACCAAGTCAAGTCCGGTACTTTTTGATATTTTCAACTTGGATAATTCATTTAATACAAACTTTTCTGTGACAGGAGAAAAATTAAAACAGCCTTTTTGTATACCTTTATTGTCGTAAAGTTTTTTTTAAATTAGGACTGTCGGCCCCAAACTCACTTCTGTCCGTAATGGGGAGCTCACAAGCTAATTTATCGGCCACTGTTGTGAAATAATTGTTAAATTCGTTGGCTATCTTTAGATTATCATGACATAGTTCCCCTTTAATATTAATAACACTTTTCTGAATATTTTTTTGTTTGTTTTTCACACCTAACTCTTTGAGATTTTTCCATAATTTCCTAGAATCATGTTTATTGTCTTCAATTTGATTTTGGAAAAATTCGTCTTTAGCTTTCCTCACTTTCCTTTGTACCACATTTCGCAATAGTTTAAATTTCCTTTCGAGTTCTAAATTACCAATATCCTTTTTCATTTTCCTGAAAGCTATATTTCGTTGTCTTATCAAACCAATAATTTCACTGGTCATCCATCTTTCTGTTCTTTGCTTAATTCTTACTTGTTTTAAAGGTGCACACTTATCAACTACTGACATGAAAATACTTTTGAAGTGTGACCAAGCAATATTCACTTCATTACATTCAAGTAAAACAGACCAATTGATTTGAGATAAAACGAAATTAAAATCATTTTCACAATAGTTTTTCATACATCGAATGCTTATAGTTCTATGCTGCCCAAATACAGGCCTGATAAGTTTCCTTGAACAATACGTTAAAAAGTGATCACTTAAGCCAATTTCAAAGACACCACTTTGACAAATATTTTCTTCTTTACTACAAATTACATGGTCTATTAATGAAGAAGTGGTAGGTGTAGTTCGGGTGGGTTTTGTTATAAGTTGGCTCAAACCATATAAATTCAAAATATTCTTGTATCTTTTGGTCAGTGCTGATTGTTGTAATAGACAAATATTCATGTCCCCTAAAAGAATAACCTCATCATCTTTTGTCAATATGTCCAATATATCATGGAGAGAATCAATAAAGTGATTGTCTCTGGGGGGTCTGTAGACTACACCTAAAGTAATAGGCTTTGTATGTGGTAATAAAATGTCGATCCACAATGATTCAATACCATCAGGTGTAAGATCTTCTCTTAGATTAAATGCGATATCATTTTTAATATAAAGGCAGACCCCACCACCATGGTCGCCTGCACGATCTCGTCTTAATATAGAATAACCATCGATATAAATTTCTTCATTATTTATGGACGAATTCAACCATGTTTCTGTAATTGCAATTACTGAAATTCTACTTTCATAGAGAAGGACGCGTAGTTCAGGAATTTTATGTAAAATGGATCTGATATTTAAATGAATGAAATGCAACCCTTTTGCTTTAAATATATCATTAAATGATTTGTATAAAACAGCCTTATCAATTCCAGTAGGTGTGTTAAATTCAGGGATAGGAGGTGCATTAACTGTTGAGGTGGGTTGAACATCAATAAAGGATTGTGTAAAAATCGAGTCACAAAATGGCGGCAATGAACAGGTTAAACATATCCAATTCTCATTTGGGTTTTGATACAGCCTAGTATATTCATTTAAAGAGATCTCGAGACATTTAGTGTGATACCACTTTTGACAAGTGGTACACAACAGTCCATTTTGGTTATTTTTGACGGGTTTCTCGCAATGACCACAAGGGAATTTATAGTTCGGACCGGGATTTGTTTCAACGTCGCCAGACAAAAAAATACGAAAAAGACTTGATTATGTTCCTGATATATTGCTGTTTGAAAGGTGGCCACGGAATTATGATAATATAAAATCCGAGAGCGAAAGTATTTTACGCGCTTAAACGATTTGATAGTAACATATTCAAAACCAGATGAGACATGGAAAGAACATAAAAATGAAATTAACAAATAATAGAAAACAAAATTCATGACATAAATATGAGCCACGCACACACACACACACACACACCCTTACAACCCTCCCCACTCACACAAACGAGTCTAGGCCTACATCTTATTCATTGACTCAGCAAAAGTAAATAATGTCCTGGAGGGTCCATGAAGCACTTGTATAGTACCAAAACTATCTTTGTGGTTTAAGTGTAATAAGCTTTCACTCAATATAGACAAAACAAACTTTATATATTTCAAGCATACACACTTACATGGTAACGAATTTCCTTATAATATAAACATAGACAATATTCCTCTCAAAAGGAAAAGAGAAACAAAGTTTTTAGGTGTCACAATAGATGAAAATTTAAATTGGAATGAACATAACTACTAGTATTTCTAGAAACGTTGGTATACTTTACAAAATGAAGAATATAATTCGACATACAACTCTTGTCATACTATACAATTCATTGATATTGCCTTATATATCGTATTGCAACATAGTTTGGGCAACATGTGCAAAAACTACAATTAATACAATATACTTATTACAGAAAAAAGCAATTTGAATCTGTACTGATTCCCAATATTTATCACACACAAATCCATTATTCCATAAACTAAAGACTCTAACAGTATTTGACATAAATACTCTTCAAAGCTTACTACTTATGTTTAAGTACGTAAATAACAAGCTCCCACCTTCATTCCACAATTTTTATACTCTGAATACATCTATTCATTCATACCCTACCCGTAACTCTTCAAATTTCCATTTAATTAACCCCAAATTGCTTATTGCGCAGAGATCCATAAGACACAATGGTCCAGATTTGTGGAACTCTCTACCAGAGCCTGTTAAACAATGTTCGTCTCTTCACTCATTTAAGGCAAACGTTAAATCTATGTTATTATCAGAATACTTGAAGTAAAATTTCTGTGTCGTATCCTTTTTATCGTGAATTTATTCCTCCTTCGTTTTAGTCATTACCAATATCTTCATCTTGACCATCATCATCTCCATGGCCTTCATCATCATCATCATCAACATCATATCACCATCACCCTCAGCTATTTGAAAGAATATGCCCATTCTGCTTTATTAATGTATTAATTCAATTAGTATAAGTTTGGGATTGTCATTTTATTCAAGCAATCTGCTTATGATGACAATCCTTCTCCTGCAAATTGTGAACATCATATAGTTAATCATTTTTGTCTGGAATTATCTATTTAGTAATCTTTATTTACAATTTATGCCAAAAATGCTAACATATTATGTTTATTATGTTATGAAAAATGTATTATACAAATGTTATGGATGCAGAAGAAAACAATAAATCAAATCAAATCAATCAAATCAAATTTTGAAGCATGTTTGCCAATTTGAGGATCCACATAGTAAGTACAAGACTTTTTAATCGTCCATAACTTGCTTATTTCACAACCGATTTTGATGAAACTTTTTTTAAAAATTGTTCCTCTCATTTTACTCTTTCCAATAAGATTGCTTCTGTTCTTGGGTTTTGGAATCCTTTAAGTGTGAAGTGAGATCAGATGTTATAGGGATGAGTTTATTAGAGGGTGAAAATGGTCGTTTATTGGTCGACGTTTATACCACGTGGTCTTAATGTTTTGAGGCTGTGTATCCAATGAGATTCCTTTTTCATGATGATGCTGTGTTTCTTGTTTTTTTACTATTTCGATGGCAGTGATGTTAATGCTGTGTACTGTGTGCCCGGGAAGGTTGAAATGCATGGTGTATGGGAAGGTTATGCTGTTGGGTTTGTTTTTGTTTAATTGGTTACTTCTGATCTAGTGTTATTTAGTCGTGTGTATAGTGTTGATCCAGTCTTCCCGACGTTTACTGCATGTTGCATTTAATGCATATTAGGAGGTAGATTACCCATAAGGATTTGCAGTTTATATCTCCGTTATACATATTGCATTGTATTTATCATTGTTATTAGGAGGACTATATTTTTTATTTTATATGTTGGTTTAGATCCTGGTGAAGGACATGTGCCCGAAAGCTTGATGAAGACTGGTATTGACCTTGCTACGACCCTCCCCATACTCTTGATCTCAAATTATATAATGTATATATATTATATTTCAATGAGCTCGCGTTCGCATTTTGCTGATGAGATGCGTATCCTATATATCAATTTATATTCCCAGAGTCCTGGGAATTATTTTTTTAACGGGGATGCTGATGTAAAATTCACAAGCAAAAAAACAAAACAAAAAGAAGCACCCCCGCTTCCCAGGGCCACGAACTTTCCTTACAAATTTCCCCATTCAGTATATCAACAATTTCAGCTCGCCCCTCGTACCTGCATTAATTACCTAATTAGATACGCAACGTGTGATTACTTCTCCCTAAAATGTATCCCCATTTCAGGTTTAAATATTGATAATTTTCAGCTCGCGATTCGCGCTCACATTGATTGTTTAGATATGCATCATGTCGATGATTACAAAGAGTGCTTAGAATATTCAGTCATAACTTCTGAATATTAAAAAAAATAGGCTTGCGCTTCGCTCTCTTATTGGGTCGATTTATTTTTGGAGATACCTATCATCTTTATGAATTTCTATAAAAAGGGCTTTTATAAAATATTGTTCCCTTTTCAGGTCTGAATATCAATAATTTTTAGACCGTGCTTCGCACTCGATCATATTGTTTGGTTTGATACGAATTATTTTTGGGATAAAAAAAGCTTTGAATATTTCGTCTTAACATCTTAATTTGGAAACAAATTCTCGCACTCGCATTGGTATTTTTATCTTGACTGGTCGAGTGCATCTTACTAAGTATATTACACTAAGAATAATCAGATAGAGAAAACACGACGGCAATTCCAATTTCTTTTTCAAATTCAGATGAGACTAAAATCACTATAAAATTCACATCATTTAACATTCACAAAAGCCTTAGAGTTTAAACTGTCTTTATGTAGAAGAATTTATGAACGTGATGAAGATGACCAAAATATTATTCCGGTAAATATTGTGTATTTCGACTTCCGTTGTTACAAAACATGCAATCGCATGTTCCTCAACGTAATGAAAATGAAAAACTCTATCCAGAAAATAATTAAATTGGCCTATTCCATGTATACTTACAGTTTAGTGATATCGTCAGAAGAATCTGCAAATGCTTATTCTCCGAGTGATTTAGACAGTAGCATTCTTTCGTTGTCACCTGTCCTGGAGTGTGTCATGTGAATGGAATCTCTCAGATATTCGTTGTCTTTTGCGTTGGTGATTTCTTTCTTTGGGAGCGGATCTCATGTTACAGTCACACTGTAAGATCGATTGAAGATCGACGAAATATATAACATATTTTTCAATGATATACCATCGATCGGTTTGGAATCGGTTTCGTTGATCTGACTGAATACAATGGTGAAGAAATCGGTTAGAATCAATGAAGCAAGAGTGTGTAAAACAACCCCGAAATCTCCCGATCTATCGATATTCTTGCGATACCACGGATCTTGATTTTGTAGGGTTCGAAGTATATTGTGAAATCACATTCATAATACTTCAGCGGAAATTATCGGAATTGCGACACATCGTAGTTTCCAGCGAGTTTGGGATTTGAATTGCAATCATGGTATAATAGGAATAACTTTTATAACTGGGTATTGTAGAACAAAATTTGAAATTAAATGACATTTAAAAGTAAAGAATTTAAAAAACAGATTTAAACAAAGAAATTTTAGTGCGTTTGAGCTCAGACTTTTCATATTTTTCTCTTTGCAGTTTTCGTCACTGGAGTACAGGTGGGGGACTTGCCCCCTCCCCCCCCAAAAAAAAAATAATGTTAATGTTCCTGGACAAAGAAGAGAAAGAAAAGGCAGGGGAAAGGAAAAGGATAAGATATGATGCTATGTCTTTTTAATATTATGTCACAATCTATCAGAAATTAGTCATTACGCTACTGGTTTTATGAGGGATCTTACTTCCCGGCATAATATCAGGTGTAACTCGTCAAGTTGTTACTATTTCGCCATAGAAGAGTAAACTAACAACAGTCTTTATTCATTTTGGTCATTTAGTCAAAAGATAGTATTCAAACGTTTTGAAATGGAAACATGAAAATACTAGACATGCTAGAGGTTTTGTGCGAATACTAAAATTTCTAAAATAAAACTCTACTTTACATTTTGAATGAATTAATATTCAGTTATAAGGGCATTTAAAAAAATCATTATGAGAAAGAAAGCTCAAGTCAGTGCAATAACATCTCTACTGGAAAGGCAGCACAAATGGGATTCGGGGAGAAAGGAATATAATACCTTGCCTTGCCCAAATTCAACTGAATAAAAATTAAAAATGTCCGCTTGACTCCCGTTTTATTTTGTAGCAATTAATAATATATATACCAGTGCATGCACTCTAAGAAATATTGGGTAAAAATGTTCCATGAGGGTAATTATTAGGCATTTCCTTTAGGCATTTTTATTTTAGTGTGATGAAAGTTTACACATTCTAAGGTAATTGCTGCTTATTTTTTACCTTTACTGGACAATATTTTTTTCTTCCTAGCTGTATACGCCAGTGGAGCCTTAATTTTAAGCTTCAAAATTAAAGCGAATATTCAAGGGTCTACCATTTAAATATTTCAAGACTCGAGTTAGTCGAAGTAAGGGAGCAGATCATATTCATTAAATTCAAATTTTATTGTGATTAATGATTAACAATGGCAGCAGACGAGACCGCGTTACACAAAATCGCTAATTAAAAGTGCAATTCTGATTGATTTTTAGTCAGTCTCACGATAGTATCCCAGCCACGGGGCAAATTCCTTCAGCAGGAAATGTATCCACATTGTGCTGCACTCAACCCAGGTGAGGTGAATGGGTACCCGCAGTGGCGTAACTACGGGGGGCATGGGGGGCACGTGCCCCCCCCCCAAATCGGCTGGCCAAAAAAAAAACGGGCAAAAAGAGAAAGAGAGGGAGAAAGTGAAAGAAACATAGTCATGATAGTGGGAAGGATGTTATATTATAATTATGTTATGCTATATTACATAAAAATAAAATATATAATATAACTTTATGAAACATAATTTGCTCAGGGCCTATGTCTTCATTGTTCCTGATACTCGCATTGTCTGTTTAACGAGATATATAATCTTGTTGTACTAAAACCTCCAGTTTTCAAGTCAATATACACCAAATATATCTCCTTGCACTTCGAATTATTATTGTTTTATGTAGTGACATATCATTTTAAGGTCTTAATATAAAACATTCCCCGTCCGTGCTTACGTTCGCATAAGTGGATTAGTGAGATAATATGTCTGCTCTTCATGATTTCCTAAAATCAGTCCTTAAAATGTCAATTTTTTAAATCTGAATATCAAAAATTTCAGCTTGCGCTCGCATCATTTGGTTAGTGGTCTACGTGAATTCCTACAGACAAGCCTTAGAATGTCCCTCTTCAGGTGTGAATTTTCAAATTTTTCAGCTCGCGCTCGCAATACTTGACTAGTGAGATGCGTATGATAATCATGACTACAATGACTACAAAGAGTATGTCTTTGGGTGTAATTCTAACAAAATCAGCATGCGCTTGGCACTCGCATTAGATAACTATGGTGAGATATGTGTACTCTTAATATATTCTTTTAAAAATAGTCCTTAAAATATCCATGTTTGGGGTAAATATCCATGTTTGGGGTAAATATATACAAAAATTTCAGCTCGGGCTTCGCGCTCGCTTCATTTGGTTAATGAAATACGTTGGGTCGTCGTGAATTCCTACAAAATATCCAGAAAATGTCCCTCTTCAGGTCTGAATTTCCTGATTTTTTAGCCCGCGCTTCGCGCTCGCAATATTTTATTAGTGAGATGCGCATTTTGATCATGATTACAATGACAATTGTTTTATGTGTTTGCATATAATTCTAACAAAATCAGCAAGCGCTTGGTACTCGCATTAGAATACTATGGTGAGATATGTACATGTATACTCATAATAGATTCCTAAAATATAGTCCTTAAAATGTCTGATAGGGATCAATATATACAAAAATTTCAGCTCGCGCTTCGCGCTCGGATTGTTTGTTTAGCGAAACAGGTACATATCATGATTACAAATATTTGCTTATAATTTCCCCTTTTAGGTCTGAATATAAAAAAATTTCAGCTCGCGCTTCGCGCTCGCATTATGTGATCAGTGACATACATATCCGTTTAATGACACTGTCCTTAAAATATCTCTATTAGGTCAGCACAATTAGCAACTGAGCGCGCTTCGCGCGCTCACTTGGTGACTCAACATTTTTTATGGTGCCCCCCCAATGCCGTGACCCACGGTACGCTACTGGGTACCCGGCAGGATTAATTCCTTGAATTTCTAGATAGATGGCGCTATATAAATGCCTATTGTTATTGTTTATTATTATTATTATTATTATTGAAAGGCAATAACCCTTGTGTTGCATTGCCCCCCCCCCAAAAAAAAAAAAAATGACAATAAAATTAAATATATATATATATATATATATATATATAGAAATGGATGAAGAGAACAATGGTAGACGTAGCTTAAATCAAGGTTCACCAGAGCTATCTACCCTTTGGAAAAATTGGTTATGCCGAAAAAATGTCTCTGCCGGGAACAGAACCCGGGCCCCCAGCTTTGAACGCCGGTGCCTTAACCACTAGACCACAGAGACGGGCTAGTGGCAAGGCCGACCGAGATCCAATTGACCGTCAGAAAGACAGACCTTTGTCGGGTGAAGGTGGGTTTTGAACAATGACAAGCCGTCATGTCCGGCAGAGACATTTTTTCGGCATAACCAATTTTTCCAAAGGGTAGATAGCTCTGGGGAACCTTGATTTAAGCTACCTCTACCATTGTTCTCTTCATCCATTTCTTTACAATATTTAAATAAAAGAGTTGCCAAAGCTGTTGTACATGTATAGCTTCACACATATATATATATATATACATGTATATATATATATTAAGAAGGGTGACAAGACATTTACTCTTGCGCCAAAAGCTCCTGGTTTATTTCATCTTTATTGGGTTGGGTTATAATTGCCAAAATGAGGGTTTACGTTAGGTTTATCCAGGGCTGAAGATTTTATTTGATTTGATTATTATATTTTATCGTGTTCTTCTGCCTTCATATTCGTATAATACATTTTTCCACAACATAACAAACATATGTATTAAAAAACAAATTAAAAACAAACTGTTTTTGGCATGCATCACATCGAGAAAAAGGCGTTCTTAAAGGTCAAGTCCACCTCATAAAAATGTTGATTTGAATCAATAGAGAAAAATCAGTCAAGCACATGATGCTGAAAATTTCATCAAAATTGGATGTAAAATAAGAAAGTTATGACATTTCAAAGTTTCGCTTATTTCTAACAAAATAGTTATATGAGCCAGACACATCCAAATGAGAGAGTCGATGATGTCACTCACTCACTATTTCTTTTGTTTTTTATTGTTTGAATTCTACATTATTTCAATTTTTACGAATTTGATAATTAGAACCTTCTTGCCTGAAGCACAAAATGTTAAAATAATGGAATTCCACGTGTTCAGGGAGGAATTAAACTTCATTTCACATTGCAATGACGAGAAAATCAAAATATTTCCTATTTCATATAATAAAATACAAAAGAAATAGTGAGTGAGTGATGTCATCAGTTCCCTCATTTGCATACCGACCAAGATGTGCATATAACTGTTTTGTGAAATGAAGCGAAATTTAAAATGTCATAACTTTCTTATTTTACATCCGATTTTGATGAAATTTTCAGTGTTCTGCTTGTTAAATTTTTCTCTTTTTATTCAAAGCAAGTTTTCGTTGGGGTGGACTTGTCCTTTAGCAAGATAATGATCTCCTGCCTAATTATCAGAACAAACACAATTTGCAGGGTTGCCATAGTAAGCAGATTTCTTGAAAGAAAAATGACAATCCCAGGTTTAAAACTTATCAAAATGAAAAAAACTTTATTCAGTAGAATGGTGATATCTGTTTCGATTTGAGTGAAGATGGAGATGAAAGGGATGAGGATGAGGGTGACAATGGTTACATTTAATTTTGAGTTTAAAAAAGTAGAATGTGTCATTTTAAGTTCGGCCATTTGTTTCATTTCATATTGAACTCCATAGCAATATATGCCTATAATCCTAAACCTTGTAAAATCTCCGATCGATACATCTTTAAACGGTTCCATGTCTTCGTTCTGTGGAATGGGCGGCCTAATCAGTCATCAGCATTAAAGGACAAGTCCACCCCAACAAAAACTTGATTTGAATAAAAAGAGAAAAATTCAACAAGCATAACACTGAAAATTTCATCAAAATCGGATGTAAAATAAGAAAGTTATTGCATTTTGAAGTTTCGCTTCATTTCACAAAACAGTTATATACACATCTCGGTCGGTATGCAAATGTGGAACTGATGACATCACTCACTCACTATTTCTTTTGTATTTTATTATATGAAATATGAAATATTTCTATTTTCTCGTCATTGTCATGTGAAATGAAGTTTCATACCTCCCTGAACACGTGGAATTCCATTATTTTAACATTTTGTGATTCAGGCAAGGAGGTCCTAATCATCAAATTCGTAAAAATTGAAATATTGTATAATTCAAACAATAAAAAAACAAAAGAAATAGTGAGTGACATCATCGCTGCTCTCATTTGGATGTAACTGGCTCGTTCATATAACTATTTTGTTAAAAATAAGCGAAACTTTGAAATGTCATAACTTTCTAACTTTACATCCAACTTTGATGAAATTTTCAGCATTGTGCTTGTCTGATTTTTCTCTATTGATTCAAATCAACATTTTTCTGAGGTGGACTTGACCTTTAAGATGTAATTAAAATATAATAAAAAATACATCACGGAGTGATGTATTTAAAATATTAAAATTACATCACGGAGTATATTTCCAACGAATTTCTTTGAGTATTAATATCCATGATGTTCTATGACGTCTTAACAACTTGGGCTGCATGTCCAGTCATGATTGGACTACAATATCGGGAGTTAATGATATGCACGATCAGGTAAATAACCTTTGGAATTTTTGATCATCTCCAATCCTCCATTTGCATTCTTGCAAATATACGAATTTCTTTATTATTTTTTTCCTTTTAACAAGTGAAATGAATCCAATAATTGATAAAATATACTTTGTTAGTTTTATTAAGTATTATTACATCCAAAATAATGATTCTTTAATATAATAAAAGGTTTATTAATATCAATAAATTATCTTTCAGAGGGAGGAAACATTTCAAATGAAACGGAAAGGACTACACATGTATGACCTTTGACATGGGGAGTGCTCGTAGAGGTTTTGCGATATAAATAATGAAATATTGAGATTGCTAGAGAAGAACTCACACGAAAGGAGCATAGAAACAAGGATCTCTGTTTTTCATTTAGGTGATTTCTCAATCAGAAGAAAACTATGTCTTCTAAGGGAGGTGGTAGAGGAGTACATTCGGGAAGAGGAGGGAAAACAAGAGGAAAATCGACATCTCGTTCGGCGAAGGCTGGAGTGTTGTTCCCTGTCGGCCGTATGGACCGATACCTCCGCAAAAGCACCCACCGCTACCGCATAGGTTCCGGCGCCCCGGTGTATCTCGCTGCGGTGATTGAGTATTTGACTGGTAAAAAATAAAGCTCATTTCTTTATCTCAAGTGTCATGGTCGTTGGCATTACACTCGTTACAATATATTCCCAAAGACTCTTTGAATTATCAGCAAGCAAATCATACATGACTATTTTTTTTTATCTCATATTTCAAATTTTAATTGAGGATCGTTTGAGCATGTTGAGGGGCCGGCTGACCTGAGGCTGAGGCCTGCAATGCTCTAATTTCTATGAATTAACGAAAGGGTTTTGACTCAGGGATTTTGATAAGAAAGGCTGCATTTTGCAAAATGGCTAAAATTCATTGTTTTTCCACCATTTTAAATCAGGTTTTTGTACGTGTTGCATGTTTTTTAAATTTGTGGTTGTCTTAGAATCATGCAGATACACAAATGTCAGGGCTGCCAACCTTTGAGAAGAGTTTGGAGTGAGACATTGCGAGGGAGCGAAGCGACCGAGGGGGGGGTGGTGTGGAAGGGGGGTGTCCCCCCTTCCACGGTAGGGAGCTTTTACAATTTTGCAATTCAAATGGTGCAATCTGGCACATACTTTTAACTCTGATTCCATAAATACATAAGGCAGGATTCAAATAGGTTAATTGATTATTTTTAATGAAGTTCACTTACCTTGAAAAAAAATCCACATTTTTAAGTGCATTATTCCATATCAACTCTCTTTATAATAGCAGTGAAACCTCAACCTGTGATTATCTGCTGCTCCCCAAGACGATACTAGAACAAGTGGTCATTATGATGGCTGTCCATACTGGGTGTCAATTAGCAAAGCCATTTCCCTACCTCTCATCCAGTTAAATTATTCTAATGGGCTTTGTTGTAACTGGAGGTTGCTCTCCACCGTCCATCTAAGTTAGGTCGGCGCTCGTTAGTGGTACAGAGACAGTCAGTGTCACCCTCAATCACACTCGTTTTAGAGAAAAATTTAATCAAAATTTCGTTCTCAATAGAATACACACAACATAGTTCATAGCACTATATCAATTTATACAAGCATCCTTCCAAAGTCATTCTTACTATCATAATAATGGCATATAAAGGATCTGATCAAAACATATTTTCAAGACAAGACAAGAGACAACTTACCTACCGGCTGAAATCTGAAGTAGAAGTATACTGAGTTGCGCGGGCGCCGGCGCGGCATCTCAGCGCCGTGCCGGTGCCTGCCGGCCGGGCCGGCCGGCTATCGCTTGGCATGGCTGCTGGCATTGCATTGACACTCGATCGCTCGTTGTGCCTCGTGCGCACAAAACCCCCGCTTCATAGTAAAATTTCGACGCCACCCGCACTCACACGCGGAATACAGTAAGCCAATCGCAACTCAATATCTTGTCTTTGCGCGGCAAACCGAAACCAATTTGCATTGATGGTATATTAGCTTTACGCTTGTGTGGTTAAAAACTTTGAAACTTTCGCCTGGCCGGGTTATATCCGATATAGGCTAATAAACTTTTTTTCTCTCTATTTTCGGGGTTCAGCGTGAGAATTCCTATGATCAGCGTGAGAGTGTGAGAATCGGGTGAAATGCGTGAGACTCACGCAGATTGCGTGAGAGTTGGCAGCCCTGAAATGTGCAGACAAGCATGACAAGTGGCACTGTGCAAACTTAAGTCTCAGGGGACCTTACCTGACTATACTGCTGTAGGCCTACTTTGGCAAAAGGAAGCAAGTTGCAAAAGTATCATTTGTTGTAAATGAGCAATGTGTGTGAAGATTTAGAATGGTTATTCAGTTATTACTGGTATGATGGGGTGTCCAAACTTCGCGCACTTTTCAAAAATATTCATCAGGCTTAATTTTGTCCACAAATTCATAATCTATACAAAACCAATTCAAGAAATAGTTACCACATTGATGGCAAGATCGTAAACTATAAAATCATGGACGAAAATGTAAAGTAGGTCACGGGGTTTCGCCGGTATCGCGATCTCAAAATTCTATTCCGATCGGCAAATGCGGGCTGTGCTGGAAAACCGTTCAGAAAAAGTGTGACCTAACTTCGCGCACCAAAGCTTTTGTGGAGATTTAAACAAAGACTCAAGCTCAAAAAGTGAAATATTTATATCAGATTGATGGCAAAATGCTATGGAATCGGTTAGTACTACATTTAACTCACATTTTTTATGATTTCTGCTTGTAAAATGGTGATATCGTGATGCTTGTTGCTTTCTTCAAAACGGGCGCTAACGGTGACAAATTTGCCGATCTTTTGCCAATATTTTCATGAATACTGGATTAATCCTAAAGAAACTTTCAGCGAAGGATAATTTTAGGTCGCTTTTCACATTTATGATGTCAGATTTTAAGGATATTGGCTAGTTTTGGAGATAATGACCGTCCGCGAAGTTTGGACACGCGCGAAGTTTGGACTCACCGCCATACGTTACCTGTACTACATGTGTATGGTAGTTACCATAATACCCAGGGAGCTCCGGCCTGCGTCGCGGGCAGGAGTCCACCGTGCATTTGATTTACCATAGACACGGGACTAGGGTAGATTGTGGTCTCAATAACTTGGAAAGAAAATTGTGAAAACAGAAATTATGCACTTACCACAATATGGATGAAGGTCTATCGTGTGGCAGCATCCTGACCTCAAGGCACAGACAGGAACCTCAAAAAAACAAGAAGCTCTCTCCTACCCCAGTCTCGATCGGCCATTTTGTAATGAATTTTGAAACAATTAGGAGGATATCGCGACAGAACTTTTCGTGTTTTTTTTAGGTTCCAGTCTGTGCCTCGATGTCAGGATACTGCCACACGATATACCTTCATCCATATAATCGTGGTAAGTGCATAATTTCTGTTTTCACATTTTATTTTCCTAGTTATTTTGACAACAATCTACCCTACTATAGTCCTGTGAGTATCCTGGGTAAATGCACGGTGAGCTCCCTGGGTAACCGTAGTTGTAGCGTTTTGTGTAACAGGCCCAGAGATATTAATTATGGTACCTTCCCATTTTAACTTCAAATGAATGAATTTCAACTACCCAGACCGACAAATTGTTTAAGTTGAAATCTTTATAAAACACATTTCATTTCTGGATGTATACGATGCAGGGCCCTCTGGGCATAAACGCATTGGGTACTTGACCTGAATTTTGCTGGGACCGGCAGGTGCAATACACCGGGTGAACACCCTGCATCTACTCTTTGACAAATAGTGTATTGGTTTTAACGTGCACAGGATGTGACTCTCCTACACATGGGACCAACATTTGCATCCTTTCCGATGGATGGAGAGTGTTTTCCAACTGCATTCACTCCTGCACTGAATACAGTGGTGAGGCACGCTTACACACAACGCTATAGCATCATACTTTTTTGTTAGACGCATTTCGGCATGTGCGGGACACGAACCCTCACGTTGAGATCTACGATCTTATCCAAAACATGCGCTCTAACTGACTGAGCTGTTGTGGTTAAACCAATACTGTAAATCTTATCCCATTTCAGCCGAGATTCTTGAGCTGGCTGGGAATGCAGCAAGGGACAATCGTAAAGCTCGTGTGACCCCGAGGCACATCCTACTGGCCGTCGCCAACGACGAAGAGCTTCACCACCTCCTCAAGAACGTTACCATTGCAAGCGGGGGTGTCCTCCCTCAAATTCACCCCGAGCTACTGACCAAGAAGCGTGGTACCAAGGCCAAGTCTGTCTTCGATCTCGGCCAGGCAAGTCCAAAGAGTCCTGTATTGCCGAAGAAACCAAAGACACCTGCAGAGAAGAAGCAGCTGCCTGTCGTGAAGAAACCTGTCCCCAAGAAAGCTGCATCATCTCCTGCTGCCCTTGGCAAGGGAAAGGTAAGGTATACAGGAGTCCGACTTCAGACGAATATAGGAAGTTCTCGTTTTCAACATTTTTATTCTGTACATGCTTTTGCCGTAACACCATGTAGGTTAGTCCACAAAAGAACTGTTGGTTTATCTTTCTGGTAGTAGCTCTGAAAAGAACTGTTAGTCTCGACGTTTCAAGCTTTGCTTGTCCTTTTCAGGTCTAACCTACATGGTGTTACCGCAAAACTCTCTATTTAGTCTTACCACCTTGCAAACCTTCAAAGCTCACACCTATTTTTGTATACAATAGGGACTATTTTTGCCTTCTTGATGATTTTCCTTTATTATGACTGTATGGTTAAGTTTATAAAAGAGGAGAAAGTTAATTGTTTATACTATTCTAAATGGAGTCTTTACACCAATTACCGTATTGAATATTTCTGCAAAGTAATCAATTACCAGGCACAGTATATGAGGTTTGGCTAAAGCAGGCAATCAGAATAAAGGTTTCAATAGTTTTCACTTTTATGCAATGATATCAAGGAGCCTATCAAAGTAATTAATATGTAGTTTTATACATCTTTCGTGTTTATGATATTTGATCTGTTTGGTTAGATTGTATTCTTTTCCATAAAATATGTCCATTTATACATGTACATGGTTTTTGGTTTAAAGAGAAATCAAAAAGATGTTTTCCTCTTTTTTGTATCTCTATAGAGTGCATCAGCAAAGTCCATTCTGGGGGAGAAAAAGTTATTCCTTGGACAAAAGGTAAGAAAAAATAGCTTCCATTTTCTAAGAACTTCTGAAAACTTGTTATGATATACATGTATATTTTGTTTTTCCCTTTCTACTGGTCTCTTTATTTTGAGAAGAAATTGTAAGATAATTATTCAATATATTTATGAATTTTTTTTTCCATACAAATGTCCATTGTAGATAAAAAAAATATGATTAACACAATGTGTTTTTACTCAACATTTCATCCCCAGCTAACAGTGAATAATTTGTTCATATTCATGTTAAGTCCCAAGCTAACGGTCAATACTTGTGTTCAAGTCGTCCTCACCTAACAGTGAACAATGTCACCAGCCAACAGTGAATGATGCGTTGATAATTGTGTTTAAATCCCCAGCTAACAGTTGTGAAAGGAGATCTAACTGAAATCACAGCAGATGCTTTGGTCCATCCTACCAACTCCACCTATGCGATGGCAGGAGAAGTCGGTCAGTATCAATATCTGCATGTAATGATTATGTGTTGGCACTCGACACAGTATTTGTTTTGAAAAATATGAAATAGATATGTTAAAGTACAATAACAGTTATTTTGATAATAATAATCTGCTTTTATATAGCGCTTAATACATCAAAATGACGTGTCTAAGCGCTTTACAGATATATTATTACCGCGGTCATCGGATTCAATCAGTCATTCCCGCACACAATGTGCACATCCTCCACTCCCTGGGGAGTATTCCAGTCAGTTGCCCATGAGGCGCACACAGTACTGGACTAACTACAATGACTACCACATCCTACCGGGTACCCATTTAGCACCTGGGTCAAGAGTGGCAAAATGTGGATTAACGCCTTGCCAAAGGACGCCAGACCGTGGTGGGATTCGAACACACGACCCTCTGTTTACAAGGCAGAAGTCAGAACCACTACACCACGACTCCTCCACTTTTAGAATAAATGATCATTATGTAACAGGGGAAACAATGCTATGTGTATGTAACAGTTTTGTAGTATTTTGAAAGTATAACAATTTGTTCTCGACAATGACGATGCTGCCAAACATGGCAACAAGTAATGGATCCAAACTAGATTTAGAACATTGAAATTCAGTTACTACTATTATGGTAAAGGAAAATCTAATTACAAGGTTCCTTGGAAGAAACATCCTTAAAATTTAATAAATTTACTAAACATGCCTATGTGTAACTATTAAAGTATAACATACAAATATGCATATAATTTTATATCCTACCTGTCATTATTATGATTATATTTTTCTTTCAGGAAGTGCACTCGAAAAGGTAGGAGGTAAATCCTACGTTGAGGAAGTGGTGAAGCTGCGAGGAGCTCAGTCTTTAGATACGTGTGGAGGTAAGGATTTTAAAGTTCCATGATTTGCTCCGGCGACAATCGCTCTGCTCTGAATTCCACATACTATTAAATCAAATGACCAACTTCAACCTTGGGTTGAACACTCTTCCCTACCCTAAACCTAATATAAAACCCTATTGCAGCCCTAACCCTAATCCTTATCTCACACAAAATTAAGCCCAGGGCAATTGTCGCAGGAGCAAATGCTGAGTCACCAATCCGACACCATAACCATATCTCAAAGCTTAGTTATTGATTGTTCAATTGATTTGTAGAAGTGATTGCACACGATAATAAATCGTAAAATAGCCTTAAAACAGACATGCTGAAGCTTTTCGACATGCACTTATCTGAGTAAAATAGCATGAATGACCAAAACGCAACGCAAAACTATATATAATAGAACCGAAAGAGACAATGGATGCTAAACAGCAAGCTGTCGAGGTTAACAATGTCAAAAAGCTTGAGTATGTACATTTTTTAAGGCTATTTTATGATTTTGCAGTAACAAGCACTTGATAATAATAATAGTATATATGCCCAGGGTAGCCTAGCCACTTAAATTCCAAAAACTGTTCTCTCAGCAGGCCCTGCTATTATTAATAATATAATGACTTGTAATAATGAACGCAATCATTCATGAAAGTCAGCCCTAAGCCCCTACGATCAGTTTAATACTAAGTTTTGTGTTTGTGTATGAAACAGTTTAGACAAGGGATTAGATATCGGGGGGGGGGGGACTGGAATTTTCCCCCCTAAAAAAAATGACATGCTATATGAGCCAAAAACAAACTTGACCATCAGAGTAAAAAAAAAATTGGTCCACTAATCACCTGAAAGGTGCAAAAAAAAAGATAAAAACTTTGCTCAAAGAAGAAAGGATTTTTTTTTTGCAGCAACCCAAACTTCCAGGCCCCCCCCCCCTGTGTATCTAATGGTGCGTCCCTAATGTTGTCCCTTTAGACTGCATGTTCACACAAGCCCTCTGATGCAAAACAAGTGGAAACTCTCTTGAATCGGCTTGCCAGTGGTGTTCACTGACAGCTGTTACAAGCTACTGAAATCAGCCCACCTGATTGGCTAGGAGCAAAGTTGTCAATGATAATCACCGATGGCACTTGTCATGAAATGCTTCACAATTGCATAATGTATTTTTATTTTTTCTATTTTTTCTTATGGAACACCCTTTTAGCATATTTCATGGATTAAACGCTATATAAAAGCCTAAAATATGGTCTTAAGTTACAAGAGAGCCCCTATTAATTGATATATGTACTTTTGAATGACAGAATTTGAGTGAGACAATATATTGCATACAGATATGATGGATAATTTCTGCAAAATTCAGTCGTATTCAGTTGCTTTCATTCAAAGCTTTAAAAAAAACTTTTTTTTTCTCTGAATTCTGTATTTTTTTTAGCTGCCATCTGCCCTGCCCACAATCTTCCAGCCAAGTATGTAATTCATGTCAACAGCCCCAGCTGGGGAGGGGCTGGTGCTATAAGCAACCTGGAGAAGTGCATCAAGAATTGCCTGGCTCTAGCAGACGAGAAGAAAATCACCTCTATAGCCATTCCGTCCGTTAGTAGCGGCAGGTAAGTCATTGACGAGGAAATATTCAGTTGCATACCCGTTTAAGGTGGAATTGACCATTGCCCTAATAAAAGCAGAAAATAACAGCTTGAAAGTAGTTTGGTAGTTTGAAAAAAAAATGGCAAAAGCTTGCAGAGTTACCCGGGGTTGTTTTTCTCCAAATTTTGTTTTTATGATTTCATATGCCAGCTGCTCTCCTATTTAATGTTTATTATGCATGATTCCTTAAAGTGTTATCTCAGAGTTAACCAAATTTTGATAGGAGTAACATTTATGTACTTTTGTACAGTACATATAAACCAAACATTACATCACTAAGTACTTGCTTCTGCAGAAATTGCTCAAACTGAAAAAGCGTGTGTGAAGCAAAACATAAAACTGAGCTTCAAATCTTTCCTTAAACTTAATCTTTCCTTGATCTAACCCTCTTCATCCTCACATGATTCTGAAATAATAACCATGTCATAACCCTAACCCTCGCCTTATATCTTCTGAGATATTATCGGAGGAGTAGTTGTCATAAGAGCAAATGTTGTGTTCCCATTATTACATCATGTCATCTGGAATATTTTGCATTTCATGATTACCGGGTATTGAGATCCTCCACATTTTCCAAGCAAGTTATTTTTATTCGTAAAATGCTCATGTGCAGGTGTGTATATATACTCCTCAAGAAAAAGTTTGGAAATCTGAGTTTGGCCATTAATTTCTCAAAACTCCCAATTTTACACAATTCATATTTGAAATCATTCAAAAGATCATTTAATTTTTTTAAAAGAGGTACCCTACATGATATGATTATTCTTCACATGGAGGTGCAGTGCCTTGAAATGTGGGGCAATTGAAAACTCAAAAGTTGCAAAATGACACAATATTGAAAGTCACTGTTCTTTTTTTTTTTGTGGTGATGAGTGAGTTTCTCAGCGGTTTCTTTTGTTTTCATGCACCTTAACCATGTTAATATCACATTAATATGGACTCAAACACACCTCTGCACAAGCAAACACAATCATAACAAACAAACAAATAAGCATGCATGGGTTTTTCAAACCATGTTATCTCACAGATCTCCATGTTAATGTTGATGTTAAGGTGCATGAAAACAAAAGAAACCGCTGAGAAACACACTCATCACCATGGAAAAAAGAACAGTGACTTTCAATATTGTGTCATTTTGCAACTTTTGAATTTTGACCTTGTCCCACATTTCAAGGCACTGCACCTCCATGTGAACCATAATCATATCATATACGTTTTTAAAGAGAAATAAATGATATATTCATTGGTATCAATCACACATTAATATTCACTAAAACTTAGGAGGTATGGATCAATGTCAGATTTCTAAACTTATTTTGAGGGGTTTATATATCTATCATTCTTTTCAGAGCTGGTTTCCCAAAGCAGACCGCAGCTGAGACTATCCTCCGTACCATCAGCCACTACTTCGTGTCAGTCATGGCCTCCTCCCTCAAACAGATCTACTTTGTTCTTTACGACCAAGAGAGCGTTGACGTCTACGTCACAGAACTCAATAGGCTCGAACCCGATCAATGAGGGGGTTCGTTGGACCAAACTTAGAGGATATTAGCATCTTAGCCAAGTTGTACATGTTTGTATATCTCTTTTGTCATTTTCTATAGAGTGGTTTAACATTGAAAGATGTCGGGAGGGTGAGATACGAGTACGTGATTTCTAAACTCTGTACATGCAGTATGTAGTCCCACTAATTGAGGTGTGTTCTGGAAAGAAGCTTTATTGTTTTTCACACAAGTAATAGGAGATTTGATATAAAAGCTTTGAGAGTTTATGGATACCGGTAAATTTGTCAGCTCCCTTGTTTGATTGCAGGCCGAGGTTGTTCGATTGATCTGCATTAAAACATTAGCCAATGATTTGGTATTAAGAATGCATACGTCCAGTTGAGCATTTCATGGAGTGTGAGTCCCTGACATTTCCTCTCAGCCAATCAGATTCAAGCATTTCATTTTCAGTAGCTTGTAACAGTTAGTGATTTTTCACAAACAAGGCGCTTCATGAAATGCTGCTATCACTAACAACCTCATTTCATGTGTGAGCCATTGTGATACTTGTCGTGACCATCTCACAATCCTGATGGCACTTTCTAATGCTGCATCTTACAAATGCTGTGCATTCAATTAAATATTTCTTAAGATGTACATTCTGTTGTTAAAATTACGTCTAGATTTACAAAATGATATTCTCCTGTAGGAACTAAGTCCAAATGAGATTAATAAACTGCTGTGCTTATCTATTATTTTTAAGTAAATTACTTTCTTTGATCCCCAGAGATGCCTGTATGTTTTGCTCTTGAAGTTATCATTATAAAAGTCAATCCAATTTGCCGATATGAAATATGATAATTTAACAATGTAGTACATGTAGCAGTCTGTTTTGTTTCATATGAGTATGGTAACCAGTGTTGTTACGGCACGTGGAAAGAGGATTGTTCATTCAAAATGTATATTTGATATCTTACCTCTTTTTAAATGATCATGAAAGTGAGCTTTTTTGATGTACAAAATTGTGATTTGTATTTGTAGAATTTCCCTATTTTTGATGTGCATTTATTGATAGATCACGTCAGATATTAGTGTAAATGTAGATGAGATACTGTACTTTGAGAGCGTAAGCCTTGTCAGGAGACAAGAAAGAGTCTAGACTGCAAATATGAGTGCGTTCACCACAATATGAATAGATCATAGATATGGTTAGATATTTTTATTATTATTATTATTAATAATCATGACGCTGATTAAGTTAGAGGAATATCTTGTAATGCCAATGCTGCTTGAAGTTGAGTTCTTTTGCTTTGGTCATTTTGTCTCGCATAGCAAAGTGAGACTGAAGGCACCGCTTTTCCAACGGCAGCGGCGGCGTCAACATTGAAATCTTAACCTAAGGTTAAGTTTTGAAATGACACCATAACTTAGAAAGTATATGGACCTAGTTCATGAAACAAACTTGGACATAAGGGTTATCAAGTATTACTGAACGTCCTGCCAGAGTTTATGGTCACATGACTGAGGTCGAAGGTCATTTAGGGTCAATGATCTTTGGCCATTTTGGGGGTAATTGTTTAATTACCATTGTAACTTTGAATGTTTATGGATCTAGCTCATAAAACTTAGGCATAAGTGTAATCAAGTATCATTGGTCAAATGTCAATTTGGGTCAATGAATGTAGTAATATATCATTGTATGAATAGTGTTTTTGTGAATTATTTACCGGTAATAGTTTTCAAAGTTGGCACTGCTGATATATTCAATCGCATAATGCAGGCGAGACTGCCAGAGACGCTCCACTTGTTATAAAATCAGAGACTTGTCAGCTTTCTTGGAGAATTTGACACTCCTTGGATGATCATAGTGTAGTGGGTGTCTACCTGGGGGGGGGGGGGGCACTCGACTAAAAAAGTGGTAGGGGTGTGCCACGGGCGAGACAAAAAACAGGGGCCTTGGAGCGGGCTTATTGTAAAAAGGAGGGTCCTCGGAACGGGCTTCAGAATTACAATTTTGTGAAAACGGGGGTCCTTGGAACGGATCGCCAGCGTGTGAGTACTTGCGTATGCACCCCTATGGAACGGGTATGCGTGCATGATGCAGCCAGCGCGGCCTCTGCCAAGTGCGCTCCGACGATGGTCGGACAGCGCTCGGCGGCCGTTTTTCACCAAACTTGCAGCAGATCAATGCGACCGGACGGCGTAACGAAAAATATGCGAAGCTTTGGAGCGGATTTCTGTCTTCTTTTTTCTCAATAAGAACAAAATGCTATGCCTTGGAGCGGCTTTCTTTGTTTTTTTTTTCTCAAAAAGACAAAAATGCTATGCCTTGGAACGGAAATTTGGGTGTAAAAATGGGGGTCCCCTCGGCGGCACATACCCACTATGCATTATATACTGAGTGCCCCCCCCCCCCCGGGTGTCTACCATCTAGAATAGAATATCCTTTCATGCACAGCAGATCTTCTTTGGGTACCCTAGGTTGAAAGTCATATGATTTGAATCAATAGAGCTAAAGAAATCAAGCAAAACACTTCAATTTTCATCAAAATTGTATGAAATTAACGAAGTAAGGATATGCCGTTTTCAAGTTTTTGCGTTATTTTAGTGAAACAGGTCTATGCGAGTCATCTGCATTGGACAAATTGATATGTCTGTCTTCCCAATTTTTCTTTTGTGTAATATTTGAAATTCAAATTATTCTGTATTTCCTGCTCTAAATCGGAATTGATGCAATCTCATTGAGGCAAATTCTATTTTCAACTTGGCAGTCTCTCTATGTAGGGAAAAGTGAAGTTCTGATTGAAGGATAGTGGAGACTTGTAATCATCATCTCGCTCATTACACATTCTTGCTGTTTTCCCCCAATTCTGATGAAATTTGACTGTTTTGCTTGTATTATTTTACTGTATTAATTCCAACCATATTATTTCTTAGCCTGGAGTACTGAGTACCCCTTTTTTGCTGTGTATTCTCCCTCATGCATTCGTAATTCCGAAGCTTCGTTATTCTGAAGGTTCAGATATTCCGAAGGTTCGTTAGTCCGAAAACAAAATGAAGTTCGTAATTCCGAAGGTTTGTTAGTCTGAAAACAAAATGATTAACGAACCTTATTTCGTTTTCGGACTAACGAACCTTTGGAACAACGAACCTTATTTCGTATTTGGATTTACGAACCTTCGGAACAACGAACCTTACATGTATTTCATTTTCAGATTAACGAACCTTCGGAACATCGAACCTTATTTCGTTTTCGGATTATCAAACTGTCAGAATAACGAACCTTCGGAATAACGCCACAAATGTTCGGATTAACGAACCCTTTAACGTTTTTGGATTAATGAACACCGAGGTATAGGCAATTTACGTGTTTCGGAATTATGAACCTTCGGAATAAAGAACCTTCGGAATTACTAACCTTCTGAATCACGAAGTGTAACCGTATTCTCCACCTATGTCTTTAGATGGTGAAGTCGTTGCCTTACATTCTATCCTCTGACAGTGCATGAAGTGTGTCAAGGAATGTTTGTGCCGAGACGGCTTATTTATGTTAACACCACATAAAGGCACTTGAGGCTATATATTCCGAGTGATTTTCACAAAAACTAGGGTAAGCATATTATCAACTCTCTTTGGCAACTGACTTGTCTCTGTCTTTGCATTGAAGACAATGACAAGTCAGGGGCAGATATTGTGGTCGAGTGGTTCTGACACTCGCCTTTCAAACAGAGGGTCGTGAGTTCGAATCCCAGCCATGGCGTGTTTTCCTTTAGCAAGAAATTTATCCACACTGTGCTGCACTCGACCCAGGTGAGGTAAAAGGGTAACGGCAGGAAGTAATTCCTCAAAAAGCTGTGTGCACCAGAATCGGTAGACTAGCTTAGCCGGGGTAATATAGGAGCGCCTTGAGCACCTAACAAGGTGGATACGTGCTCTATACAAATCCTACATTATTTTATTTTAAAAAAAAACTGAAATAGATCATCACCCGATTGTAAGTAAGTCTTAAGAAAAACTGAAGGCATCATGGAAGATCAACATGAGTATTTAAATCATGCATTCCAGAAGGAATTAATTTATCTTGAAAATCTTGTTTTTTGAGATGTTACAGAAGAATACTAGAGAAGTATACCTCAGAATTAAAAAAAAAATGTGTGAATTGAATTATTTGTGCTTATAAGCTATCAGTATGTATCAGTATTGTCTTGATCTAGATACAAAGGTGGGTCGTGTTACCATGGTAGTTACCATTGTACGTCAAAGTTACCATAATAATTACTTTTATGAAACTGGGCCCTGGTGTCAATCTGTGTTTAAAGGTCAAGTCCAGCCCAGGAAAATGCTGACTTGAATAGAGAAAAATCAAACTAGTGTAGTGCTGAAAATTTCATCAAAATCGGATGTAAAATAAGAAAGTTATGACATTTTAAAGTTTCACTTATTTTTCACAAAAAAGTGATATGCAAAACTAGGTGACTCAGTCGATGATGTCCATCACCCACTATTTCTTTTGTTTTTTATCGTTTGAATGGTACAATATTACATTTGTTATAGATTTGACAAAAAGGACCAACTTGACTGAACCATATAGTATTAAACAATGATAATTCTACATGTTCAGGGAAGAATTAACCGTTGTATCACTTGACAATGAGAAAATTAGAATATTTAAAATTTCATATAATAAAATACAAAAGAAACAGTGAGTGGATGACATCATAGTTTCCTCATTTGCGTACCAGCCAGGATGTGCATATTACTGTTTTGTGAAATTAAGTGAATCTTTAAAAATGTCATAACTTATTTTACATCTGATTTTGATGAAATTGTCAGTGTTATGCTTGTTGGATTTTTCTCTTTTTATTCAAATCAACTTTTTGTTGGGGTGGACTTGTCCTTTCAAGTTGTTAACCTTGACTTTTAGCCATATTTTGCTCAAAACTGGTACAATTAAATCAGTATTTCGTATGCTAAGAACACAAGAAGACTTACTAAACCATGCCTTTTCAATGCCAAAACACACCTTTGCCAAGTTAAATATTAGGCAAAAAAATGGAAACTAGGAGCAAGGAAAAAGAAACGATTTTTTTTTCAGATTCGACTTCAAACTCATTACCCTCTTTGTTCGATTTTTAGTCGAAAGCTCCGGTAGTCTCTCATTTGTTATGGATCGCCTCAAATTAATTGAAATTTCTGATAAAGTTGCACAGCGCCAGCTGATGGTCAGTTTTGGATAGTGCATGTCGAGTTCCCAGTGCTTGTCATGACATGCTGACTTGATTTGAAGCATGGATCCTACTGGCTCGCAAGTTCTAAAATGTAGAATAGTATATTTGCAAAGATTTTTTGAAGGAAAGAAAAAAAACTTTTTAAATCGTACCAGCAGATTGAATTGCTATTTCGATTTCATTATTTGCTTATTTCAGCAAATGAATTAAATTTTTTTTGTCGTATGTGTATATATCATGTAAACTCGAAAAATATAATAATGTGTTTTTAAAATCTCTTTATATAAACTAAAGTTATATAACGGCATACAACATGCCCTTCTTATTGCCATTTTGCAACTCCATAAAGTAATAAAAATTATTTTGTTTTATACAGTGCAAGTACCATAGTGATATTGAAAGGAAATATTTAGACAAATTTGATATTTATATAATTCTATCGCATGCATAGACCTGCACATAATTTCAGATTATTTAGTTTCATATCCATATTAGTTAGGTTTGAAAAACCTTTATCTTATGATTTGATGGCGTATCATGTTGTACTTTTCGAAAATATATTGTGAATTGCTAGAAAAGTGAAAGCTATTATTCATTCCCTTAGTCTTTTGATTTTTAATTCAGAGATAATAAAAGGGGTAGACGGGGAGAGGAAGAATGACGGGTGAGGATGAGGAGAAGGGGAAGGATGAGGAAGGGTTGGAGAGGGGAGAAAGGGGAAAGGAGGATGAGTTAGAGAGAAGGAGGAAGAGAAATGCGAGAGGAGAAGGAGGGGGAAAAGGATGAGTTCGAGAGAGGAGGAGGAGGGGGAAAAGGATGAGTTCGAGAGAGGAGAAGGAGGAAGAGGAATGCACGAGGAGAAGGAGAGGGGAAAGGGGGTAAATTCGAGAGCGAAGGAGGACGAGGAATGCGAGAAAGGAGAAGGAGATAAGAGGATGAGTTCGAGAGAGGAGGAAGAGGAATAAGAGAATGGGAAAGGAGGATGAGTTGGAGAGAGGAGAAGGGGAAAGGAGGATAAGTTCGAGAGAGGAAAAAGGGGAAAGGAGGATGAGTTCGAGAGAGGTGACGGGGAAGGAGGATGAGTTGGAGAGAGGAGAAGGAGGAATGCGAGAGAGAAGGGGAAAGGAGGATGAGTTCGAGAGGAGGAAGAGGAATGCGAGAGAGGAGAAAGGGAAGGAGGATGGGGAATGCGAGAGAGGAGAAGGGGAAAGGAGGATGAGTTCGAGATAAGGAGGAAGAGGAATGCGAGAGAGGAGAAGGGGAAAGGAGGGTGAGTTCGAGAGAGGAGACGGGGAAGGAGGATGAGTTCGAGAGGAGGAGGAAGAGGAATGCGAGAGAGAGGGGAAAGGAGGATGAGTTCGAGATAAGGAGGAAGAGGAATGCGAGAGAGAAGGGGAAAGGAGAGTGAGTTCGAGAGAGGAGACGGGGAAGGAGGATGAGTTCGAGAGGAGGAGGAAGAGGAATGCGAGAGAGGAGAAAGGGAAGGAGGATGAGTTCGAAATAAGGAGGAAGAGGAATGCGAGAGAGGAGAAGGGGAAAGGAGGATGAGTTCGAGAGGAGGAAAAGGAATGCGAGAGAGGAGAAGGGGAAAGGAGGATGAGTTCGAGATAAGGAGGAAGAGGAATGCGAGAGAGGAGAAAGGGAAGGAGGATGAGTTCGAGATAAGGAGGAAGAGGAATGCGAGAGAGGAGAAGGGGAAAGGAGGGTGAGTTCGAGAGAAGGAGGAAGAGGAATGCGAGAGAGGAGAAAGGGAAGGAGGATGAGTTCGAGATAAGGAGGAAGAGGAATGCGAGAGAGGAGAAAGGGAAGGAGGATGAGTTCGAGATAAGGAGGAAGAGGAATGCGAGAGAGGAGAAGGGGAAAGGAGGATGAGTTCGAGATAAGGAGGAAGAGGAATGCGAGAGAGGAGAAGGGGAAAGGAGGGTGAGTTCGAGAGAGGAGACGGGGAAGAAGGATGAGTTCGAGAGGAGGAGGAAGAGGAATGCGAGAGAGGAGACGGGAAAGGAGGATGAGTTCGAGAGGAGGAAGAGGAATGCGAGAGAGGAGAAAGGGAAGGAGGATAAGTTCGAGATAAGGAGGAAGAGGAATGCGAGAGAGGAGAAGGGGAAAGGAGGATGAGTTCGAGAGAAGGAGGAAGAGGAATGCGAGAGAGGAGAAGGGGAAAGGAGGATGAGTTCGAGAGGAGGAAGAGGAATGCGAGAGAGGAGAAGGGGAAAGGAGGGTGAGTTCGAGAGGAGGAAGAGGAATGCGAGAGAGAAGGGGAAAGGAGGGTGAGTTCGAGAGAGGAGACGGGGTAGGAGGATGAGTTTGAGAGAGAAGGAGGAATGCAAGAGAGGAGAAGGGGAAAGGAGGATGAGTTCGAGAAAAGGAGAAAGAGGAATGCGAGAGAGCAGAAGGGGAAAGGAGGATGAGTTCGAGATAAGGAGGAAGAGGAATGCGAGAGAGGAGAAAGGGAAGGAGGATGGGGAATGCGAGAGAGGAGAAGGGGAAAGGAGGATGAGTTCGAGAGAAGGAGGAAGAGGAATGCGAGAGAGGAGAAGGGGAAAGGAGGATGAGTTCGAGAGAAGGAGGAAGAGGAATGCGAGAGAGAAGGGGAAAGGAGAGGGAGTTCGAGAGAGGAGACGGGGAAGGAGGATGAGTTTGAGAGAGGAGAAGGAGGAATGCAAGAGAGGAGAAAGGGAAGGAGGATTAGTTCGATAGAAGGAGGAAGAGGAATGCGAGAGAGGAGAAGGGGAAAGGAGGATGAGTTCGAGAGGAGGAAGAGGAATGCGAGAGAGAAGGGGAAAGGAGGGTGAGTTCGAGAGAGGAGACGGGGTAGGAGGATGAGTTTGAGAGAGGAGGAAGAGGAATGCGAGAGAGGAGAAGGGGAAAGGAGGATGAGTTCGACATGAGGAAGAGGAATGCGAGAGAGAAGGGGAAAGGAGGATGAGTTCGAGAGAAGGAGGAAGAGGAATGCGAGAGAGAAGGGGAAAGGAGGGTGAGTTCGAGAGAGGAGACGGGGTAGGAGGATGAGTTTGAGAGAGAAGGAGGAATGCAAGAGAGGAGAAGGGGAAAGGAGGATGAGTTCGAGAAAAGGAGAAAGAGGAATGCGAGAGAGCAGAAGGGGAAAGGAGGATGAGTTCGAGATAAGGAGGAAGAGGAATGCGAGAGAGGAGAAAGGGAAGGAGGATGGGGAATGCGAGAGAGGAGAAGGGGAAAGGAGGATGAGTTCGAGAGAGGAGAAGGAGGAATGCGAGAGAGGAGAAGGGGAAAGGAGGATGAGTTCGAGATAAGGAGGAAGAGGAATGCGAGAGAGGAGAAGGGGAAAGGAGGGTGAGTTCGAGAGAGGAGGAGGATGAGTTGGAGAGAGGAGAAGGGGAAAGGAGGATGAGTTCGAGAGGAGGAAGAGGAATGCGAGAGAGGAGAAGGGGAAAGGAGGGTGAGTTCGAGAGAAGGAGGAAGAGGAATGCGAGAGAGGAGAAGGGGAAAGGAGGATGAGTTCGAGAGAAGGAGGAAGAGGAATGCGAGAGAGGAGAAGGGGAAAGGAGGGTGAGTTCGAGAGAGGAGACGGGGAAGGAGGATGAGTTGGAGAGAGGAGAAGGAGGAATGCAAGAGAGGAGAAAGGGAAGGAGGATAAGTTCGAGAGAAGGAGGAAGAGGAATGCGAGAGAGGAGAAGGGGAAAGGAGGGTGAGTTCGAGATAAGGAGGAAGAGGAATGCGAGAGAGGAGAAGGGGAAAGGAGGATGAGTTCGAGAGAAGGAGGAAGAGGAATGCGAGAGCGAAGGGGAAGGAGGTGGGAGAGGGGAGGCGAAGGGGAAGGAGGATGAGTTGGAGAAAGGAGGAATGCGAGAGAGGAGAAGGGGAAAGGAGGATGAGTTCGAGAGTAGGAGGAAGAGGAATGCGAGAGAGGAGAAGGAGGAGGGGAAAAGAGGGAGAGTTCGAGAGGAGGAGGAATGCGAGAGGAGAAGGAGGAGGGGAAAAGAGGGAGAGTTCGAGAGAAGGAGGAGGAAGAGGAATGCGAGAGAGGAGAAGGAGGAGGGGAAAGGAGGATGAGTTCGAGAGAGAAGGAGGAAGAGGAATGCGAGAGAGGAGAAGGAGGAGGGGAAAGGAGGATGAGTTCGAGAGAGAAGGAGGAAGAGGAATGCGAGAGAGGAGAAGGAGGAGGGGAAAGGAGGATGAGTTGGAGAGAGGAGGAGGAAGAGGAATGCGAGAGAGGAGAAGGAGGAGGGGAAAAGAGGGAGAGTTCGAGAGAAGGAGGAAGAGGAATGCGAGAGAGAAGGGGAAGGAGGTGGGAGAGGGGAGGAGAAGGGGTAGAAAGGAATAGGATGAGTGCGAGAGCGAAGGGGGACGAGGAATGCGAGAGAGAATGGGAAAAGAGGATGAGTTCGAGAGAGAAGGAGGGCGAGGAATGCGAGAGAGAATGGGAAAAGAGGATGAGTTCGAGAGAGGAGGGCGAGGAATGCGAGAGAGGAGAAGGCAATGAGGTGGGAGATGAGAGGAGAAGGGGAATAAAGGAAGAGGATGAGTGCGAGAGAGAAGGAGGAGTGCACCGAGAGGAGAAGGGGAAGAGGGGGAATGCGAGAGAGGGGAAGGAAGAGGAGAAAAAGGAACACGAGGGGAAGGGGAGATAGGATGGGGAAAGAAGACAGTGTAGAATATGAGACGAGGGGAAATGAGACATTGACATATAATGGTGAGAAAAGGGAGAGATAAAAGAAAAAGGTCGTAAAGTGATCTGTTGACTTGAAAAATAAGAGAAATAAAATAAGCATAGAAGGGATTTCAACAAGAATAATTATATAAGAAGACAGTTTGGAGATTTTTCAAATTCCCCTTGACGACATGTAATTTTTAAAAAAGTCGACTTGACAAGATACCTAATCACGCTAACGTTAATGTGGCGACATTATAACTCTTGAGAAGTCGACTTGGCATGCTTGGCAAGAAACAGGTCTAACTTCATTAAGACAAGCAACTTTTTGAAGTCGACGAGGTTGATAAGTCGACATGAACACTGTTAAGTCGACTTTGTAAGATGAAATATCTTTCAATCTTGTTAAGTAGGCGACACGTTAACATGTCAGTAAGGTGGTAATAGTGAGTTTTCGCAACCAGCAACGGGGGCGGATTCAAGAACACAGTTAAATGTATTGAAAATTCCAATCCAATGACAATGAACAGCTGGGAGGTCTTAGTCGATAATTGGAGAACCCAGGACAGCATGCACTTTCGTCCTACCTTTGGAGCTGACGAAAATTTGCAAATAATTATGTCGTTTGTCCAAAGTCCAGGACGAAACCGCTGTTATGATTCACCAATTTTCGACAAAGACTTCTTGGTTGTGCATTGTCATGAAGGGCATTCGACAATAGATTTCCTATGTTCTTGAATCCGTCGTGGTCCAGGGGAGCGTTTCATGAAAGGATTTTATCCGACAAGTCTTGTTTTATCCGACAATTGCCATAGTAACAGTACCCGTCAGCCAGTCAGAATCAGGGAAAGTTGTTAGATCTGACAACTTGTCGGACAAAAATGTTGATGAAACGCTCCCCTGGATGTTAGGCGAAACTCGGTACCCTTGGCATATTACCCCCCCCCCCCAAAAAAAAAAAAATAATAATAATATCCCAAGAGAGAGAAAGAGGGAATGGTGGCAAGAGTGGCAAAACGGGATATAAAGAAAAGATCGAAAGAGATGAAAAGAAAGAAAGATGGGTGAAATCAGACAAGGTAAACGCAACAGAAATAAATTGATTATAAATCCGGGGGAACTGTCAGGTGGACACCATGCTCATGACTGGAGCCTAAACAAGAAGGAAGAATCATCATTCGAAAATAAAGAAGTTCTTTGTCATAATTATGAAACAGTTTTTACTAATCAAAAAAGGATTTTTCTTTGCAATCATTACGCAGACGGTTCCTATGCTGCAGATTTTTTTTTTTTTTTTGTTAAAAGCCCTCCAATGACAAAACAGCCTTTAGTGAAAATCAGTTAATCAAAACGTCCTGAACTCTGGATAGAAGACAAATAGGAATTGGTGCGTTGTAGAGAGTGCCTGCGTATAGTGGTTGCGAAAGCTCCTTATTGTATCTTTGTCGACATCGATAATATGAATTTCGTCAAATTTGTAAATACTCATACTTCCCTCTACATGAGGAGCTAGTTAGGTTTTAGCGCGTAGGTACGTGTAATACATTATGTTCTAAACAGCTCGGGGCCCGTTTCATAAAGAGCTACTAACTTTGCCATTATCAGATTATGGCAACTAGAGCTCAGCAGCCAATTAAATGAAATAAAAGTCAAGGTTATCATGGTATAGTTGTCACAATGGCAAAGTTGCAACAGTTGTAATTATGTATGAAACGGACCCATGTTGCAGAAAAAAATTGCATTTGATCTTTATATCAATCGCAATTCTTTAAATACGCTTGTACGATTGGCCCAAGACCAGGCTGCATTTGATTTCTGGAGCTGCGTTTGATTTCATATGACAGAGTATACTTGTCCATGGGAGTTGTACCCGGGATCATCAGAATCTACAGATCAAAGGAGGAAACGAACGAGCATCGAGAACCAGGCGGTAAATACCTTTCTTTCAAACAAACATAGAAGTAATGGTTTAGTTACGTAAAGTAAATACGACGCTTCATCGAATAGTTCAGAAAAGCTATATCGTGATACAGAGAGAGAGGGAGGGGGGGGGGTGCAGTTTCCTTAACTCAAAAATTTAGGATGAGCTTTCTCTCGTTGCGATACTTTCTTATCGCAACGAGAGAAAGTTCATTTGCTGATCCAGTAATTTGGATCAGCAGAGGACCGATATGCCTATCTTCCTCACAAATCATATGCAGATGTTCCTTTTAACCTGACTATATGCTAAGACATCATGAATATATATATATATTTTTATAAACAAATAAATATGATGAATTACATCTGTAGACCCTGTCCGAGAGACCTATAGTAATGGCAATGTCTTTCTTGACTTGATTTTGAACCCGGGAGGCCAGATAATGAGGTCATGGATCCACCTGTCGAACAAGTCATGTTTTTTGTCTCTCGCAAGTCGCAATACTGAAGTTTATAGGCTTGTTTTTTTTGGCACGTTCTGCCGATATATAGCTAGGAGTTATTTTCTTAATGTAAATACTAATCGATTTCAATATCATCTTCATGAACATTTTGTCTTCGGTCATAAAACGTAAATATTGACATAACAATTTCCCAGCAATTTCCTCTAATTTTCGTATTATAAAGTCATTTTAATTCTTTTATAAAAGAATTGAAAGGACACTTGTTTTCCTCCTCCAGATCCAAGAAATATTCAAATCGGGTCAATTAATGTTTATGATATGCCTATATCGAAATATACCACTTTGACACCAAACAGATGTCATAATGGCCATAGGATCTTCTCTTTAACTTATTGTATTTCTTGGAGAAGAGGACAGATACAATAACACAAAAATACTGAATAGCTAAGCATGCCTCAGACAGCTCACAACCCGCCCGCTCTATTGTATTTCGTCTCTCTTGAACGCTTCAGCGAACTATTATGTGACGTATCAGGCAATATAATTCACTATCGACCTCGCCATTCACCAAATGCCGCTTTCATGCTGCGATCGAGCGAATTGCAACTGAACAACTCTTCCGAAACACATGCATGGAGTAGGTGTGGTTCTATTTCCAACTCCCTGGTTGAATATACTTTTATATATACCAGCTGTATGATAAACCGGGTTTACCGTTCACTGAGGTTATCTCTCGGCTATGATCATGATGATAAACTAGGCTCACTCGCAGTATACAGTGCCGGGATCATTTTGTGTTTCGTCGTTCTAGAGTTCTGAAGTTCTGGAGTGGCTTCCCAAAGCATATATAGTGTTAGGAGCAGTATCAGAGTACGACGACCTTAATTAATTTTTTTTTGACTCGGTTATAATCTGAAGTTTGTACCACCGAAACATCGTCTTCTCCCGGGTCACATCCAAGGTTGTATTCTCGGAGTTTTCGAGCACCATGGCAGATGAGAAGATCAACCCAAGCGCGCGAAAGAAAGTGGATCTTGATCGGCAGTCTATCGTGCTAGATGTGAGTATTATGTAGAAACCAAGTATCATGTTCTAAGTAATCTGAAAATGTGTTTTGTGCAGCGATATGGCCGAAATAAAACTCATCCGAACTTTGGAAGTTGAAACTGATATGGTTTGGGTCATGTTATCGTGTCAATTGGACACTCTGCTCTGCACTCATTCAGTCAGTGTATCCTACGTGATGGTCACTTTCTGTTGTCATTTCATGGGGCTAGCTCCATGGTCATCCCCGTGGTCATCCCATGTTGATGAGTAAGCTTAAGTACGCACTCTCATTAATTGACGTTGAACTTTCACACAGCTGTGATATTTACGTTCTGATTCATTCTTGTTCGTAATATCATGGATCCTATAGGCCTAATGATCTCTTACTGGTTTCCTAAAGAATGTGATTGCGTTGTATTATTATGTTCAGAATTAACATTCATCGCTTTTTCCCCGGGTTTTTTTTCACATAGACCTCGAGCGCTTTTTTTTTAATATTCCATATGTGATATACTTTAAAATTTTCAAGTACTGAATTATTTTTTTAATAGCCTGCGATATGATGATGTTTATCAGAGCTATGATGTATCATTTTGCAGGCTATTCATAAATCATTCAGCGTTGAAAATTAAAGGTATCACCATACATAGTGAGTGGCCGTTAGAAGCATCATTTGTAGGCCTACATAATATTAGCTTGCTCCATATTTTGGTCAATGAGGAACACTGGGCTCCTGGAAAATGTGAAATCTTGAAGATTTGGTTTGTAATTGCGAGGTAGGAGGTTTTAGCACTGTGGTTTGGAATAAAGGAAGGTGTTTGGTCAGATCATTTATGATAAGTTCCTTGACCTCTGACTGCCATATTGGAAACGTTTGAGTCTCTTCACCCCCCCCCTGCATCTTTCTCACGTACCATCTCTTCGTATCTCATTCTCTATCTCCAAGTTTGATTCTACCCCCCCCCCTCCCATCTTCATTCTCTCGGGTCTACCTCTATCTCTTTACATTCTGAATCTGGTCTTCAATGATCGAATACTGACGTCCCAATAAGGTCTGTTTTAATGTACTTTCTAGCTACTGGTTTCATGATGTGCAAAACCGCATTCGATATCAATTTTTATTTTTCATTCCATTCTTTGTTATCAACATAAAATATACATTATAAAACTACATGAAAAACCATCAGAATACATTACACCATTAGTCTAATACGGGCCTACACCGAAAATAAGCGAATGGATTCATTCATTATTCATCCAATCGATACCAAAAGTCTGACTTTCCATGTAAGGATACAAAAAAACGATTCACCGAGACAAAAGAGATCGTTAGGCATATTGACTTTATTTTACCTTTATTTTGCCTACCGTGAGTACATGATGCACTTATGGAGTTGTTCAGATTTAGAAGCCCGTATATTTGTGAAATATTTCATCATAGGCCTATGTGCTGAACAAGATGTGAGGTAACTTTAGATTGTCTTGTCCCATCTGGCATACATGTAATGTTTTTCATGAGAGCTTTCCGATGGAAGTGTTGAAAGGGTTGATACGAAAAGAATAGCCGATGGAGTATAATTACTTTGAACAGTGATAATATAGTCGGAACAATTACGCGTGTAAGCGAATGCAATTGCATCCTGTTAAAGAATATTCTCACCAATGTTCATGTCTCTCCTTTTTTTTTGGGGGGGGGGTCGTAGAACTGGCTCCTCTTAAAGTTACCTTTACTAAGCCATTTTGAGTCTTTGTGCTTCCTGTCACTAAAACTATTGACATGTAGGCCTATTGATTTATTTCGATTTTGCCCTTTTTTACTCGGAAAAAAGTTGAACTTGAGATGATATTTTTTTCGCATCCTTTATATCCTCTAAAATTGTGGACCATATTTTTATTTTATAACATGGAAACCAAAATTAAATATTCACCATGATCGTGACGATACTGCTGATATTCCAGGAACGAGCAGCAACTGTTGTCACTGCCGCACTAAGCATGCATGTCAACAACAGAGAATACTATAGAAAAAATACAAACATAAATATAAACAATATTTAGACTATATAGTGCAAGGGAGGTGCAATTAGATGCCATGCTGTAAATTCTTGGTAGGTTAAAACTAACATCTGGCAAGCATAATATGTTTCCAATTCAATTAATATTTTAACATATCCATTGGATTTATGATAGATATATTTCAGGCAATAGCCAGTACAGCTTTGGCCTATGATACTATGGGCGGTGATACAGGGGTGGGGGCAGGGTGCGACCACCTTCTGCAATTTACCTGAGAAGGCCCCACCCTCCCCCTCCCCGCGCATCGCCGCCCCTTCTCCGGTAGAAAGAAATATGGGGATAGCTAAAGGACAAGTCCACCCCAGAAAAAAGTTTATTTGAATAAAAAGAGAAAAATCCAACAAGTTCAACACTGAAAATCTCATCAAAATCGGATGTAAAATAAAAAAGTTATGACATTTTAAAAGTTTCGCTTAATTTCAGAAAACAGTTATATGCACATCCTGGTCGGTATGCAAATGAGGAGACCGATGACGTCATCCACTCACGATTTCTTTTGTATTTTATTGAACGAAATATGAAATATTCTAATTTTCTCCTCATTGCCAAGTGAAATAACGATAATTTTTCCCTGTACATGTGGAATTAGCATTGTTTAATATTACATGGTTCAGACAAGTTGGTCCTTATTGTCAAATCTGTAAAAAGTGAAATATTGTATAATTCGAACGATAGAAAACAAAAGAAATAGTGAGTGAGGGACATCATCGTCTGTCTCATTTGCATGTCACTGAGTTGTGCATATCACTGTTTTGTGAAAAATAAGCGAAACTTTAAAATGTCATAATTTTCTTATTTTACATCCGATTTTGATGATATTTTTTCTCTTTTATACAAAAAAAATTGTGGGGTGGACTTGACCTTTAGTATACTTAATAATTCCATCAAAATATATTCCAATATGAATTCATAAAACTGTAGACTAGCACCAACAACAACGTTAATAACAAAACAAGGACAATAGTCCCATACAGTATTGCCCTCCTCATCACACCTCACAAATCACCATCGTCACAACAACATCAGCAAATATAAGAAGACCACCAGGGGTATGGCTGCAGCGGCAGATGGCAGGGGCGACCCTCCCCCCACAAATGATCAAAAAATTAAGAGAAGAAAAGGAAGAAAAAAAGGTGAAGGAAGGATGAAAGGAGAATCAAAATTGGAAGGGAGGTTTAGGTAGGCCTAAAGTTGAACTTTATGATTCCCATATGTTTTTCGTCTTCCCCCCCCCAAAAAAAAAATCAAACAGCCTGACACCTCCCCTGAAGACCATTATCAGCATATATGCTCATCCTCTACCACCCCACCTCACCCCCCCCCAAAAAAAAAAAAATTAGTAACGAGAAAAATGAATTTTGATATCGATAATACCCGAATTTTGGGGCCCTACAATGTTATTGAAACCAATTTGTATGAGAAATAATCTAGACATGTTCGACTTATTTAAGGTGGAAGTTCCAAAGAATGTATTGAAATTAATCTCTCATGCGTAGAATAGTTGATCCTCAACAATTCTTCGGATTCTTTTTCTAACACGAAAGGTCAGACAGTTTTCAAACAGTATAATATTGCTTGCGACGCATAAATGATCGCGCAATTTTCGTTTTTCACACATCTAGGGAAGTTGTATTTTTACACCACAGTATAAGGAGATTTTCTTTTTACCATATGCTAAATATAGCAACAAGAATGTAGACCGAGTTTCAAGAAACACAGGGTTACAAGGAGAGAAAAATATGTACTTAAGACCAAAAGACGATGTTTACAAAATACTTTGTCAGATTATAGGCAATTAAGCACACTCCTTTAACTTTGAGCCCATGTATACTCAATGTTAGCAAATTAACTATTCTTGAAATAAACCTGAACCTGATAATTACCAAGTAAACCAACCGCCCGCCCCCATTTGTGTTTGGGTTACAGCTTACCTGCCTCCGAGTAGGAAGGTTGTAAATATCCATTGAAAATTTGTAGTAGTAAAGTAGTAGTAATAATAATAATAATAATGATGATGATGATAATGATAGTAATAATAATAATAATGAAAATAGTAATAATAATAATAATATTAATGATAATAGTAATAGTAATAATAATAATAGTATAACAATAATAATAATGATATCAATAATATAAGTAATAGTAGGCCATGCGTTTTGAGTTGGGCCCATTTCCGTTACAACTCAAATTTTCCTCGAAAATCGCACCATTTTATAAAATTGTATTTTTTCTTATGTTTGACATCCTTTACCCATAAAAGTATATATATTCTGAAAGGAAATTGTCTGAGGAATTAAAAATGCAATCAGAAAAGGCATAGGGTAATGTCATAAAAAGTTAAAGGTCAAAATATGTGGAAAACTGTGAAAAAAACATACTTCCCAATAAATCTGAGAATCAGATAAACTTTACACCCTATAGGGAAATAACATGCATATTTCAACTCTTTAGAGTGAGACCTTTCCAGTGATATATAACTTGTTGGGGATAACTCTACCAAAATAACTGGGCGCAATCGTCTTTTGAGACCAAATTTCACATCACAATTTTTGCGGGTTAATATGTATCAATGCTTGATTTACCCCTAAAATATTAATTAGTCTTGCCTTTAGTTGCATAAATACACTTGCAAACACTAACCAGTATATTATAATATATTAACTGTGGTTATTATGAATAAAAATGATTTCATTTGACTCAAATTGTGGGATTCGTCACCTCTTGGCTCAAAGACCGGTGGACCACAGGTTGACAACTGAGAGTCAGGTTTAACATATAAATATAGGAAAAATGTGAATGCACAATGAAAAGTCCTCATTACTGCTTGAGCTTATTTAAAATTAGTGTAAACAAAAACAACTGACAAGTTATAAATTTTTCATTAATTAAAATTGCATAAAAGGTGTATTTATATCTATTATGTTACCAGAGTAATCTGAAGATTCTGACACAAAGTTATCACTATCAGTCTACGCTGTCAATATTGAAACCATGAGGTCATAATTATTAAAACAATAGATTAATTTATCTCTGAAGCCTTTAATTAGTTTGTGCTTTTCTATTTGAAATTTATGCAGCTTCTAAATTTTATTCAAGGTGTAACCCACAACTGTATTTTATCTCTCCTCATTTCCTATACATCAGACAGTCAGAATTTCAATCATGTTAATTTCATGTTTTACATCAATTAATTATACTAATTAGCTTAATTAGGTACCCTTTAAACTGAAAAGTTCAAATTTGACCCACTTATGATTGAAGAATAAGCTAGTGAGCCCCAAAACTATTACATATTTAGGTGCTGTGATGTTACACATTTAATTTCTTAATGAAATTAAAATTTATGCTCCCCTCGTCATGCTCCCTTCGTCTACCACCAAGCAAAAATGGCCAATTGATGTTACATAATTGCTAATTACTGGTAAACGAAGTAATCTCAAGTATTTCTTTTTCTTTTAAGTAATTGGTATAAAGATTCCCTTTAATATAATACCAAATATACCCATGTAGCACATGTATTTTAAGTTTTATACCATTAATTATTACTGTGCTTGTCGTGCAAATGTAACGATACCACCTATTTGCGGGCCCAACTTAAAACGCATGGCCAGTAATAATAATTGCAATAATAATTATATTAATAATATAATGATAATAACAGTAATGATATTAATAATAACAGTAATAATAATGGTAATAGTAATAATAAAAGTATTAATAACAATAATGATAATAATAACAACAGCAAGAAGGCAGAAGGGTCCCAGTTTTGTTAAGTCTTTAATGGTATGACTCGGCACGGAATCGAACCCACGACCTCCTGTTCATTGGGCGGGCGTTCTACCACTGGGCCATCACGTCCGTGATGTGTAAAAATAAAAAGAAGAAGAAAACTATTCGA